>NC_092171.1:6937670-7673295 GCF_045791955.1 Oncorhynchus clarkii lewisi | reverse complement strand
TGTATGGCATTGTGTTGGCGAGCGATTTTCTGATGTCAACGTTGTGAACAGAGTGCCCCATGGTGGCGGTGGAGTTATGGTATGGGCATGCATAAGCTAAGGACAACGAACATAATTGCATTTTATCAATGGGAATTTGAATGCACAAAACACTGTGACGAGATCCTGAGGCCCATTGTGAGGCCCATTTTTTTTTTTAAGGTATCTGCTACCAACAGATGCATATCTGTATTCCCAGTCATGTGAAATCCATAGATTAGGGCCTAATGAATTAATTTCAATAGAATGATTTCGTCATATGAACTGTAACTCAGTAAAATCAATGAAATTGTTGCATGTTGCATTTATATTTTTGTTCAGTATAGATATACACAGTTCCAATTCCACACGGAATATTTAATTATTTCACACAAAAATGTGCTATATTGAAATAATATGATACATCTGCTTGGTTCCCTCCCTATAATGCTCTACAATTGACCTAGAGTTTGCCACTAGTACTGACATAGCATATGCAGAAAGGCTTTTTATGGCTATTTGTTTGACTTTTGTTGGAGATTATTTTGCGTTACAGTAGAACACATCTCCCTATGCCGGCTGCTAAATTCTCATTCCACACCAAAAACAGTGCCAGAGTGAGGTAAGATGATAAATATAACTGTAGATTGGAAAGGGACTCTCTGTCTCTCTCTGCTTCATGAATTGCATTTGACTTGGTGCTGATTAGAATGTCAGGGTACCATTTCTTTCTTAATGCATCAGAAGCTTTGTCACCCTTGTCTGCCAAAATCTCAACATCCCTTTTTTTGGTTCTCAGCTCCCCTGAGAGACTAAACATGTCAGCCAGTTATTCTTAGAATGTAGTTTCCTTCATCCACACATGGTGTTAACTGTTTTGATGCCAACAGAAAAATTATAAAGGTAGCACTTTACATTACAGGCCTAATTATCACTGTTTATCAGGTGAGAATGTACTGTACTGTACTTAAAAATATTTATGCCGTAATACTTCTATTTTTAAATAACCACTATATCAACAAGTTCTTACGTAAGATGTTCTTTGGATGTTACCCTGATGTGATACCACGGTAATGTATTGTATCAGGCCATCGGCAAAAATGTAACAACAAATCATTGTTTTGAGTGAGGAGGAAAATCATTTAACAATGTCTAAATCATGCTGACACCACCCTGTAAAAAACTTCCTCGTAAAAATCCAGCAAAATTGACCTTTAAAGGTGAAGGGCTGCAAATGTATCTGTATTTTAGTGAAATTTCAAAGTTATGGATGAAAGATGGCTAATTCTTTGGCATAATCGCCTTTCTTTGGCATGAATTCTCGCTGATGGCCACATTACCTATTACAGGCTGTGGGAATGTCAGCACTGCAGTTATTCTAATGGGATTTTGATCAGGACGCAAACAAGCTTTGACTCTCACACGGACAGAGAAGACCTCAACCTAAGGATGTTGAAAACAAAAATGTGACCTGAAATATACTGTGACCCCACCCCACATGACCTGACACACACCTCCCATACTGTCTGTACTGACTGGAGTATGGCGGAAAGAGGCACAGCGTGTGTTTGAAGTAATGGGTAAATGGATTCCCTAAGAAGCTGTGCACTGGCACCGGGCTAATTAACCCAACTCATAATGAGGAATCCAAGGAATGGTCTCAGCAGGGAGGTAGACTGATAAGAGATAAAAGACAGAAACTATTAATGTAAGTGAATGTTGCTTTTAAGATAATGATAATCGATGGCGGTGCACAGTATCACTTTTTTAAACAGGATAATATTGATACCATGGTCAGGGTGTTGTAGTGCCTGTGGAGCACCAAATTGCACTTCCATATCACCATTTGATATCAATTATGATTATGTCTGATGTGAGAGCGGATGTGTCTTATATCACAACAACTCAATAGGTGTTACTCAATATCACAAAAACTCAATAGGTGTTACTCAATATCACAAAAACTCAATTTATTGAAAATGTAAAATTCTAAATTCTTAGAATGGAGAAAATATAGTTTTCCCTTTTCATTGTCTTGGCCAAGTGTCACGTTTTGAACTTTTCGTCCTGTGTATTTCATCCGGTGACGCAAACAACTGAACCCCTAAGACCACGATGCTGGTCTCCAGCTGGTCACTCTGTCTCTGTGTTCACCAGCCAGCGTTAATGAGGCTGCAGACTTGGGCTGAAAACAGCACGCAACAGTAACAGCAGCCCCCTGCCTCACTGAAAGCATCTCTCTCCTAGAGTGGCACTGTGGTAAAGGCTGCCTAACCCCAGGGAGAGATGCAACACACATTGAGGGCTCACACAGTGAAGATGGTCTGGTTGTATTTTACCCCTCTACAAATGTTCTAGCGCGTATTCCTCTCATTCCCTCAATACACACATGTCTCATTCTTAGCTGAGGTGATACCTCTATATGAGTAATAGTTGTCAGAAGGTATTATGAGTGTAGCAAAATAACACCTGTCACCTGTCAGTAGGCACATACAAAGATGATGCCATTTCTTCAACATATGCCGCTGTGCTGAACAACGTTTTCACCTAAAAGCAACACACTCACCTAACATACCTAAGAGAAAATGCCACAACACGTTAGAGGAAGCTGTCCGTTGTTTAACTTTCATGAAAGGTTTTTCTTACTGTACTGTACAGGAGGTCTACAATTGAGTGGCTCAGTCGTGTATGTCTGAACCTGACATGTTGGAATATGGCTTTAAATAGCACAATGTGTGGCCCCAGGTTTTTGGCGAACTCTGGGGCTGTGTGCTTTAAACTGAATGCCAGGGGGAACGTGCTCATATCTCTCCCATAACCTCTACCTAGCTAATGTGGTTATTAGTTAGCATAGTGTTGCGCACAAGGTCTTATCGCCAGCGCTCAAGACGTATGTCATACATGCTGAATGTATATAAAAAGGCTGAAAAGCGTTGCTATATTATATATTATATATATTATCTGTCATACCTTTCCTCGGTTGTTTACTGTGATGGTAAACCATTCTCTTTTTGATATTCTCATAAATGTTAAGATATTGTGTTATGGCAGCCGATAACTCAGTTCTGTTTGCTTCATATATCTTTCAAGAAAGCCATCACATGCAAAAAGCATTGCTTTTATATTTGAACAATTTGAATTTCCCTTTGATCTATATGGGGAGAGCTTAGATAAGATGTTTCATATATAAACAGAGATGTATCATTTGACATGAAAAAGGGCAGTAACACTTTATGATAAAGTTGTTTATAAATATGTGAATAACTAGCTTACTAACATTTACAATATGTGGGACTAATGATTAATAAATGGTAAGCAAACGTTTCTTAAATGACTTATAAATGGTTTGTTTCTGAACATTATTATAAAGTGTAACCAAAAGGGCGTTGGCATACAGCATCAGTATTAAGAGGATGTTTTATGAAACCATGTTATATCACATGTACATTTTCATTCATTTTTAACATTATTTACAGTACTGTATATTCTGATTGTGTCATTTTGGTCATGATCACTTTCAGTGTGAGACACCCCGTATTTATTTGTGGATAAGTAGGTTAGCCACCATTGCTAAATCAAGCACATTGTTTTTGTGAAGGCAGGCACAAATACTAATGGAGTGGGCAACATCACAAAAGCATGAATCATTTCTGACTGAAAATGAATTATTTGTGTTCTGATGCAAGACATTTCCAATTGCTCACCAGTAGTTATTACACTATATATACAAAAGTATGTGGACACCCCTTCTAATTAATGGATTTGGCTATTTCAGCCACACCCGTTGCTGACAGGTGTATAAAATCGAGCACACAGCCATGCAATCTCCATAGACAAACATTGTCAGTAGAATGGCATGTACAAAAGAGCTCAGTGACTTTCAATGTGGCACCATCATAGGATGCCACCTTTCCAACAAGTCAGTTTGTTAAATTTCTGCCCTGATAGAGCTGCCCCAGTCAACTGTAGGTGCTGTTATTGTGAAGTGGAAATGTCTAGGAGCAACAACGGCTCAGTCATGAAGTGGTAGGCCGCACAAGCCCACAGAACGGGATCGACGAGTGCTGAAGCGCATAGCACTCACTGCCGAGTTCCAAACTACCTCTGGAAGCAACGTCAACACAATACAGTAACTGTTCGTCTGGAGCTTCATGAAATAGCTTTCCATGGCCGAGCAGCCGCGCACAAGCCTTAGATCACTGTGCACAATGCCAAGCAACAGCTGGAGTGGTGTAAAGCTCGCCACTATTGGACTCTAGAGCATTGTAAACACATTCCCTGGAGTGATGAATCACTCCACTAATCTGGGTTTGGCGGATGCCGGGAGAACACTACCTTCCCGAATGTATAGTGCCCACTGTAAAGTTTGGTGGAGGGGGAACAATGGTCTGTGGCTATTTTTATGGTTCGGGCTAGGCCCCTTAGTTCCAGTGAAAGGAAATCTTAACGCTACAGCATACAATGACATTCTAGACAATTCTGTGCTCCAACTTTGTGGCAAAAGTTTGGGGAAGGCCCTTTCCTGTTTCAGCTTGACAATGCCCTCGTCTACAAAGCGAGGTCCATACAGAAATGGTTTGTCGAGATCTGTGTGGAAGAACTTGACTGGCTTGCACAGAGCCCTGACCTCAACCTCATCAAACACCTTTGGGATGAATTGGAACGTCGATTGTGAGCCAGGCCTAATCGCCCAACATCAGTGCTCGTCCTCACCAATGCTCCTGTGGCTGAATGGAAGCATGTCCCCGCAGCAATGTTCCAACATCTAGTGGAAATCCTTCCCAGAAGAGTGGAGGCTGTTATAGAGGCAAATGGGGGACCAACTCCATATTAATGCCCATGATTTTGGAATGAGATGTTCGACGAGCAGGTGTCCACATACTTTCGGTCATTTAGTGCATTTATATTAGACTAAATGGGTTTATTTGTTCGTATGACTCCAGAAGCTATGACGGAATCAACAGGCACTCTGCTACATGTACTGAATAATCAACATTTGTTAGGTTGCTGAAGAAAGCAGCACAAATAATTACAATTTTCTCCTGTAATTGTTATTTCATTAGCTCACTTTACTCTCATTTCTTGTTTCTAGGCAGCATCAATTCTCCTCCCAAGTCATCTTCTTACCATATGAATCTCATTATTGTTTTGAAAAAACGGGTTAATCCTATCTAACAAAAAATAAACTCAGTGACATGAAACACATTCTTTTGGTTATGAACCCCAATAACACTTCAATTATACCCTATAAAGTAAATATTTAATAGAGACAGAGAGACACTTCAAGAATATATGATAATTCTCATATTCCCCCCATAAATGTGATTGGTTTCTTCATTTGGCCTTTAGTGTTACAGCAACATAACATGTCTCCGCTAACACAGAAGCCTTGTTACCAGAGTGCCATCTGTGGAAGACAACTGCCTCGCCTCAGTTTCTAATCAAAACGTGACCCTGAGGGGAAAAAGACTGCACAATTACTCCCCTTCTCTCCCCCCCCCCCCCCCCCCCCCTCTCCTTCGCTCTGATTCTCTCTCTTTCTCCATCTCTTCTCCCTTTTATCAGCTATTGGAGGCAGCTGGCGGTGGAGGCAGGCTGGGAGTAGGCCAGCCAGGATGAAAGAACTGTGCCCCAAATCATACCCTTTGTTACAAAGGTGTCATATTAACTCCAAACCCCCCACACAAGAAGACGGCTGCCTCGAACAGAACTATGTTGATGGCTTTCTCCAATTAACGGTTAACTGATGATTTTGAGCATCCCAAAAATATCTGGGTTTGTATTGTTTTCAAACAGGACCGATCCTCAGCTTCTCTCACTCTGTTCGACAATCCCTAATCCATACAAAAAACAAATTAAGGGTCATGAACACATTTGTGAATCTAACTTTATGCCCTTGGGGTCAATTTCGTCTCAATCAAATTCATTTTAGGAATGTAATCACACTATGATGGGATGCCATGTCCAGAATAACTTGGAATGATTTCTCACCTGTACAGAAAAGACAATAAATATGGAATACATGTTCAAAATACTTTCAAATGAGCAAAGCCATAAATCTATGTAGTGAAGAAAACACTGTTAATTTCTGATAATTCAGCACAATTAACAGGTCATGAGATTAGTGGAGCTCTTAAGAAAAAACAGTGAGTTAGCGAGGCAGCTTTCAGCCAAGACTGATTCACAATAGGTAGTTTGAAGGTCAACAACATTAGTGTTAAACTACAAAGCTATATTGCGTGATAGTTCCCTAGTGTGAGTCCTCCTTCATTTCCCGAGTGCTATCTGAGTACCATTAAGGACACACTTTATTTTCCATTACAAAGCATCAAGAGGAGAGGCCAAACATATTTTCAAAAGCAGGAGAAATCAGAATGCTGAAAATAGATCCAAATGAATATACAGTACATCCGATAAGGAGACCCTCTTTGTTGTTGAGACTTTCTTGTCTTGGCTGTGAATCATAAGCATTTGGTGTATTTGAGGCGACTGAGGTGGGATGTGGGGGTGTTCCCCAAGACTCTTGTCCTCCATTTAGTTTAACAACACCTAATTGGCTGTTGCTACGATACCTCCCGATGCGTGATGTCAGGAGGCAAGAAATGACTCCCCAAGTACACGCAAAAAAGATTTCCAACTTTTTATACTCATCCTGGGAAACATTTATTGCACTGCAACAGTCACGCCCAGCTTTGACTAAGTCATACACTCTTAGAAAAAAGGTTTCCAAATGGGTTCTTCGGCTGTCCCCATGGGAGAACCCTTTGAAGAACCATTTTTGGTTCCAGGTAGAACCATTTCAGATTCCCTCTGTGGAAAGGATTCAGGTAGAACCATTTCAGATTCCCTCTGTGGAAAGGATTCTTGAACCCAAAAGGGGTTCAAGAAATGGAACCAAAAAGGGTTCTTCAAAGGGTTCTCCTATGGGGACAACCGAATAACCCTTTTTTTTTTTTTTTTGAATTTTACCCCTTTTTCTCCCCAATTTCGTGGTATCCAATTGTTGTAGTATCCAAGATAGTTCTTGTCTCATTGTTACAACTCCCGTACGGGCTCGGGAGAGACGAATGCTGAATGTCATGCGTCCTCCGATACACAACCCAACCAGCCGTACTGCTTCTTAACACAGCGCGCCTCCAACCCGGAAGCCAGCCGCACCAATGTGTCGGAGGCTACACCGTGCACCTGGCAACCTTGGCTAGCTCGCACTGCGCCCGGCCCGCCACAGGAGTTGCTGGTGCGCGATGAGACAAGGAGATCCCTACCGACCAATCCCTCCCTAACCCGGACAACGCTAGGCCAATTGTGCGTCGCCCCACGGACCTCCCGGTCGCGGCCGGTTACGACAGAGCCTGGGCGCGAACCCAGGGACTCTGATGGCACAGCTGGTGCTGCAGTACAGCGCCCTTAACCACTGCGCCACCCGGGAGGCCCCATAACCCTTTTTTCTAAGAGTGTATTCGTTTGAAGTAAATGCGAGAGTGATCAAGATTCAACCCAGTGTCCATAGTGTATATTCTTGTCATTATAACAATCTAAAAGTTGTTAGAACCCCTTTGAAAGATGGCACAGTTTTAGTTGTAGTTCTGGTACTTTAGATATTGTTAAGTGATTGATTACTTCATAAAACCTATGAATGATAGCACTGTATATTCCTGCACCTCCATCTAACCATTTAGTAGACAGTTGGGCCTCATAAAGCAATCATAATAAGACAGAGGGCAGGAGCAAGGTGCTGTCAGAGAATTTAATTAATATGAAATACTGGCGTAGGGTGTGTTCCTAAAGGTAATGTTCTCTTGCTAATATGTTGCTATGGGTATGGTTGAGACAGAGTTCAGGCACTGTAATGCTCATTAAGCTGTCAGCTATGTGCTCTCAGCTTCTGCTATTTTCAAATTGGCAAGTCATTCATACTCATCTGGACAATGGCATCATTACAGGAGCTTTGGATCCTATGGCAACAGATACACTACATTCCCAAAAGTATGTGGACACCTGCTCGTTGAACATCTCAATCCAAAATCACAGGCATTAATATGGAGTTCTTCCCTCCTTTTCTGTTATAACAGCCTCCACTCTTCTCGGAAAGCTTTCCACTAGATGCAAAACATTGCTGTGGGGACATGCTTCCATTCAGCCACAAGAGCATTAGTGAGGATGGTGTCAGAAATAATAATTGTGGCTAGTTGCCACATTTTGCCCAAAGCAAAACTTCATCACTTTGCTGACGAAGTGTCTTGTTCCTGGGTCACTTTGAAGACTGACAACTAACAATGCTAGTCTGTGACTGGAAAAAATGGAAAAGTTATAAATGGTGATGGCAATGTCTGGGAAGTGAAGAGAACTTTAAGAGCATTGGGAAAGTTCTGTGCTTAATGACTTGTCTGTTTATAAAGAGTTTCCGGCAAACAAAAGAAGAATTGATGAAAAGTTGAAAAACCCTGTTGGTCAAGCCCATATGACAGATAGGAGCACTCTATTAATGAAACCACTACCATTTGCGGAAGCTAGCAGCCTAGTTGAAATGGCAAAGGGAGTGTAGGAACTCTAATTATTTATCAAAGCCTGCGGTTACCTAAACATTTTTGCCAAAATTACTTTGGATCCCATATATAACATGGTGTCAGAAGTGGGAGCTACAGTCATTTTGACAAAATTGTTATATATGGATGAGGCTGAGAGACATTAGTCAAATTAAGATGTTTAGGACCTGAACACGGATTATCTGAGAGGATAATATGGCAACAATACAGATGATGCATCCAAGTATTTGATCTTGAGCAATAGCGAATTAACCCTTTACAGGACAAGTTGTGGCAGTAAGGGAGAATTCAAAAGGGCCAAAACTCCATGTCACATTATTGCATCCACTTACTGTGGAAATGTTACTTAGACCAAGGGAAAGAAAACAAGTTTACTATTGCAGACACAATCTCTCATGGGGGTTCTCATGTCATGGTCCTTTTATTTGCTCTTAGAAGCACAGTAACCTGTTTTGAGGAGCTTTACTTATATCTTGGATGACAAAACAGTCTCAATGTCACCCTAATGTCTATATTAACAGTTAACAATGCCACGTCGTTACACTGACCTCTATTTGATGAACTCTCCACAGACATCTCCCAGCATCTAAAATAGGCAGGAAGCTCTTGGTGGAAGTGAGAGACAAAGTATGCCAAGGACTCACATGGAAAAACAGAAATGGCCTGGATCATCTTGGGCCTTCGAGAAAGAGAGTAGAAAGGAGAGAAAAAATGAGGTTAACTAGAATCTTCAAAGTTATTAGCCTCCCAAGAGAAGGAAGGAGAGAGAGGAGCTTTTAAAGATTTTGAAATAACTGAAGGTATCATGGAGGATAGGGCCAGGGCAGGTGACCCCATCTTAACAAAAGGGCAACAAGATCTGAGCAAATGACACTGGCTTATTATGATTTATTTTTATATATATTTTTTGTGCTTCTCCTCTAGTGTGCTACTGTAGCGTGAACAGAAACCACAGGATACATTTTTGCTTGGGGCCCTGCCATTTCAGAATAAGTCTGAAGGATGTTTTTATAGAATGGTACTACTGTCACTATTTTGAACTGAAGCATTGTGTATAACAATATAAAATGCCTACACACCCAAGAGACGAGAAAGGGGTTGCACATTATAATACAAAGAATGTGCTCTACCACTTTGTTACATATGCAAAAAATGTAAATCAATTTAATGATTTAATTCTTGATAAAGTATAACAATTCAGTCAATAGTGAATCTACACTGCAACCCAGTGGTGATCTAGTGTCACTTTTTGGGAATGCACAACTACTTAATGGTGGTAATTCTGGCCTGTTCTGTGTTTACAATCAAAATATAGCCAATCATACCATCAACTGTTGACACTATTTACAGCAATGACAACTTGTAAGGATTTAAATTACAGCATTGTGAAAGTCAGTAAGACTTTTAAAAGAATGGTCTGTTATCAAGCAGGAATTATAAAGAATGAGTCTGGAGTTTAACATGTCAGCCCATCTTTATTTAAGTTTAAACACAAAACAAACAAACACAGCTCTTTCTTCTATTTGGCAGCATACAGACACATGGCATGCATTTAATCAGAGACCATTAGATGGCATGGTCACTAGTTAGCCAAAACAAAAATGGTGACAAAGTAGAATACAAACACAAAGCTGGTGACTGAAATGTCAATAAAGATCCCTTTTTATCAATGAGAATGTGGCGCACCAAGAATAATGATAACTGCACTGATTCCGTTCCCATAAACTCTTGACGAGAAATGAGCAAACTAGCCACAATTATTATTTCTGACACCATCCTCACTAATGCTGACCTTAAAAAAAAACAAATTCTTAAACGTACTTCTTTGTGAAATGCTCTGCTCAAAGCTTAGCTTTGTTGTCTCGATTTTGCACTCAAATAAATGCCTATTTGGTGAGCCAGACACTGAAAATAACTCAGTAACAGAGCGGGGCAAATCCTTATCCACTTGATATATATACAATATATACAAAAGTATATGGACACCCCTTCAAATTAGTGGATTCGGCTATTTCAGCCACACCCGTTGCTGACAGGTGTATAAAATCGAGCAAACAGCCATGCAATCTCCATAGACAAACATTGGCCTTACTGAAGAGCCCAGTGACTTTCAACGTGCCACCGTCATAGGATGCCACCTTTTGAGAAAATCAGTTCATAAAATTCTGGCCCTGCTAGAGCTGCCCCAGTCAACTGTAAGTTATGTTATTGTGAAGTGGAAACGTCTAGGAGCAACAATGACTCTACCTCAAAGTGGTAGGCCACAAGTTCACAGAACGTGACCGACGAGTACTGAACACTTATATTCACATCTACAAATCACCTGTCCTCAGTTGCAACACTCACTACCAAGTTCCAAACTTCCTCTGGAAGCAACGTCAGCACAATAACATTGAGCTTCATTAAAATGGGTTTCCATGGCCAAGCAGCCAAGCACAAGCCTAAGATTACCATGCGCAATGCCAAGCGTCAGCTAGAGTGGTGGACTCTGGAGCAGTGGAAACGCGTTCTCTGGAGTGACCGATTTCAAATTGGGATTTATTTCTCTGTATCATGTTGCACAGCGTCCATCTATCAAGCTAAATTCTGAGAGTTATTACCCTAAGGACAGCGATAACACTGGTAACACTGGTACAATGGGGTTATGAGTAGGTTAAGAGCTATGTGAAGAAGATTGGTTATTTGCAAACTTATGCTGTACACATTGACCATGACTAACAAACTTGAACAGATGTTTTGCTGTAAATGAACAAAGAATTGTGTAGGTATTGCAGTACTCTGTTACTTTCTGCAGTCTTATTTGTACATACAAGGACTATACAGAAATTAAAAGATAAAAAAATAACTATTCCACTCCAACAAATGCGTTCATCCACAACTATTCTGTTGAAGCTTGTCGGGGAAAAAAGGGGGGAATGGTTTCTCGCATGGTACCAGGACAGGCACTATACCGAAGAGAAAAAAGTTACTAGGCAGCACTGGAGACAGATGGTGAGCAAGAGACATCAAAGTAGGTGAAATCTGAAGTGGAAGTTGTACAGCACCCACAAAATTAAGTTGCTATGACATTGCTTTTGAACCAATGGGATAAGGAATCCTCCTTTTGGGGAGGTGTGTGGGCCCAGATAGTGAGCGTACGGGGGAGTGTTGATTGAATAACAGGAGATGTCGTGCCTGGACATCATGGTTTCAATTTGGTTTGGTTCAGACCGAATTGGCCTGCTGGGAGGTGGTTGCTTGTTTTTCCAGACATGTTGTTTAGCCATTGCCATGGTTGATGAGGTGCATCCGGGTCTCCATGGGAACTGGGTCCTTAGGCACAGGCCTGGCAACAGAAGGGAGAGACACGGAAACAATGAAACAATCCTCTGTAGACCAAGAGTAAAATCCTGGCATGCAGCACACATAGGAGTGTCCACTGGCAATTGTCATTTTAAAAGTTAAGCTTGATAGATAAATGTTTATTTATGTTTCAGTCTAATCTTGCGTATTGTCTATGAATGTCTGTCGACATGGACTACTTTCTATGTGGCCTGACTTACGTGGGTAGGTGGAGTTGGGTGGAGGTTGAGGACTACGGAGCCTCTACTTGAGTTTCTTCATCCCCACAATGTCTTTATCCTTCAGGATAAAGTTCTTCCTCAGGGCCTCTGAGATCAGCGAGGCAGTGTCTGACTCCCCCCATTAGGGAGGTGCAGCCTCTGTTATACCTGCATGGACACACACGTTAAAAGCATGGTCTGGTACAAAGACATAATCTGAAACGTATTACCTAATAATTGTTTCCTCTCGTAGATTTTTTACCTGTGGAAAACAGGATGACAGTCAGCTGCCAATGCATTATCACACACCTTCTGCTAACATGATATTTAGACAGTGTGTGTGTGTACTAATGGAGAGGGAGGCATTTTCCTCAGTGTCCTGACTCGCCCTTTAAACCTACCTGTCTCTGCTCATCTTCATGCGGTTCATGTCCTTCAGGATGTCCCTGACGTCGGCAAAGCTGGTGGACTTGGAAAGCAACACCATGTCCTCCTCCGCCTCCCGGAAGTCCATGCTGGGACGGTCCAGGTCAAAGGTCATCATGAAGGCCGACATGTTCGCAAGTGGCAGGGGGTCTGGCATCAGCTCCGATACAATGGACACCACGTCCTCCTCATCCTCCTCACCACGTCGCTGATGACGAAGGAGGCAGAGGCAGCGGGCTGGTAGGGCGCCATCTTGAAGGCCGCCATTGAAAAGCTCATGCTGGTGTCGTCGGGGGAGAGGGGGTCAGGTGTCAAGGGGTTTGAGCTTGAGTGGTGAAAACAGAGAAGAGCAGTCACAGGCAAGTTATTGAACTTGTCAGAGTTAATTTAGATAACATAATTTTCCTATTAATAAACCTCAGAATTGTGACAGACGGAGCCTTAAAAAAGGGACACAGATTGGCAATCAACTCGTCTCCTGCACTGTTGTCACATGCAATGTTCCCTCTAAGCTGCTCGCGGGCACGCAGTAGCCCCGAGACTGCCGCGCAGCTCTCCCAGGACTGCCAAGCAGAAGAAATATCAGCCCACTGAGAGAAGCATGAGATTGAACTTCACTTTCTAGAGTTTTCCCTGCGAGTTATTAGCCCAGTTATAGTTCATTTGTAGTCTGATTGCTTCCTACAAGAGCATAAAAAGTGTACTTTTCTACACCTCTTTGAAAAGTGAATCAGGTAAAGAGCTTTTTTTGGCTTAAAATAGGCAGTGTTGTATTTTGATGCAGGCTTGAATAAGCTAAGTAGCCAATAGGTAGAGGTGTAGGCTCATTTGTCTGATTCTCTGTAATAATGGTTTGGAAATAATAACGCATTTTATTTTGTAAAGTAGTTTCTTGCATCAAACGAAAAACATTTGCAGTCACCTCCTTGTCTGAAGGACAAGTGGATAAACAGGTTCATTTCAAACCCTGCATTTGTATTTATTTTGTGTCATGGAATGTAGGCCTACCTTGAACACCACACATTGGCTGCTACTGTAGACTGAATGATAGAACATGTTAAAATGTTATGGGATACATTTTCTTTTTTTGGTAGGCCACACTGGTAGGTCTACATTATAATTATTATTTAGATTTTTTTTAAATTGAACCTTTATTTAACTAGGCAAGTCAGTTAAGAACACATTTTTATTTACAATGATGGCCTACCCCGGATGACGCTGGGCCAATTGTGTGCCGCCCTATGGGACTCCCAATCACGGCCGGATGTGATACAGCCTGGATTCGAACCAGTGAATGTAGTGACGCCTCTTACACTGAGATAAAGTGCCTCAAACTGCTGCGCCACTCGGGAGCCCAAATTATGATCAAATACACACACAAGCCTACTAAGCCACTTAAAACTGTAACTTAAAGTGGGTACAGCCTCAGTGTTCAGAGTAAACACACTGGAAGTTGCACAGTTTCACAACATTCAAGTTTGCGCTCAGCAGACCTGAAATTTGTTCAGTGGCAAATTTTGTTTTTGGTAACATTGGTCACATAGTCAGTCTATTTTTAATACAATGTCCTTGATGAGTTTCTGAGGCATGGGTGGGTCAGTGTTTTTTCAGTTTCAATTCCAAAGCCCATCACTTTAAGAAGACAAGCCCTATGCTTGTCTAGGAAAAGCGCATTGGCTAGAGCATTTGAAACAGGTCATCATAATCTCTGCAACAATGACATGACTTTATGCCACAGAGTTCCTGTGCATATCCATGCAGAAAGAAATACAATCTTAATGACCAATAGACAAGCCTACAAAAAAATATACACACAGTAACAAATAAAACAACATTTTATTGATCACATGCGCCAAATACAATATATGATGACCTTACCGTGAAATGCTTACTTACAAGCCCTTAACCAACAATGCAGTTCAAGAAATAGAGTTAAGAAAACAATTACAAAATAAATAAAAAATAACAATAAAAGAACAATAACGATGCTATATACAGGGGGTACCGGTGCTTAGTCAATGTGTGGCGGTACAGGTTAGTCGAGGTCATTTGTACATGTAGTTAGGGGTAAATTGACTATGCATATATAATAAACAGCAAGCGTAAAAACAAAGGGGGGTCAATGTAAATAGTATGGGTGGCCATTTGATTCATTGTTCAGTCTTATGGCTTGGGGGTAGAAGCTGTTAGGTAGCCTTTTGGACCTAGACTTGGTACTCCGGCACCGCTTGCCCTGTGGTAGCAGAGAGAACAGTCTATGACTTGGGTGACTGGAGTCTTTGCCAATTTTTTGGGGCCTTCCTCTGACACCGCCTAGTATATAGGTCCTGGATGGCAGGAAGCTTGGTCCCAGTGATGTACTGGGCTGTACGCACAATTTTCTGTAGCACCTTACAGTCGGATGCCGAGCAGTTGCTATACCAAGCGGTCAGGATGCTCTCGATGGTGCAGCTGTAGAACTTTGAGGATCTGGGTACCCATGCGAAATCTTTTCAGTCTCCTGAGGGGGAAAAGGTGTTGTTGTGCCTTCTTCACAACTGTCTTGGTGTGTTTGGACCATGATAGTTTGTTGTTGATGTGGACACCAAGGAACTTGAAACTCTCGACCCGCTCCACTACAGCTCCGTCGATATGAATGGGGGCGTGTACGTCCCTACTTTTCCTGTAGTCCACGATTAGCTCCTTTGTCTTGCTCATGTTGAGGGAGAGGTTGTTGTCCTGGCACCACACTGCCAGGTCTCTGACATCCTCCCTAAAGAGTGTCTCATCGTTGTCGGTGATCAGGCCTACCACTGTTGTCATCAGCAGACTTAATGATGGTGTTGGAGTTGTGCTTGGCCACGCAGTCATGGGTGAACAGGGAGTACAAGAGGGGACTAAGCACGCACCCCTGAGGGGCCCCCGTGTTGAGGATCAGCATGGCAGATGTGTTGTTGCCTACCCTTACCACCTGGGGGTGGCCCGTCAGGTAGTCCAGGATCCAGTTGCAGAGGGAGGTGTTTAGTCCCAGGGTACTTAGCTTAGTGATGAGCTTTGTGAGCACTATAGTGTTGAACGCTGAGCTGTAGTCAATGAACAGCATTCTCACATAGGTGTTCCTTTTGTCCAGGTGAGAAAGGGCAGTGTGGAGTGTGGTTGATTATTACAGGAGGCTCTTATAACACATCAGCATTGCACTAAAGCCATATTGAAGGTGATGACACCTTAAAGCAGAAATCTGCAGGTCTTCGACCTATGCCGCCCCACTTCTTGTGTAGGGTTTTCACTTCGAACGAAAAAACAAGGGATTGAGCCCTGATCTGCCTTGGGCTCTCCTTCTGGGCAAGGTATATCTTTGCGTTAAATCCCATCTACTTGAGAATGACCCTGCTGCCATGGCCCCGCAGCGGAAATGAAAGCCAATTACAAGCTAACAGCCCCCAGAAACAAACAGAGCCAACGAAGCCAACAAGCTAGCTAACTTGTTTGCAGATAAACAGTCATTGTAGCAGGGAGAAAAGAAACATGCAGCATTCTCAGTTCTTGAATCTGAATCAACTTCACCCCAAAAGAGAAAAAGAAGCGAGAAAAATACTCCTCGTGACCAATCCAGAAACTGGATAAATGTTGGAATTAATTTTTAACAGAAGTGTGACACTGAAATGGCCCAAGTTCTCATGGACTGATCCCAGCTAGCAATGAGGAATCCGCCCAGAAGTAACCCTCTTACGGGGGGCCAAAAGGAAAAGGAACACCTATGCGCCTGGACCACTACAGGAGTCACTACAGAGCGATGAGACAAGGACATCCCGGCCAGCCAAACACTCCCCTAACTCAGACAACGCTGGGCCAATTGTGCGTCACCTCACAGGTCTCGAACCAGCATCTGTAGCAACGCAGTTTGCCCTGCGATGCAGTGTCTTAGACTGCTGCACCACTCTGGAGGCTCAATCCAAAGTTTTTGATGCTGATCAATTAGAGGTCGGACGATTAATTAGGGCCGATTTCAAGTTTTCATAACAATCGGAAATCTGTATTTTTGGACACCGATTTGGCCGATTTAAAAAAAATGTTTTTACACCTTTATTTACTCTTTATTTAACTAGGCAAGTCAGTTAAGAACACATTCTTATTTTCAATGACGGCCTAGGAACGGTGGGTTAACTGCCTCGTTCAGGGGCAGAATGACAGATTTTTGCCTTGTCAGCTCGGGGTATCCAATCTTGCAACCTTACAGTTAACTAGTCCAACGCTATAACCACCTGCCTCTCGTTGCACTCCACAAGGAGACTGCCTGTTACGCGAATGCAGTAAGCCAAGGTAAATTGCTAGCTAGCATTAAACTTATCTTACAAAAAACAATCAATCAATCATAATCACTAGTTAACTACACATGGTTGATGATATTACTAGTTTATTATCGTCTTGCATTGCATATAATCTGACTGAGCATACAAGCATACAAGTATCTGACTGAGCGGTGGTAGGCAGCAGCAGGCTCGTAAGCATTCATTCAAACAGCACTTTCGTGCATTTTGCCAGCAGCTCTTCGTTGTGCGTCAAGCATTGCGCTGTTTATGACTTCAAGTCTATCAACTCCCGAGATGAGGCTGGTGTAACCGATGTGAAATGGCTAGCTAGTTAGCGGGGTGCGCGCTAATAGCGTTTCAAATGTCACTCGCTCTGAGACTTGGAGTGGTTGTTCCCCTTGCTCTGCATGGGTAACGCTGCTTCGAGGGTGGCTGTTCTCATTGTGTTCCTGGTTCGAGCCCAGGGAGCAGCGAGGAGAGGGACGGAAGCTATACTGTTACTCTGGCAATACTAAAGTGCCTATAAGAACATCCAATAGTCAAAGGTTAATGAAATACAAATGGTATAGATGGAAATAGTCCTATAATTCCTATAATAACTACAACCTAAAACTTCTTACCTGGGAATATTGATCTGAGCAAGGAACTTAAACGTTAGCTGGCACATATTGCACTTTTACTTTCTTCTCCAACACTTTGTTTTTGCATTATTTAAACCAAATTGAAAATGTTTCGTTATTTATAATAGGCTAAATTGATTTTATTGATGTATTATCTTAAGTTAAAATAAGTGTTCATTCAGCATTGTTGTAATTGTCATTATTACAAAAATAAAAAATACAAAAAAATACAAACAAAAAAAAAATCGGCTGATTAATCGGTATCGGCTTTTTTTTGGGGTCCTCCAATAATCGGTATCGGCGTTGAAAAATCATAATCGGTCGACCTCTATTATCAATTGCCTTGCATTTGTATTCAAAGGAATCTAATAATAGCGTCATGCAGCTACACTGCATAAACCCCACAAGATGCCATACCTTCATTTAAACTAGCTAACTTTAGCTAGCTAAAGCTAGAAATGCAAATTGCTAACATAACGTTAGTGTGTTTGGTTTGTAGATGATAATGCTACCTAGCTAGGTGGTCAAACACCAGTCTCAATGTCAAGAGTGAAGAGGCGAGTCCGGGATGCTGGCCTTCTAGGCAGAGTTGCAAAGAAAAAGCCATATTTCAGACTGGCCAATAAAAATAAAAGATTAAGATAGACAAAAGAACACAGACACTGGACAGAGGAACTCTGCCTAGAAGGCTAGCATCCCTGAGTCACCTCTTCACTGTGGATGTTGAGACTGGTGTTTTGCGGGCACTATTTAATGAAGCTGCCAGTGGAGGACTTGTGAGGCGTCTGTTTCTCAAACTAGACATTCTAATGTACTTGTCCTCTTGCTCAGTTGTGCACCGGGGCCTCCCACTCCTCTTTCTATTGTGGTTAGGGCCAGTTTGCGCTGTTCTGTGAAGGGAGTAGAAAACAGCGTTGTACGAGATCTTCAGTTTCTTGGCAATTTCTCACATGGAACAGCCTTAATTTCTCAGAACAAGAATAGACTGATGAGTTTCAGAAGAAAGTCTTTGTTTCTGGCCATTTTGAGCCTGTAATCGATCCCACAAATGCTGATGCTCCAGATACTCAACTAGTCTAAAGAAGGCCAGTTGTATTGCTTCTTTAATCAGTACAACAGTTTACAGCTGTGCTAACATAATTGCAAAAGGGTTTCCTAATGATCAATTTGCCTTTTATAATGAGAAACTTGGATTAGCTAACACAACATGTCATTAGAACACAGGAGCGATAGTTGCTGATAATGGGCCTCTGTACGCCTATGTAGATATTCCATTAAAAGAAAATCTGCCGTTTCCAGCTACAATAGTCATTTACAACATTAACAATGTCTACAATGTATTTCTCATCAATTTGATGTTATTTTAAATGGACAAAAAAGTTACTTTTCTTTCAAAAACAAGGAAATGTCTTACGTGTCCCCAAACTTTTGAACGGCAGTGTACATGTACAAATTACCTCAACTAACCTGTACCCCTACACAATGACTCGGTACCGGTACCCCCTGTATATAGCCTCGTTATTGTTATTTTATTGTGTTACTTTTTCTTTTCTTTTTTACTTTAGTTTATTTAGTAAACATTTTCTTAACACTTTCTTGAACTGCATTGTTGGTTATGGGCTTGTAAGTAAGCAATTCACGGTAAGGTCTAAACCTGTTGTATTCGGCGCATGTGACAATTGAAATTTGATGTCTCCAGATTGACTTTAGAAGCAGTATAACATTAGCTAGCTAGCTAGGATTGAGGGGAGACCACCGGTTTTGAGTTAGTTAACATTAACATTGGTAGCTATTTTGGACAAACTTTGCTAGCTAATGACAGCATTGTCATCTGTCTAAAGCAAATTTGACAACATGATAATGGAAAAGCTTATTCCTACTAAATAGTTGCCTATTTTAGCAATGCCATCATATTTCCAGATCACTACCATGTATTTTAGACTAAACAGTCATTAGCCCCCTTTCAGAATACTGTGATTCACAGGACGTTTGGGCAACAATATGGCCACGGCGTTGGTAGAATGTTCATAATAATGGCAACTACGTGACAGAGGTGCAACCCATGAATAGGCCTAATATAGCTAACTTGGCCGGAAAAAGAGCCCCTTTCACTGGGGAATTGAACTTAATGTAAACAATTCCTTTACAAATTCCCGACCAGACTCTGTGGCAATGGAGAGAGTGGAGTCTCCTCAGCTCGTCCTGCAGGGAGCTGGTGTGGTTCATAGCCGTCACCGCGGGTTTCCTCAGCGTCTCCACCTTCTTGACGTAACTGCGGAAGTAGGGCACAGAGGAGTTCCATTGCATAACCAGGAAAGACACATGGGCTGCCACTCGCGGGCGTGAGTCGCTTCTGAGAAAACACAATGGACCATAAGAAAACACTCTTGCATTAACAGAACAGGAAGCTTATTGACAGACACAAACACAGTGGAATCTTCCAAATTTGGAAGAGTCCCTTGCCACCACGAATGCTGACATAACCAATATTGTTGTGGCTGCTTCGCATGATGTATTGTTGTCTCTACCTTCTTGCCCTTTGTGCTGTTGTCTGTGCCAAATAATGTTTGTACCATGTTTTGTGCTGCTACCATGTTGTGCTGCTACCGTGTTGTTGTCATGTGATGCTACCATGCTGTGTTGTCATGTGATGCTACCATGCTGTGTTGTCATGTGATGCTACCATGCTGTGTTGCCATGTTTTGCTGCCATGATATGTTGTCTCTTAGGTCTCTCTTTATGTAGTGTTGTGGTGTCTCTTGTCGTGATGTGTGTTTAGTCCTATATTTTTAATCCCAGCCCCCGTCCCCGCAGGAGGCCTTTTGCCTTTTGGTAGGCCGTCATTGTAAATAAGAATTTTTTCTTAACTGACTTGCCTAGTTAAATAAAGGTTTAAAAAAAAACATTCACAAGCCAATCATTTAGACCCCAACGATAGCTGCCGACAATTTTTGCTGCCCCACTAAAGGACTATCCTCGAGATTAGCAGACCGTTATTCTGCACTGTGGGTGAGAGAAGCACGTTCTTACCGCACTCTGACATAGGTCTCAGACTCCTCATCTGCTGCGATCCAGGCAATGTCTGCCAGTGTGGGCACCATGGGGCCATCCATGGGCCGCAGCGGAGGGAGGCCTAGAAGTTCCTGGTAAACAGATGCAAGTACTCTTGATTAGCACCTTTAATGAAATTTGGCAACTACAGTGCCTTGCGAAAGTATTCGGCCCCCTTGAACTTTGCGACCTTTTGCCACATTTCAGGCTTCAAACATAAAGATATAAAACTGTATTTTTTTGTGAAGAATCAACAACAAGTGGGACACAATCATGAAGTGGAACGACATTTATTGGATATTTCAAACTTTTTTAACAAATCAAAAACTGAAAAATTGGGCGTGCAAAATGATTCAGCCCACTTAAGTTAATACTTTGTAGCGCCACCTTTTGCTGCGATTACAGCTGTAAGTCGCTTGGGGTATGTCTCTATCAGTTTTGCACATCGAGAGACTGAACATTTTTCCCATTCCTCCTTGCAAAACAGCTCGAGCTCAGTGAGGTTGGATGGAGAGCATTTGTGAACAGCAGTTTACAGTTCTTTCCACAGATTCTCGATTGGATTCAGGTCTGGACTTTGACTTGGCCATTCTAACACCTGGATATGTTTATTTTTGAACCATTCCATTGTAGATTTTGCTTTATGTTTTGGATCATTGTCTTCCCCCAGTCTCAGGTCTTTTGCAGACTCCATCAGGTTTTCTTCCAGAATGGTCCTGTATTTGGCTCCATCCATCTTCCCATCAATTTGAACCATCTTCCCTGTCCCTGCTGAAGAAAAGCAGGCCCAAACCATGATGCTGCCACCACCATGTTTGACAGTGGGGATGGTGTGTTCAGCTGTGTTGCTTTTACGCCAAACATAACGTTTTGCATTGTTGCCAAAAAGTTCAATTTTGGTTTCATCTGACCAGAGCACCTTCTTCCACATGTTTAGTGTGTCTCCCAGGTGGCTTGTGGCAAACTTTAAACAACACTTTTTATTGATATCTTTAAGAAATGGCTTTTTTTTTGCCACTCTTCCATAAAGGCCAGATTTGTGCAATATACGACTGATTGTTGTCCTATGGACAGAGTCTCCCACCCCAGCTGTAGATCTCTGCAGTTCATCCAGAGTGATCATGGGCCTCTTGGCTGCATCTCTGATCAGTCTTCTCCTTGTATGAGCTGAAAGTTTAGAGGGACGGCCAGGTCTTGGTAGATTTGCAGCGGTCTGATACTCCTTCCATTTCAATATTATCGCTTGCACAGTGCTCCTTGGGATGTTTAAAGCTTGGGTACAAAAGTATCTCGGACCTGCCTGGTGTGTTCCTTGTTCTTCATGATGCTCTCTGCGCTTTTAACGGACCTCTGAGACTATCACAGTGCAGGTGCATTTATACGGAGACTTGATTACACACAGGTGGATTGTATTTATCATCATTAGTCATTTAGGTCAACATTGGATCATTCAGAGATCCTCACTGAACTTCTGGAGAGAGTTTGCTGCACTGAAAGTAAAGGGGCTGAATAATTTTGCACGCCCAATTTTTCAGTTTTTGATTTGTTAAAAAAGTTTGAAATATCCAATAAATGTCGTTCCACTTCATGATTGTGTCCCACTTGTTGTTGATTCTTCACAAAAAAATACAGTTTTATATCTTTATGTTTGAAGCCTGAAATGTGGCAAAAGGTCGCAAAGTTCAAGGGGGCCGAATACTTTCGCAAGGCACTGTAAGTCTGCCTTCTGACAAAGTCAATGTCTGTACTATGTGTACTATTATGGCATGTGTTGAATTTGGAAAATACCATATTTACCTGGAAACATGCCCTGAGATGGGGTTTCATGGGCACAAGGGAGCCTATTCTCCTCATCACACATCGAGTCGATCCATGAGGCTTGTTCTGCCAAATAGGAATAACCTCCTGAATAGTGGTAAGAAACGTGATGTTACTTTTTCAAACATACACAAACTTAGCATGGTCCCAGATCTGTTTGTGTTCTTGCCAGCTTTGCTGTTATTGTCAAGCCACACATGACAATTCCGTCAGGAGTTGGCAGGAGAGTAGAAAACAACTGGCGCCCAGGGCCCAGGCCACCACAAACTCTTGTTAGTAACCTTACTCTGCAGAATGCATGCTTTTAATCTTTAGAAATAGCTAGCTAATAGCTACAGTGTATATACAAAAGTTTGTGGATTCGGCTATTTCAGCCACACCTGTTGCTGACAGGTGTATAAAATCGAGCACACAGCCATGCAATCTCCATAGACAAACATTGGCAGTAGAATGGCCTTACTGAAGAGCTCAGTGACTCAACATGGCACCGTCATAGAATTCCACCTTTCCAATAAGTCAGTGTGACAAATTTCTGCTGGAGCTGCACAGGTCAACTGTAAGTGCTGTTATTGTGAAGTGGAAGAGCAACAACGGCTCACATCTAAGAGCAACAACGGCTCAGCCACGAAGTGGTAGGCCACACAAGCTCACACAACGTGACCGTCGAGTGCTGAAATGCGTACAAATAGTCTTTCCTCTGTTTCAACACTCACTACTGAGTGACAAACTGCCTCTGGAAGAAACGTCAGCACAATAACTGTTTGTCGGGAACTTCATTAAATGGGTTTCCATGGCCGAGCAGCCGCACGCACACAAGCCTAAGATCACCATGCGCAATGTGAAGTGTCGGCTGGAGTGGTGTAAAGCTCGCCGCCATTGGACTCTGGAGCAGTGGAAAAGCTTTCTCTGGAGTGATGAATCACGCTTCACCATCTGGCAATCTGATGGAAGAATCTGGGTTTGGCGGATGCCAGGAAAACGCTACCTGCCCCAATGCATAGTGCCAACTGTAATGTTTGGTGGAGGAGGAATAATGGTCTGGGGCTGTTTTTCATGGTTCGGGCTAGGCCCTTTAGTTCCAGTGAAGGGAAATCCTAACACTATAGTATACAATGACATTCTAGACAATTATGTACTTCCAACTTTGTGGCAACAGTTTGTGGAAGGCCCTTTCCTGTTTCAGCATGGCAATGCCCCCGTGCAAAAGGCGAGGTCCATACAGAAATGGTTTGTCGAGATTGTTGTGGAAGAACTTAACTGGCCTGCATAGAGCCCTGACCTTAACCCCATTGAACACCTAAGGGATGAAATGGAACGCCAACTGCGAGCCATGCCTAATCGCGCAACATCAGTGCCCAACCTCACTAATGCTCAAGTGGCTGAATGGAAGCAAGTCCCCACAGCAATGATCCAAAATCTATGGAAAGCTTTCCCAGAAGAGTGAAGGCTGCTATTTCAGCAAAGGGGGTAACAACTCCATTATTAATGCCTGTGATTTTGGAATTACATGTTTTCCGAGCAGGTGTCCACATACTTTCGGTAATGTAGTGTATCTAGCTATCTAACTTTCTGCTTCGGTTTCCATGGTGATTGATCTTGCTTATTCACTGTGCAGAGGACACCTAATCAGTGCTGGGCTCAGTTGGCTACTTGTGTGTTTAATAAGCAGTCTTCAGACTCTGATAGTTAGGTCTTCCAACATCTGTAAAGGAGACAAACACACATGTTAACAATGAGCATTGAGGAGCAATAGATTATCAACAGAATGGGTGGTGGTATTTACTAGCAACCAAACGAAAACAAACGGGACGTTTTGCAACTGTATGATACAGCGTGCACTAAAGATTACACCCCAGACCACACACAAACACCTGGAAGTTATAAAATTATTATTTTGCTTCATAGCCGCTGGAAGTTGGGGGGTGTGGTTACTGCAATTATTTCGCACTACAGAAGGCTATATATGTACGCTAATACAGGACTATTAAAGGCCCAGTGCACTACTTCTGTGACAAAAACATTCCCCCCAAAAAAACATTTTTTATTGATGTAATAGCGCAGTGAAGCTGTCTTCGCTTCACAAGTCAGTAGGCTTGTAGTGCTTTCAATGTGAGAATACACAGAACCCTTTTTTAATCAATTATAAATAAATGATATTTAATTAACACACAAAATCCATGAAAAACAATAGAATGACAACCAAATAATGGTTGTTTCTTCCCTGTCTTCTCTCCGGCAAATTATGAATAACTGTAGAGGCCTGTTGGAGGCTTGACAACTTCAGAACGTCAGAATGTCTGCCTTGATATTCATAAAACTCCACCGACCTGCTCTTGCTCAGTTGAACCCAGAACGATATGTGACCACTTGGTTACAGCAACAACGTTCTGCCGAGGACGGACACCTAAACCAGTGTGGCCACCGCAAAGCCCAAGAGCCTGACCCTCTCTGGAAGTTGCTGTAGGTCTACTTGGGATATTTAGCCTATATTGGCTATTGGTTGAGACTCATGGCCCGCTCTAGCTTGGTAGGCTATGTCGGAGTGGGAAATTGGAAAAGTGAATTGGGCCAAGTTGGAGGTAATACTGCATTTAGGTTATGGTTTATTGAAGTGCATGAAACTACCACACCAAAAGCTTGATTTTATGGCTGTTTTAAAACAAATGTCCTACAATTCTACGTAGTAATTATTTATGTTCACTACTTGGTCAATTGATTTGATACAAGAAAGGCTAATAGTTTATCATCTGCTCTAACACGCTCACAAAACAGTAATTCAAGAAGATCGAAATGCATAGGCTATTCCCATGAAACTGATTGAGATCAATCAAATGATTGGCATGCAGATGCAGTTTCACCGGTAAAACATGAAGAATTATCATTCACGATTGACAGTGATGACGGCCTATTTTGAAAAGAGGTATTCCTAACTTGGTGTTTGAGGGTATTAAAAATAAAATACAAATCTTGAGACAATAGGCCCATGTGTGGGCATAGGCAGACGTTGCAATTGGAGGATGCATTTTATGCATATTTTATAACAGAGCTCTCCAACCCTGTTGCTGGAGCGCTACCAACCTGTAGGTTTTCATCCCAACCCTAATGTAGCACACCGGATTCTAATAATTAGCTGGTTTACAAGATTAATCGAGTGAGTTACAACTGGGTTTGGAATGAAACCCTACGTGATGGTAGCGCTCCAGGAACAGGGTTGAACCCTGTAGTAATAGGCTACATCTGTAAGTATAGACTGGGGAAATTGTGACACCATTTACATTTTTTCCGCTCCCTTACCTAAAAAAAAAGCACTACAGCACTACAAGTAAGATCTGTGGTAGGTCTGTAGCGGGTGGTGTCTGTATGCCGCATGCGTTCCCCGCTGGCTTCTTCCATCTGCGCAGAAGCCAAAATGCAACCGTCACGTACTCATTACGAACAGGGTAAGTAAAATACCTTTAATGACAGCACCATGGACTACTCCTTTCACCCGAAGACTTCGTGTCGCTATTTTGATCTGCCGCTGACCAAGTTTTAGCCTTCTCCATTTACATTGTGTCATAGGCTACATTTGGATTATTTTACTGCACCAACATTGCAATCTAATGTATGCACGATTTATGCAATAAAAATATGTATTACGGCACTGTACATTTTTGGGGGCCTGTGCTACAGACTCCTAGGGCTGGGCGATATGGCCAAAATATAATATCCCGATAGGTCATTTCATATCCCGATAACGATACACATCAATCAATATATAGCACATTTTCTGTAAATTCTATTAATTAATAGTTTATATAAAATGACCTCATGTAAAGGCCTATTATTACATTTCGAATTACACTCAACAAATAAGAGGTACTTACTTACTAATTAGATCATTTCTCCTTCTATTTCGAACCTTTGCAAATGTTCAATTAAGCATGTAAAAAAATTATGTATAAAATCTAAAAAGGTAAATAGAAAACACCAACTATAGTTGCAAACAAAATAAATATAGGCCTAAAATATATACAGTGCTGTGAAAAAGTATTTGCCCCTTCCTGATTTATTTTTTTGCACATTTGTCACACTTAAACGTTTCAAATAGATTTTATTACACAAAGAACTGCATTTTGTGTTTACTTGGGTTTTTAAGTGATGATTTTATTTATTAAGGGGGAAAAGCTATCCGAACCTTCATGGCCCTATGTGAAAAAGTAATTGCCCCCTAAACCTAATAACTGGTTGTGCCACCCTCAGCAGCAACAACTGCAATCAAGCGTTTGCGATAACTGGCAATGAGTCTTTCACATCGTTGTGGAGGAATTTTGGCCCAATCTTCTTTGCAGAATTGTTTTAATTCAGCCACATTGGAGGATTTGAGCATGAACTGCCTTTTTAAGTTCACGCCACATTTTTAAGCCATTCAGGAGGTGGACTTGCTGGTGGTGTGTTTTGGATCATTGTCCTGCTGCAGAATCCAAGTGCACTTCAGCTTGAGGTCACAAACTGATGGCCGGACATTCTCATTCAGGATTCTTTGGTAGAGAGCAGAATTCATGGTTCCATCAATCACAGCAAGTCATCCAGGTCCTGAAGCAACAAAGCAGCCCCAGACCATCACACTACCACCACCATATTTGACTGTTGGTATGTTCTTTTTCTGAAATGCTGTGTTACTGTGTTACTTTTACGCCACACCTTCCAAAAAGTTCAACTTTTGTCTCGTCAGTCCACAGAATACTTTCCAAAAAGTCTTGGGGATCATCAAGATGTTTTTTTTGCCAAAAGTGAGACGAGCCTTTTATTTTTGGTCAGCACTGGTTTTTGCCTTGGAACTCTGCCATGGATGCCATTTTTGCCCAGTCTTTCTTATGGTTGAGTCATGAACACTGACCTTAACTGAGGCAAGTGAGGCCTGCAGTTCTTTAGATGTTGTTGTGGGTTCCTTTGTGACCTCTTGGATGAGTCATCGCTGCACTCTTGGGGTAATTTTGGTAGGCCGGCCACTCCTGGGAAGGACACCACTGTGGAACACCACTGTTCCGAATTTTCTCCATTTGTGGATAATGGCTCTCACCGTGGTTCGCTGGAGTCCCAAAGCTTTAGAACTGGCTTTGTAAATTCCAGACTGATAATGTCAATTACTTTGTTTCTCATCTGTTCCTGAATTTCTTTGGATCGCGGCATGATGTCTTGCTTTTGAGATCTTTTGGCCTACTTCACTTTGTCAGACAGGTTCTATTTAAGTGATTTCTTGATTCAACAGGTCTGGCAGTAATCAGGCCTGGGTGTGGCTAGTGAAATTGAACTCAGCTTTCTAAAAAATGTGATTAACAACAGTAAATTCATGATTTAACAAGGGGGAAATTACTTAGTCACATAGGGCCATGAAGGTTTGGTTAGCTTTTTTTCCCCCTTATTAAATAAAATGATCACCAAAAAACTGCATTTTGTGTTTACTTGGGTTATCTTTGTGTAATGTTAAAATTTGAAACATTTAAGTGTGACAAATGTGCAAAAAAATAAGAGCACTATATTTTGGGGGCTTGCATGTTATTTTGGCATTAATACATGCAACATATCAATTTGCATTTGGTACCTTGGGTCGTTTCTCGACCCTGTAAATTGGAGCCATGTCTTTGCAGATGTAAAGTTGTAGTTGGAAGTTTACATGCACCATAGCTAAATACATTTAAACTTAGTTTTTCACAGTTCCTGACATTTAATCCTAGTAAAAAGTCCCTGTTTTAGGTCAGTTAGGATCACCACTTTACTTTAAGAATGTGAAATAATAGTAGAGAGAATGATTTATTTCAACTTTTATTTATTTCACCACATTCCCCGTGGGTCAAAAGTTTATGTACACTAAATTAGTATTTGGTAGAATTGCCTTTAAAATGTTTAACTTGGGTCAAACGTTTCGGGTAGCCTTCCACAAGCTTCCCACAATAAGTTGGGTGAATTTTGTCCCATTCCTCCTGACAGAGCTGGTGTAACTGAGTCAGGTTTGTAGGCCTCCTTGCTAGCACACACTTTTTCAGTTCAGTTCTGCCCACAAATGTTCTATAGGATTGAGGTCAGGGCTTTGTGATGGCCATTCCAATACCTTGACTTTGTTGTCCTTAAGCCATTTTACCACAACTTTGGAAGTATGCTTGGGATCATTGTCCATTTGGAAGACCCATTTGGCGACCAAGCTTTAACTTCCTGACTGATGTCTTGAGATGTTGCTTTAATATAGCCACATAATTTTCCTGCCTCGTGATGCCATCTATTATGTGAAGTGCACCAGGCAAAGAACCCCCACAACAAGATGCTGCCACCTCCGTGCTTCACAGTTGGGATGGTGTTCTTTGGCTTGCAAGCCTCCCCCTTTTCCTCCAAACATAACTATGGCAAAACAGTTATGTTTTTGTTTCATCCGACCAGAGGACATTTCTCCAAAAAGTACGATCTTTGTCCCCATGTGCAGTTGCAAACTGTAGTTTGGCTTTTTTATGGCCGCTTTGAAGCAGTAGCTTCTTCCTTGCTGAGCGGCCTTTCAGGTTATGTCGATATAGGACTCGTTTTACTGTGGATATAGATACTTTTGTACCTGTTTCCTCCAGCATCTTCACAATGTCCTTTGCTGTTGTTCTGGGATTGATTTGCATTTTTCACACCAAAGTACGCTCATCTCTAGGAGACAGAATGTGTATCCTTCCTGAGCAGTAGGATGGCTGCTTGGTCCCATGGTGTTTATACTTGCATACTATTGTTTGTACAGATGAACGTGGTACCTTCAGGCGTTTGGAAATTGCTCCCAAGGATTGACCAGACTTGTGGAGGTCTACAATATTTTTGGAGGTCTTGGCTGATTTCTTTGATTTTCCCATGATGTCAAGCAAAGAGGCACTGGGTTTGAAGGTAGGCCTTGAAATACATTCACAGGTACACCTCCAATTGACTCAGGCCAATTGACATAATTTATCAGAAGCTTCTAAAGCCATGACATTTTCTGGAATTTTCCAAGCTGTTTAAAGGCACAGTCAACTTAGTGTATGTAAACTTCTGACCCACTGGAATTGTGATACAGTGATATAATCTGTCTGTAAACAATTGTTGGAAAAATTACTTGTCATGCACAAAGTAGATGTCCTAACCGACTTGCCAAAACTATAGTTAGTTAACATGAAATGTGTGGAGTGGTTGAAAAACGAGTTTTAATGACTCCAACCTAAGTGTATGTAAACTTCCGACTTCAACTGTAAGTTGTAACGGCAGCTGTTATCTCCTTCCATCTTTGTGATCCTTTGCTATATGGTGTGCCGCGGGCAAAAGCCTCTTGCAACGTCTGAGTCGGGGGGTTTGATTTGAGCACTCAACTTTACTTTTTTGGGTCTCATCCGTAGATTCCCTCCGTACTGTTCGACATGATTCTTGCGTAGGTGGTAAAAAGTTAGTGGTGTTTGAGCCTGTTGTTGGGTCCGGCCTGCGGCATATTTTGCCGAGGACGGTTTTCTGGTCCGTGTCAGACTTTTCATACCCAAACCATGTCCATGCGACCGACGAAGACCCTTTTTTAGGTACGAGTTCCATGTCTCCATGCTCTGTCAAGTTCACGCTCCATGTTTGTTTGTGTTGCAAAATTCCTTCCACACGCAAACCGTCGTCCAATTTACAAAACATATTGCCCAAAGGAGTGTGATTTGCGACACAACGAAATAAACGATAGCGCGTAATATGAAACAATAGATGTTTTTCTATCGCCACACGATATATATCGTCATATCGCCCAGCCCTACAGACTTATCGGTCCGCTAATATAGTACTAGTAAAGGTCCAGTGCACTAGTTTTGTGCACTTTTATTTTATAGGGTTGCTGCAGCACCCCTACTTCCTGCAGCTATGGTTAGGTTACTAGTTGGTAGCTAGCCCAATGCAATGTTCCCTTAAAAAGGAAGGTGATCGTATGGTCACTGAATTTCTACTCAAAGTAAAGGTTGTAAAAGTATACTACACATTTATAGAATAAATCATACCTAGTTTGATCAGTGAAACGTTGATTTATATAGCTTTAAATGGCCTTTTACAGATGTGTATTTCTATCAAATCAACTGGATTTAAAAAAAAATCCAAAACAAAGGCTGTAAAAGTATGCTTGACATTTATAGAATAAATCAGATCTAGTTTGATTGTGAAAAACTGTGAATTAGTTATTGATTTGTACAGCTTTAAATAGCATTTTAAAGATTGTATCTATTTCCATCAAATTAAAACTGGATTTTGTATTCAAAACAAAGTTAGCTTCGTTGGATGGAGGCACCCATAGCGCTATGGATTAAAACTGCAACATTAAGTATTTGTTTATTTTAAGGATTATTTCTCGTTGATGAAAGATAACGGCCATATGTTTCGAAAGCGATGATTACTGACGTTTCTAAACGTTAACCACAGCGTAGGGGATTCGAGTTCACATGAGGCAGTCGTGGGCGAAGCTATGGCTGTGAACTGTATGGAGAATGCAGAATGCCGCCTAGAGTTTGAGAAAGCTAAAGCACGGCTAGCTAGTTAGTTGTGTTTAACGTTAGTTGCGCTCTACTGTTAGCTGACGACGCTTGCCAGTTAACGTTAACTCGCCCTTCAACCGGTCTTCCTGGCTTTATTGACCCTCAGTTTAGACATCGAATGATACCATGTATTGTAGCTATTGTCGGTTATCTTAACACAAAATAAAGAATGGCGTTGCTTTTCCTAGCAGGTTAGAGTATTTTAGCTAACCCTTTCCTAACCTGCTGCCTAAATTAACCCTTAAAGGAGCTCCATGGGCAATCAGATGTCTGCATTGGCCGTGCAGCATTTACGGTGATACAGCCTCCGCAGGAGTCAGGGCATTCATACTTCTTGCAGAGTTGTCAAGGAAGTGCGTTTGTGTTTATACAGGACCTCCCGCCTTCACCTACCGTCGTCAATCATGTTAATGCGTAGCTATATGGAGCCGTCCATATTGTTACAACATTTGAGAGGCTAATGGCGATGCGGTACTGAGTTAATTTTCGCCTCTACTGTAACGTTACATGCCTCTGTAGGATCCGCTACTGAGTCACACCATCCATATGGCACCGCCGACCACATTTCGGATCAAGCATAAATTGTCTCTAAAATGCGCTGCATGTTCAATCTGAGGTCTGCATTGGCCTTGCAGCATTTACATGACATTGCCTCTGCAGAAGTCAGGGAGTGCATTCATATTTCTGCTTCTCAGAGCTATATGGGAGGTCCTGTAAAACAAACTAACTTAATTGACAATTTATTTTACAACTACTCTGCTCGGCGAAGCGGAAGAAGTATGAATGCCCTGACTTCTGCAGAGGCCGTATCAGCTGCACGGCCAATGCTGATGGCAGATTGACCATGGAGCGCCTTTAACCTGCTACGAAAAAGTTACGTTTGGTTTTAACTGTACCCACTCTAGTCAGAACCGTGTTTTTCTCCAGAATTTGAGCATCAACGAGCGAAGCGACGCAATGAAAGCGCTTCGAGTGGCAGAAGGCATGTGCTAGGCCTTTTGCGGAATGTATTTATAAACTATATATATTTCCCAAAGGTATAAGCCACTCCAGTTTTCTATTCTAAGAAAGGCCATGTTATTTTCTGCGAAAGTTATGTATAGGCTTTTTCTATCTGCAATTAATTAGTTCAACAAACCAAAGTCATTTTGAAAAGTTACCATTGTAATCTATGCTATTTTAAGGCGTTTGTATGGGGAATTTAAAAACATGGGGGTTGGATTGATTATTACAGTGAGTTAACCGTTATTCCAGCCTTGCAATGATTCTGCTCAACCACGGGCCCTTTAAAAAGGATGGAGGATGAGGGAAATAGGCGGAGCATACATGCTCAACGTGTTGCTGTTTGCGCTGCAGTATTGAGCTCTACTCTGCAGTGCTATCACAGTCTACAGTAACACCGCAATATGAAGTCTGCCGAAATCACCCGCTCTCCATCAACATTCCGGGCAGTCTTTGTGACAGGTCAGTCCCCAAATGCTTGTAATATGTTGCTGAATTCAGGGTACCCCACCACTACGTTTTATTGCCGCATCCCCGGATTTTCGATATGGAAGTGGGATCATTCATGTGTAGGAAGACTACAGTAATTGCAATCTTCTCCACGGCATAATGATTTGTCGGCATGCTTCGTACAGTATTGCACGTAGAACCCCTTATTCATTATGAACTTGAGCGAAGTGGCGAAACCGATCTCTTCTGACAATGTGCTAGAAGAAAAAGGAAAATAGATTACATTGAATGCACCAAAATTCCATGCAATATACACTACATGACCAAAAGTATGTGGACAAGGGCTCATCGAACATCTCATTACACAATTACAGGCATTAATATCGAGTTGGTCCCCCCCCCCCCCTTTCTGCTATAACAGCCTCCATTCTTCTGGGAAGGCTTTCCACTAGATGTTGGAACATTGCTGCTTCCATTCAGCCACAAGAGCATTAGTGAGGTTGGGCACTGATGTTGGGCGATTAGGCCTGGCTCGCAGTCAGCGTTCCAATTCATCCCAAAGCTGTTCGATGGGGTTGAGGTTAGGGCTCTGTGCAGGCCAGTCAAGTTCTTCCACACCGATCTCTACAAACCATGGACCTCGCTTTGTGGATGGGCGCATTGTCATGCTGAAACAGGAAAGGGCCTTCCCCAAACTGTTGCAACAAAGTTGGAAGCACAGAATCGTCTAGAATGTCATTCATTGTATGCTGTAGCAAAAAGATTTCCCTTCACTGGAACTAAGGAACTTTTTGTGCTGACATTGCTTCCAGAGGCAGTTTGGAACTCTGTAGCCATGTTGAAAGTCACCGAGCTCTTCAGTAAGGCCATTCTACTGCCAATGTTTGTCTTTGGAGATTGCATGGCTGTGTGCTTGATTTTTATACACCTGTCAACAATGGTGTGGCTGAAATAGCCGAATCCACTCTTTTTTATTTCTTAACCTTTTCTCTGACAATTTTTCCAGCGCAAGGTTATATGCCTGCTAAAATGCTCAGATTGCATCATTGATTCTCCTGAAAGACCTGACTACATTACTTGGAGTATATGCACTGTCTCACTCTCTCATTCTTTTTTATATGTGCACTAACTTACACTCCCCTGTAGGTATGATTACGGGTGCCTAATAAGCATGGGGACCCAACATAGGAGGACGGATGCCAGCTGAGCCCCTCAACTCACCAGACCATCGCTGTTGTCAATATCCCAGAATTCTTAGCTAGGCCCCTGAGAAGGCCTTCTTGCAAACCCTTGGAGCCATGGAACACAAAATACAACAGAGGGACAAAAACAGGTCCAGCTACTTTGGCAACGTCAAGACCAGGTCAGGCCTGTGATTAACTGATTATTGGCAAAAAATGAGGAAAAGCACTGCTTAGAATTGTGACGCGTTTAGTTAATCCCAGAATGCGTCCTATCCTTTTTTGGGTTGCTCTCCCTACATGTTGTGTTGCTCTCCCTACATGTTGCGATGAATGGAGCACAGCAGCTCAAAGTAGAACTTCAACACCTTCTTTGTTATAGTCACTCTTTTGAATTTACTTATTGTTTGAATAAAGGAACACAAACAGTCATGGGCATTACGTGGGCAAGAAGAGTGCAGGTGCTTGCCAGAAACAGTAACAACCCATATCCCTAACACCCACTATCCTATGAATCACAAATGTGATCGCCAATATAGAGCAGTCTTTTTTTAAATGTCAAGACAAAATTATAAAGAATCATAGCTGATTGCCTCGGATGGGTTATCAACTATTTTTACCCTTACGTGCTCATATACTGTAGATGGGGTCAGAAGGCTTTAATGACCATAATAAATGGTGAACTAATAAACATCCCAGTAGTTTTCCCTACTACCAGCATCCCTTTGTTCTTTCTCCCCTCCAGACTGGGGTCCAAGCTCCCTGTTGGGGACACCCAGTCCCCCAGGTTCATTTCCAGACCCTTGGAGACAGGGCCTCAGACCGACTCAACCAAGGAGGCCAGGGCCAACGGTCAGGGCCACCGTGCCGTGGGGCGTCCCCTTGACCACGTCCCCCACATCCGGAACCCCCGACTGCGACAGTATTACCTCCAAGGTGAGGTATCTCTCAACAAGATTATAGCGATATCTCTGGTTTGTTTGCTTTAGCAGGGGCTTGGTAGCTGCAGTAGATCCATAGCCAATTATTCATATGGCATTTATAAATGTGTTGTGTATTTTCGTAGCAAACCATTCTAGAGCCTGACAGAACACACACAAAGGAAGGTTGTTAAGGATAATTCCTCTCTAGATGTAGCGTTATTTAACTTTTGAGGAATTGCAACACTTCAGCAAGGAAGGCTTGAACTTCTGACTGAAAAATGACCTGTTGGCTCCAACACAACAAAATGTGGAGTAAGTCAAGGGGTATGAATACTTTCTGAAAGCACTGTACCCAGAACCACAGATCTGCCCCTGTTAATGTTGACATTTTTATAGAAGGACTTATTGGATCAACATGATTACTCCTCCCGCAAGCTTTCAATTTGATCTAGTTTGCTGACACATGCCATTGAGCCAGAGATCTGACATTTCTATGTCGGTGTGTCAAGGCCAACAGTGCTGCCTCGTTGCACACCTGAGGCTCTCAAAGAGAAACCTCAGTACCTTAATTAACCTCTGAAATGTATGTAATTTCTTGCATGTACCCCAGGAGAGATACACAAAGGTGCCCACACACAGGGCCAGAGAGAGTGGGGGGTTGTTTTGCATGAATTAAACTATATACAGTACCACAAACAAGTTGTAAGTCAGCAGCAGAAAGCAGAGTACTGGTGGAAAGAGTTATCGCTTCTCAACATCATGTTTTTACATCTTGCCTTCATAGAGCCTAGATGGGGAACGGAGGGAACCATGGCCAAGTCCATGGGCAGAGATCACCTGTCAGATGACAAGGTAGACACTATGGTGAGTCACAATCTTATGTCAAATCAAATTTATTTATATAGCCCTTCGTACATCAGCTGTTATCTCAAAGTGCTGTACAGAAACCCAGCCTAAAACCCCAAACAGCAAGCAATGCAGGTGTAGAAGCACGGTGGCTAGGAAAAACTCCCTAGAAAGGCCAAAACCTAGGAAGAAACCTAGAGAGGAACCAGGCTATGTGGGGTGGCCAGTCCTCTTCTGGCTGTGCCGGGTGGAGATTATAACAGAACATGGCCAAGATGTTCAAATGTTCATAAATGACCAGCATGGTCGAATAATAATAAGGCAGAACAGTTGAAACTGGAGCAGCAGCACGGTCAGGTGGACTGGGGACAGCAAGGAGTCATCATGTCAGGTAGTCCTGGGGCATGGTCCTAGGGCTCAGGTCCTCCGAGAGAGAGAAAGAAAGAGAGAAGGAGAGAATTAGAGAACGCACACTTAGATTCACACAGGACACCGAATAGGACAGGAGAAGTACTCCAGATATAACAAACTGACCCTAGCCCCCCGACACATAAACTACTGTAGCATAAATACTGGAGGCTGAGACAGGAGGGGTCAGGAGACACTGTGGCCCCATCCGAGGACACCCCCGGACAGGGCCAAACAGGAAGGATATAACCCCACCCACTTTGCCAAAGCACAGCCCCAACACCACTAGAGGGTTATCTTCAACCACCAACTTACCATCCTGAGACAAGGCTGAGTATAGCCCACAAAGACCTCCGCCACGGCACAACCCAAGGGGGGGCGCCAACCCAAGACAGGATGACCACATCGGTGAATCAACCCACTCAGGTGACGCACCCCCTCCAGGGACGGCATGAGAGAGCCCCAGTAAAGCCAGTGACTCGGCCCCTGTAATAGGGTTAGAGGCAGAGAATCCCAGTGGAAAGAGGGGAACCGGCCAGGCAGAGACAGCAAGGGTGGTTCGTTGCTCCAGAGCCTTTCTGTTCACCTTCCCACTCCTGGGCCAGACTACACTCAATCATATGACCCACTGAAGAGATGAGTCTTCAGTAAAGACTTAAAGGTTGAGACCGAGTTTGCGTCTCTGACATGGGTAGGCAGACCGTTCCATAAAAATGGAGCTCTATAGGAAAAGGCCCTGCCTCCAGCTGTTTGCTTAGAAATTCTAGGGACAATTAGGAGGCCTGCGTCTTGTGACCGTAGCGTACGTGTAGGTATGTACAGCAGGACCAAATCAGAGAGATAGGTAGGAGCAAGCCCATGTAATGCTTTGTAGGTTAGCAGTAAAACCTTGAAATCAGCCCTTGCTTTGACAGGAAGCCAGTGTAGAGAGGCTAGCACTGGAGTAATATGATCACATTTTTGGGTTCTAGTCAGGATTCTAGCAGCCGTATTTAGCACTAACTGAAGTTTATTTAGTGCTTTATCCGGGTAGCCGGAAAGTAGAGCATTGCTGTAGTCTAACCTAGAAGTGACAAAAGCATGGATAAATTTTTCTGCATAATTTTTGGACAGAAAGTTTCTGATTTTTGCAATGTTACGTAGATGGAAAAAAGCTGTCCTTGAAACAGTCTTGATATGTTCTTCAAAAGAGAGATCAGGGTCCAGAGTAACGCCGAGGTCCTTCACAGTTTTATTTGAGACGACTGTACAACCATTAAGATTAATTGTCAGATTCAACAGAAGATCTCTTTGTTTCTTGGGACCTAGAACAAGCATCTCTGTTTTGTCCGAGTTTAAAAGTAGAAAGTTTGCAGCCATCCACTTCCTTATGTCTGAAACACATGCTTCTAGCAAGGGCAATTTTGGGGCTTCACCATGTTTCATTGAAATGTACAGCTGTGTGTCATCCGCATAGCAGTGAAAGTTAACATTATGTTTTCGAATAACATCCCCAAGAGGTAAAATATATAGTGAAAACAATAGTGGTCCTAAAACGGAACCTTGAGGAACACCGAAATGTACATGTATGTAGACCTAATCCTATGCCAATGATCTTAAGACCTGCTGCACCCTCACATTTGATAACCAATACAGTGCATAATATATGGTATAGATAGATTCGGATAATGAGGGTTCAAAGGTCAGACCAGCTGTATTTCAGTGAAACAGTGGTCACAGATCAGTCACAGATCTTCCTTATGTCAATGGGTATGCACGGGTATATTCTGAGGCTCTACAACAGTTATAATGGAAGGACTTTGTATTGCAAGATATGTGTTGAAAATAAATGTTTGTAATTATATCACGTACAGATGAAAAAGCTTCTATTACTGCAGCTTTTGAACGTTATCAGATTTCGTAAAGGGGAAATTGATACAGTAGAAGTCGGAAGTTTACATACACTTGGGTTGGAGTCTTTAAAACTCGTTTTTCAACCACTCCACACATTTCATGTTAACTAACTATAGTTTTGGCAAGTCGGTTACGACATCTACTTTGTGCATGACACAAGTAATTTTTCCAACAATTGTTTACAGAAAGATTATTTCACTTATGATTCACTGTATCACAATTCCAGTGGGTCAGACGTTTACATACACTAAGTTGACTGTTCCTTTAAACAGCTTGGAAAATTACAGAAAATTATGTCATGGCTTTAGAAGCTTCTGATAGGCTAATTGATATAATTTGAGTCAATTGGAGGTGTACCTGTGGATGTATTTCAAGGCCTACCTTCAAACTCAGTGCTTCTTTGCTTGACATCATGGGAAAATCAAAAGAAATCAGCCAAAAAACAATGTAGACCTCCACACGTCTGGTTCATCCTTGAGAGCAATTTTCAAATACCTGAAGGTACCATGTTCATCTGTACAAACAATAGTACACAAGTATAAACACCATGGGACCACATAGCCGTCATACCACTCAGGAAGGAGACACGTTCTGACTCCTAGAGTTGAGCGTACTTTGGTGCGAAAAGTGCAAATCAATCCCTGAACAACAGCAAAGGACCTTGTGAAGATGCTGGAGGAAACGCGTACAAAAGTATTTATATCCACAGTAAAACGAGTCATATATCGACATAACCTGAAGGGCTGCTCAGCAAGGTAGAAACCACTGCTCCAAAACCACCATAAACAAGCCAGACTATGGTTTGGAACTGCACATGGGGACAAAGATCGTACTTTTTGGAGAAATGTCCTCTGGTCTGATGAAACAAAAATAGAACGGTTTGGCCATAATGACCATTGTTATGTTTGGAGGAAAAAGGGGGAGGCTTGCAAGCTGAAGAACACCATCATCCCAACTGTGAATCACTGGGGTGGCAGCATCATGTTGTGGGGGTTCTTTGCTGCAGGAGGGCCTGGTGCACTTCACAAAATAGATGGCATCATGAGGCAAGAAAATGATGTGCGTATATTGAAGCAACATCTCAAGACATCAGTCAGGAAGTTAAAGCTTAGTCACAAATGGGTCGTCCAAATGGACAACGACCCCAAGCATACTTCCAAAGTTGTGGCAAAATGGCTTAAGGACAACAAAGTCAAGGTATTGGAGTGGCCATCACAAAGCCCTGACCTCAATCCTATAGAACATTTGCGGGCAGAACTGAAAAAGCATGTGAGCAAGGAGGCCTACAAACCTGACTCCGTTACACCAGCTCTGTCAGGAGGAATGGGCCACAATTCATCCAACTTATTGTGGGCAGCTTATGGAAGGCTACCCAAAACATTTGACCGAAGTTAAACATTTTAAAGGCAATGTTACCAAATACTAATTGAGTGCATGTAAACTTCTGACCCAGTGGGAATGTGATGAAAGAAATAAACACTGAAATAAATCACTCTCTAATATTATTCTGACATTTCACGTTCTTAAAATAAAGTGGTGATCCTAACTGACCTAAGACAGGGAATTTCTACCAGGATTAAATGTCAGGAATTGTGAAAAACTGAGTTTAAATGTATTTGGCTAAGGTGTATGTAAACTTCCGACTTCAACTGTATGTGGAACTACTGTAAATCTTACTGTAGCCTAAACAACTTAATCAAGGCAAAAACATGTATTCAATAACTTTGTTTTTTCGGTCTAGAAAATCCCTTTACAATGCCTTTCTGTTTAGAAAATATACATTGAAAAGATCTACAGCATATCAAGATGCTTTCAAGGACCAATATTGCTTTGAGTCTGGTGTAGGGGGATAGGGGTGACGTGTTTGTATATTGATTTATGCAACATATGGAGTACTCAGAATGTATGTCTATTTTATACTCTTTGTATTCTTTGCAGTTAATACTTGGTCTATAAACTTCTGTGTTATGAAAATATCAATGAGTTCCATGTATGAAGTTGATTCACTAAACCAGTATTCAAATAATGCCAAACTGGTGGCCTGTATCACTGTCTTGTTTAAAAATGTTTTACACACACAAAAAGCATACAAGCAATTAGGCATGTTCCTACACACTCTCTCATACCCACACACACATACAGTAGCGGAGTGTGAATAATGCCCGCAGACATGGAGTCTCAAGGGTCGGGAACGTAATTTAGGTCAATGGACCATCTATCAATAGCTAAATCCTGTGTTGTGTAGGAGCGGATGGTGGGTTCACATGATATTGGGCTTGTCAGAGGACTGTGGAGCCTCAAATGAAGGGAACAGATTTGCATTTATTTGGTCTGATTTCTTAAAATATTGGAGTACTACCTAAAATGGATTTCTGCACTGCGTACACACAGGCTCACCATGAAGACACGGTGTTCAGTGTCACCTCCAAGTGCAGTAGCCTGGCAGATCAGACTAAGCTGAACAGGCAGCTCTCCATCTCTTCCTCCCTCATCTCCCGGCAGGTAAGAGTCACCATGGTTCCCACCCTTTATCAGATGCTACATCCTGTACACATACATACAGTATCTTCCAGAGCCTACATTTACACATTATACTGTATATGACATGTTCTGTAACTTCTCCTCACTCAACATGTGACTCCTTGAAATATCACAGGGGGAAAAAAGCATTAATTACAGGCCTATGGGTACGATCAACCTCATCATTTGAGCAGACACTGACAAGATGTACATTATCTTTTATATCTGCATATGATTTTCCCAGTATGAAGTTTCAGGGTAGTGACATAATACAATACATGACCAAAAGTATGTGAACACTTGCTCGTCGACCATCTTATTCCAAAATCATGGGCATTAATATGTAGTTGTTCCCCCCTTTGCTGCTATAACAGTCTCCACTCTCCTGTGAAGGCTTTCCACTAGATGTTGGAACATTGCTGCGGGGAATTGCTTCCATTCAGCCACGAGCAGTAGTGAGGTCGGGCACTGATGGGCGAGTTAGGCCTGGCTCGCAGTCAGCATTCCAATTTATCCCAAAGGTGTTCGTTGGGATTGAGGTCAGGGCTCTGTGTTAAGTTCTTCCACACCGATCTCAACAAAGCATTTCTGTATGGACCTCGCTTTGTGCATGGGGGCATTGTCATGCTGAAACAGGAAAGGGCCTTCCCCAAACTGTTGCGACAAAGTTAGAAACACAGAATATTCTAGAATGTCAATGTATGCTCTAGCATTAAGATTTCCCTTCACTGGGACTAAGGGGCCTAGCCCGAACTATGAAAAACATCCCTTCTCCACCAATCTTTACAGTTGGCACTATGCATTTGGGTAGGTAGCATCCTCCTGTGATCCGGTAAACCCAGATTTGTCTGTCGGACTGCCAGATATAGAAGCGTGATTCATCACTCTAGAGAACGCGTTTCTACTGCTCCAGAGTCCAATGGCGTCGAGCTTTACACCATTCCAGCTGACGCTTGGCTTTGCGCATATTGATCTGAGGCTTGTGTGCAGCTCCACCATTTCAGGAAGCTCCGGATGAACAGTTCTTGTGCTGATGTTGCTTCCAGAGACAGTTTGGAACATAGTGAAGGTTGCAACTGATTTGTATGCGCTTCAGCACTCAGTGGTCCCGTTCTGTGATTTTTGTGTGGCCTACCACTTCGCGGCTGAGCCGTTGTTGCTCCTAGACATTTCCACTTCACAATAACAGCACAGGTACTTGTGGGAAAGGTGGCATCCTATGACGGTGCCACGTTGAACGTCACTGAGCTCTCCAGTAAGACAAACCTTGGCAGTAGAATGGCCTATGGCGATTTCATGACTGTGCTCAATTTTCTACACCTGTCAGCAAATTGTGGCTGAAATAGCCGAATCCACTAATTTGAAGCGGTGTCCACATACTTTTGTGTGTGTGTATAATGTGTTTTACTTGTACCTTCCACTGATTTGACATGCAAAGTGAGGGAAAGACTATGTAGCCTTCACCACATAGCCTTCAGAGAAGCTACAGGTAACTGGCAAAATAAAACGCCAACATAAAATGTCTTAATAGGGCATTGGGCAACCATGAACTGCCAGAACAGCTTCAATGCACCTTTGAATATATTCTACAATTGTCTAACTATTTGAGGGATGTAACACAATTTTTCCACAAGACATTCCATAATTTGGTGTTTAGGAAATGGTGGTGGAAAATGCTGTCTCAGGTGCCGCTCAAATCTTCCATAAGTGTTCAGTTGGGTTGTCTGGTGACTGACACTCTCCCCCTATGCTCCTTTGAGACCACTCTTTCAAAGTCACAGATCTCCTCTAGTCATGTTAGCCAAAATAATGGGCAACTCTGCATTTTTATACATGACCCTAAGCATGATTATGTTAATTGCTTAACTCTGGGACCGCACCTGCTTTCAAAATACTTTGTATCCCTCATTTACTTGTTTCCTTAATTTTGGCAGTTACCTGTATTTGCATGGTTACCAAATCAAGCATCCACCCCTCCACTCCAGTAGGCTACAGATAAGACGACAGTAAAGCAGATTTAAAGTTCACAGTACAATGGAAAGAGGAAGTGGGAGGTCTTAGGCTGGGCAGAGTTATATTTACTGCAGTGCACGACTGTGTTGTGATGTTACCCTATGCTTTCATTTGAAGAATCTCCGCGTTCCCAAGAGTAAAGGCTCTGGCCAATGCTCATCTCCCGCAGTGATGCACCTTGACCCCAACCTCAGGCTGGAGCCAGAGTTGGACACTAACCCAGGGCTTGGGCTTTTTCCGGCCCCATCTGCCAGCCCTCACTCCCCGTCACCAGATGCAGAGTATGACAAACTACTGGTAAGGATAATGTGAATGACTTTATTCCACAAATCATACAGAAGAGGAATTACATTTGACAATGTTTTAAAATGATTTAACCATGATGATCTGGCTCCTATCAGGCCTTTAATGGAGTGTGTTCTTGCTTTTCCGATGGTAGAATTGAATGTTCTTGTCAGGAGAGGCTAACAGTTTTTAAATTAGGCTGAAATTGTTCAATAGAATAAGAGCCAATGCAGGACTGGAAAAACTTAGCTAACTGGCTAATGGCAATGATTGATTTCTGTGAGAACGGTTCTTTTAAAACCAGCTAAGTCAGCTCTTTGTATATAAAGCACTGTCTAACGAGTGGCTAATGCCTGCTTTAGACACTAAGTCAAGCGGAGAAGTGCATATTACTGAGCTACGGTTGTGTTTTTGCTCCGTGCTTGTTTTGATTCTCCCAGGATGTGGAGGCGGTGCCAATGCCTGACGGACAGCTCTGCCTACTGGCCCTCCCACCCGAGTGCTCCCAAAGGGAAGGGCAAGCCGCCATGCCATATCTCAAATTGTTCTGCCGCTACATCACTGACCGCAAGGTGGGTGGAGACTAGCGCCATTCTCACTCAACTCTCACGTACCTCGCTCTCGCAATTCTTGCTCATCCATCTCACTACCCGCTTACCTTTCTCACCTCTCTCGCTCTCTCTCACCAGGGTGTGGTTTCTGGTATCTTGCTAGTGACATCCAATAAGATCTTCTTTGACCCGTGTAAGACCCACCCGTTGGTGATGGAGCACGGCTGTGAGGAGTACCTGCTGTCCTGCTCAGTGGACAGCCTGGACTCTGTCTCGTTCTACTCGGACATTTCCCACGTGCACTTCAACACCTCCACACACAGGTCAGCATTAAATGACTATGTGCATGATTGAGATACACATATTTGGTGCAGCTCTTCACAGATCAACATACTGTGTCTTCACATTGCCTGGAAAGGCCTTTTAACCGAGGAGGTCACTAAAATAATCTTATATGCTGGGCAGACCTGTCAAATCGGTAGATCGCAAATACGCACTATGACTGGATCACTGTGGGTGTGTATTCTAATATTCTGTATGTTCTCTGATATCTAGCAGTGCAAATGGAGTATAGCCAATGATATTGGGCCATGGATTTCTATGGTATCGAGGAGTGCTTGCTGGGTCACATTGCAGAACATGCAACATACATGGGTGGTTGTTTTTCTGTTACTAGGTGGAAAGGAACTAAAAAGACCCAGAAAACTGTCTCCAAAACTGGCAAGACGCTCCAGCAGGGTGGGAGGCGAAGCAGCCGTAGCCCACAGCACAAGAGGGAGACTGTCCCAGTGCTGGTCTCTGCTGCTACGTCGGAGCTGAGGTCTGCCCTGGCTCTCAGCCTGGTCCAAGGGTTCGCTGAGGAGGAGAGTAGCAGTGACATGACTCAGGCAGAGAAGCAGCTGGAGGGGATGGGAAGCCCACTGGAAGAGCTGGTTGTGCAGTCATCCGGGGCTGAGCTGAGCAGCTTTTGTTGTGGAGGACAAGTGGCAGCAGGGACGAGAAATCGAGTGAGAATGGAGCAGGTGGACAGAGAGGGGACGGAGAAGGAGAAGTCTGTGAGGAATCAGACGTCAGGTAATGAAAGGAATCAAGTCAATAGTTTTATGTCATTGTTTTATCCCAAGCAGCAGTTGAAGTCTGCTTGATAAGTTTGTAGGAAGATGGTATCATAACAAATGGTTCCCACTCATTTCCTTTGTTTTGCTACACCCTCACTTTCCCTCTCCTCTTCCCTTTTCTCTCTCTCTCACTCTTCCCCCCCCTACTTCTCTCCTTCTCCAGGCCTCTCTAGACCTTCAGGGACTTTTGGGTGTCTCATGTTTGTCAGGCTGCGGCTCCAGGGGTCCGCTGGGAAGAAGGGTGTGGCTGCAGGCGTGCAGCTGGGGACAACAAAAACCTTACCCCGGAGGGATGCCTGGTTCGCCTTTTCCCAGGAGAGGTAACAGTCTGAAGCCACAGAAAGACTGTTTTAGTTTAGCATTAACACTCTACTTACATTCTGTGAACATTAGCACCTCGCACTGACACTGTCTAACATTTACATAATGTTTACTTGTCTTGTTCAGCAATTTCATTGGCCTCCCCTGCTGAGGAATATAGAGAATTTTACAATTCTCACTAGAAGTAAGTCAAAGGTCTTTAACACTAAATCTTTTTGCTCTCATGTCTTGTTGTCTGTAGCTCAGACGAGCTCTACGCCTATCTGAGCCACTGGAGGCCTGACCTATGCGTACTGGAGGGAGGGTCGGAGGAGGGGGAGGGCGACAAAGACGAGTTTGTACTGGTTGACAACGGGGAGGAGGAGGAGGAAGAAGTGTCCAAGAACCACGGACGGACTGGGGAGGACTGGGAGGTAAGTCTGTATATTAAAGTCATCGAGGAAAGTCTTAAAGTCTGTAGTGGCTGAACACAAAAATGGCTATTTCCATTAACTTTGACTAGAGCGTCAGTGGTGACGATGCATCTTTTGCACATCTTGCCCTGGGGAAGTTTGAGCAGTGTTTTAGATGGAGTGGGGTCCGGAGTTGTTGTTTGAGTGCGACGTGTGTCAAGTTTGAGTGCGAGATTAATGGGCTTATAACTAGGTTGTCTCTTGTCTTGCAGATGGTGTCAGTGGAGGATGGTGGCGGGAGACTACCTCTGGTCATGGACAAAGATCCAGAGGGACTGTGTGAGATCGTGGAGCAGAGTCGCATCTTGGACGCAACGCTTGTCAGAGAGGTACGCACCCAACCATAGACATGCATGTCGGCGCTTCACAAAACTCTGTCTGATCTAATCGCACATGCACAAATTCACAATGGAAGATTATTCTCATCCATTATTGGATAAGGAAGAGATAATGACCTCCCCAAGGGGAAGGAAGAGATAATCCCCAAGGGGAAATTAAATTAAAGCTTCTCATGACATGTCACTGGTCAGCACCACACATATAGAAGAAATTGCACACATTCCTCTTCTTGCCTCTAGTTCCACAAATGCATTACAAGTTCAGCATTCCCAGACTGGTCTGGGGTTAAAGATCAATCCAGAGTCTGAGAGACAACCTGACTTTTCTGCCTCGGTCTCCCTCAAGCAGCATTGGCCTTCAGTCATACATACAGAGCCATTCATGACTGAACCTTTGTGCTGAGTAGAGTACTGAAAATACTCAACCCCTACTGTGGTCATGTCTCACAAAGGGGGTTATGTATAAGGTAGAATGCTGGTAGCGAACTCCTGTGTAGAGATTTAAGCAGAGCAGTGCTGTGAGCACTTTGAACCAATACATTAGCTATGGCATCTGCAGGTTGGATCTTCAAATGTCTCATGTCCAGGCTCATTCACTTGTTGGATAGATGATTAGCTCAACAGAGGAAAAGAGTAATACAATTGGATATCAATTATTACCGTTTTCTCCCTTTTTCTTTAGCTCAACAGAGGAGATTTTTGTTAATCTTAATCTCGTAATAAGGGTCTATTCTCCCATTTTTAAAAAAATTCTTATTTAACTAGGCAAGTCAGTCAAGAACAAATTCTTATTTACAATGACGGCCTACACCGGCCAAACCCGGACGACGCTGGGCCAATTGTGCGCCGCCCTATGGGACTCCCAATCACGGCCGGTTGTGATGCAGCCTGGATTCAAACCAGGGTGTCTGTAGTGACGCCTCAAGCACTGAGATGCAGTGCCTTAGACTGCTGCGCCACTCGGAAGCCCACTTGTGCCCCTGCTCTCCAACCCTCTCACACAACTCTATCTCCTTCTCAATCCTTCCCTCTCTCCAGCTCTCAGCCGAGTTGCCTCCCAGGACAGTGGGCCACATGTGGCATCTGGCCTACAGCACTTCTCTTCATGGCTCCAGCCTCAAGTCCCTCTACCGGAAGCTGAACGGCAGCGACTCGCCTGTACTCATGGTCATCAAGGACTCGCTCAATCAGGTGACCTTTTTTATGTTCTCAGATTTTAAATGTAATAGTCAAACTCTCCAATGTTCCACGCACCACCCTCAACACTTTTTTATATCTATCCGCTTTAGAGATTCAACACAAACACGTACCATTAGAGCACTTGCTTTTCATGGCATTTGCACTATTGACTTCAGACACTCACAACTGCTCCAGAAACTATGGTGGGGTTGGTTTGAATAACATATGATTTGCCAGGAGTCACAAGAGTTCATTGGACTTATGGTCACCTATGAAGACCTCCATTGTATGAGCTCGGTCTTGTTTGGTTACCAGATGGTTGTGTTTTTGTTAATGGTAGGTATGTTTCTGTGCCCCAGGTGTTTGGGAGCTTTCTCTCTCACCCACTGAGGCCGAGCGAGACCTTCTATGGCACAGGAGAGACATTCCTCTTCATGCTGCATCCTCGATTCAAGGTCAGACAAGACACACACGCACACACTATGATGCATACACAACCATTGCCAAACAATTCTCTCTCACATTTTCTAATCCGAAATGTGTTTTAAGGTATTGCTGCAGGATTGTTTTGTCAACCTAAGTGAAGACAATACTGTTTGTTGCAAATCTTGCTGATGTAATATTGCAGGAGTTTCCACAGCAGCCAAATTACTATTCACGTCAAGGTCTCTACCAACGTCACATGATCAATTTAATGCATGACTGGATTATGAAAGGTCACGTTTTGCCTTTTTAAGCACAAACAACATTTAAGAAGTTAGGAACTCATTGCTATCAATCACATGAGGTCGGTGGCACCTTAATTGGGGAGGATGTGCTCGTGATAATGGCTGGAGAGGAATAGGGGGAATGGTACCAAGCACACAGTTTCCATGTTGATGCCATTCCATTAGCTCCGTTCCAGACATTATTATGAGCTGTCCTCCCCTCAGCAGCCTCCTGTGCTATAAATAGTGTACTGTATATGCAGAGCATTACAAAGGCCAAGTTCATTGATCTGCAATTCACCTGGTCTGCAATGCGGAAAGGGCTGTCGGAGAGGTAAAGCATTAATCAGATAGGACCCTAAGGTACTCTTGTGTTGGTGTCCCTGACTGACTCTGCCCTTGTCACCTGCCATAGTGTTTCAGATGGACAAGAGAGAACTCCTTCTTCATAAAGGGAGACCTGGACTCTTTTGCTATCGGAGGAGGAAGGTAGAGCCACTCCCAGCTATAGAAATGTGTTACATTATGGTTTTCTTGATGCTTTCTATTTCCGTGACACTTACTGTCCATTGCTTTGTGTTACAGTATGTGCCAATATGTTTAGGAGAACACATTACTTTACTCTAAAACAATGAACTGCATTTCTTTCTCTCTTCCGCAGTGGTCACTTTGGCCTGTGGCTGGATGAGACTCTGTACCTGGGCAGGAGTAGCCCCTGTTACACCTTCAACAACTGCTGCCTCTCAGAAAGAGACGACTTCCACGTCATAGAGCTGGAGGTGTGGACATTCTGGTGAAGGCCTGCCCTCTTCAACTTGCCTAGCAACACCCACTCATGATGTCTGGCTGTCCAATGACTGCTTTAAACAAGACTCTAGAACAATGAGTTGTACCTCACTATTTTGACTTAATTCTGTGGGTTTTGGGCTACGAACTGAACTGTGATTATTCTGAACCCTATCTCTGAATGTGGACCAAACCACTAGGTGGAGGAGGGATGTTGGTGGTTTGGGGCTGAGGTTGTAGCCTCACTGCATTGGAAGTGCAGCCCCACCCCCCCCACACACACACACTCTTTCGCAGGTTGGTATGGTCCTCACGGTCATCTGACTCTGCCTTGTGGATACTGTAGTTCAGTGGTGGAATTCACATCTTCTAGCAATGGATCTCCATCTGAAGGCCTACCTGCATGTGTAAGCCTGCATTTCCACCCCAGCACAATTGGCACTGTTATTCTGGCACCATTTATTTTTTTACACATCTTTTTGCTGCCTGTGAATCGCTAACCTGAAGGTGGCTGTCTCTTTTGTAAAATGGAGGAACTGAAATTCGAAGAACTAGGGGCTCACTATGCCCCTTTTTGCATATAGACCAAATTATATGAACTGGTGTACACATTTAGTCAAAGTGAACAAAAAAAGGACTTGGGGGAACATGGTCTAACCTAAATATCTTTAGAAATGTTTTATGTTACCTAATCAAACAATACATGAAAGTTGCTGTCACTGATCAGAAGTTAGATCTATGTTCCCACAATATAACAAGTAGACAAAATGTGAAAAATGGGGCTAAAATTATTATAACATGTCTTTATCTGATACTTTTTGAGAAACGTCGATTTCATCCAGTGGTCATTGCAAGCTTACGGACTGAAAATAACAATCAAGACTCAATCTATTTTTATTTTGTTTGCACAAATAGTCAAAGGTTATTTCAAGGGGATGACTACCTCTGCAATGCTAACATGTGCCTACATTGCAGTGCTTAAAAGGAAAGATTCAACCATTTTGAATGTTTTATCGTATTTGTGCATCTCTTCAAGCAGGCAAAAAAATACAGCCTGCTTGAACAGCGAATAGCTCAGATACACATGAAAGGACCCTAGGAATTGATAGAACAGTGATGCACATACGCTATAACATTCAAAATGGGTGAATCTTTCCTTTTTAGAGGATGGAGAAATAACATTTTAAGATATTACCTGTTTCAAGTGTCAATGTACACGTGGTAGAACCTGAAGAATATCACTAAGTCCATTTCATCTCGCTCTTAATAACTGTTGCTTGTGTTAGATAATCTTTGGTGTAGTCACACTTTAAATTCTGATCTCATGGGTAAGGTGTTTAATTAACCTGTTGTTCCATAACATGAGATCTACATCAACAATGTTTTTGCTTCATAGGAAAGCAATTACATTACAATTGTGCCAGCATCCAACTTTTTGTGTTTCCATGACAGCTGTTGGTGACCTCGGGAACAGAGCAGGGGTGTTGCCTGCAGAAGTTTTAGCAATGACATCAGGCCTTGGCCAGCCAACTTTGGACTTTCAGGCATGCCCTCACAAACGGCTAAAACTCCAGATGGAACGACTTGACCTGCTCTGCCACTCCAACAATGACTGACAAAGTATTACAGAAATCTATTCTTCTTTACATATTGCAAAACAGTGCTTATTAAGAAAACACTAATTAGTACAATGCATTATGGTGTGTCTGCTTGTTTTGGTGTGAAACCGTTTTAAGTGAGTAAAACAAATTTGAACTCACAACAATTAAATGTGGATTGGTCAATAGTATCAAAGACCAAAGCGACGTTTTAAAAGCTGGCTACTTTTCTGACTGATGAGAAGTATGTCTACTTGAATGTCTAGCTATTGAGTTTAGTTATAGAAAAAACATGTCTAAAGCGTATGTCTTCAGAAGGGCTCAACTGGTATAGCTGCCACGGTCATTTGAAGAGGTTCTTGTAATACTGATCATGTTGGATGCTAATGAAACAACCTGAAAAGTTGCCAGCGCCGAAGGAATCGGATCCCTACACAGAAGTTAAACGTTTAGCGTTTCATTTGATCATTATCCTTCAGAGGAATTACCCTAATTTACAAACACAAAATTGACTGCTGTCAGCCTTTACTGTGCTAGGTATTCCTTAGCTTTCTCCAGCCCCTCTTTGAGAAAATTGCTGTAAGTCGCAGTGGAGGGGTCCCCCCCCCCCAGAGAAGCTAAATGTGGCGTCTTCCTGAGGCTTCATGGACGTCTCGTCCAGGAAGTAATTAGCATCGATGTGGTGGACCTAGAGTCATTAGGGGAAAAATTAATTCATTTTCACACAAACTTATTGGCTTTTTTTTTTTACTTGGGTCTGGCACAGGATCCAATTACATTCCCTTAAAGTGATGGTTCAGTTTTATTTTGAAGTTTTGGCTTATTTTCGACTTCCCTAGGCTGTTGTCGTTTCCTTCAAACCAGTTAAATTTGTTAAGTATCCAAATCAAAGTTTATTGGTCGCACATAAAGATTTGCAGGCAGGGTTGGGTAGGTCACTTTCTAATTGTAAACCGTTAGTCAAGTTTAATCTGATTCCTTTGTTACATTTAGATTAATTTCCCCTTGAGGCATTACACAAATTAATTACAAATTGAATGACATCTACTGCAGGATAAATCCATGTTAGTTTACATAGCTGGTCATAAATGGATGTTGCATTGTACTTTGGGTTGGTTTTGTAGGCTTCTTCTATCCCATTGCTTTCTACTACTGATAATACAATTTAGATTATCTTGACATTAAAAACCAACGTCTGTCAGATTTCCAGTCATTCCAATTCATTTAATACCCCTTGATCTTCAAGAATATGACTTGGATATATGGAAGTATAGATTAGCCAAATTGTTACACCTGAGCATAACCCCAAAATGAAGGACTTATTAGCCAGCCCTACTCTTGTTGTTTATGATTTTGTTTTCATGGAGGACTGATTGGGCTCATTGCTTCGAGTTGAAAAATAAATGCTGCTCTCATGGAATGGAATGCTTTGAGCACTACCGAAAAATGTATACCATGTTCTGCATTTGCTATAGGCCTGTTGTTTACATTTTTGTTGGTGACACTTTGATATCTTGATCATTTGCAGCTGTTTTAAAGGGCGAATCCACAGTTGAAACAATAACAAAGTTGCGTCTTTTGGTTAAAAAGCTGAGGGATGGGCCTGGAGAAAGGTATCCACTCTCAGATTTAGACCGCTATGGATGCAAGGACTGACCATCCATGATATCACAATTATTGTTTTAACCATGTTCTGTGAGGCTATACAGTGTTTGTTTACATTTATGTTTTCAAACATTGGAGAAAAACAAGCTTATATTTTGGGTTCTCATGGGGTGTGATAGTTGAACTAAGCTCATTTAAGCGCATTTATAGGTTTTATTCTTCAATAGGTGTATATATATCATTAATTTACAAGTAACAAAAATGGATGTAGTGTCCTCCCAAGTGGCACAGCAGTCTAAAGCACTAGAGGTGTCAGTACAGATCCAGGTTTGATCCAGAGGCGGTGCACTATTGGCACAGGGTCGTCCAAGTTAGGGGAAGGTTTGGCTGGCTGGGATGTCCTTGTCCAATCGTGCTCTAGCGACTCCTTGTGATGGCCGGGCACATGCACGCTGATTTCGGTTGCCAGCTATACTGCGTTTCCACCAACACATTCGTGTGGCTGGCTTCCAGGTTGAGCGAGCAGTGTGTCAAGAAGCAGTGCGGCTTGGCGGGGTTGTGTTTTGGAGGATACATGTCCCTCGACCTTCGCCTCTCCCTAGTCCCTACGGGAGTTGCAGTGATGGGACAAGACTAACTACCAATTGGATATCACGAAAATGTTGGTAAGTACAAAAAATCGAAAATATGGAACTACAAATTTCCCCTTTGTGTCTATCAAAACTGCTCGAGTTTGAGCATGTGTCCATTAGGCCTGTGGATCATTTTTTTGTTGGCACAAATTAGATTTCATATTAAAATCCCCACTCGTGTTCTTAAATTAAACTCGTTTTTGACCGTATGGAGCACATTATTACCACAGAGGAGTTTAGAAGGTAAGAACTTTTATTCCATAGGCTGGGATCTGCAGCTGTTACAGGGGTAATAACATGGAAACGAGTTTTAAACTCATTGGACTAGGCTTGATGAGGAATCCCAGAGTTTCCTCACCTGAAGACTGTCCAGATAGAAGTCTCTGGCGGCCCGAATGCAGGCCACGGAGCGGCGAAGCGGGACTTGAAAGGCCGTGGGTGGAACATACTCAGCAGGGAGTGAATGAGAACCTGTGGGGAAACAAACACAGTCACTGCTATGATCATGTATTTCATTCAAACAAGTTATAGGACATTTGATACAATTTGCTGCTGATAACACTAGACAGACTATGCTGAGGTAATAATAATGTAGACGTATCATAGTCAATGTAACACTTAGTCTTTGCCAAGGGTTTATGTGAGGATTATTTCTTTAAAAAAAAATCTAACTGAATATGAAAGATCAGATACAGTCACTTCCAGAGACAGTACCTTTTTTCCTCGTGGTGCAGAAGGGTGGTAGCGATTGTTTGGCAGGTACCCAGTGAATATGTTGAGCTCACTCTGAATGACCAACCAGGTGTATCCCAGCTCCCCTGTGTTTTCTGGGGGGCAGGAAGTCCCTGAACTGGCTGGCAGAGAAGGATGTGGAGGTCACAGCAGAATGCTACCAGGATCTCAGCCCACTCAGGGAACTATGGGTAACCTGGTGAGACAGACTTAATTGTGAAATCTGGATCACGTTATAGGGAAGACCCAGATGCAGACAGTGTCAAAGTAGCAAAAGTTTATTACTAGAACAGGGGGCAGGCAAAACGACAGGTCAAGGGCAGGCAGAGGTCATCCAGGGCAGGCAGAATGGTCAAAAACAGGAACTAGAAACATACAGGCGCAAGGGGAAAAACGGTGGTAGGCTTGACAAACAAAACAAACTGGCAACAGACAGAGAACACGGAGAGATGGGAGACACCTGGTGGCGGGTGGAGACAAGCACAGAGACAGGTGAAACCATTTGAGGCTTTCTCTGCTAACTGTTGGAATGCCTATTTGAACCTTATTCTCTTTTTTGTCATTTCATACTTTATAACCCAGTCATAGACAGCAGTAAAACGTTTACAAGGTAGGATGTAATATATTCTTGAGCTGGATTACAAATAACTTTAGCTTAAATCACGGTAAGGCAAAACCTAGTAATTATGTGAGTGTTTTGCTGGGTCTACTCTTCATCATTTTGTCAAGCTGCAGAGGGTGCATCTTGGACTCCAGGGTTAGGGTCTCTCCATTAGGGTCATCGGTCACTTGCTCCTCAAAATCCACTGGATGTGTGATCCCTGCGGGACGGTGCGCAAGAGGTCACCAACAAATGATTGTGTGTGTGTTGGGTTTAATAATAAATGGTATTTAGCTGACACTTTTATGCAAAGCAACTTAGTCATGCATGCATTCCCAGGACCACGTATGGGTGGTACCAGGAATTGAACTCACTATCCTGGCATTGCAAGTGCCATGCTCTACTAACTGATTTACAGAGAACCAGAAAGATGAAGCATATTGGATTTTAACGTGTTAGGATGCATAGCAAGGCTGGTGGTGAACCTGTGAGTTTCTCTGCGATGGTTTGAACTGAGGAAAGGGTCATGGTCTTTGTCCAAGGAGGAGAAGAGAAAGAGGCCCTCTGCACCCAGTGCTTTCTCTGCCACTTCCTGTTGGAGGAACACACAATGAGAGCTCCTTTTGTCTTGTGTCATTTCTCACGCTCCAGTGACATTGAATTTAATGCCCCACACAATATGTTTGGGACAGATCATAGTACATTTTTGTAACCCCAACTTCTAAGAGCTCTACAATTATGAAAACATTGTTTTGGATAAATAAATATTGCACTCGAGCAGCTACAATGTATCAGTTTATTAAAATGTACCAAAGTAGTGTACTGGGAGTTGAAAGTAAACATGGCAAGGAAGTGAGGGGATTCGTTTCTGGCGAGTTGAGCTCCCGAGTGGCACAGCGGTCTAAGGCACTATCTCAGTGCTGGAGACGTCACTACGGACACCCTGGTTTGAATCCAGGCTGTATCACAACCTGCTGTGATTGGGAGTCCCATAGGGTGGCGCACAATTGGCCCAGCGTCGTGTAGGCCGTCACTGTAAATAAGAATTTGTTCTTAACTGACTTGCCTAGTTAAATAAAAATACGGAATGATGCTGAGCCTCTGATTTTTCATCTCAAAATGTATGCCAAACAAAAACCATTGATTGCAATGTTAAACAAATCCTACAACTCTATGCCCAAGGACTATTTCCACTAACAATTTTGCAAAAACACATGCAATTGAAGAACAGTGCACATGTAAAGTTTTGTGACAGAATGACAGTAAAATCTCCCTCAGTTTGTGACCAAGTTTTCCAAAAACTCTTAAATGTCTATTCTGAATTAAGATTCAAAGATGGCTGCAGAAAGAATGAAGTGTCTGTTACGGTTCTCTTCCTGGGAAGGAGAGGCGGACCAAAATGCAGCGTGGTTATTATTAAACATCTTAAATTAAAGACAAAAACGTAAACACTATACAAATACAAAATAAGAAAACGTGGAAAACAGTCCTAACTGGTGCAAAACACAGAGACAGGAACAATCACCCACAAAATACCTAAAGAATATGGCTGCCTAAATATGGTTCCCAATCAGAGACAACGATAAACACCTGTCTCTGATTGAGAACCACTCCAGGAAAACAGACATACCTAGAATACTTAACTAAACACAATCCCAAAACCTACAAAACCCCTAGACAAAACACACCACATAAATCACCCATGTCACACCCTGGCCTGACCAAAATAATAAAGAAAACACAAAATACTAAGACCAGGGCGTGACAGTGTCAGCTATGAAATGACACCTTGGGCTCTATTTTAACAAACCTATAAACACATTGGTAAATCTGGGTGTGTGTCAGAAATATGTTTGCGGAAATTATGAGGACAAGAGCTGGAGGTGGCGTAAAATGGCTGGATTTTGATGAATAAATGAATTATAGGTGTGACAACGGCTTGGCCACCTTCATGGCTCAATACTGCATGTAATTGTCTCAAATTCTGTAGGTTATTGACTATCTTTGCTTTGTCATCAACTTCAATTCATCTGGGGACACGGAATATTCTATTTCTAGTCTGTTGTAGATTGATACAGTTTATTAAATAGCATAGGCTACAGTAACAAGTAAAAAAAGTCACCAGATCATCGTTCAGTCATATGTATAGCCTACATGGAGGGGTTTTTACGCACATCTAAAATACTGTACAATCGCATACGTAGATAAAAAAAGGTGATGCTCCCAACTTGATCTTTTAATAAAGCTTTGGTGATTAAGATTTATTTCAAAGCGGTCTAAGGAGCCAAACCCTTTGACAGTCTTAACTACTTGGCGAATGCATTGAGCAGGACCAAAAAAACAACCTACAAGGAAATGGCACAAAAAGCACAGAAATTCAATTAAATTCAAGGGCTTTTTAGCATGGGAAACATATTTTAACTTTGCCAAAGCAAGTGAAGTAGACAAAACAAAAAGTTAAAAAAGTAAAATAAACAATACAAATGAACAGTAAACATTACACTCAAAGTTCCAAAAGAAAAGACATTTCAAATGTCATATATATACAGTGTTGTAACGGTGTAAATAGTTACAAAAGGGTACAAAAGTACAAAAGGGAAAATAAATAAACAGCAATATGTAAATACAAATATGGGTTGTATTTATAAAAGGTGATTGTTCTTCACTGGTTGCCCTTTTCTTGTGGCAACAGGTCACAAATCTTGCTGCCGTGATGGCACACTGGTATTTCACCAAGTATGTATTGGAGTTTATCGAAATTGGGTTTATTTTCTAATTATTTGTGGATCTGTGTAATGTGAGGTAAATATGTCTCATATATGGTCATACATTTGGCAGGAGGTTAGGAAGTGCAGCTCAGTTTCCACCTCATTTTGTGAGCAGTGTGTACATATCCTATCTTCTCTTGAGAGTCAGGTCTGCCTACTGCGGCCTTTCTCAATAGCAAGGCTATGAACCTTGTTTGAGGTCAGTAGGTCACATGACCAAGGAGACATAACTAGGAATACAAAAATCTGCTCACATTTCCACATGTTTATAAGCTTTGCAAAGCATATTAATGTCCAAATCATGAAAATAAGACCTGTGCAATGTCGTGCGCAAATTTTTCAACATCATGAAACTTATTTGGAGTCAGTGGTTCAAGTGGTTTGAAAGCGCAAATATCCTACCTGAAACTGTCTTTACCTCGGTCAGGCAGCGGCAGGGACAACTGATTTAGTATGAATAGTGTAGCAATATTGTGGAAAAAACTATCACTTCTCTACGGTTTGCAAAAGTGCAGGGACAAGCAAGAGAAACAGAGTCCTGGCAATGGAAAATGCGTCAGCTGACTCAGAGCGGTGAGGATGTTCTGTGCATCACACTAGGGCCAAAGTCAGAGAGCATCAACGTGGTGCAGGAGAAAACCACAGACCCCAAGGCAGCTCTCTTTGCAACCATGCAGGTCAACAAAATGTCAGACTTCAGCTTGATTGTGGTGCTAGTTGTAATGTTATCCCTGCAAACCTCATAAAAGCCAGTCACATAGAGCCCTGCAGTCAGGTATTGGTGATGTATAAACAAGAGCACTCTGACACCACTGGGGAAGTGCACACTTAAAGTGATCAATCCACGCAATAAGAAAACCTACCGAGTTGAGCTCATCTTAGTCAACAAGAATGTGCACAAGCCCATTCTAGGCAGTAAGGCTATCCAGGCAATGGAGTTGATTACTGTGCAGCATCACAACATCCTGGCCATTGAGAAAACAACAGGATCCTGGACTAAAAAGCAAATTAAACAGGAGTACTCTGATGTATTCAAGGGAGATGGATGCTTACCCGGCAAAATGAAGCTGGAAGTGGATGAGCGAGTGGCGCCCGTCCAGCTGCCAAAGAGAAGAGTGCCAGTAGCGCTATATAAACCACTCAAAGAGGAGCTCAGTGGCCTAGAGAAAAGAAGGATGATAAAAGCAGTTGAAAAAAAGCACAGATTGGATTAGCAGCCTGATCGTAGTGAAGAAACCGCCAGGAAAGCTAAGAGTGTGTATTGATCCGAAACCTCTCAAGAGGAGCCATTACTCACTTCCCACTATTGAAGACGTGCTGCCAGATCTGAACAGAGCATGCGTGTTCTGTTTGATGTAAAAAAACGGATTTGGGCATGTGGAACTGGAGGAGGAATCAGCTATCTCACGTTCTCTACTCCCATGTGATGCTACAGGTGGCAGCGCATGCCAATGGAAATCAGTCCAGGCCCCAGAGATCTTTCAGAGGAAGTTGAACCAGGCAATGGAAGGTCTTCCAGGAGTCAAAATCATTGCAGATGACATCCTGATTGTGGGAGGATGAGACAATGATGAAGCGGGGACTCTGGACCATGACAAAAACCTGAAAATGCTTCTGGACAGATGCAGGAAGCTCAATTTCAAGCTGAATCCGGAGAAGCTGCAGCTCAGGCTGAAGGAAGTGCCCTACATTGGCCACCTGCTAACATCAGCGGGGTTGAAAGTGGACCCAGGAAAAGTGACAGCCATCAAACAGATGCCTATGCCTACAGATGTGCAGGGGGTGCAGCGCTTCCTGGGCAAACTACCTAGCCACGGAGCTCTGCGAGCCACTGCGACAGCTAACACACAAGGACTCACTGTGGGAGTGGTCAGAGAGACATGAGCAGGCTTTCAATAAAATCAGGGATAGCATTGCACAGACCCCTGTGCTGAAATACTACAACCCAACAGAGCAGCTTGTACTACCGTGTGACGCTTCAGAGAGTGGGTTAGGAGCAGCCTTGATGCAGGGAGGACAACCAATAGCTTACGCCAGCAGAGCCCTGACAGAGACTGAAAAGGGGTATGCACAGATAGAGAAGGAGCTGCTTGCAGTGATGTTTGGCATGGAGAGGTTCCACCAATTCACATATGGACAAACTGTCAACGTGCAGTCAGATCACAAGACCTCTAGAGAGCATCATGACAAAGCCTCTCCTCAGCACACCAAAAAGACTACAACGCATGCTCATGAGACTCCAAAACTACGAGGTCAGTCTCCGTTATGTTCCGGGAAAACATGTGGTGCTGGCCGACACCCTGAGCAGGGCGTACCTCACAAAACAAGACAACAGAGGCCTTATGGAGGTCGAAGTGGAATCAATCAATATGATACACTACCTGCCTGTGTCAAGCGAGAGACTAAAGCACATCCAGAGAACCACTGAGCTGGACAAGGAGCTCCAGACACTGAAAAATGTGATCCTGCAGGGGTGGCCTGAAGTGAAAGGACATGCACCCTTGGAAGTAGCCATGTATTTTCACAACAGAGGTGAGCTGAGTGTGCAAAATGGAGTTATCTTCAGAGGTGAGCGAGTCGTTGTGCCTACTGCCCTCAGGTCAGAGATAATGCAGAGAATCCATTCCTCACACATAGGAACAGAGGGATGTCTGAGAAGAGCTCGTGAGTGTGTCTACTGGCCAGGCATGAATGCACAGCTGAGAACATGCATGGCACAATGTAGCACCTGCACTGCATGGGGTACGAAGCAGCAGAAAGAAATGTTGAGGCCACACGAAGCACCAAAGCGTCCCTGGGAAAAAAATAGGGACTGACCTGTTCCAGTTCAACGACATAGACTACATGGTCACAGTTGATTATCTCTTCAACTTCTGGGAAGTGGACCATTTGGAGAACACACAGTCAAAAACAGTCATTCGAAAACTGAAGACACACTTTGCACATCATGGGATACCGGACATCCTTTACTCAGACAATGGCCCCAGTGCTCTTCAGACGAGTTCCAACATTTCAGCAAGGCTTGGGACTTTACACACAAAACATTGTCTCCAGGATACTCGCAAAGTAATGGGAAAGTGGAATCGGCAGTGAAAACAGCCAAAAGACTGATGGCAAAAGTAAAGAGAGCAGGTGCTGACCCATACCTGGCCCTGCTGGATCACAGAAATACTCTGTCAATAGGAACAGACAGCAGCCCTGCAATGGTGCTCATGGGAAGACATACAAAGACACTATTTACAATGAGTTAAGAAATGTCAGCTGGAGAAGTTAAAAGAAAGACAACAGAAACAGGCAAAGTACTACGACACCTCCGCTCAGGATCTCACAGAGCTGCAACGAGATGACAGGGTGAGAGTTCAGCCACTCACAGGACAGAAACAGTGGTGGCAGAGGGCCACAGTAGTCAGACCTGTGGAGCAAAGGTCCTACGAGGTGAAGACAGAACAGGGCCAAGTCTTCAGGAGGTACAGGCGACACCTGAGGAAGAGCAGAGAAATAAAGGATTTCCCCACTGTTGAGGAGCCTGGCACAGAGCCAGTAAACAGAGCACCAGCTGACGCCCAGCAGGGTACTGAACACAATCTAGAGTTGAATGCTGCACCTCAACAAGAAGATCCAAACATCTCAGGTCAAGCACCTCCTGATGTAATCAACACTGCCCACACAAGGTCTGGTAGGGCCATCCGAAGACATATACACCTGAAAGAATTTGTGTGAAGGTAAAAAAATAAAATAATAATAATGGACAGTCAGAGACAGTAAACAAACATTCAGTTCACATTCCAATTTATTGCAGACATGGACTTACAAGCCAAAGTTAGGTGGAGTCTGCCTTTGTTGTAAAAAATATTTTAAAAAATAAAAAAAAGAGAACATGTAGCAATATTGATGTTACACAGGAAACGGAAACCAGTTGTTACTTACTTTATTAATGTGCTGGTTGACAATATATGCTTAACTGTGTAATATATATATATATACGGCATTGATTAAATGTCGGCTAAAGGAGCGAAATGTAAACACCGAATTTTCTGTCAATATATTAAGAAACTAACGAGAATGTTGGGGGAGCAAAAAGACCCTATTTCAATATGGACTAAGCTAACAGGTTCATTTCCACCATTCACGGACTACACCCACCTTCCTCTATGAAAAATTGAATGACATGCTGTCGCCCTTTCTTTTCTTTCTCCTGTCTATCCGTTTTTGGAAGCCAGATTTATCTTTAGGAAGCTGAGACATGATGCTCTACCGGCACTCCTCACTAACAATTCACTGCTAGCAAGTACAGTTCGTGCCTGGTTTGGGGGCAGGACCGAACCATTTCATGTAAATAGAGGGGTGAAGGTTGGGCAATACAGAGGCTCTCTGGATGTGTACTTTTTTTTTGCCAAAAACAAGAAAAGAAAAAGAAACCGTTAGTTTTATAAATACATTGTAAATAAAATATTATATTAATGATGATAGGTTAATAATTTAATATTGATTTTTTTTTAACCTAAATGTCATTTTTTAAGGCCCATTTTTAGGGTCACAGGCCCTTAGAATCACCCTAACCCCCGACTGTACTGTTCAAACTTGTAAAAAATAGATGTCTGAATTTCAACATCCATTGACGTTCGCTGTCGGTCAGTGCTTTCGTTCAAGATTCTGCACAGATTTTTGAGCAACTGAAAATCTCCACAGACCTGCGATGACCTATGCATGCTATCTTGAACATGCACGCTTAATATCATTACATAAGAAGACATTTATATTAACGGTAACCTCAAAATGTGGACATGGAACTATTCCTCATTTTAAGGTTGAATGTTACATTAGCTAGCCTTTAGGCTATTTACTATATTACAAAATGAATATTGAATTGTTTAGTTGACAATGCAAGGAGATGTACAGTGCCTTTGGAAAGTATTCAGACCCCTTGACTTTTCCACATTTTGTTACGTTACAGCCATGTTCTAAAATGGATTAAATCGTTTCCCTCCCCCTCAAATCTACACACAATAGCCCAATAACGACAAAACAAATGCATTCAAAATAAATAAACTGAAATACCTTATGTAAATAAGTATTCAGACCTTTGCTATGAGACTCGAAATTGAGTTCAGGTGAATCCTGTTTCCATTGATCATCCTTGAAGATCTTTCCACAACTTGATTGGAGTGCACCTGTGGTAAATTAAATTGATTGGACATGATTTGGAAAGGCACACAGGTCTACATAAGGTCCCACAGTTGATAGTGCATGTCAGAGCAAAAACCAACCAATAAGGTTGAAGTAAATGTCCGTAGAGCTCTGAGACAGGATTGTGTCGAGCCACAGATCTGGGGAAGGGCACAAAAACATTTATTCAGCATTGAAGGTCCCCAAGAACACAATGGTCTCCCTCATTCTTAAATGGAAGAAGTTTGGAACCATCAAGACTCTTCCTAGAGCTGGCTGCCAGGCCAAACTAAGCAATCGGAGAGAAGGGCCTTGGTCAGGTAGGTGACCAAGAACACGATGTTCACTGACAGAGCGCCAGAGTTCTGTGGAGATGGGAGAACCTTCCAGAAGGAAAACCATCTCTGCAGCACTCCACCAATCAGGCCTTTATTGTAGAGTGGTCAGACGGAAGCCATTCCTCAGTAAAAGGCACATGACAGCCTGCTTGGAGTTAGCCAAAAGGGACCTAAAGGACTCTCAGACCATAAGAAACAAGATTCTCTAGTCTGGTGAAACCAAGATTGATCTCTTTGGCCAGAATGCCAATCACCACGTCTGGAGGAAACCTGGCACCATTCCTACAGTGAAGCATGGTGGTGGCAGCATCATGCAGTAGGGATGTTTTTCAGCTGTAGAAACTGGGAGACTTGTCAGGGTCAAGGGACATATTAACGGAGCAAAGAACATAGAGATCCTCGATGAAGACCTCAGACTGAGGCGAAGGTTCACCTTCCAACAGGACAACGACCCTAAGCACACAGCCAAGACAATGCAGGAGTGGGTTCGGGGCAAGTCTCAAAGTCCTTGACTGGCCCAACCAGAGCCCGGGCTTGAACCAGATTGAACATATCTGGAGACTTAAAAATAGGTGTGCAGCGACACTCCCCATCCAACTTGATGAGCTTGAGAGGATCTGCAGAAAATAATGGGAGAAACTCCCCAAATACAGGTGTGCCAAGCTTGTAGCGTCATAACCAAGAAGACTCAAGGCTGTAATCGCTGCCTTAGGTTCTTCAACAAAGTACAGAGTATTTATATAAATGTAATATTTCAGTTTATTTTTTCTACATTTGCAAAATTCATGAGGGGAAAACACTATTTAATTCCTTTTACAATAAGGCTGTAATATTTCATAGGAAATGGGTGATGGACATCCAAAAATTAATAAATACCATACGGAAGTTAGCATACCATACTAAATGTCATGTTTTCGGATTTACATACAGAATAATAATAAATGCTCTGAGACCAGGTTGGGGAGGGAGGAACATGAATTTGTGAGCCAAACAAATAATGCTTTAAGTTGGGGATTGAGAGCTTGCTACCAGCTGTGGTAGACATCCAACCCACTAATAAAACGACGGGTAAAAAAAAAAACAATACGTGGTATTTGTTTCAACTGTTCAATTTATAAAATCTTAGTAAAAAAAATAAAAAATAAAATGTGTCCATTTATTTTAAATAAAGCTAAAAACATTTAACATGTTAGAAGAAAAATAACAATTGTGTTTTTCAGATACAAGACATGTTGAATTTACATTACGTATTAGACAAACGCAGACATGCACTCTACTAGACAATTGGTGCAAAATATTTCTGGGAAATATAGCCACAAATTACGTTTAAAATGTACTCTGTATAAATATTCATTATGTAGCGAGAGGTCCGCACCTTCCCTGTTGCTGCAAGCGTATCAACATTGCTTTCTCATTTTCCAGATCCAATCCATTCCCCAAAGGATTGCGAGCCAGTCTTAACGGGCCAGTGTGCTATTTTGTAATTCGCTGAAATATCTGCTTAGTTCATAATATGTTATATTTGCCAGAGTACATTGGATTTACTTTTCCCAAAATATCTGTGGCTTATTGCTGCTACACATACAGTACATCCATTTCTGACATTGCTGCCAAGGACTATACAAATCAAATCACATTTTATTAGCCACATGCACCGAATACAACAGGCCTTAGTGAAATGCTTACTTATGAGCCCCTAACCAACAATGCAGTTTAAAAAAAATACAGATAAGAATAAGAAATACAAGTAACACGTAATTAAAGAGCAGCAGTGAAAAAAACAATAGTGAGACTATATACAGGGGGGTACCAGTACAGAGTCAATGTGCCGTGGGCCTACACAACACAACTGCTCAATAAATTAAAAGCTACATGACAACACAAAAACATTGAATACGGTTACATGCACACAATAATGCGATCATTGCAGATAGATTCATATATAATAGTTTGATTAAAATGTTTACAAACGATTAAAACCAGGCTGTATCACAGTCTTATAAGGCGGCGCACAATTGGCCCAGCGTCTTCTGAGTTTGGCTGTCATTATAAATAAGAATTCTTATTGTTCTTAACTGCCTTGCCTACTTAAATAAAGGTTGAAATATATATTTATGTTATCTACCTGTAGTACAGCAGGCTTTGACACTAATATACTCTAACTGTGTAGAATTGCAGCGTCTCTGGGAGTGGACTATTTGGGGTATTTTTTTTCAGCAGTATGTGATTGAATAGAATATATAGTCTTTTACAATAAATTAAATTCCTATGCAAAAAAATATGGTGGAACAACAGATGAAAGGTATAGTTACCATAACCAAATGTCATTACCTGGAGCAGTGGTGAGTGCACGCCGATCACATGACAGGCTGCATACGCGCGGTGGCGGGGAGTGAGGATGGCGGATAGTGATGTTGAACCAGCACCCGACTGGAGTAATCGGCTGTCTAATACTGCCGAGGACGCTTTCGTCGCCATGGAAGGCTTGCTGACTACCTTGAGAGCGCTGGAAGCAACGCTCTGGCAACAAGACATTTCGGAAATATCTTCCACCGAATATTGCGACAACTTCTGCCAGGTAACTAGCGTGCACGCAAAACTGAAAGGAAAAGGAACGATGTTGGCTGTATGCGCCAATATGGCCTTTAGTTGCTAACTAGGTAGAACATTTACCAGGATAAGCGAACAATCTACATTAATGCACGACTATAAGCAACGCAAAGTATAACACAGCTGTATTACATGCCTCCAATGTGCAAAAGACAACATGCTATCGTCAGTGGTTCTAACTCTAGCCAGCTAGTTAACACGTTAGCAATGTTGACATGGTTGTTCTACAAGCTTGAGGTACAGTAGCCCAGTGTTGGACTAAAGGAGCCTAACGTTACACCTTAGTCCAAGGACCTTATGTTCTGGAAGCCAAAACAACCAAATAATGCTCCATCTAAACATGAAACGGTTATCAATTGCAGTAACGTTACAGTTCTATAAACATAAATCCCTCTACATTTATATCACATCAAAACTATTTCACAAAGGCAAAAGACACTTACTGTACACTGTTTTGACACAGTTGCAGCCTACAGTATTTTTCTGTCTTCCGTTTACATGCATACATACCTGTGCTAATTTACTATCTTAAGTTTGTTTTCGGAAACAAGCGCTGTTACATTGAAATATGGCCATTTGGGAACCCTTACCCGATAAAGGTCTATCAATTTAACCTTTTGTTTACAAAAAAATACGCGCCAATATGACAGATAAGGTCCTTAATGTTTCCAAAAGCATACGGCAAGCGATGCGTGTTAATGTTCAGGCAGAGCGTCGCGCTCTGAACAATGACTTACACGGAACCGCGCGTGCGCCATCGTGCATAAATGTATTTTGTCTCCCTACACCAAAAGCGATCACGACACGCAGGTTACAATATCTAAACAAACTCTGAACCAATTACATTAATTTGTGGACAGGTCGAAAAGGGTTAAACATGTATGGCAATTTAGCCAATTAATTTGTCCTATTTAGCTAGCTTGCTGTTGCTAGCTAATTTGTCCTAAGTATTTGAACCCCTAGGCTAATGACTTCTTCAAAAGCTAAAACACTCACAAAACTTGAGTTTGCTATTCACAAGAAGCATTGCCTGATGTAAACCATGCCTCTAACAAAATAGATCTCAAATGGTTGACTTGCATAAAGCTGGAAAGGGTTACAAAATAATCTTTAAAAGCCTTGATATTCATCAGTCCACGGTAAGACACTTGTCCCTCCAATCTCGTCACCAAGCTTATGACCCTGGGACTGAACACCTCCCTCTGCAACTGGATCCTAGATTTCCTGACGGGCCAACCCCAGGTGGTGATGGTAGGCAACAACTGTCTGACCTCCAACCTCAACACGGGGCCCCACAGGGGTGTGTACTTAGTCCGCTCCTGTGACTCCCTGTTTACCCACGACTCCGTGGCAACGCACGACTCAAACGCCATCATCAAGTTTGCTGACGACACGCCGGTGGTAGGCTTGATCACCGGCGGCGATGAGACAGCCTGCAGAGAGAAGGTCAGTGACTTGAGAGTGTGGGGCCTGAACAACAACCTCTCCCTCAACATCAGTAAGACCAAGGAGCTGATTGTAAACTACAGGAAAGGGGGAGTGATCACACCCCCATCCAAATCAATGGGGCTGCAGTGGAGCGGGTCGAGAGCTTCAAGTTCCTCGGTGTCCAAATCACTAAGAACTTAAAATGCTCCACAGTCGTAAAGAAGGCACGACAGCACCTTTTCTCCCTCAGGAGGTTGAAAAGGTTTGGCATAAGCCCTCAAATCCTCAGTTCTACAGCTGCACCATTGAGAGCATATTGACTGGTTGCATCACTGCTCGGTATGGCAATAGCACCGCCCTCAATCGCATGGCGCTACAGAGGGTGGTGCGCACAGCCCAATACATCACTGGTGCCGAGCTCCCTGCCATCCAGGACCTATCATGCGGTGTGAAAGGAAGGCCCGGAAAATTGTTAGATTTTAACCACCCAAGCCATAGACTTCTTTCTGCTTCCGCACAGCAAGCGCTACCGGTGCATCAAGTCTGACACCAACAGGCTCCTGAACAGCTTCTATCCCCATGCCATAGGACTGCTAAATAACTAATGAAATGCCTAAACAGACTGAGTTGGCCTCTGTATTTTATTCTTATTTTTGCAATGTCTCTATACATACACAGTGCCCTACACACTATGCACCACAGGAGGTTGGTGGTACCTTAATTGGGGAGGACGGGCTCGTGGTAATGGCTGGAGTGGAACTCTGATACTCCAACACGCATACTAACACTCACTCCATCATCTGCTCACACAATAATATGCACATACACTACCGGTCAATAGTTTTAGAACACCTACTCAAGAGTTTCTTTATTTTTACTATTTTCTACATTGTAGAATAATAGTGAAGACATCAAAACTATGAAATAACACATGGAGTCATGTAGTAACCAAAAAGTGAAGTAACCAAAAAGTGAAATATTCTTCAAATAGTCACCCTTTGCCTTGATGACAGCTTTGCACACTCTCTGCATTCTCTCAACCAGCTTCACCTGGAATGCTTTTCCAACAGTCTTGAAGGAGTTCCCACATATGCTGAGCACTTGTTGGCTGCTTTTCCTTCACTCTGCGGTCTGACTCATCCCAAACCATCTCAATTTGATTGAGGTTTGGAGATTGTGGAGGCCAGGATTTCACTCCTCCAACGGTGTTTGCGCTCACAGGATTCTGTGGGAACGTGCCTCCCCGGAGAAAGACACGGATAAGGTGTGTTTGACCCCTGTGATAGCCCACAGATGGTCAGCCATCCAAACAATGACATAAATCGTGATTGAGTCATCACGCTGGGCCTCGGCGCCTGCAAGTCACCAGTCGCCAGTATCACCTTCTCTCATTCTTCCACTACAGCTGTGAAAACGACCCAACGTTTATGATAAGATTTCAGTTCAGCTTGGATGCATATTTTATGTGGTTGAAATACTATCAGCTTTTATGATGCTAATAAAGATAGCACCTCTACAGATTGTATCTAACTGCGCATGCGTCAAAGAACTCCTGTTCCCAAGTCAAAATGTAGCTTACATTTGGTGTATCATTTTACTGCAAGAAATGCTCAATTCTGCAGTAGTTAATATGAAGGCTATGTGAGAGGTTATTGACCTACAGTCACTGTTCAGTTTCCATTAAACCCATCTGAACAGTTCCCTTGACGTGCCATAGGCTTATTTGAATTCCCCGTCTTGTGACAATCACAACCATCACACACAACATAGCCGACACTGGTACTTTTATGTCCTTCCCTTCTCTTTATCTCTCTATTTCGCAGCTTTTTGACTCTGTAGATTGACAAACCTTTTCTGCCCGCTCCCAAAAGCATTTGCCGATTACAGTGTAGGCAAAGTTTTTTTCTCTCATAAATCTACACACAATAACCCATAATGACAAAGCAAAAATATATATTTTTTAATTTTTAGCTAATTTATAAAAATAAAAAACTGATTTCACATTAGTTTTCAGACACTTTACTCAGTACTTTCTTGATGCACCTTTGGCAGTGATTACAGTTTCGTAGTGTCATACCCAAGAAGACCCCAGATTGGCACACCTGTATTTGGGGAGTTTCTCCCATTCTTCTCTGCAGATCCTCTCAAGCTCTGTCAGCGTCGCTGACGTTCGATCGGGTTCGGGCTCTGGCTGGGCCACTCAAGGACATTCAGAGACTTGTCCCGGAGCCACTCCTGCATTGTCTTGGCTGTGTGCTTCTGGTCGTTGTCCTGTTGGAAGGTGCTCTTGAGCAGGTTTTATCAAGGATCTCTTTTATCTTTGCTCCGTTCATCTTTCCCTCAATCCTGACTAGTCTCCCAGTACCTGCCGCTGAAAAACATCCCCACAGCATGATGCTGCCACCACCATGCTTCATTGTTGTGATTGATTGGCCAGGTGATGAGCAGTGTCTGGTTTCCTCCAGACGTGATGCTTGGCATTCAGGCCAAAGAGTTCAATCTTGGTTTCATCAGACCAGAGAATTTTGTTTCCCATGGTCTGAGAGTCCTTTAGGAGCCTTTTGGCAAACTCCAAGCAGGCTGTCATGGGCCTTTAACTGAGGAGTGGCTTCTGTCTGGCCACTCTACTCTACCATGGTTGTCTGTCTGGAAGGTTCTCCCATCTCCACAGAGGAACTCTGGCACTCTGTCAGTGAACATTGTGTTCTTGGTCACCTCCCTGATCAAGGCCCTTCTCCCCCGATTGCTTAGTTTGGCCGGGAAGTCAGCTCTTGGTGGTTCCAAACTTCTTCCATTTAAGAACGAGGGAGGCCACTGTGTTCTTGGGGACCTTCAATGCTGCAGAAATGTTTTGGTACCCTTCCCCAGATTTGTGCCTCGACACAATCCTGTCTCGGAGCTCTACGGACAATTACTTCAACCTTATTGTTTGGTTTTTGCTCTGACATATGCACTGTCAACTGTGGGACCTTACATAGACAGGTGTGTGCCTTTCCAAATCATGTCCAATCAATTGAATTTACCACAGGTGGACTCTAAGTTTTAGAAACATCTCAATGGAAACAGGATGCACCTGAGCTCAATTTCGAGTCTCATAGCAAAGGGTCTGAATAGTTATGTAAATAAGGTATTTCTGTTTTTTATTTTTAACAAAGTTGCAAAAAATTCTAAACTTGTTTTCGCTTTGTCATTATGGGGTATTGTGTGTAGATTGATAAGGGTAAAAAAAACTATTGAAGCGATTTTAGAATAAGGCTGTAACGTACCAAAATCTGAAAAAAGTGAAGGGATCTGAATACTGTTTTGAACGCACTGTATATCGGTACATTTCTAACAACCTAAACATTACAAAATAAGCCTCACTTAGCAAAATAGCAATTACATTTTTTGTTGACCAAATTTGACACACAGACGTCCCATACAAAAATGTTTTGTCTGCTTATCGCTTTATTGTTGCGATTTTGGTTAATCCTCTTGCTTCGCCTCTTCCTTTCTGACATAATTCGGAAATTAGGACTGTTTTTTTTGTTTTCTACAGAAATTGTAGTATCATAGTTTGCTATGCTTTTTCCTCTATTTTGGCAAGATTGTGAGACCATTGTAACAAAAAAGATAACCCTAAACTGGGTTCAGTATGGCTGCTGAACCATTAATTGGAAAGTAATTGAGTGTTAAGCTAGCTGTAGCTGTTGGCTAAGTCGTTATGTTTATGAAAAAAATAAAAATAAATGTTTTATAACTAACTTGTCATTGGAAGTGTTTTTTTTTTTTTTTTTTTTTACCTCTTTCTTCCATGACTGTCTTTGCAGGCACTGATGCACTATGCTGGGAGCAGGAATTCTGTGGAGCATGGTCTTCCCCTTCTGGAGGTCTACTGCCTGTCCATCAACTGCTTCGCTGCTGCAAGGCCACACCTCACCGCAGACTCTGATAATGTGGCCCTCGTGTTAAAGAGACTAGCATTGTGAGTCAACTCAAAGAGTAATAATGTGTTTGAAACTGTTATGGTTGTACTAACATATACATTTATTTTTTTTTAAACCTCAGCAGTACCACACTTTCTGCTGTGTGCTGCAATACATAGCCTTCTTTTTTTTAAAGACATGTCTTCATTTTTTTTGTGCTGCATGTTAGAAATGGATAACATTGTGTCATGAAGTTTCACAAGTTGTCACTTGTCCCTCATTGTGTCCTTTTTGTTATTTTGCTTTCAGGAGCTGTTTTGAACTGTTGCTGTCTGTGCCTGAAAATGAAATCCCTTATGAGACCTGGGTTCAATTTTACCGTTCTGTTCAGGTAAAGGATGGGGTCTGTTTGATTGAAAAGTAAATGTGTTGAGAGCACATTAGCCGGGGAATTGAGAGAAGTTGAGGAAGTGATTTTTATACCCAATCCAATTCTTGATGTGAGGGCTGTCCTACATGAACAACTTACCACGCCGTCTCTTACATTTGTGGCCCGACCCCGTTCTTTGTGTGTGTTCTCACGGGTTTTGCAGGTGGCCCATGATGCCTTGTTGGAGTATGGGAGCACAGACCTGCAAGCCTTGCTCCAGATCACAGGAGAGGGGGGAGCGTGGAGTAACCCTGTCCTAGGCGCCCTTCTCACTGGTCGCCCCACAAACATAGAGGAAGGTCAGTATCGCCACCTTACTGCATTGACATGGTAATGCTGCACAAAGAAGCAGCAGCGACTAATAAGGCTAATCTTGTGATTTTTAAGTATTGGTATTAGTCATCCAGCTACTGCTGCTCTGTCATTCTCCTTCAGTTGAGGCGTACATCGCCTTGGAGGGGGAGGGCTTCATGGAGATGCGTGTCAAACACCTGGAGAAAGTGGGGGAGGTGGCGAAGGCTGTCGTGCTGGCTAAGTCCTGTGCCGAATGCCACCTTGTCTCCAACCAAACCACCTTCCGGCAGACCTACGTCTCTCTCCTCTGCCACCTGCTGCCCGGTGAGGAGGCCATCATGGAGGTCTGTCAGTGTGTTGTTGTGAGAACAACATCATTTGTCTTTTAGCTCAGCTCAGTTATGTTATTTATACTGCTATTTAAATAGCGTTCAGAGAAAGCTGTTACGAAAGAAAATGTGATGGCATAGTGAATCTGACAGTTGTGTGTTGGGCAATCTTCACAAGTAGAGTATGAACTCCTTCGCCCTTGATGTAAGTGATATGGTCCACAAAACTGTAGTTCTATACATGATTTGGCCTTTATTATTTATCCCACAGATATCCAGACTGGACTGTAAGGATGTGCTGGATATTACATGCAGTTTGGAGACTGGGGGGGAGGAAAACACGGCCTTCATCCTGTGTACCACCTTCCTAACTCAACAGCTGCAGCAGCAAAGCCTGTACTGCTCCTGGTGTGTTTTTAGTAGTCAATGTCAAATCTTGGGAAGCATATGGATAAATTGAAGTGAATGCATGTTAGGCGCAAAAAATCTCATTTGCAGAGGGACCCTGAATAATCTTAGCCCAATCTTAGTTCTGGGCTGGTGTGTAGCTTTGGGGTCTCTCTAATGTATATTTCTCAATGCGGCTTCATTTCTAGGGAGCTCACACTGCTGTGGAGTAAGCTTCAGAGAAGGATTGACCCATCTTTGGAATCACTGCTGGAGCGTTGCCTGCAGCTAGGCGCCATTGCTAAGACCGTTTACCATCTGCTCTTCCTTGTGCACGTCATTCGGACAGAGGTAGAAAAATACCGCTTTTTCTCCCTCTGATTTTGAATGTCATTGCAATAAATTGTTAAGCGGTTTTGAATTGTTATTTTAGTGAAATATTTGCTTTGAAAAGAAATTTACATTTGTAGGCCACTGATTTCCCCCATTTCTTTTACAGGCAGAGGTGCTTGGTCTGGCTTCGTCTGTGGAGTTATGTGTTAAAGCACTACAGCTCCCAGACCAAGAGGACACAGAGACGAGGATTTCTGTGTGCAAGACTGTAGCCTGCCTCCTACCAGACGATCTTGAGGTGTTGCGTGCTTGCCAGCTGACAGAGTTTCTTTTAGGCCTCTCTCATGTGGCCTTCAGCTCCCTTGAAGAGCTCTCTTTGCAGACCGATCAGAAGTATGACCAGGAAAATTCCATCATCCCCAACTCTCTGCGGTGTGAACTGCTCCTGGCACTTAAAGCCCACTGGCCTTTCGACCCTGAATTCTGGGACTGGAAAACACTCAAGCATCAGTGCATCAGGCTGCTGGGGCTTGACCCTGAGCCAGAGGAAGATGAGGATGAGGGGGGACAGGAGATTAGTCTTGGGCAGGATGTAAAGGAGGAGGTGGAGAGGGGGTTTGTTGATATGCCAAGAGAATACTTAAATCGGACAATTGTTGGCATTGATGGTCATAATAAAGATGAGAAAAATGAGTGGGACAGTAAACCACCTTTGAAGCCAGATGTTGAGCAGGGCTCACTTCAGAAGAAATACAAGTTCCTCTGCAAGATTTGTAAGAAAAGTGTTACTGAAACGCGAATCCTTCTTCACTCTAAGAGGCATGAAAACAACGGTGTTTTCACCTGCCCTGTCTGCCTGAAGAGGTTTAAAAGCAGAAAAGATTTTATCCCACATGCTAAACTACACCTTCGAATGCCACCCAGAAGCACTCGGCAAAAGAGAAAGGACAAAAAGAGGATTGATTGGGATAAGGAAATGGAGGAGGACGACTTGGAGCCTGTTGAGATTGCTCTTGATCCATCCTTAATGCTGTACTACCAGTCCACACATGATCCTGATGTTTTGGAGCACATTTTAGAACAAGCTTCATCTGCCCCCAGGTACCCTGGACTTGAAGATAACGTCACATTTGATTACATTAACTTTCATTTTGAATTGCAGAATCATGACATATATACATGCCCTGCCACTCACTGTACAAAGACTTTTAAGCATTCCAAGTACTTGGGTGTGCATTTAAAATCTGAATACCACGTTGGGGACCAGAACGTGAAACATTATTTTGAAATGAAAGATCGTAGGGAAAAGTGCACTTACTGCCGGCGCCACTTCATGTCTGCCTATCACCACCGACGACATCAGCGTTTGCACTACGGTGACCTGCCTTACATTTGTATGGTCACAGGTTGTGGTGCTCGTTTCAGCACCTCCAATAAGCTTGTTGCACATAAGCATAGCCATGGCTATCAAGTTAGCTACCAGTGTGAGCTCAAAGGATGTCGTCTTTCTTTCTCTGACTTGGGGCAGGTATACCACCATGAAGCACAGCACTTTCGTGATGCTGCATACAGCTGCACAAGCCTTGAATGCAAAAAGTTCTACTTTTCTAAAAAGGAATTCAGCAAGCATTTAGCCACACACGGCATTACCTTCTCTGAGGAAGACTTTGAGGCACAGAGGAAGGCCAAAATAAAACATCTTGATTCCATAACTGAGGACATAGCCAGACCCAAAAAGTATTGTAAAAGAAAGACTGCACTGGAGGAGTTAGTCAGTGGGGGAAACAATGCTACTTCCTATACATGCAGTGCGTCCTCGTCACATGTGTCGAGCTGCAAGGAGCCCAAAGGCACAATGACCTCGGTTGCTGTGTGCTTTGATGGAAAAAAGTTCACTTGTGGTTTTGAGAGGTGTGGATTGACCTTCTCCAAAGCCAGAGATGTTCACAAGCACCTGAGGTGTGTTCATCCAGAGCACTTCAAGGCAGAGAATAAGGAACTCGGTCTTGACAAAGAAGTGGGCTTGAAATCTAAAGGTCTAAAGGTCAAAACAGAGCAGGACAATGATGACCAGAACAAACATGAACATGCAGCTTGTCTGCTAATGAAGGGATCAAGCCAGGGAAATGCTTGCCCTTCCCTTACCAAGAACACCACAACATCTCCATCATGCCTTGCCAATGATAATGCCCATTTGAGAGAGATTTTGATTGGACTTAGCCAGCTTAGTCTGACTCCCTCCAACTCTTCAAATGGATACACTGAGCCCTCCCACCCAATGTCAGGGTCCACCACATCAAATATATCCTGCCATCAGGGTGTTGGCACCAGGTCCCCAATTGTATTATTGCAAAAGAGAGCTCCACCCGCTGTTGGTGAGAGGAGGCAATTGACATCAAACGTTGAACCATCTGTTGCCCAAAGTCTACCCTCAGAGCAACACTTAGAGTCAGACCAGATCAGCCCTTATGTTTTGCAAGCTTCTACTAAACCATACTTATGTGAGCTTAATGGCTGCAATTTTAGATGTGTGATTAGCACTACCCTAAGGCGCCACTACATGAACAAGCATCATTTCTCAGAAGAGAAGGTGAAAGGAATGAAGATCCTCAAGTCACTGACATTTAAGTGCCACCTCTGCTTCAAATGCCATAGAGAGAAGACCGACTTGAGGGTTCATTATCTTCAGACTCATAGACTTAGCGAGGCAGTTGTGGAGAAAATGAGCTGGTCTAAAAAGTGGGTTCAGGGTAAACCCAAAGAACCCACCAAGCCCACAGTCTCATTTATACAAAATTATCAGACCCTCACCTGGCAACACCCCTCCTGGCAGCAGAAGTACCTAAAAAAGAAAATAATGTGGAGGCGACAAAACGTTGTACAATTTGCTAAGTCTGGAGACAAGAGTACGAAATGGAGTCACGCGCCATCTTCTGTGCAGGATCAATTTGAGGAGGAAAGTGAGGATGGAGATATGCAAAGGGGCAGAGGCAGCATTTATATGTGCAAGCACAAGGACTGTGGGATGCTTTTCTGTCACACCTACAGTCTTTATCGCCACAAGAAGAAGCATCATTCACAGGTGATGGGACGTCCTTCCATGCTTTCAGAAGACCCAGTTTTACAGAAGTTTAGGTGCAGCTACGCCAACTGTAATGCCTCTTACCTCCTGAACAGTAGCCTGGTGCGTCACTTGGAGAGTGAGCATCCTTACCAGGTGAACCGTAGCCTAAAGCATCACAGAAAGAGTTCTCCTTACCCGGCGACCATGTACTGTAAGTATGAGGGCTGTACACAAGTGTTCACCCAAAGCAGTAGTCTGAAAAAACATGTACTCTCTAGCCACCTCAATTACTATGATTCACTTGTATTGCGTCTCCAGAATACTCACAACGACACTTCAGTCACTGGTTGCCAAAAAAAGTTTATCTTCACATCCTCTACGCCACAAAAAGATGCAACCAAACTACCTCTCGGGCAATCTCTGAGACACTGCCCAAAGACTCCCGAAGATGTTAAGGCTGAAGAAACTAGTGAAGAGCATGATGAAGATGATGGTGAAATTTTGAATGTTGACCAAAGTATTGTAGAGTCCAAATCAAAACACAAGTTTGAAGATATGGTCTTCCGTTCCCATGAGGAGGCCTTGCAGATGTGCCAAGATCGCTGTCAACGTGAAGCGTACCCATGCATGGTGCAGGGTTGTGATTCTGTAGTCAAATTTATACGTAGTATGCGACGTCACTATTTGAATTGCCACAAATTAACCAATCGGGCTTTCAAATTGAATGAGGATAAGCTTGTGTTTAGAGCAGAGCAACTGGAGGAGCTGATACAGAGGAATACTGTATTGTCTGTGTGGCCTGATATGACGAGGGCACCTAACGGAGTTCTGAAGATGGAGTATCAAGCAGAGCCAGAGAACCCTGGTGGTCCATCTGTGCCTATGAGTCTACACTCCATCAAAGCAGAAACACTGGATGACAATGACCCACTGGGGTTCAAAGAGGAGCCAACTGCTGAGAGGAATGTTTTGGTCGGTGCAGATGACTTGCTTTATGGAGAACCCTGTGGGCACACGGAGGACCCTGCTACTCAGAACAGCCACAGCCAAGAGGCGAGGCCAAGGCGAAGATCCTCAAACCCACCGGCTCTTGATCTCTCTCCCCCATCCTCCCTCAGATTCTGTTTTGATGAGAGCTTCTTGGACAGTTCAGGCAAAGATGGTGGCAAACCAACAAACATTTCTGTGCCCTTGCCCTCCCCTCAAGCCCGGCAGCCACTTAAACGTAAGAACGAGCTCCCTGAGCACCCTCCCATTTCAAAGGACCCCCAGCCTCAAAGCCCCACCCCTCGCACATTTGACCTGGCTACTTACAGACCTATGGGATTCGAGTCATCTTTCTTGAAGTTCATACAGGCGAACTCCAAGGATAAGGATGCTGAGAGGCCCCAGGCTTCACACTGCAACAACCCCCGGCCTGATCCACCTGTGGTGTCAGCTCGGCGGCGGGATTCCTACAGACGTAGCTGTTTTGTAAAGGAGAACAGCCAGGTGGTACTCACTACTACCTGTAGCAGGCTGGCTCATTCTTCCCCACTTAAGCCTCTTCCCAGGACAGGGGAATACACATCAGTCCAGAACTTACACGTCATCTTAGAAAAGGCTCTTACAGGTTGTGGTGACCTAGCCATTAAACAGCTGCAGCACCAAAGGCCTGTAGTGGTTCTTGAGAGACCAAGGTTTTTCACTTCCTTGCTTGACCTTTTCCCCACAAAAATGAATGATAAGCTACTTCTCGAAGGTTTGTAGAACTGAGCCCTTTTGTGTCCAATATGAAGACTGTGTTTTTTTCTAATGTTATTACTACTCTGATATTATCAGTATCTTGTAAGTTGCCAAACTGAGCAGCTCAAGTTCCTTAATTTACCTACATGTTTCAACCTGTGAAAAATGGCCCCTGATTTTGAAAAAAAAACAACCTCTTCAGTCTTTGTATTACATTTCTGTCAGATGATGAACATTTCAATGTAGATACAGTGGCATTTTGAATTTGTGTTTGCTATTCACAAGAAGCATTTCCTGATGTGAACCATGCCTTGAACAAAAGAGATCTCAGATGACCTAAGATTAAGAATTGTTCACTTGCATAAAGCTTGAAAGGGTTACCAAAGTATCTCTAAAAGCCTTGATGTTCATCAGTCCATGGTAAGACAAATTGTCTATAAATGGAGAAAGTTCAGCACTGTTGCTACTCTCCCTAGGAGTGGCTGTCCTGCAAAGATGACTGCAAGAGCACAGCGCAGAATGCTCAATGAGGTTAAGACGAATACTAGAGTGTCCGCTAAAGACTTACAGAAATCTCTGGAACAAGCTAACATCTCTGTTGACGAGTCTAAGATATGTAAAACACTCAACAAGAATGTTGTTCATGGGAGGACACCACGAAAAGAGCCATTGCTGTTTTGTTTTTTTAACATTGCTGCACGTCTGAAGTTTGCAAAAGTGCACCTGGATGTTCCACAGCTCTACTGGCAAAATATTCTGTGGACAGATGAAACTGCAGTCGAGTTGTTTGGAAGGAACACAGAACACTGTGTGTGGAGAAAAAAAGGCACAGAACACCAACATCAAAACCTCATCCCGACCGTAAAGTATGGTGGAGGGAGCATCATGGATTGGGGCTTCTTTGCTGCCTCAGGGCCTGGACAGCTTGTTATCATTGACGGAAAAATGAATTCCCAAGTTTATCAAGACATTTTGCAGGAGAATGTTAGGCTATCAGTCCACCAATTGAAGCTCAACAGAAGTTGGGTGACGCAACAGGACAATGACCCAAAATCAACAACAGAATGGCTTAAACAGAAGAAAATACACCTTCGGGAGTGGCCCAGTCAGAGTCCTGACCTCAACCCGATTGAGATTCTGTGGCATGATCTCAAGAGAGCAGTTCACACCAGACATCCCAAGAATGGGATGGTCCAAAATTCCTCCTGATTGTTTTGTAGGTCTGATCCGCAACTACAGAAAACATTTGGTTGAGGTTATTGCTGCCAAAGTAGGGTCAACCAGTTATTAAATACAAGGGTTCACATACTTTTCCCACCCTGCACTGTGAATGTTTACACGGTGTGTTCAATAAAGACATGTAAACGTATAATTGTTTGTGTTATTAGTTTAAGCAGACTGTTTGTCTATTGTTGTGACCTAGCTGAAGATCAGATCAAATTGTATGACCAATTTATACAGAAGTCCAGGTATTTCCAAAGAGTTCACATACTTTTTCTTGCCACTGTATGTATCTTCTCACTACATAATTAACTTTTATAAAACACTTTCAGAAGAACAATGTAGCTCATTTGCCTATTCTAATGCTATAAATTTGTCTGAATATAGCTTTCATGGGACAGAATCATCTTATTTGCCATTTTTTGACCCCTCTGAGTATCAAGACACCATTTCTTCAGTCCAGTAGGCAGACATGTAATGCTTTCTAAGAATAATAAATGTTTGAATCGACCCTTTCAAAAATATGAAATTGAATTGTGTACTTTTTCCTTATTATTCCTAACATTGATTAGCCCGTAAACTCTTCAGGAAACAAATCTGTATTTCTTATGAAAAGGACATAGATGGTGAAAATATAGCCATTTTACTTTAGCTCTCGTTTGCTCCACCCCTCAGGATGTCAGAATGTCATGTTCCCATTTTCTAAATGTCCAGAAAACCTCACATTCAGAATTAGTTGCAGTGTGCACTACAGTAACACAGTATTGCCATTGTATACAGGAAGATGCCAGTCAAATATCAATGGATGATTCTTATTTAAAAGTATTACCTATTTATTTCGCCTGCTAACACTTTACATTTGAAAGTATATAACAAATATTTTAAAGAGGCATAAATACTATATAAACTGTTAATTATTCAAATAGTTTGTTGTGCTTTATGCAACGACAATAACGTTAGTGCAGTCATACTTTCTTGCCAAATGATATCACATTTTCCAACAATGTCTAACTGTTTATTTCAGATTTATACATTTGAAACTTCTAAATTGCTTAATATAAGGAGTAACACCGGTGTATAAAAAAATATTGCTAAGTTACATTCTTCAAAAGAAAGAGATACATTTATTAGTTGATTATACGGAAAGTCATAGACTGGTTTCACTAGGGTTGGGAAAATGTCAGATTTGCAAAATGGGGAAGATGGAACATGGTGGTTGTACTAGTCAGACAGTCAACCCAAAGACACTGACAATACAGTACATGGTTTTGTTCTCCAATCTCACCGTACAGCTTCCTGGTAGAAAAACAGAAACACAGATGGTAATAGCTCACATTCTACAACTTCTGAAAAAAACGTTGCCAGCCTCTGCTGTTAGCATTGTAGATAGTGACACGGTCTCTGAAAAACATTATTATATTGCTTACCGTCCATAGTGTCCCAGAAAAAAGCGCTTCCATTGCCATGTTTTTTTTTTTTTAAATATACACAACATAACGAGGGGTTACCTATATATTTAAAGGTTTTTTCCAGTTTGGGTAGTTGGTTCTGACTCGTCTACTCCACACTGGATGTCTATGAATTAATTTGATTTTATTGATGGGCACTGCTTCCAATAGTTGTCGTCGCAGTCTAAGCATAATTTGAGTTAACATCGACATGTCAATCACCACCAATTACAAATATATTTTGTCATTGATTGTAGTGATATCACCAGTTTGCCCAAATACTAACATTTTATGAGTGTAGTAATATCATCAATGACAAAATGCAGTCTTAAAAAAGAGAGAAGGGGGTGAAGTGACGCTTGGCATTCAGGGCAAAGAGTCTTGGTTCCATCAGACTTGGCAAACTCCAAGAGGGCTGTCATGTGCCTTTTACTAAGGAGTGGCTTCCGCCTGTCCACTCTACCATAAAGGCCGGATTGGTGGAGTGCTGCAGAGATGGTTGTCCTTCTAGAACACATATGTCAGAGTCAAGGCCCGCGGGCCACATCCGGCCCGCAAGAAGGTTTTTTACGGCCCCTGGGATGATCTTGATTTATTATTAGAACCGGCCCGCAGCAAGCCGGCAGCCCGCAGATCTTTTACACGCACCAATACTACATTTCCCACAATGCAAAGGTGACGCACCGAGCAGTAGGCTGCTTCATTTCAATATTTATTGGCACAGCAGTCGTCAGCATCACAGTAAAATTAACTTTCAGATACCCATCAAAAATGGCAAAACGGAAGGTGGATACTGAGAACCGGGGGTTTCAAACAAGGTGGGAGTCGGAGTATATGTTCACGAAGGTAGCTGGAAAACCTGTGTGTCTTCTGTGTGGAGAAAGTGTGGCGGTACTGAAAGAGTATAATCTGAGACGACATTATGAAACGAAACACGCGGACAAAAACAAGAATATGGACATGGAACAAAGGCTACAAAAGGCAGAGGAATTAAAACGAGGCCTCAAATCTCGACAGGCTCTGTTCAAAAAAGCCAAATCACAAGGCCAGGCTGCTGTCAAGGCCAGTTTTATTTTGGCAGAAGAGATCGCTAAATCAGCCCGGCCATTTACGGAGGGGGATTTCATCAAAAACTGCATGATTAAAGTTTGTGACGAAGTTTGCCCAGAAAAAAGGCAACTCTTTTTAAATGTGAGTCTGAGCAGAAACACCATTGCCGAGAGAGTAGACCAGTTGTCCATCAATCTAAAAGAGCAGCTTGTGAAAAAGGGAAAAGATTTTATTGCATATTCCTTGGCTGTGGATGAGAGCACCGACATTTCTGACATTGCCCAGTTGTCAATTTTCATCCGCGGAGTGGACTCCAACCTAAGCGTGACAGAGGAGTTTTTGGCTTTACGTCCTATGCATGGCACAACTACGGGGCATGATTTGTATGAAGAGGTGTCAAGATGTGTAAATGAGATGGAGCTGCCTTGGGAAAAACTCGTGGGTTTGACAACCGACGGAGCACCTGCGATGTGTGGACACAGGAGCGGACTGGTGGCGAAGATACGGGAAAAGATGCAAGAGGAAAACGCGACAGGTGAGCTGACAGCTTATCATTGTATCATACACCAGGAAGCGTTGTGCGGTAAAGCCTTGAAAATGGAGCATGTAATGAGCATCATCACGCGCACAGTTAACTTTATCAGAGCCAAAGGTTTGAATCACCGCCAGTTCAAGGCATTTCTGACGGAGTTAGAAACGGAGCATGGTGATTTGCCTTATCACACAGAGGTGCGATGGCTAAGCCAGGGAAAGGTGCTTCAAAGATGTTTCGAGCTTCGTGAGGAGATTTGTCTGTTCTTGGACAGCAAAGGGAAAGACACAACACAACTCCGAGACGAAATGTTTCTGTGTGAAATGGCTTTTCTGTGTGACATTACGAGTCATCTGAATGCAATAAACTTGCAGCTGCAGGGTCGGGATCGTGTCATCTCTGATATGTACAGTACAGTGAAGGCATTTAAAACCAAACTGACTCTGTGGGAGACGCAGATGCGGAAAGAAAATTTGAGCCACTTTCCCAGCTGCCAGACCATGAAAGAGAAGCTCTCTACCAGTGCGTTCCCGAGCACACAGTTGGCTGATAAAATAGGTATGCTTGCCGCTGACTTTCGACGCCGATTTGCTGACTTTGAAGCACAAAAAAGCAGGTTGGAACTGCTCGGTAACCCATTTGCTGTTGACGTGGAAAGCTCACCACCAAACCTCCAAATGGAGTTGATTGACCTCCAATGCAATGATGCACTGAGGGCAAAATATGCGGCAGTGGGTGCTGCGGAGTTCGCCCGTTTCCTCCCCGGCACAATGCCCCAGCTGCGCATCCAGGCTGCTCAAACGTTGTCTATGTTTGGCAGCACATACCTGTGTGAACAACTGTTTTCTTTGATGAACCTGAACAAAACATCACACAGAAGTCGACTTACTGCTGAACACCTCCACTCAATTCTGAGGATTTCTTCAGCTCAGAGCCTTACCCCGAACATTGATGAACTTGTGGAAAAGATGGGACACCACCAAGTATCACCCTCAACCTCAAACAAGTGAACATTACTGTGCAATCACATATTTAGAGTTTTTACTCAGTTCAAGTTTAAAAGTTAAAATTTAATATTTGTTTTCACTGCATGTTACTTCTCCTTAAACAAAGTGTTGTTTTTGATTAATAGATTTTTGCACTTTATTTTTTTGTATTTCAATCCAATTATATTTTAAAAATATTTCAGTTGAGTGGATGATAGAAAATTGCTATTATTGTTTTTTCTTTGAAGTAAATTTAGCCCACTTTTGCTAAAATAGAAAATATAGTCTACTGATGGTGCCTTGAATACCGGTTTCTTTCATTTAATGTTCATGTTATGGGGATATTTATATAAAGGAAATTTGTCTTTTGTGTCTGTTGAAAATTAAAGATTACTGACAGAGCCATAAGAAAATATTGCTTTATTTATCTGATCATATTGTAATATATTTGTTAGGTTTTCAGTAGGTTCAATTAGGTTCACTAGACTATATGCGTCATTTAAAATTTTTTCAATGAACATTCGAACAGTCGCCTCGTCTTGTAGCTGATTTTTTTATTTGGCCCTCCGTCCATTTGACTTTGACACCCCTGTTCTAGAAGGTTCTCCCATATCCACAGAGGAACTCTAGAGCTCTGTGAGAGGTTCCTAGTCATCTCCCTGACCAAGGCCCTTCTCCCCCGATTGCTCAGTTTGGCTGGGCGGCCAGCTCAAGGAAGAGTCTTGGTGGTTCCAAATATCTTCCATTTAAGAATGATGGTGACAACTGTGTTCTTAGGGACCTTCAATGCTGCAGAATTGTTTTGGTACACTTCCCCATGTCTGTGCCTTGACACAATCCTGTCTCGGAGCTCTACTAACAATTCCTTCAACCTCATGGCTTTTTTTTACTGATATCCAATTGGTAGTTAGTCTTGTCCCATTGTTGCAACTCCCCTACGGACCCGGGAGAGGTGTTGGTTGAGAGCCATGCGTCCTCTGAAACACGACCCTGACAAGCTGCATTGCTTTTTGAAGCAGCTGGCGACCGAAGTCAGCTTGCAGGCGCCCGGCCCGCCACAAGGAGTCACTAGAGCCCAATGGAACAAGGAAATCACGGCTGGCCAAAACCTACCCTAACCCGGATTACTCTGGGCCAACTGTGCACCGCCTCATGGGTTTCCCGGTCACGGCCGGCTGGGACACAGCCTGGAATCAAACCCAGGATTTGTTTTATTCATTTCAGAATAAGGCTGTAACGTAACAAAATGTGGAAAAAGTCAAGGGGTCCGAATACTTTCTGAAGGCACTGTACATTAAAAGTTACACCGTCATAGGATGACAACTTTCCAGTCACTTCATAAAATGTCTGCTTTGCTTCTCTGGTCAACTGTAAGTGCTGTTATTGTGAAGTGGAAACATATCGGAGCAACAACAGCTCAGCTGCGAAGTGGTAGGTCACACAAGCTCACAAAACTGGGCCCCTGAAGCGTGTAGCGCGTAAAAATCGTCTGTCCTCGGGTGCAACACTCACTACCGATTTCCAAACTGCCTCTGAAAGCAACGTCAGCACACAAACTGTTCGTCAGGAGCTTCATGAAATGGGTTTCATTGGCTGAGCAGCCGCACACAAGCCTAAGATCACCATGCACAACGCCAAGCGTTGCCTGCAGTGGTGTAAAGCTCGCCGCCATTGGACTCTGGAGCAGTGGAAACGCGTTCTCTGGAATGATGAAATGCGCTTCACCATCTGGCAGTCTGATGGACAAATCTGGATTTGGCGAATGCCAGTAGAACGATACCTGCCCGAATGCAGGCTGTAGTGCCAACTGTGAAGTTTAGTGGAGAAGGAATAATGGTCTGGGGCTGTTTTTCATGGTTCAAGCTAGATTTCACTTAACTGTTGGTCACAGATACCTTAAAAAGGTAGGGGCGTGGATCAGAAAACCAGTCAGTATCTGGTGTGACCACCATTTGCCTCATGCAGCGTGACACATCTCCTTCGCATAGATTTGATCAGGCTGTTGATTGTGGCCTGTGGAATGTTGTCCCACTCTTCAATGGCTGTGCAAAGTTGATGGTTATTGGCGAGAACTGGAACATGCTGTCGTACACGTTGATCCAGAGCATCCCGAACATGCTCAATGGGTAACATGTCTGGTGGGTATGCAGGCCATGGAAGAACTGGGACATTTTCAGCTTCCAGGAATTGTGTACAGGTCCTTGCGACATGGGGCCTGAGGCGACGGATGAATGGCACGACAATCGGCCTCAGAATCGCTTCACGGTATGTCTGTGCATTTAAATTATCAACAATAAAATACATTTGTGTTCAATGTCCGTAGCTTATGCCTGCCAATACCATAACCCCACCGCCACCATGGGGAACTCTGTTCACAACGTTGACATCAGCAAACCACTCGACCACATGACGCCATACAAGCTGTATGCCATCTGACCGGTACAGTTCAAACCGGGATTCATCTATGAAGAGCACACTTCTCCAGCGTGTCAGTGGTCATTGAAGGTGAGCATTTGCCCACTAAAGTCGGTTTACGATGCCGAACTGCAGTCAGGTCAAGACCCTGGTGAGGACGACGAGCAGATGACTGACTGTAGATGAGCATCCCTGAGATGGTTTCTGACAGTTTGTGTAGAAATTATTTGGTTGTGCAAACACACAGTTTCATCAACTGCCCGTGTGACTGGTCTCAGATGATCCCAGTTTCAACTGTACCGGGCAGATGGCATTGTGTGTTTGAGCGGTTTGCTGATGTGAACAGATTGCCCCATGGTGGCGGTGGGGTTATGGTATTGGCAGGCATAAGCTACGGACAATGAACACAAATGCTCATACGTACTGGTGGTGTTGTCCTTGACCTTGTCCCCGGTGTTCCCCACCCTTTTTTGTAAAACCAAAACTCACTGTTGGTAGAGGAGCCAGAGGTATCGCTGTCTGTTGATAGTTGGTCTGACAGAGGGACTCTGCGTCTGTCAACAGTGTCATGACGTTGGCCTGTTGGGGGAGGTTTATGACCCCCATAAATACCTTTCCCCTTTTCCCTCTCTCTACCGATGTGACTATTGAAAATCCCTTTGTTAACATAGAGAGTCTGGTAACATCAAAGGTGGGAAACTGAACCATATTTCGGGAATCCAACCAGTTGAAAATTTGCGTTGGTACTTAATGAATATGATCTCAGATCAGTTGGAGTCTGAGACATTACTACACATTATAGTTATCAGATTCTCACATGGAATTGTTGTGAGATTTAAATGTTTAAATATGAAACTATTTGTGAAAAGATTAAATGTAATTTTAGCTTCTTAAATGAGAGAACGGTTTGTCATAGAGAAACTCTGCTCACTCAGAGGCCCCGCCCAAGTGAACAGACACTGGTTGTAAACTATGAAACACGCCCTTCTTTCACCACTATATAAACCCGTTGACGAAAATTCAACTTCCTGTTCCGAGGACGTGAGGACGACGGTCCTACGTTAAAAGGGCTCCGATAATAACCTAACAAAATTAGCATTGTGTTCAATGTGAAGGTGACTATTGACACAGCGTAAGGATGAATTTTGACTATATCAGCCAGAATATAGCACGAGCTTAAAAGTATGGCAACTTGTTATGAACTTTGAACTCTTATTCACCCCAGAAGTGATACCTCCTAGCTGTTGAGTTAGCAGTAGCCGCTGTAAACGTGGGCTAGGAAAGGACGGACGACGTACCCAGTCTAACACACACAACGATACTACAACGTATCCAGTTTACCACCAGATACATTATTCAGAGGACAAGAGATCCCTGCTGGGCAACCCGGCCTTTCATCTATGACCAATCTATTGAAGCGCAGCTCAGAGTAAATATTTATTGCATTTTCCTTTTTCCAAATGGGCGGTTATTTAGAATGCATAAGATTCTGTATTTACGATAGCATAGCTCCTCCCTTTGTTACTCGGTCTTCCCGCTGTTTCATTCAAAACCCAACCTCCTTTCTTCGTGTAACCAGTTGTCATATCTGTTCCGTCCGCTAGAGACGTTATCCTTTGACATAATTTGTAATCAATGTATGATCCATTCTGTGTAGATGTTATTCTGTGTGATTATTTAGTAAATAAATAATTCAACCAAATTTTGTATTGCTGATTCAACTTGTTAGCCAGGGTTCGTGAAGATAACCAAGAATTTACAACTTTCAGATGAGACTGAATAAGGCGACGATTAAATATTGACTGCTATTGAGGTAAAAGATTACCAGGTTTTTAAGAGTTTATTCGAAAGATAACATTCTTTCGTGGTGCCCCAACTTTCTAGTTAATTACATTTACCTGATTTAGCTTAATCAGGTAATATTAATTGCAGAGAAAGGATTTTATAGAATAGCATGTCTTATCACTTAATCCGGCATTGCCAAAGACACGACAACGACTTGTCTCTTCCTGTTTTGTGGTTTCTTGTGCTCAGGATCTCGCCAGAGATATATTAGTTTGTTGTTCTTTTCTTCCAAATTGTGTTTATACTTAATTTTCCTCTCCTTCAGTTCAGTCGTAATCTTGGTCTGAAGGTCAGTGTTACTCTTAATGAGATCATCCAGTTTGATAGGATCATTAAGCTTGTATTGCAGAGCTTGCTGTGAATTGCCAATGAAGGTTTCAATCTCTGTATTTATATTTATTATGGATCCCCTAGGCAGCAGCTACTCTTCCTGTGATCCAGCAAAATTAAGGCAGCTATACAATTTTTAAAACATTACAATACATTCACAGATTTCACATCACATTGTCTGCCCTCAGGCCCCAACTCCACCACTACCACATATCTACAATACTAAATCCATGTGCACGTACGTGTATGTTATTGTGTGTGTGTATGTCTATAATATCCTTTTTGAGTTGTTCAATGATCAAAGTCATCAGGTCCAGTGAACATTTGTTAAGTATAGCACACCATCGTTTACAAAACTGTTCAGTGCGTTGTCCAAGTGAAGGCTCTTTTTGCCAACGTAGTCCGCATGAAATAACTCCATTTCGAACATACTGACTTAGTGACGATGTGCAGGTGTGTTGTCGTTCTTTGACGAACAGTCTTAGAATTCTTTAAAAAGATTTTCCCAGGTGCCTTCTGGCCAATGAAATAAAGACAATTTCGGTGAGAGACTAGACTAACAGGGGAAATGCATGAACTAATAGTACTGGTAGACAGCAATAAAAACAGTACTAAAGAGATACAAAACAAGTTAGAGGGAAGAAAAAAAGAACTGGAGGAACTTATTCAAGAACAATCCAATGAAATCTATTACAAAAATAAAGCAAACTGGGTGGAATATGGAGAAAAATGCATCAAATTCTTCCTGAATCTCCAACAGAGGAACGCTACCAAAAAAAAATTCAGAATATGTTAACTATAGACAGAGTCATCTATGCTTCTCCAAATTATATTTTAAAAGAGGAAGCTAAATATTTTAAGCAGATGTTTTCTTTCCCGTTTCATCCTCTGAATGATGATTACTGTGAGTTAACAAAATGTACAACAAGATCAGTTGTGATGGCCAAATTACAGAGGAAACTTTTGGATACTATTAAATCCTTTCAGTCTGGAAAAACCCCAGGGCTTGATGACATACCGGTAGAGGAATATCCTTTTTTATATACTCAAAGCTCCATTATTAGCTTGTTTTAACTACTCTGATAAAATTGTATTCTGTCAGGTACTCAGCAGGGAGGTCTGATTTGAACTATTATTAAAATAAGACCCAGATGGCAAATATAAAGATCCAGTCCATCTAAAAAACTGGAGGCCTCGTACACTTCAATGTTGTGTTGCAAAAACACTACCGAAATGCATAGCACTCAGAATTAAAAAGGTTTTACCAGGTATTGTTCATCCTGATCAGACATGTTTTTTGCATGGACGATACATTGGAGATAATACATGACAACTTCTAGAAATAATAGAACGGCATGAAACAGCTAAGAAGCCAGGCCTGGTATTTATAGCGGATTTTGAAAATACCTTTTGATAAAGTAAGACTGGATTTTATTTATAAATGCCTGGAGTTTTTCTATTTCGGGGAGTCTCTTATAAAATGGATAAAAATAATGTATAGCAACATCAGGTGTAAAATAGTAAATACAGTGCCTTGCGAAAGTATTCGGCCCCCTTGAACTTTGCGACCTTTTGCCACATTTCAGGCTTCAAACATAAGATATAAAACTGTATTTTTTTGTGAAGAATCAACAACAAGTGGGACACAATCATGAAGTGGAACGACATTTATTGGATATTTCAAACTTTTTTAACAAATCAAAAACTGAAAAATTGGGCGTGCAAAATTATTCAGCCCCTTTACTTTCAGTGCAGCAAACTCTCTCCAGAAGTTCAGTGAGGATCTCTGAATGATCCAATGTTGACCTAAATGACTAATGATGATAAATACAATCCACCTGTGTGTAATCAAGTCTCCGTATAAATGCACCTGCACTGTGATAGTCTCAGAGGTCCGTTAAAAGCGCAGAGAGCATCATGAAGAACAAGGAACACACCAGGCAGGTCCGAGATACTGTTGTGAAGAAGTTTAAAGCTGGATTTGGATACAAAAAGATTTCCCAAGCTTTAAACATCCCAAGGAGCACTGTGCAAGCGATAATATTGAAATGGAAGGAGTATCAGACCACTGCAAATCTACCAAGACCTGGCCGTCCCTCTAAACTTTCAGCTCATACAAGGAGAAGACTGATCAGAGATGCAGCCAAGAGGCCCATGATCACTCTGGATGAACTACAGAGATCTACAGCTGAGGTGGGAGACTCTGTCCATAGGACAACAATAAGTTGTATATTGCACAAATTTGGCCTTTATGGAAGAGTGGCAAGAAGAAAGCCATTTCTTAAAGATATCCATAAAAAGTGTTGTTTAAAGTTTGCCACAAGCCACCTGGGAGACACACCAAACATGTGGAAGAAGGTGCTCTGGTCAGATGAAACCAAAATTGAACTTTTTGGCAACAATGCAAAACGTTATGTTTGGCGTAAAAGCAACACAGCTGAACACACCATCCCCACTGTCAAACATGGTGGTGGCAGCATCATGGTTTGGGCCTGCTTTTCTTCAGCAGGGACAGGGAAGATGGTTAAAATTGATGGGAAGATGGATGGAGCAAAATACAGGACCATTCTGGAAGAAACCTGATGAAGTCTGCAAAAGACCTGAGACTGGGACCGAGATTTGTCTTCCAACAAGACAATGATCCAAAACATAAAGCAAAATCTACAATGGAATGGTTCAAAAATAAACATATCCAGGTGTTAGAATGGCCAAGTCAAAGTCCAGACCTGAATCCAATCGAGAATCTGTGGAAAGAACTGAAAACTGCTGTTCACAAATGCTCTCCATCCAACCTCACTGAGCTCGAGCTGTTTTGCAAGGAGGAAATAAAATATAAAACATTCATTACCTTTGGGAAAAAATGTCAGTCTCTCGATGTGCAAAACTGATAGAGACATACCCCAAGCGACTTACAGCTGTAATCGCAGCAAAAGGTGGCGCTACAAAGTATTAACTTAAGGGGGCTGAATAATTTTGCACGCCCAATTTTTCAGTTTTTGATTTGTTAAAAAAGCTTGAAATATCCAATAAATGTCGTTCCACTTCATGATTGTGTCCCACTTGTTGTTGATTCTTCACAAAAAAATACAGTTTTATATCTTTATGTTTGAAGCCTGAAATGTGGCAAAAGGTCGCAAAGTTCAAGGGGGCCGAATACTTTCGCAAGGCACTGTATCTGTAAGGTGTTGTTTGCATCATCAGCTATAGGTGTAACCTTCCGGTTCTAACTCCTTTCTGAGGCAACCAATCAGCAGGCACGGACACAATGGTGCTCATGCAATCTTTATTTGCTATTTCTGGGACAGACAATAACAAACAATTTTTACATTTTTTTCTTAATGCATACGAGCTCCATATAAAAATGTAGAATAACAAATACATTGATCAAATACCCAGACAGCAAATTCCTTCACATACCTGAGACAGACAATAACATACACCACAGTGTTCGTTGACTTATGGCTTCTCTCACACTCCTACAACATAAAAGGATTTTTAAAAACTCAACAAAAATTTGAACCTTCTACATAGATTTGGACGGGCGCATATTTTGAAAATAAGCTAGTACATGGCTAACAGGAAAAGAGCTAGCATAGCTAACATGTTAGGATGTTAACATTAGTTCATACATATTCTGTGATAATTTGGATGTAATTATATAAAATGAAAGTGTCTTTAACTGGGAAAGGAGCGGAGAAGCATTTCCTTCCTGCCATTAATTCCATTGGCATGAAACAGTCTGAGGGAAAATGGTGCGCAAAAATAATACAGCAGCTAGGGTGCAATACTGTCAACCAACCACACAATGTCAGTCAATATGGTCGCCTCGCTTTGAGACCTTAGGAAATCAAATTTTATTTGATGTAGACCTTACAGTGAAGTGCTTACTTACGAGCCCCTAACCGACAGTGCAGTTTAAAAAAATAGGTAGGTAGTAATTAAAGAGCAGCAGTAAAAAATAACAATATATACAGGGGTGTGCCAGTACAGAGTCAAAGTGCGGGTCACAGGTTAGTTGAGGTAGTATGTACATGTTGGTATAGTTAATTAAAGTGACTATGCATAGATGACAACAGTATTTTGTTTTTTATGTATTATTTCTTACATTGTTAGCCCAGAAATCTTAAGTTGTTAGCCCAGAATCTTAAGTGTTATTAGATACAGCTGGGAAGAACTATTGGATATAAGAGTGACGTCAACTTACCAACATTACAACCAGGAATTCAACTTTCCCGAAGCGGATCCTTTGTTCGGACCACCACCCAGGACATTGGATCTAATCCCAGGCTGACCCAAAACAACGTCGCAGCAGAAGAGGTAGACGGAGCGGCCTCATGGTCCGGCTTTGAAGGTGTGCACACCTCCCACCGCTTCCGAGTATACTTCTCCAGTCTCTAGACAACAAGGTGGACAAAATTAGGGCAAGAGAGAGACATCAGAGATTGTAACATTCTCTGTTTCATGGAAACATGGCTCTCTTGGGATAGGTTGTTGGTACAGCCACCGGGTTTCTTCATGCGTCGTGCCAACAGAAACAAACAATTCCTTACAATCAAATACCGTTCATATTACCTCCCAAGAGAATTCTCGTCAGTTATTGTCACAGCTGTGTATATACCCCCTAAAGCAGATACCACGACGGCCATCACGGAACTTCACTGGACTCTATGTAAACTGGAAACCATATATCCTGAGGCTGCATTTATTGTAGCTGGGGATTTTAACAAAGCAAATTTGAGAACAAGGCTACCTAAATTCTATCAGCATATTGATTGCAGCACTCGCCCGGGCAATACACTTGACCACTGCTACTTTAACTTCCGCGATGCATACAATGCCCTCCCTCGCCCTCCTTTCGGCAAATCCAACCATGACTCCGTCTTGCTCCTACCGTCCTTTAGGCAGAAACTCAAACAGGATTTACCCGTGACTAGAATCATTCAATGCTGGTCTGACCAATCGGAATCCACGCTTCAAGATTATTTTGATCACGCGGACTGAGAAATGTTCCGGGCAGCCTCAGAGAATAACATTGATCTATACACTGACTCAGTGAGTGAGTTTATAAGGAAGTGCATTGGAGATGTTGTACCCACTGTGACTATTAAAACCTACCCTAACCAAAAACCATTGATGGATGGCGGCATTAACCATGGAAAGAAGACTGGGAATATGGCCGAATATAAACAGTGTAGTTATTTCCTCCGCAAGGCAATCAAACAAGTGAAATGTCGGTATGGAGACAAAGGGGAGTCGCAATTCAACGGTTCAGACACGAGACGTATGTGGCAGGGTCTACAGGCAATTACGAACTACAAAAAGAAAACTAGCCAGGTCACGGACACCGATTAAACATCTTCTTTGCCCGCTTTGAGGATAATACAGTGCAATTGGCGCGGCCCGCTAACTAGGAGCGGGCCCCCCTTCCCATTCTCCTTCTCCGTGGCTGAAGAGAGTGACATTTAAACGTGTTAACCCTCGCAAGGCTGCTGGCCCAGACGGCATCCCTAGCTGTGTCCTCAGAGCATGCGCAGACCAGATGGCTGGTGTGTTTACGGACATATTCAATAGCTCCCTTTCCCAGTCTGCCGTACCCACATGCTACAAGATGGCCACCATTGTTCCTGTACCCAAGAAGGCAAAGGTAACTGAACTAAATGACTATAGCCCCGTAGCACTCACTTCTGTCATCATGAAGTGCTTTGAGAGACTAGTCAAGGATTATATCACCTCCACCTTACCTGCCACCCTAGACCCACTTCAGTTTGCATACCACCCCAACAGATCCACAGACGATGCAATCGCCATCACACTGCACACTGCCCTATCCCATCTGGAAAAGCGGAATACCTATGTAAGAATGCTGTTCATTGACTACAGCTCAGCATTCAATACCATAGTACCATCCAAGCTCATCATTAAGCTGGAGGCCCTGGGTCTCAACCCCACCCTGTGAAATTGGGTCCTGGACTTTCTGACGGGCCGACCCCAGGTGGTGAAGGTAGGAAACAACATCTCCATTTCACTGACCCTCAACACTGGGGCTCCACAAGGGTGCATACTCAGCGCCCTCCTGTATTCCCTGTTCACCCATGACTGTGTGGCCATGCACGCCTCCAACTCAGTCATCAAGTTTGTAGACGACACAACAGTAGTGGGCTTGATTACCATCAATGACAAGACAGCCTACAGGGAGTAGGCGAGGGCACTCGGACTGTGGTGTCAGGAAAACAACCTTTCACTCAACGTCAACAAAACAAAGGAGATGATCTTGGACTTCAGGAAACAGCAGAGGGAGCACCCCCCTATCCACATTAAAGGGACAGTAGTGGAGAAGATGGAAAGCTTCAAGTTCCTCGGCGTACACATCACAGACAAACTGAAATGGTACAAGAAGAAGTATACCTCAGGAGGCTGAAGAAATTTGGCTTGTCACCTAAAACGGTGACAAACTTTTACAGATGCACAATTGAAAGCATCCTGTCGGGCTGTATCACCGCCTGGTACGACAACTGCACTGCCCTCGACCGGAAGGCTCTCCAGAGGGGTGGGGCTCTCCAGAGGGTGGGGACATCAACAGCACCCGATGTCAAAGGAGGGCCAAATCATCAAGGACAACAACCACCCGAGCCACTGCCTGTTCACCCCGCTACCATCCAGAAGGCGAGGTCAGTACAGGTGTATCAAAGCTGGGAACGAGAGACTGAAAAACAGCTTCTATCTCAAGGCCATCAGACTGCTAAACAGCAATCACTAACTCAGAGTGGCTGCTGCCTACATAGAGACTCACTAGTCACTTTAAACAATGCCACTTTAATAATGTTTACATATCTTACATTACTCATCTCATATGTATATACTGTATCTTATACCATCTATTGCATCTTGCCTACTCCGCTCGGCCATCGCTCATCCATATATTTATATGTACATATTCTTATTCCATCCTTTTAGATTTGTGTTTATTCGGTAGTTGTTGGGGAATTGTTAGATATTACTGCACTGTCGGAACTAGAAGCACAAGCATTTCGCAACACTCGCATTAACATCTGCTAACCATGTGTATGTGACCAATAAAATTTGATTTGATTTGCTATAACTACCGGTACATTGGATAGTACATGGAAAAAGCTATCATTACAGTGCGACCCACTGTTTACACTAATCTGGTGATGCAGTTTCTCTAGATAGTAAGTGACCTTGAAATAGGCAAAAGCAGACAAATGGACATATTAGCAACAAAACAACACAGCATGTCAGCAGCAAGTATGGGTAGCTGCAGCCTAATATGGTGACCAGAGTATGGGCGAGTGCTTGTGTCGAAAGGAGTGAGCGTATGGAAAGAGAATCACCTAATTGGGGATATTTGTTGCCCCTCAAGACCGTTTTGCGTGGCTGATTGGGCTGCATGACGAGACGATAAAAGCCAATTTATGCTTGATCCGAAAATGTGATTGGAGGCTTCTTATGGAGGGTGTGACGCAATTACGGAGCCCCCAGAGGCATGCAGAGGCCAAATCATTCTCCATACTGCAGTGTGCTTCTCAAATTTTGTAACAATGCGGATGGCTATGTATAGCTCTGAAGTGACATGATTGGTTGACAGTAGGTGGGGGTGGGAGGTCCAGTATAAACACAAACTTACTTCCAGCCATTGGAAGATGGAGCCGGAGGGTAGGGCTGCCGTCTTATCGGCTCTTAACCAAACATGCTATTTTGTTTGTTTTTTCGCGTTGTTCGTAACTTGTTTTGTACATAATGTTGCTGCTACCGTCTCTTATGACCGAAAACTGGGATTATTCACCTCAAATTGGATGAGGAGTTCTTCTTCAATGAGTCGGATGCGAGGAATATACTACGGACACCCGACCAGGCCCAGATCCCCGTGATTGGAAAAGGAAACGTAGGTTTCGCAAAAAGTGAGGCTCAGGCGATGAGTGGCTAATCTGCCCTTGCCTTCCATTTTGCTAACTAACATTCAATCACTGGAAAAAAATGGGACGAACTGAAAGCACGTATATCCTAGCAACGGGACATTAAAAACGGCAATATCTTATGTTTCACCGAGTTGTGGCTGAACGACGACATTAAGAACATACAGATGGCGGGTTAAACACCCCATCGGCAGGACAGAACAGCAGCCCCTGGTAAGACACGGGCGGGGGCCTATGCATATTTGTAAACAATAGCTGGTGCACGATATCTAAGGAAGTCTCAGAGTTTTGCTCGCCTGAGGTAGAGTATCTCATGATATGCTGTAGACCGCACTATCTACCTAGAGAGTTTTCATCTGTATTTGTCGTAGCTGTCTACATACCACCACAGACCGAGGCTGGCACTAAAACCGCACTCAATGAGCTGTACTCCACCATAAGCAAACAGAAAACTCTCATCCAGAGGCGGTGCTCCTAGTGGCCGGCAACTTTAATGCGTGGAAACTTAAATCACCTTTACCTCATTTCTATCAGCATGTTAAATGTGCAACCAGAGGGAAAATTCTAGACCATCTTTACTCCAAACACAGAGACCTGTACAAAGCTCACCCTCACCCTCCATTTGGCAAATTTGACCATAACTCTATCCTCCTGATTCCTGCACACAAGCAAAAATTAAAGTTGGAAGCACCAGTGACTCGGTCTATAAAAAAGTGGTCAGATGAAGTAGATGCTAAACTACAGGACTGTTTTGCTAGCACAGACTGGAATATGTTCCGGGACTCTTGTGATGGCATTGAGGAGTACACCACATCAGTCACTGGCTTTATCAATAAGTGCATCGGGGACGTTGTCCCCACAGTGACTGTGCTTACATACCCCAACCAGAAGCCATGGATTACAAGCAACATTCACACTGAGCTAAAGGGTAGACCAGCCATATCAAGGAGCAAGACTCTAACCCAGAAGCTTATAAGAAATCCCTCTATGCCCTCCAACGAACCATCAAACAGGCAAAGCGTCAATACAGGACTAAGATCGAATAGTACTACACCGGTACCGACACTCGTCGGATGTGGCAGGGCTTGCAAACTATTACAGACTACAAAGGGAAGCTAACCGAGAGCTGCCTAGTGACACGAACCTATCAGACAAGCTATGCTCGCCTCAAGGCAAGTAACACTGAAACATGCATGAGAGCATCAGCTGTTCCGGACGACTGTGTGATCACGCTCTACGCAGCCGATGTGAGTAAGACCTTTAAACAGGTCAACATTCACAAGGCCGCTGGGCCAGATGGATTACCAGGACGTGTACTCCGAGCTATGTGAGAATGCCATTCATTGACTACAGCTCAGCGTTCAACACCATAGAGCCCTAAAAGCTCATCACTAAGCTAAGGACCCTGGGACTAAACACCTCCCTCTGCAACTGGATCCTGGACTTCCTGACGGGCCGCCCCCCAGGTGGTAAGGTTTGGTAACAATACATCAGCCACGCTGATCCTCAACACGGGGGCCCCTCAGGGGTGCGTGCTCAGTCCCCTCCTGTACTCCCTGTTCACTCATGACTGCACGGCCAGGCATGACTCCAATACCATCATTAAGTTTGCTGATGACACCACAGTGGTAGGCCTGATCACTGACAATGATGAGCCTAATGGGAGGAGGTCAAAGACCTGACCGTGTGGTTTAAGGACAACAACCTTTCCCTCAATGTGGTCAATCAAAGGAGATGATCGTGGACTACAGGAAAAGGAGGACTGAGCATGACCCCATTCTCATCAACGGGGCTGTAGTGGAGCAGGTTGAGATCTACAAGTTCCTTGTGTCCACATCACCAACAAACTAACATGGTACTATCACACCATGACAGTCGTGAAGAGGGCACAACAAAACCTATTCCCCCTCAGGAGGCTGAAAAGATTTGGCATGGGTCCTCAGATCCTCAAAAGGTTTTACAACTGCATCACCGAGAGCATCCGGACGGGTTGCAACACTGCCTGGTATGGCAACTGCTCGGCCTCCAACCGCATTGCTCTACAGAGGAAAGTGCGTACAGCCCAGTACATCACCGGGGCCAAGCTTCCTGCCATCCAGGACCTCTATACCAGGCGGTGTCAGAGGAAGGCCCTAAAAATTGTCAAAGACTCCAGCCACCCTAGTCATAGACTGTTCTCTCTGCTACCGCACTGCAAGCGGTACCGGAGTACAAAGTCTAGGCCCAAGACGCTTCTTAACAGCTTCTACCCCCAAGTCATAAGACTCCTGAACAGTTAATCAAATGGCTACCCAGACTATTTGCATTGCCCCCGCCCCCACCCCCATCCTCTTCTACACTGCTGCTACTCTCTGTTATTATCTATGCATAATCACTTTAATAACTCTACCTGCATGTACATATTACCTCAATTACCTCGACACCGGTGACCCCGCACATTGACTCTGTACTGGTACCCCTGTTTATAGCCCCGCTATTGTTATTTACTGCTGCTCTTTAATTACTTGTTATTCTTATCGCTTACTGTTTTTGGTAGGTATTTCCTTAAAACTGCATTGTTGGATAAGTAAGCATTTCACTGTACTACACCTGTTGTATTCGGCACATGTGACAAATAACATTTGATTTGATTTGTCAGCTTCCTTCTCAATAGCTTTGCACTGCTAAGCGCAATAAGTATGAAGGCCTTGAAGTCTAAGGAGGCTGCATAACAATATATGCTGTACGGCCACTTCAGAAGTTGGATTGACCATGCAAAACCTTTAAGCCGGCTACCAGTGCACCAACGTTCTATGGACATGCCTGTGCCGATCTGAGGCCTGACTGTGATACCCAGGAAGAAGCTGGAAGCGTATCATGCCACTTTCAAAACAACTGGGAACTCTGAAAAAGACGAGGTGAAATCATGACATCAGTGATCTTCAGGTCGGAAAGTCAGAGCTCTAGAAAGAGGCCTTTTTCATTCGCAGCTCCTCTATACCAGGCGATGTCAGAGGAAGGCCCTAAAAATTGTCTAAAACTCCAGCCACCTTTGTCATAGACTGTTCTTTCTGCTACCAGACGGCAAGCGGTACCGGAGCGCCAAGTCTAGGTCCAAGAGGCTTCTTAACATCTTCTACCCCCAAGCCATTAGACTCCTGAACATCTAATGAAGTGGCTACCCAGACTATACCCTTCTTGTTAATCCCACCACAGTGTCCAATTTCAAATAGGCTTTACGGCGAAAGCACCACAAACGATTATGTTAGGTCAGAGCCAAGTCACAGAAAAACACAGCCATTTTTCCAGCCAGAGAGGAATCACAAAAATCAGAAATAGGGATCAAATGAATCACTAACCTTTGATGATCTTCATCAGATGACACTCATAGGACATCGTGTTACACAATACATGTATGTTTTGTTCGATAAAGTTCATATTTATATAAAAAATCTCAGTATACATTGGGCGTTATGTTCAGTAGTTCCAAAAAGATCTGGTGATTTTGCAGAGAGCCACATCAATTTACAGAAATACTCATCATAAATGTTGATGGAAATAGAAGTGTTATAAATGGAACTTTAGATAAACTTCTCCTTAATGCAACTGCTGTGTCAGATTTCAAAAAAGCTTTACCGAAAAAGCACACCATGCAATAATCTGAGTACAGCGCTCAGAGACAAAAACAAGCCAAACAGATATCCGCCATATTGTGTAGTCAACAGAAGTCAGAAATAGCATTATCAATATTCACTTACATTTGATGATCTTCATCAGAATGCACTCCCAGGAATCCCAGTTCCACAATAAATCTTTGCTTTGTTCGATAAAGTTCATAATTTATGTCCAAATACCTCCTTTTTGTTTGCGCGTTTAGTACACAATCCAAAATCATGACGCGCGAGCAGACAAGCAGACGAAAAGTCAAAAAGTTCCATTACAGTCCGTAGAAACATGTCAAACGAAGTATAGAATCAATCTATAGGATGTTTTTAACATAAATCTTCAATATTGTTCCAACTGGAGAATTCCTCTGTCTGTAGAAATGCAATGGAACAGAGCTAACTATCACGTGAACGTGCGAGACTGAGCTTGTGGCACTCTGCCAGACCACTGACTCATTCCCCTCTCATTCGCCCCCACCTCACAGTAGAAGCATCAAACAAGGTTCTAAAGACTGTTGACCTCTAGTGGAAGCCTTAGGAAGTGCAATGTGACCAATATCCCACTGTATCTTCAATAGGGAATGAGTTGAAAAACTACAAACATCAGATTTCCCACTTCCTGGTTGGATTTTTTCTCACGTTTTTACCTGCCATATGAGTTCTGTTATACTCACAGACATCATTCAAACAGTTTTAGAAACCTCAGAGTGTTTTCTATCCAAATATACTAATCATATGCGTATCTTAGCTTCTGGGACTGAGTAGTAGGCAGTTTACTCTGGGCACCTCTGGGCACCTTATTCATCCAAGCTACTCAATAATGCCCCCAGCCATAAGAAGTTATTAAGGGCTTGGAAGTAAGCATTTCACTGTCAGGTCTACACCTGTTCTATTTGGTGCATGTGACAAATATAATTTGATTTGATTTGAAACTGTTTACTCAAAGGATATGGTGTGAATGCAAACAAGACCCGGACACAGTGCCCTTCGCTCCCACTTGACAAGTACTAATGTCCAGAAACAGCGTGGGAAGTAGCTACCTGGTGTCAGGGTGACAATCACAATAAGGACACGGAGCAACACCCACCCTTCATGATTACTTTTTAGTCGAAAAATAAACAATTGTCAGTTTTATAACTGAAAATGTACAATTATTTAAGTAAAACTAACATTGAAATATGACTCAGGCTCATCCTCTGTCTTGAGAACAGAAATCCTAACGCTTGCGGTAGGGTAGTTGCGTGGTAAGAAACAGAAGGAAAAACAGCTCAATCAAAACAACCTAACCTATAGCAGAGTGCTTTCGACACACCCACTCCTTTCCACACGCCCATTCCTTTCCTTTCGACACACCTACTCACCCATATACTGCACTCTAGCAGCCATATTGAGCTGCAACTACCCTTCTTGTCAGATGTCTCTGCAATGTAAGGTAGAGAACGGTCAGGAATTGACAAATGGGAACCCTTTTAATTGCATAGACAACATTGTTCAATCAAGAGCGTCTAACCTATAGCAGAGTACTTTTGACACACCCACTCCTTTCGACACACCCACTACTCCAAGACATACTTGGTCCGGTACAAATACTTGTAGCACAGATAGAACAATGTGCCAGATATTTCATGTATATAGGTGTGAAGCATCCGTTTAGCTATTCCACTCACTACCAAATATGGCAATGAGAGGAAGCCCAGTGTTCGACAGGGGGATGAGGTGGAGCAAGATGGATTTTGGCCAACGATATGCAAATGTTCTCATCAATGAAATTTGATCTCAGTACAGTTTTCCGTTCCCAAAACTAGAATGAGTGGAACAGAGTGGACGAAGTTTGTAGATTTTACACTTTGCCAAAGTTTAAAAAAAAATAGTGTTGTTTAGAAGGAGTGCAAGGCGGAATTTAGTTATTGCACACGCGCACTTTACAGAGTAGGCTTTCCCTAATGGAAATTTGCTAAAATATTCTAGAACAAGCCAATAGGATCTGCTAGCTTGTGCTTGACTTTGCCTACTATGACTAATTTTAATTTTTAAATGTTTTATTTCGCCTTTATTTAATCAGGTAGGCCAGTTGAGAACAAGTTCTCATTTACAACTGCGACCTGGCCAAATAAAGCAAAGCAGTTCGACACATACAACAACACAGAGTTACACATGGAATAAACAAACATACAGTCACTAACACAATAGAAAAAAATCTATATACAGTGTGTGCAAATGAGATAAGATTAGGGAGGTAAAGGCAATAAATAGGCCGTAAGTGGCGAAGTAAATACAATTTAGCAATTAAACACTTGAGTGATAGATGTGCAGAAGATGAATGTGCAAGTTGAGATACTGGGGTGCAAAGGAGCAAAAAATAAAAAATAACAATATGGGGATGAGGCAGTTGGATGGTCTATTTACAGATGGGTTATGTACATGTGCAATGATCTGTGAGCTGCTCTGACAGGTGATGCTGATGAGGAAGATATGAGTCTCCAGCTTCAGTGATTTTTGCCATTCGTTCCAGTCATTGGCAGCAGAGAACTGGAAGGAAAGGCGGCCAAATAGAAATTGGCTTTGGGGGTGACCAGTGAAATATACCTGCTGGAATGCGTGCTGTGGGTGGGTGTTGCAATGGTGACCAGTGAGCAGAGATTTGTTCCGATTTGAAACGGCAGGCTATGGTCAATCTTGGGTTAGTTAAACAAGTGTATCCTTGCAGTGCCTGCAAAATGACGCTTTTACCACAGATAGAAAAATGAAACAGATATTTCACCGGATGTATAAATGTGAAGCTTGCGCTTGGCGTTTCCACTCACTACAAAATATGGTAGCCCAGTGGCCGCGGTGGGAGAAGGTGGAACGAGATGGATTTGGGCCGACATTCTGCTCATTGATGAAACATTTGATATCAATACAGTTTTCTATTCCCAAAACTAAAATCTGTTACGATCAGAGTGGACTACGTTTTGTAGACTTTGAAATTTGTCAAAGTTTTAAAAACGTGCGTTATTTAGAAGGAGCGCATAGGCGAATTGGATTACTACACATGCGAACTTCAGAGAGTAGGCATGAACGCAATGTATGCTAGAACGCGCCAATAGGATCTCGCTAGCTCTGCCCAACTCCTTGCTTTTTCTGCCCACTGTGACTAATTTATTCCCATTTGAAACGACGGGCTGTGGTCTATCTTGGTTTAGTTATATAAATCTTTGCTATACCTATTGCTCACTACAAGCATGGAACTAGTTAGTGCAACCATTTGTTTTACGGGGAGCAAAATTAACTGCTGCACCATACCATTGCATGAATTCATGGAAATTGGAAGCGAATGAGCTAGCCATCATTTTGAGTGGTTTGGTGAATGCTAGTCAATTTAAACTGCGTATATTAACATAAGTTACTAAGTTATTTAAATAAAACTTATCTTCTGAATAAAGACCGGAAGGTGTGTGAACGACGGGCGGCAGTCCAACTAGCTACCTTGGTAACTTCAAATAGGCCAGAATAAAGATGGAAACGATACTTGACCTACCAATCGAAAATAAGATATTTTATGCTGTTCTGGTGTTCTCGTGGACGGTTTATCTATGGGAGGCCTACCTTGCGTACAGACAGGTAATTGTTTACTTTGTTTCGTAACTGTCTCTGTCAATACCGCACCAGGCCCCGGCTGCTGCCCCATTCATAGACTTAACTACTCTAGCGCCAATTGACAATAGAACCTTCTGACCGGTGATGTTTGTTAATAACCTCTACGGGATCGGCTAATGTGATTAGCAAGAGGGTTTAAGTAACAACATTTTTTCCCAGGACCTAGACATATCTCATATGGGCAGAAATATTACATTCTTGTTAATTTAATTGCACTGTCCAATTTACAGTAGCTATTACAGTGAAATAATACCATGCTATTGTTTTAGGAGAGTGCACAATTATGAATTTAAATGTATTAATAAACCAATTAGGCACATTTGGGCAGTCTTGATACAACATTTTTGAACATATATGCAATAGTTCATTGGATCAGTCTAAAACTGCACGTGCACTGCTGCCATCTAGTGGCCAAAATCTAAATTGCGCTTGGGCTGGAATAATACATTATGGCCTTTCTCTTGCAGTTCAAAGATGATGGTTAAAAAAACAACGTTTTTTTTACGTCGGGTTATCTTTTACCTGATCTAATGTGTTATATTCTCCATTCATTTCACATTTCCACAAATTTCAAAGTATTTCCTTTCAAATGGTATCAAGAATATGCATATCCTTGCTTCAGGTCCTGAGCTACAGGCAGTTAGATTTTAGGTGAAAATTAGCTTGCGGTACTTTTTTAGAAACATAAGGAATGTCTTTCATATCAGCCATAAATGCTTAATAAAAAACAAAATGTACATTAGTAGCTACACTTTTTTTTTAGGATTAGTGTTCCCACAGCGCCATGTCTCCATGTTACAGCACTTGTTTATGGAAGACAAAGGCCGCCACCAGTGCTAATTAGCTATCTAGCATGCTCTGAACATCTGTGTGTAAGATAACTGGGGAGGAAGTGTAGTTTGTCAGCTGGAGGCACAAAGTGTATGGATCTGTGCAAAACTACTACAGTAAGCATATTTTTTTATTTGAAAGATTATTTCTCACAGACATGAAAGATAAGGGGCATTTCAGCATATGTTCAAAAGTGATTGTCGTTTACAAGGAGCCAAATGTGGGCGAATGTAATGGCTGAAGGGATTTCGAGAGGTAGATAGCAGCATGCTGACTCAGTTTCATTTATATTGTTTCAATAACCATGTTTCAGTCCAGTTTTTATACAAGTAAAGTCATACCGTATTTAAAAAATTATTGCGCCAGCTGTGCTGGAAAGGGGAAGTTTCTGTGCTATTTTTCAATTGCTGTCAGATAATTTGTTTGTTCGACATGGTGGGATCTTTTTGTGTCAGTAAAATGTATTATGTAAGAAATGGAGGTGGAAACACCTTTATGCGAAAACGTTGATATAATTACCAACGTATCGCAATAATGCAATGATATGGTGTGTGTGGTCCTCCCACTATGACTCAGAGAAACCATGGAGTTTATTAGGATACAAATGAAATAAGTTATGATCAACTTCACAGGGTGATGAAATTGCACAGTGATCTTGGTGCTCTTTTCTAAAAAATATCTAGGGTCTTATTTTAGTGACATGATGATCAATACTTGACTTCTGATTGACAAATACAAATGTTCTCAATTCAAGGCTATCCATAATAATCTCATCATGTAGACTAGACTACCCGCACTGTATCTGCAAGCTGTTGGCTAGAGTCCATGTGCCAAGACCAAAGTAGGCACATTTGCTATTTAACGCAGGTTTTGTGACAACTATTGGTAGAGTTGAAAATGCAATGGAAACACATTGAACATAAGATTTTTATTCGGTACATGAAAAGGTAAGCGAAAAAAATAATTTTCTGTGCATTACGTCATAACGCAGTGATTTTTATCCATGACAAGTCTGTTTGGACTTCCCACTGGTGGGAAAATGCGCATATTTTATTGGTGCGTTTTTTTGAATATTTGCATGAATCTGTCACCAATTGAATGGTGTTTGCCAGTCTCTCAATATTTTTCCAAGAACAACGCTGCCTTCAGGATTGCCTAAAATCAGTGTTATACCAATTGTTGATATACAGTCTGAAACAAAGCACCACAAAAACATGGAACATTTCCTTACAAGCCAGAATGATGAATACAATTACATTTTAATTTAGCTACTCTACCTACTGGTTTTCTGTGCAGTTGGTCCTTCGGCTGGTTGAAACTTGAGACAAAATATCCACAGGAAAGTATTATTTTGTCAACTTTTTAGACCACCAACTTTTTAGACCGACTGCCAAATACCTGTCACCGGTTACATGCGCAAAACCATGTAGCTAAATGCATGCAAGACGTTGGTTAGTTTGCTTGCATGTACTTACTTCTGTCTTGTGCCTTTAGTTGATGAGCAAATAAATCGGGATAGCAGAACAGAAACCTGCGTTTCGATAATACTTTCCTGTGGATATTTTGTCAAATTTAGACCAGCTGAAGGACCAACCCAATAGACAATTGGCCGAGTCAGTTCAGATTAAGTTTAGTCAACGTTCTGACTTGTAAAGGACTGTTTGGAATTGTTTTATCTAAAAGTTCACTTTATTCTGTAACATGGAGATTGCCTTTAGGATTAGCTATATGAATGGAAAAATAATATGAATAACTTGTCTAACCACATAGCATAACCTTCTAACCACATAGCGGAGGATATACAGGTCGACCATGCACGTGCCACAAGAGTTGGGGAAGATCATGGACACGGATACCTTTGAGAAGTCACGTCTTTATCAACTGGACAAGAGCAACTTCAGTTTTTGGTCAGGACTATATTCAGAAACCGAGGGGACGGTAGGTCCAACTACAAGATCCATTGGTTTGTTAGGACCTACTTTGTTATATTAGAACGTAGTTGCCTATATCTGCTTACAGAGCATATCACCAAACAGGGAATTTTGTGTTTTTAACACTGTTGTTGTCTCATAGCTGATCCTGCTCCTTGGTGGAATCCCTTTCCTTTGGAAAGTTGCTGGGACTGTGACTGCTCGTTTTGGATTGGGTCCTGACTATGAAGTGTGTGAATGCTCCACGGTTAAAATGATCAGTCCAGTATTACGAAGGTTTATTTTCTTGAATCATTACATATATTTCAATGGTTCTTTTTCTTTCAGATCTTCCAGTCTCTTTCGTTTCTGATGCTTGCGACTCTGTTCAGTGCCTTCACTGGTCTTCCCTGGAGTATCTACAACACCTTTGTCATTGAGGAGAAGCATGGCTTCAACCAGCAGGTACCATGTCCAAACTCTCTGGGGACATCCTTATTATACAGGCAAACGTTTCGTAGTTTGAATCAATTACACTTTTTCCCTGGCATGGTTTTAAACATACAGTCTGTGTTTTTTTTGCTGTCGTCTACGGTTCTTCTTTCAGACGCTGGGGTTCTTCCTGAAGGATGCTGGGAAGAAGTTTATTGTGACCCAGTGTATCTTGTTGCCAGTGACCTCACTGCTCCTCTACATCATCAAGATTGGTGGAGACTTCTTCTTTATCTACGCCTGGCTCTTCACACTGGGGGTCTCTCTGGTTAGTCCTTTCACCTAGGGTTGTGGCGGTCATTACATTTTTGTCAGCCGGTGATTGTCAAGTAAATAACTGCCGGTCTCATGTTAATGGACCGTGAATTAATGTAAACACGTTTAGCATCTCCTGGCTTCCACGCGTAGCCTACAAGTTACTGATGCACGCCTTGGGAACATCTATATTTTTAAAAAGTAGAATAAATCCATTTAATATAGCCTACACCATCACAATAAATCCATGATTTATTTTAGACCAGTCTAAAGAAGCATGATATGAAGAAAATGTAGTCTATTTCAGAAGAACAGAATAGCATACTCTGAGTTGTCCTTATGTTAGGCCCTGATATGGCAATGCCATATGGCTGTGGGCTACACTAGTTCATTTAGTCGACAAGATTTGCTTAGAATTCCGTGGCATTCTTTTTTATTGTTTTATAGTATGAAGAATACAATTGACTGTAGCAACATAGAAAGGATATTTTCTAAGGAAGTGCGCACATACGGCTATTCTATGTTGAGCGGTTAACAAAGAAACAGGTTCTCCTACGTGCTTAACTTAGTTACTTTGCAACTTTAGTTGTGATACAAAACGTTGGGCTATATGTTTTAAAAAAAATTTTTTTTATACATTCTAGGGCTACATGATGCAAACCTAATGATGATTTGAAAAAAGTTGCATGAAAGGCATGAGCTCTGATTTTGTTTCTTGTGCAGGCTGAACACATCATCAATCTCTCATTCACAATTTGACAAGCACTTGATAATATTCTCACCAGGCCTTGAATTTCCTGGCGGCATCCCCCTTGTGTGACCATAATGCCCCCTAAAAAAATCCATGCCTTTTGCAGCCACTTGTTGTGCACTTGGGCTGAATATAATAATTATAATTTCCTTCTCCCGGCTGCCATGCTCCTAAGCACCTCTCACATGGCTCTCCCAGATATCTAAATTCTTATTAGCCAATGCCCGTGATGTGATCGGGTCCTTCTCACTGGCATCTCAGCTCCAACAGAGAGATGTGATTGTGTACAAATGTAAGCAAGGTTTGAAATGATTGTTTTAGTCAAATATTATATATGTTTGGTCTTCTTTTGGTCAATTTGCAGACTACAAATGATTTGTAATTCTGTTTTGGCCCCCCGACCATCCACTCCAATCGGCCCGCGCCTGAATCTAGTTGATGAGCCCTGCACTAGCCTATGTTATGCTGTGCTACTATCCCCAATAGTACAGAAGTTGACCTATTCTATTGGCAGAGTTGCAAAGAGAAATCCATATCAGACTGGCCAACATAAATAAAAGATTAATATGGGAAAAAAGAACAGACACTGGACAGAGGAACTCTGCCTAGAAGGCCAGCATCCAAGAGTCGCCTCTTCACTGTTGACATTGAGACTGGTGTTTTGCGGGTACTATTTAATGAATCTGCCAGTTGAGGAAGTGTGAGACGTCTGTTTCTCAAACAAGACACTAATGTACTTGTCCTCTTGCTCAGTTGTGCACCAGGGCCTCCCACTCCTTTCTATTCTGTTTGGAGCCAGTTTGCGCTGTTCTGTGAAGGGAGTAGTACACAGCGTTGTACGAGATCTTCAGTTTCTTGCCAATTTCTCGCATGGAATAGCCTTCATTTCTCAGAACAAGAATAGACTGACAAATTTCAGAAGAAAGTACTTTGTTTCTGGCCATATTGAACCTGTAATCGAACCCACAAATGCTGATGCCCCAGATACTAAACTGGTCTAAAGAAGGCCAGTTGTATTGCTTCTTTAATCAGGACAACAGTTTTTAGCTGTGCTAACATAATTGCAAAAGGGGTTTCTAATGATCAATTAGCCTTTTAAAATTATTAACTTGGATTAGCTAACACAACGTGCCATTGGAACACAGGAGTGATGGTTGCTGATAATGGCCCTCTGTAGATATTCCATAAAAAATCAGCCATTTCTAGCTACAATAGTAATTTACAACATTAAATGTCTACACTGTATTTCTGATCAATTTAATGTTATTTTAATGGACAAGCAATGTGCTTTTCTTTCAAAAACAAGGACATTTCTAAGTGACCCCAAACTTTTGAACAGTAATGTATTTCTAAACACCAATGCGCATCAATGCACACATGGCAGTAGGCTATAAGTGCGACCGTTTCAAAATGCAATCATGTAGCAGGAAAAAAAAACATTCTTAAAAGTGACCGCAAATGTAATTATGCATGTAATGCTTTATTATAAAGGTGCATTTTTATGGTGAAAATGATCTTCCCAAAACTTGAAACTCATGCACTGTCTATGTATGTCAGTTAGGCTCTACATCAGTTGTAAAGTGGATTAATGTGCTTACCTTCTTAAAATTATTTGGCCACTTTAGTTGTGATACATATAGGCCTATGGCCTAGGCTATATGATGTGTGCAACTATGATTTGAAAAGGTCACAAAAGGCATGCACTGTTTCTTGCCTTACTGCACACGCTGGGCATCATTCACAAGTGATAATACATATTTCATAAGTGAATGTCTAATATTGTCACCCATCAGACTATTCTTAATTTAATGTTGTCTTTACATATACTAAATAATATACAGTACCAGTCAAAGGTTTGGTCACACCTACTCATTCCAGGGTTTTTCTTTATTTTTACTCTTTTCTACATTGTACGGTAATAGTGAAGACATCAACACTATGAAAAAACACATGGAATTATGCAGTAATCAAAAAAGTGTTAAATCAAAATATATTTGAGTTTCTTCAAAGTAGCCACCCTTTGCCTTGATGGGACATTGTCCTGTTGAAAAACCTCTGATAGTCCCACTAAGTCAAAAACCAGATGGGATGGCGTATCACTGAATAATTCTGTTGTAGCCATGCTGGTTAAGTGTGCCTTGAATTCTAAATAAATTAGTGTCACCAGCAAAGCACCATCACACCTCCTCCTCCATGCTTCATGATGTGAACCACACATACGGAGATAATCCGTTCACCTACTCTGCGTCTCACAAAGACACGGCGGTTGGAACCAAAAATCGCACATTTGGACTCATCGGACCAAAAGACAGATGTCCACCGGTCTAATGTCTGTTGCTCATGTTTCTTGGGCCAAGCAAGTCTCTTCTTCTTATTGGTGTTCTTTAGTCGTGGTTTCTTTGCAGCAACTCGACCATGAAGGCCTGATTCACGCAGTCTCCTCTAAGGGCTTTATAAATAAATTTGATTGAACAGTTGATGTTGAGATGTGTCTGTTACGTGAACTGAAGCATTTGTTTGGGCTGCAATCTGAGATGCAGTTAACTCTAATGAACTTATCCTCTGCAGCCGAGGTGATGGTTTTTGATGGTTTTTGCGACTGCACTTGAAGAAAAAGTTCTTCAAATTTTCCGGATTGACTGACCTTCATTTCTTAAAGTATTGATGGACTGTCATTTCTCTTTGCTTATTTGTTCTTGCCATAATATGGACTTGGTCTTTTACCAAATAGGGCTGTCTTCTGTATACCACCCCTACCTTGTCACAACACAACTGATTGGCTCAAACACATTAAGAAGGAATTAAATTCCACAAATTAACTTTTAGGAAGGCACACCTGGTAATTGAAATGTATTCAAGGCAAAGGTTGTATATTTTGAAGAATGTCAAATATAAAATATATTTTGATTTGTTTAACACTATTTTGGTTACTACAAGATTCCATATGTGTTTTTTTCGTAGTTTTGATGTCTTCACTATTCTACTGAAGATCTACCCTGGAATGATTAGGTGTGTCCAAACTTTTGACTGGTACTGTATGTGTGAAATTAGTTTTGATTTAGAATGGACCATTATCATGCACCTGTCCCGGAACAAAAATACATGTAGTCTATGCACTTAAATAGTGAATGGAGGACGCTTTTCCCGTAGTTCATTTTCATGGCAGCCAGGTAGGCTATACTGCTGTTGTAAAGCGAAGCAATGTGCTTAATATTAGGAAAGTTGAGAATATAAAATATAGCAGGCCTAGCCTATAGAAAGTTAATGGGATCCACCTCTTTTTAATAGAGGCCATCAACTATGTTTTTGCATGCAATTGCAGAGCCTATAGAAATGTTGAGCTCATGGGCTCTCAAGAAGTGTTTGATTTTCAAAAACATTTGCATTGATGTCAGTTATTAGAGGGAGAATATAATGCTGAGTACCAGTCAGTTAACAAGTTTGGTAGACAACTAATGGCCATCAGCAGCTTCAGAGTTTGGGGAAACCTAGTTACCGTGACTGAACGGTCAAGTGGAATTTGACTGCTGGCATGACTCGTGTGGTGGTAATACGGTCACCGTAACAGCCCTACTTTCACCTCTTAGCTACCTTGAAACAGCAGTTTTATAGGCTCAAGCAATTAAATTATGCTTAATGAGTTAAGCTATAGTCAAATTAGTCAACTATTTCATTCTGATCATTCTTCCTCGCTCTTAGGTGCTGGTGACCATCTATGCTGATTACATTGCTCCCCTATTTGACAAGTTTACTCCTTTGCCAGAGGGCGAGCTGAAGGAAGAGATTGAGAGCATGTCTAAGTCTATCAATTTCCCCCTCACTAAGGTCTATGTAGTAGAAGGTAAGGCACAATACATTAACTCAACAACTAGTTTTGTCCAAAAGATGGGACTGCTTCCACTGTATCTATAATTGTTTATCATCAGAGGAGACCAAAGCATAATGGGCGCTGAGGAGACCAAGGCATAAGTGGGAGGTGGTCACATTTTTGTTGTAACATATGGACAGTAAAGTTGTATTGTACTTAGGGCTGTCAAGCGCTAAAAACATTTAATCGAATTTGCTCAAATTAAGCTGTAATTTACGATTTTTCATACAAAAAAACATTACAAGAATATTGACGTCTTGATTTTTGTCTTAAGGTAACGGTTAGGTAAATTGAGGAACCACACTTTCTTTAACCTCAATATCAACTTGTTTTTAGCTTTATAGATTATGTATTTGGGATGTTTTCAGTGTATTTTGAATGTTTCGGATAATGCACTTAAATCACGATTCAAAAAAATGAACTGCACTAAAATTGCAAAAAAATTAACTGATTTAACTCTGACAGCCCTAGTTGAAATGATCTGTTTTGACCTACTCTTCCAGGTTCCAAGCGCTCCTCCCACAGTAACGCTTACTTCTATGGGTTCTTCAAGAACAAGCGCATAGTGTTGTTCGACACCCTGATGGAGGACTACTCTCCCCTCAACAAGGACGGAGAGCCAGAGAATGTGCCTGCAGAGGAGACTGACACACCAACTGAGGCCAAAGCCAAGCCCAAGGTCAGACATACTCCTTTACACAGAGAACTGTGTGTCAACATGTTATTAATCTAAAATACTGAAGGAAGGTTCAGGACTGCAACTTGATTTCCTTCAATTATATTTATTGCTGAAACAAGCTTCTTCTTCAAAGCACTCCATTATTACTGAGCACGGCTTCAGCAATACAGAACATTTTTGTAATCTTGGTTGGAGCTTTGCAAGCACACTACAATTTTCATGTTATGAATCTAATTTGTTGAGGGGTCCTATCATAGAAACCAATAAGATGGTATACTAGTATTTGTAGTCAGTGTTTCATACATACTTCATTAAAATCAAGCTATTTATGTTCTAACTCTTTTCAGAACAAGAAGCAAGGCTGCAACAACCCAGAGGTCTTGGCCGTATTGGGCCACGAGCTTGGCCACTGGAAGTTGGGCCACACTGTGAAGAACATTGTCATCAGTCAGGTTTGTTCGGAAATTCCCTTGATATGCGTTTGCATGTCAGATCTATACCAATATTCCATTCTTGCAGATCCTGGAAATTCACATGTTGATGTAGAAATGTCAATAAGCATGTTACCATCCACAGGTTTTATGCGAGTAAAGTCATAGTGTAAAAAACGTATAATAATCACGACAGCTGTGATGGAAACAGAGTTTCGGTACAATTTTATAAATGCCGACAGATCATTTGTTCATTTGATATGGTGTGATATTGTGTCAGTCAAATTATCTAATTGCTTAGACTAGTCTACCCGCATTGTATCTGCGAGCTGTTGGCTAGAGAGCAGCTGCCAAGACCCAGAGTAGGCACATTTGCTGTTTAACAAGAACAGTTTTTGTGACAAAACTATCGGTAGAGTTGAAAATGCAATGGAAACGCATTGAACATAAAAATGTTTAGGTGCATAACATAAGCTAAAAAAAAGTATATTTCGTGTGCAAACGCACTGATTTTTATCCACAACAAGTCCGTTTGGTGGAAACACCACTGGTGAGTGAATTATTTTTCTGCTATTTTTAAAAATCTGTCGGCAATTGAATGGAAACCTTGGTAATGGTAACATTTTTCTCCCCCCCTGCCTCTGTCCTTGCAGATGAACTCCTTCCTGTGCTTTTTCCTCTTTGCTGTGTTGATTGGACGAAAGGAGCTATTCATAGCCTTTGGTTTCTATGACAGCCAGCCCACGTTGATTGGTTTGATGATCATATTCCAGTTCATCTTCTCCCCGTATAATGAGGTGAGTGACTCCTATCTCTTAAACAATGCATTTATATCTAACGTCTTAATACACTTCAGTGGAGGCCTTAGATGTTAGCGCTGCAAGTGCTGTGCAGTGTTTGTTTTGCGAAAATACCTTGGGCATAGTAGCAAATATTATCCAATGAAATATACATCTAAACCTACAATATAGATTATCTATTAAAGGATATAAAATGTGTAAGCAAATCTCTATTTTTGATGGAAACGGCATGTTATACTTTCTCATTTGATTTATTTATTTATTTGTTATTTTACCAGGTAAGTTGACTGAGAACACGTTCTCATTTACAGCAACGACCTGGAGAATAGTTACAGGGGAGAGGGGGATGAATGAGCCAACTGGGGATTATTTGGTGACCGTGATGTTTTGATTGGGAATTTAGCCAGGACACCGGGGTTAATACCCCTACTCTTACGATAAGTGCCAGGGGATATTTAATGACCTCAGAGAGTCAGGACACCCGTTTAAACTCCCATCCGAAAGACTGCACCCTACACAGGGCAGTGTCCCCCAATCACTGCCCTGGGGCATTGGGATATTTTTTTATTTATTTTTTAAACCAGAGGAAAGAGTGCCTCCTACTGGCCCTCCAACACCTCATTGTGCAGTAACGCTCAGAATGTTGCATTTAAAAAAAAAAAAATGTTTATCTCTTTTACGTAGCAGGCGTAAAAGGAACAGACTGGACAAGTAGGTGCACAATGGATTATGGTCATTGTAGTTAATTACCACATTTTCTGCGCTACACTATCGATTATTGGTCTGTTGGAAACTACAACACCCTACTACATTGCACAATTCGGGAATTCAAATAACTGAAGCATTGAAAATAACAAATTTCAGTTAATCGCTCAGCACTATCTTTTAGAAATGGAAATCTCTCAATATAGTGATGCAGGTCTTTAGATGTTGTACACATTAAATTTGTCATTCCAAACTTTATCCGCACCGTTATATTCCATTTTGTTGCTACATGAGTGATACCTCTCCATCCATTCTAGAAGCAGGCTGTACAGAGAATGGAACAGCTGGATAGGGGAAACAGCTGGTATCGCACAAAATGAAGTATTACGTTACCGGTAAAGTTTGCAATGACAATTCCATATGTACAACATCTAAAGACCTGATTCACTGTACTGAGAGCCTTTCAGATTTATAAAAGGACATATTTGGATGTTTTTGGAGCAGTTTTTTCCTGAGTCTCCGTACTGCACAATGAGGACGTGAACCGCTGGTTGGGGTAAGTTTATAAAAAAACATGGCATTTACATAAAGAAATTGAGATCTAGTTGTAAAAAAAGCTAAGTTGAAGTTGTTTTATTAGTCGTACTGTATGTACGGGATACGCATGGTATACATTGCCCAACAAAATGCTTACTTGCTGGTTCCTTCTCGACAATGCAACAATAATACATAGTAAAAAATAGAATACGAACATAAATTAAATGGCAGTAGAATAGAATAAATGTTTGAGTATAAGTAAACTTAGCAAAAAAAGAATCATCTCACTGTCAACTGCGCTTATTTTCAGCAAACTTAACGTGTAAATATTTGTGTGAACATAACAAGATTCAACAACTGAGACATAAACTGAACAAGTTCCACAGACATGTGACTAACAGAAATGGAATAATGTGTCCCTGAACAAAGGGGGGTCAAAATCAAAAGTAGCAGTCGGTATCGGGTGTGGCCACCAGGTGCATTAAGTACTGCAGTGTATCTCCTCTTCATGTACTGCACCAGATTTGCCAGTTCTTGCTTTGAGATGTTACCCCACTCTTCCAACAAGGCACCTGCAAATTCCCGGGCATTTCTGGGGGGGAATGGCCCTCACCCTCCAATCCAACAGGTCCCAGATGTGCTCAATGGGATTGAGATCCGGGCTCTTCGCTGGCCACGGCAAAACACTGACATTCCTGTCTTGCAGGAAATCATGCACAGAATGAGCAGTATGGCTGGTGGCATTGTCATGCTGGAGGGTCATATCAGGATGAGCCTGCAGGAAGGGTATCACATGAGGGAGGAGGATGTCTTCCCTGTAACGCACAGCGTTGAGATTGCCTGCAATGAAAACAAGCTCAGTCCGATGATGCTGTGACACACCGCCCCAGACCATGACGGACCCTCCACCTCATCGATCCCGTTCCAGAGTACAGGCCTCGGTGTAATGTTCATTCCCTCGACGATAAACGCGAATCTGACCATCACCCCTGGTGAGACAACCACGACAGTGAAGAGCACTTTTTGCCAGTCCTGTCTGGTCCAGCGACAGTGGGTTTGTGCCCATAGGCGACGTTGTTGCCGGTGAGGACCTGCCTTACAACAGGCCTACAAGCCCTCAGTCCAGCCTATTGCGTATAGTCTGAGCACTGATGGAGGGATTGTGTGTTCCTAGTGTTATAACCTTGCAGCATACCTAAGGCACGTTCACACAGATGAGCAGGGACACTGGGCATCTTTATTTTGGTGTTTTTCGGAGTCAGTAGAAAGGCATTTTTAGTGTCCTAAGTTTTCATAACTGTGACCTTAATTGCCTACCGTCTGTAAACTGTTAGTGTCTTAACATCTGTTCCACAGGTACATGTTCATTAATTGTTTATGGTTCATTGAACAAGCATGGGAAACGGTGTTTAAACCCTTTACAGTGAAGATTTGTGAAGTTATTTGGATTTTTACTAAATATCTTTGAAAGACAGGGTCCTGAAAAAGGGCCGTTTCTTTTTTTGCTGAGTTTATAATACAGGAAGGCACAATTTATAGTACAATTTTACATCTGTTTTGGGGAAGGAGTGTATAAATTTAGCAGTATTATAAGAATCTGGTAGCAGCAGTACTGATGTGTGAGGAGAATCAGAGCAGGTGGTCTCCTTTAAGTCAGCTTTAAACAGAAAATGTTGTTAAAATGGAGATGAGGATGGGATGCTAAGAGTACCTCTGATACTTCACTGAGGAAAACTGAAATGGTTTCCTATTCCTACCTCCAGGTCCTGTCCTTCTGTCTGACGGTCTTGAGCCGCAGGTTTGAGTTCCAGGCAGATGCCTTTGCGCGGGGCATGGGCCGAGCCTCAGAGCTCTACTCCGCCCTCATCAAGCTCAACAAAGACAACCTGGGCTTCCCTGTGGCCGACTGGCTCTTCTCCATGTGGCACTACTCCCACCCTCCCCTCCTGGAGCGCCTACGGGCCCTGGGAGGCACCAAGCAGGACTGACGGGCCCTGAAGGGAGAGCCACGTCTGCTGCCTCTCCCCAAGGGCCTCCGCAAGCCACTTCTGGCCCTCTGATGTCCTCCCCATCTCTTTTGCTGTTGCCCTGTTTTTGTTATCCTTTATCCTCACCAGTAGGTTCCTTTTTTCAATTTCGAACTTGCACAATACCAAAATGTTTTGATGAGACGACGAAGATATCTCATCTATGCTTATTCTAGGCAAACATGAAGATACAGATGTCATAAACACAAAACCATTGTGGGCATAAATAATTGCCTTAATGTTATTTTAAGCACTTGCCACTAGTACAGGTCACATTTATCAAGGATTGCTCATTATATTTCAGCAAGGTTTTTATTTCTTACTCAGTTTTATTTACTTCCCGAAGAATTTGTCGTTCCAAATGTTTTCTCATTAAACCTCAAATTGTATTGTAACGGTCCCGGTCCAATCCATTTTTAGAGGGGTTTGAAAAATAATTACCAGAATTATCAAGTGTCAATAGGATGTATTGCTTGTACAAAGAATGGGCCATCAATTCATTGATAGTATAAACTGCTGCCTAGGCTGGTCGACTGGCTCAATCTACAACTGTTATATATAGTTTGAGTGCCTGTGACTTCCCAGGGATCTGTGACTTGTGATAGTTTTTAAGTAAAGCTTTGGCCAGTGACAACATAGGAATTCACTATTTAGGTTACATTTCTTCGCATTTGTTTTTGACACGATTTCATTTTTTTATGCACTTGTTTGTTAACAATGGTCTGACCATACTGTACTTGTAAATAATTGATTAGCGATTAGCTTTGCAAAAAGAGAAAAAAGTGTATGTAAACTTTTGGCCTATTTGAATGTGGTTTGGAATCTTCTGTTAATGTTTTATTGTTTAGTTCTCTACTTCTGGTGCCTATGTGCGAGGTTTGATCGTGAACCCAGTTTTGACTGACAAAGGCTGGGGGACTGGGGTGGCTATAAGTCACATCACAAAACTCAAGTGTTTGGTTTGATATAGGACATACAGTACTTTTCTTGCAGTATTGTGAATAAAGTCCCTCACAGCAGCTGTCCTATTTGTCTCACCTTTGCTCTGGTAATGGTAGTGAGTCATGCACTTTGGATTTGAGGGCAGCTTCATCCATATCAGGTGAACCGTTTTAGAAATTACAGAAGTATTGGGACCAATTCACTTGTATAAAAGTAGTAAAAAGTTATTTGATCCCATATTCATAGCACACAATGACTACATCAAGCTTGTGACTGGATGCCTTTGCTGTTTCAGATTATTTTGTGCCCAATAGACATTAATGGTAAATAATGTATTGTGTCATTGTGGAGTCACTTTTATTTTTATTGTACCTACATGCTAGGCAGTGTCAAGCAATTTTCTGGGGCCTTTCGCAAAGACTCCAGCCACCCGAGATAGGGACTGTTCTCCATACTCTCATCTGGCAGGCGACACTGGTGCATCAAGGCTTAGCAAACAGACTTCTAAACAGCTTCTATCCCCTGACCATAAGACTTATGGCTAACAGCTACTGCTCTCCCTTTCCTACACACTATCCACACAGACTCGAGGCCCCATCCATAGGTCTCTAACCACACAGACACAACCTACGTTGTTGCTAAAATGATTATTGATTACTCCATTAAACTGCTGTCCATTGATTGTCATTACCATTAGTATCTATTTATCCACTATTACTCCTGTTTACAAGTATACACAGTGTACAAAGCATTAAGAACACCTGCTCTTTCCATGACAGGTTGACCAGGTGAATCCAGGAGAAAGCTATGATCCCGTATGGATGTCACTTGTTAAATCCACTTCAATCAGTGTAGATGAAGGGGGGGGAAACGGGTTAAAGAAAGATTTTTATGCTTTTAGACATTTGAGACATGGATTGTTTGTGTGCCATTCAGAGGGTGAATGGGCAAGACACAAACTAAGTGGTAGTAGGTAGGTGCCAGGCGCACCAGTTTATGTAAAGAACTGGAACACTGCTGGGTTTTTCATGCTCAATAGTTTCCCGTGTTTATCAAGAATGGTCCATCACCCAAAGGACATCCAGCCAACTTGACACAACTGTGGGAAGCATCCCTGTGGAGCGCTTTCGACACCTTGTAGATTCCATGCCCTGCCAAATTGAGGCTGTAAGTATTTATATATTCCTGCTACCAATCACTTTTCAGCCCTGTTTACATGTACATTCTACTACCAGTCACTTAAAAAATATATAAACCTACCTCAATCATTTCAGTATCTCTTCACCACAGGAGGTTGGTGGCACCTTAATTCGGGAGGATGGGCTTGTGGTAATGACTAGAACGGAGTCAGTGGAATAGTGTCAAATATGTTTTCAATGTATTTAAATGCCATTCGATTTGCTCTGATCCAGCCATTATTATGAGCCGTCCTCCCCTCAGTAGCCTCCACTGCCCTGCACATTAAATAAGGTACTGTCACTGACCTGTATATATGTCCGTTCTAGTGTTAACTCACATTGTAGTTCTTGTGTGTTCATTTGAATTACATTTGTTATTCTATTTTCTATTATTATCACTGCATTGTTGGGAAAGAGCTCCTAAGGTAAGAATTTCCCTGTACTGTTTTAGACCTGTTGTATCCTGTGCAACAACTTGGACATTTTAAAATACAAAAGGTAATATCTTATTGTAAATGTCAAGTAGTTGTTGTGTAGGTCTACTGTGTATTTGACAACATGTATATATGGCAAACAAATCTATAATTTAGCAGAAGTGCTCACAGGCTGGAGAAGACCAATGCAATAAACAAATGGCAACGTCACTACGTAGTGCGCAGCGCATGCACATCAAACTGTGGGTATCACGCTGTCCGCTATATGAGGCCGTACCATTACAAATAGGGGTGGACATATTTCCAAGTGACATTTTGATTGTTTAAGACTGATAGCCATTTATTAAAACGTGTTTAATGAAAAAAAATCCACACCTTTTTACGGATGGTACTATTGAGCTGGATCCAACTGATCCTTGATCGAAAAATAATAAAGACTCAGCTCATCCGTTTCCACACCCATTTTAGACAATGGTGAGGACCTGTTTGGTTTATTTTGGTAGACAAGGGCAAATGGTCAAATTATAGTTGTTTTGGTGCGAAATGGCAAGGTTTTTGAGACCCGACGTTAGGAGTCTACTCACCACACAGCTAAGGATGACATCTAACCAGGTAAAAACGCACGACATAAGACCACGTTTTGCGTTTCGCTGCTAATACAGTCTAAAGTTCAAGTGAAACAAGTGGTATTCAATTGTCAGGTGATTTGACTATGGCCTTGGACAATTTTTGTTAATGTTATTTTTGTTACCTACTCAGTCAGTCAGTTAATGTTTCACAGATATCTAGATTCTGGTGCAACATTGTAGCAAACGACTGTACTGACAGCATTCTATGAAGCGAAATAGTTTTGTAAGCAGTTCAATGTGTCCAGTTAGTTGAAAGCCAAGTATAAAAAATAAAAATATACACCTCCGGTCTGATGACTTCATGGAATTTGGTTGAATTCGCCCATCCTATGAATCGTTATTGAAACAAGTCTCTGGTGCTGTTGCTGATGGTCAGAGGTATTTTTTAAATTAAGGCATTGTTGACGTTCTCTTGTCAACTCCGTACAATAGGTATTTTAAGTGAACATTAAAGGAAGGCGTTTTACATTGGGGCATGAAAATCAATGTGTGAGGCCATATGGCCTAACATTTTGCAATGTATTGACATATTATATTAGTGTTCCACATGCAAAAAGATTCCCATTTTAATCTTTGCTTTAGCTAATTCCGCTGCATGTCACATGACACCAATTAGTACTAACAACCATTTACTTTTATACAGCATATGCTGATAACAGCCTTTACCATTGTACAACGAAAGCTTTATGCAATTTGAAGGTCATTTTTTTTCGGTAATAACATTTGTGAATTACACAACACACCAATGTCATACATGTTCCTTAGTAGGAGTAACTTGTTGTTATGTTTACTTATTCATTTATCTTTCCTCATGTACCAGCTGGGTGAGTTGGGCAAAGGTGCAGGGAAAGGAGGGGGTGGCGGAGGATCTGTCAGAGAGGCAGGAGGAGCCCTTGGAAAGAAACAGGCCGCAGAGGAGGAAATGTACTTCAGGTGAGTTGGGGGTTATACAGTACATTGACAAAAGTATGTGGACACCTGCTTGTCGAACATCTCATGCCAAAATCATGGGCATTAGTATGGAGTTGGTCCCCCCCCCCCCCCCCCTTTGCTGCTATAACAGCCTCCACTCTTCTGGGAAGGCTTTCCACTAGATCAGGGCTGCCCAACCGTCTTTCTGGAGATCTACAGTCCTGTGAATTTTCAGTCCAACCCTAATTTACCACTAATTAGCTGCACAACAAGACCTTAACTAGCTGAATCAGATATGCTAAATCAGGGTTGGATTGAAAACCTATAGGACAGTATATCTCCAGTTGGGCAGCCCTGAACTAGATGTTGGAACATTGCTGCGGGGACTTGCTTCCATTCAGCCACGAGCATTAGTGAGGTTGGACTATTGGGCCTGGCGCAGTTGGCGTTCCAATTCATCCCAAATGTGTTTGAAGGGATTGAGGTGAGGGCTCTGTGCAGGCCAGTCAAGTTCTTCCACACCAATCTCGTCAAACCATTTCTCTATTGATCTCGCTTTGCACAGGGGCATTGTCATGCTGAAACAGGAAAGGGCCTTCCCCAAACTGTTGCCACAAAGTTGGAAGCACAGAATCGTCTGTCATTGTATGCCGTAGCATAAAAATTTCCCTTCACTTGAACTAAGGGGTCTACCCCGAACCATGAAAAACAGCCCCAGACCATTATTCCTTCTCCGCCAAACTTTACATTTGGCACTATGCAATTGGGCATGTAGTGTTCTTCTGGCATCCGCCAAACCCAGATTTTCCAGTCGAAGTGCCAGATGGTGAAGTGTTATTCATCATTCCAGCCGACTCTTGGCATTGCACCTGGTGATCTTAGGCTTGTGTGCGGCCCCTCGGCCAAGGAAACCCATTTCATTAAACACCTGACAAACAGTTCTTGTGCAAACGTTGCTTCCGGAGGCAGTTTGGAAATCGGTTGTGAGTGTTGCAACCGAGGACAGGTTGATTTTTACATGCTCGCCAGTCCCGTTTGAGCTTGTGGCCTACCACTTCATGGCTGAGTTGTTGTTACTCCTAGACATTTCCACTTCACAAAAACAGCACTTACATTTGACTAAGGCAGCTCTAAAGGCAGAAATTTGACAAACTGACTTGTTGGAAAGGTGGCAACCTATGACAGTGCCACGTCTAGGCCATTCTACTGCCAGTGTTTGTCTATGGAGATTGCATGGCTGTGCACTCAATGTTGTACACCTGTCAGCAACAGGTTTTGTTGAAATATCTGAATCCACTCATTTGAAAGGGTGTCCACATGCTTTTGTGTTTATAGAGGTTTTGTGGCAGTCTCCCGACCTATAGAGGCTTTGTGGAAGTCTGTCTCATGTCATCGCTGTACCTCATGCTTTCCTATCTCTGAATCCAGACGTAAAGAGCAGGAACAGTTGGCTGCACTGAAACAGCACCACCAAGAGGAGATTGATCACCACAAGAAGGAGATTTCGAGGCTGCAGAGCGAGATTGACCGTCACAAGGGGAAAATTAGGAAGCTGAATCATGATGATTGAGACTCACTCTATTTGAATGAAGCCCAGGGATTCTTTATTGCCAACCCCTAGACATCGCCTGCATTGCCTCTCTGGGCCAGCTCTGTGTATGTGTGATTAATTGTTCTGTATATGCTCAAGGTTATTAAAACAATTATTTGAAAATGGTTAATGTTATACTTTTTCATGGTTATTGCTTTCAGTTATTGTTAATGCTAAGATGATGATTTGAGATGCCACATTACAAAAGGATGATGACAGTCCGTGGAGCTGGCAGAGGCGTCATGCCCATAGGGGGCAACGGGGTCCTGTTTTGACATTTACCGATGTTAAATTAATTACTAAACTTAATTTTTAAGACCACATTTTAAAATGCTTATAAGCGGCACACTGACTGGACCATGCAAAGAGTACGCAATATTTATTTTTATTTGAAAATTTGAAGGATGAAATCTCTTGATGCACAATCTCATGAGTGTCGGGGGAAAACTAAAGTTAGTAACAAGAATAATGTAGAAGCTACTGTCTAATAATCAACTACTGTCTAATAATTAATAAACTACTGCTACTACTACAAATAAAGCTTAAGTACCTATAATATATTCATACTGTGCCTTCGGAAAGTATTCAGACCCATTTTAATTATTCCACATTTTGTTATGTTACAGCCTTATTCTAAAACGGATTTTAAAATATCCTCAGCAATATAACATTTTAAAATGTATTAAAAGTCAAAAAGACTTTATTTACATAAGTATTCAGACCCTTTGCTATTAGACTTGAAATTGAGCTCCGGTGTATCCTGTTTCCATTGATCATCCTTGAGATGTTTCTACAACTTGACTGGAGACCATCTGTTGTAAATTCAAATGATTGGACATGATTTGTAAAGGCACCCACCGGTCTTTAAGTTCCCACAGTTGACTGTGCATGTCAGAGCAAAAACCAACCAATGAGGTTGAAGGAATTGTCTGTAAAGCTCAGAGACAGGATTGTGTCGAGGCACAGATCTGGGGAAGTGTACCAAAAACATTCTGCAGCATTGAAGGTCCCCAAAAACACAATGACCTCCATCATTCTTAAATGGAAGAAGTTTGGAACCACCAAGATTTCTTAGAGCTGACTGCCCGGCCAATCTGAGCAATCAGGGGAGAAGGGCCTTGGTCAGGGAGGTGACCAAGTACGTGATGGTCACTCGGACAAAGCTCCAGAGTTCATCTGTGGAGATGGGAGAACCTTCCAGAAGGACAACCATCTCTGTAGCACTCCACCAATCAGGCCTTTTTGGTAGTGGCCAGACGAAAGCTATTCCTCAGTAAAAGGCACATGACCACCCACTTGGTATTTGCCAAACGGCACCTAAAGGACTCGGACCATGAGAAAAAATATCAAATTATTTGGCCAGAATGCCAAGCGTCACGTCTGGAGTTAACCTGGCACTATCCCTATGGTAAAGGATGGTGGTGGCAGCATTATGCTGTGGGGATATTTTTCAGCGGCAGAGACTGGGAGACTTGTCAGGATCTAGGCAAAGATGAATGGAGTAATGTACAGAGAGATCCTTGATGAGAACCTGCTCCAGAGCGCTCAGGACCTCAGAATGTTAATAGTCAGGGCAGGCCATTTGATTAGTTGTTCAGCAGTCTTATGGCTTGGGGATAGAAGCTGTTAAGGAGCCTTTTGGTCCTAGACTTGGTGCTCCGGTACCACTTGCCATGCGGTAGCAGAGAGAACAGTCTATGACTTGGGTGACGAGTCTTTTATACTATTTTTTGGGCCTTTCTCTGACACCACCTTGTATATACAGTTGAAGTCGGGAAGTTTACATACACCTTAGCCAAATACATTTAAACTCAAATTTTCACAATTCCTGACATTTAATCCTAGTAAAAAATCCATGTCTTAGGTCAGTTAGGATCACCACTTTATTTTAAGAATGTGAAATGTCAGAATAATAGTTAAGAGAATGATTTCTTTCTGCTTTTATTTCTTTCATCACATTCCCAGTTGGTCAGAAGTTTACATACACTCAATTAGTATTTGGTAGCATTGCCTTTAAATTGTTTAACTTGAGTCAAAGCTTCCCACATTAAGTTGGGTGAATTTTGACCCATTCCTCCTGACAGCTGGTGTAACGGAGTCAGGTTTGTAGGCCTCCTTGCTCGCACACACTTTTTCAGTTCTGCCCACATATTTTCTATAGGATTGAGGTCAGGGCTTTGTGATGGCCACTCCAATACCTTGACTTTGTTGTCCTTATGCCATTTTGCCACAACTTTGGAAGTATGCTTGGGGTCATTGTCCATTTGGAAGACCCATTTGCGACCAAGCTTTAACTTCCTGACTGATGTCTTGAGATGTTGCTTCAATACATCCACATAATTTTCCTGCTTCATGGTGCTATCTATTTTGTGAAGTGCACCAGTCCCTTCTGCAGCAAAGCACCCCCACAACATGATGCTGCCATCCCTGTGCTTCACGATTTGGATGGAGTTCTTCGGCTTGCAAGCCTCCCCCTTTTCCCTCCAAACATAACGATGGTCATTATGGCCAAACAGTTCTATTTTTGTTTCATCAGACCAGAGGACATTTCTCCAAAAAGTACGATCTTTGTCCCCATGTGCAGTTGCAAACCATAGTCTGGCTTTTTCATGGCGGTTTTGGAGCAGTGGCTTCTTCCCTGCTGAGTGGCCTTTCAGGTTATGGCGATATAGGACTCATTTTACTGTGAATATAGATACTTATGTACCTGTTTCCTCCAGCATCTTCACAAAGTCCTCTGCTGCTGTTTTGTGATTGATTTGCACTTTTTGCACCAAAGTACATTAGTCTCTATGAGACAGAATGCATCTCCTTCCTGGGCGATATGACGGCTGCGTGGTCCCATGGTGTTTATACTTGTGTACTATTCTTTGCACAGATGAATGTGGTACCTTCATGCGTTTGGAAATTTCTCCCAAGGATGAACCAGACCTGATTTGATTTTATTTTATTAGGATTTATTTTAGTCCTCATTTGGACTAATCTTCCAAGAGTCCTTAACATTAAAATACAATTTATAATACAAACACACTTTCACATATAACACACTATTACAAACATACATCTACTATAGTCCCACAACATTTCTATATACTATATTTAAATTGTTTTTAAATAATGTTTAAACTTATATATTGAAAGGTTTCTAGTTTGCTCAGTTAATTTATTCAATTTCTTTATTGCTCTAAATCAAAATGTTCTTTTGCCCATTTATTTTTTCTGTCTGGATAACGCATAGATGGTGGACAATCTATTCCTAGTATTTACGGAATGTCTGTCTCTTACCAACGGAATACCATTGTGAATAGAACTTGGCCGTTTTAAATGATGTATATTATAAAATAAGATAAGCATGTTTTTTTCAATTATCTTGTCGATTGATAACCAACCAAGAACACTGCGCATGACTGCAACAGAAGAACCATATCTCCGCCTTAAAACAATCCTTGCTGCTTTATTCTGTGCATTCTGCAGCCTCCTAACTTCACTTGATGATGCATTTCCCCAGACCACCGAACAATAGTTCACTTGACTCTCAACCAATGTTGACCAGTGTTATTCAACCAACCAGTGTTATTTGCTGAAGGATTTTCCCTGGTAAATATTTAGCTATCCTTCTGATTATGCATGCTGTTTTAATATATCTTTTTTTACATAGATTAGTTATTTGAGACGACCATGATAAGCAGTTGTCTAGCTGCACTCCCAGTAGTTTGGTTTCTGCCACTTCTTCAATTTGTACTCCTCCCATACTTAATTGTATCCCATGCTGTTTTGGCCTTTTCTTAGTTGAACAGACCAACATAACTTTGGTTTTCTTGGTGTTTAAAGCAAGTTTGTTTTGGCAAACCCATTTCCTGATAATCTCCAAATCTCCTTGCAAAGCTTGCTGTACCTGTTGAACCGATTGTCTTGCTGCATAAATTGTAGTATCATCTGCAAATATAGTAGCTTGAGTTTCAACCAAGGCATAGGGAAGGTCGTTGGTGTATATTAAGTAGAGAAGTGGCCCAAGGCAGCTGCCCTGCGGTATTCCACAGTTTAACACATTAGGGGAAGAAAATGAACCATTGATATAGGTGAACTGTTTCCTGTCAGTTAGATATGACTGTACCCAATTCAATGCTACCTCCTTAAAACCATAATGCATTAATTTTATCAAAATAATTTCATGATCCACTAAATCAAATGCTGCACTGAAATCTAAAATAATACACCCACAAACCTGCCATTATCCATAGCATTGAGCCACTGGTCAGTCATGTCAACCAATGCAGTGGTAGTGGAATGGTTTTTGCGATAAGCATGCTGATTGGCTGTAATCAGATCATTCTTTTCCATATACTCCCACATTTGTCTACTCACAATACCCTCCAATATCTTACTGAGTGTAGGGAGTAGACTAATTGGTTGACTATTGGCAGGAGTAATGGGTTCTTTGCAGTCTTTCGGAATAGGACACAGTTTCGCATGCTTCCATACATTTGCAAACAACCCCTTTTCCAGTGACCAATTAAATATGTATCTCAGTGGAACTGCAATCTGGGGAGCAGCATAGCGAAGCAAAAAAATTGTCCATAAGACCATAACCTGTAGATTTACCATCAGGTAATGACTTCAATAGGTTTAACACCTCCTCCACTGACACCGTTTGTAGACTAAAAGAGCAGATCTTATTGCTCATAATATGATCATCAATCCATTGGACTTGTTTGGAAGAATTTATGTCTACATTGTTGCTTAGTAATTTAATTTTCTGAGTAAAAAATTGTTATTATTGTCCCGTCAACCTCCACACTAGATGGGCATGATGAGATAGATGTACCAAGTAAGCCCTTAACTGTGTTCCATACCTTTTTTAGAATTTTTTACAATCAGTAAAAGCATTGTTGTAAAATTTAAAAAAAATTCCCTTCGATTCAATTTAACTGCATAATTACATAATGTTCTATAATTCTGTTCATCAATTTCTAATTTTGACTTGGCTGCTAAGACTTTTGCCATATTTCTTTGAGAAAAAGCTTCACCCAGTTCATCATCAATCCATGGAGATGGACGGGCACCAACTGTTCTCTTCCTTATAGGGGCATGATAGTCCATTACCTCAGTGAGCAAATCAATAAAACATTCTGTAGCGTGATTTAAATCATCCTCTAGATAAATCAGCTCCCAGGGTACAGCAGCTAAATCATTTAGAAATAACTAATGATTAAATGTTTTAAAATTTATTTTGACCACAATCCTAGGGGGTTTCTTTGGAACCTTTGTGTTCATGGTTATGGTCACAATATTATGCATTGATCTGGCTTTTAAGCATTGCAATGGTATATTACAGAAAATCAGATCAATGCATGTGTCTGAATGATGACCCAACTTAATTGAAGATCTAGTAGTATCATTAACCATTTGTTTCAAACCACAGTTCTTGGCATATCTCATCAATTTTGTTCTATTCGAATTATTGTGATCCTTCCAATTTATATTAAAATCCCCCAAGATAAATACATCTCTGTTGGTATCTGTGGCCTGGTCAAACCCAGTACATAAGTCATCCAGATAGGACACCTTAGAGCTAGGAGGTCTATACACACATCCTACCAATATGGGTGCCTGGTGAGGTAGATGTACTTGAGCCCATAGTGCCTCTATTTGACCTACATTAAGGTCATCCCTCCTCTTAAAAGGTATATGATTCTGAATATACAGTGCAACACCCCCACCATTCCTGTTCCTGTCCCTTCTCAGTAGACTATATCCTTGAATGTTCATTTGCCCATCACAGATGCATCTAAATGCGTTTCGGGTAAGGCCAAAATATGAAAATTATTTATGTTGACCAAGTTAAAAACCTCATGTATTTTGTTAGGAAGGCTACATACATTAACCAGAGCTATATGCATCCCTTTCCTTATCAATTGGAGATCAATATAGCATGTATTTCTTATAGTTGAAGTTGTCACTACACTACAACACACAAACTCAGTTTTAAACATTCAATTAAAATAGCCAGGGAGTTACTCTAGAGTCCTGATATAGTTGCCCGTTGATATGAAGTTTATCCATCACCATGGAGACTTGTTGATTTAGGCAACGCTTTTCCTTCATGATGGGATATCGTTTTTTCTCCTTTCATTGATCTTGGTGTGGAAGTGATCATTCATTCCAAAATCAGTGTTTCTGAGTTCTCTCCCCATGTTCTTTGTCATTTCATTTTGCCTATTCTATGGACTCTGGAGAAAGTCGCATTGCGCACAACATCGGTGGGCAGTTTTAGTTGAGTTGACATAAAGTCTCGGACTGTGTCCTCACAGCCTCTGCTGTTGTCATTCTCAGGTATCCCTGAGAATATTAGATTGTTCCGCATTGATCGACACTGTACATCAAGCAATGATTCTTTAAGTTGTTTGTTCTCCCTTTGCACCACCTCCACCTTGCTATGAATAGAGTCTACAGTACCTTTCAGCGCAGTGTTTTCTTTCCTTAGATCATCAATCTGACATTGGCTGAATTCGAGACTGGCACATAACGCATTGATGTCCTCTCGTAATATATCCAAGATATCAAGTTTGGCAAGCCTTTCATTAATGGATTTTAACAAGTCAACATCCATATCAGTAAACCTCTCCCCACTCGCCACTAGGGGATGGTTTGGTTCCATTGTTGATACCTATTGGCCAACCTGGTTTTGTTTTGTTTTGTAGATTTGGTTGGTTGTCCTTGACAATGCTTGAATCCTCCGAAACCAGCGACATGTTTCTTTGAGTTCGTAAGTAAGTAAGACTTGTGGAGGTCTACAATTTGTTTTCTGAGGTATTGGCTGATTTCTTTTGATTTTCTCATGATCTCAAATAAAGAGGCACTTAGTTTGAAGCTAGGCCTTGAAATCCATCCACAGATGCACCTCCAATTTAATCAAATGATGTCAATTAGCCTACCAGAAGCTTCTAGAGCCATGACATCATTTTCTGGAATTTTCCAAGATGTTTAAAGGCACATTCAACTTAGTGTATGTAAACTTCTGACTCACTGGAATTGTGATACTGTGAATTATAAGTTAAATAATCTATCTGTAAACAATTGTTGGTGAAATTACTTGTGTCATGTACAAAGTAGATTGGCAGCTTGGCCCCAGTGATGTACTAGGCCGTACGCATTACCCTCTACTGCCTTGTGTTCAGATGCCGAGCAGTTGCCATACTAGGCGGTGATGCAACCGGTCAGGGTGCTCTCGATGGTGCCGCTGTAGAACCTTTTGAGGGTCTGGGGACCCAAGCCAAATATTTTCAGTCTCCTGAGGGGGAAAAGGTGTTATCGTGCCCTCTTCACAGCTGTCTTGGTGTGTTTGGACCATGGTAGTTTGTTGGTGATGTGGACACCAAGGAACTTGAAACTCTCGAACCACTCCACTACAGCTCCAATGATGTGAATGGGGGCGTGTTCGGCCCTCCTTTTCCTATAGTCCACGATCATCTCCTTTGTCTTGATCACATTGAGAGAGAGAGGTTGTTGTCCTGGGACCACACTGCCAGGTCTTTGACCACCTCCCTAAAAGCTGTCTCATCGTTGTCGGTGATTGGGTCTACCACTCTTGTCATCAGCAAACGTAATGATGGTGTTTGAGTCGTGCTTGGCCACTCAGTATTGGGTGAAGAGGAAGTACAGGAGGACACTAAGCACGCACCCCTGAGGGGCCCCAGTGTTGAGGATCAGCGTGGCAGACGTGTTGTTGCCTACCCTTACCACCTGGGGGTGGCCCATCAGGAAGTCCAGGATCCAGTTGCAGAGGGAGGTGTTAAGTCCCAGGGTCCTTAGCTTAGTGATGAGCTTTGAGGGCACTATGGTGTTGAACGCTGAGCTGTAGTTAATGAATAGCATTCTCACATAGGTTTTTCCTTTTGTCTAGGTGGGAAATGGCAGTGTGGAGTGCGATTGAGATGGTGGCGTCATATGTGTGTTGGGCACAGGGACCAAGGTGGCCAAGGAGAGGTTGAAAATGTCAGTGAAGACACTTGCCAGTTGGTCCGCGCATGCTTTGAGTACATGTCCTGGTAGTCCGTCTGGCCCGAAGGCTTTGTGAATGTTGACCTGTTTAAAGGTCTTTCTTACATCTACTATGGACAGCGTGATCACACAGTTGTCTGGAAGAGCTGGTGCTCTCAAGCATGCTTCAGTGTTGCTTATCTCGAAGCAAGCATAAAAGGAATTTAGCTCGTCTTGTAGGCTCGCGTCACTGGGCAGCTCGCGGCTGGGTTACCTTTTTAGTCTGTAATAGTTAATAGGTCAAGCTAGGTGGCCTATTAATTCCTTCTTGATGAATAAATAAAAAAGCCGTTTTGATTCTCAAATACTAGCCACCACTGTTGACCCGTCATTCAGGGTTTTGAGCCCCACATTTTTTTTTGGGGGGGGGGGGGGGGCTTGCCTGTTTTGCATGTTATTTTGGCATTAATATGTGTCACATATCAGTTTGTAAACAAAATATAAAAATATATCGGAGTTAGTAAAGCCGCATACAAATATGGTCTGTTTTCTTAAGTAAGGCAGCTCCAAAATGCAGGTGTTTCAGCCTAGCTCAGTGCTTTCTGTGGTGGTGGGGCATGCCAGCAGAAAATAAGGAGCGTTGCGCCATGATTGGCTCAGTGTTCTGTCACTCATGGGGACACTACATCACTGCCAGGTCTAAGGTCAGACCTTAAATTCTAGCCCCTTGGGTGCTGCCATAGTTACATTAGAAGTGCCCATCCAAGAAGGCTCAAGGTCATTGGCCACAGATAGAATTGTCAATTCACGTGATATATACAGTAGCTTTGATTGGATTGCTTTTAAAATCTTAGCTACCAGTCATCATGAATCTAGTTGACAATCTACTGGCAAATCCTTTTTAATCCTTGTCATATGACGATAAATTATAAATAAAATGTATTGGTGCACATCGGCCATTGGACATAAACCTTACACAACAAGTTGAAAATCGCAAATTCAACAATGAGTGGTTTGGATGGAATCAGTGACAGTGGCTATGTGGTCCCAAATCTGGGATTAAGGGGCTCTTTTCCAAGTTTAAAATGATAAGCATTCATCATTGGCCATGCTGTCAATGAAGCTTGATTTGTGCTGCACTCAAAACAACTGTTAACTTAACTTCATTGAGTTCATGACAACTGGGAATTCTGTAAAAATAAAAAAAACTCAGACTGGGAAATACGCTTTGAACGGTTATCCAACTCGGAATTGTAAGTCGGGCACTGAAGATCATGATTCAACCTTGTTTTTTTCTGAGTTCCCAGTTGTCTTGAATGCACCATAAATCCAGAGAATGCCAGACTTTGATGACAAAATTTGCCCATGATGGACCACTGTGCCACCTTCCTGTTCAAGGTGAGTCCAAAAATGTCTTGTATGCTGCTGCATAAATTATTTCATATGTCAGGGAGATATGTATACTGTAGCTAAGAAAGTAATTCTAAGTGGATGTTGTGTAGTAAGCTGTTAATAGCCCATGTTTATCACCTTAATAATTTGGTCTATTTACCCCCTCATTCACCTACTGTTCTGACTTGGTGGTGCACATATAGCCTATAGCCTGTTTTAGAGAAATGTAATCAACAAATTTTGTAAGAGCTTTCATTGTCTGCTTTACAAGTCCCCTTTATTTATCTTAAGGTTCTAACTTGGTGTACAGGGAGAAGACTGTAAGAATGGCCCATGTTCTGAATTCTGTCGCTGTACATTTCAAAAGTGCTAAACAAATAGTTATATTGACTACGTCCGTCCTAGCTGGCTCATTGATGTCTTAATCGAAATTACGGATTGCCTCTTATCCGCTTGTCATCCCCTTATGCCATAGTTTGTACATGTCAATTGTCAGTAGAAACCACATTTGTTTAAGCAAGTCAACCATATCAGCTATGGTTTTTTTAAAGGCAGTAAATGAGGCTGAATTAACTTTCTCACTGACAGACAAGGCTACGCTAGAAGTGTTAAGGTGTTGGGACTGCTGTTGGGACAGATTTATGTAGGGCCTAACAGTTTGTGGGCACCGTTTGTCACTGTTATAGTGCAATTAATTTATTGTTTAATGTTGTGTAGTGGCTTTGCTGGCATGCATTCCACTATATCTTTTTTTTTTTGGGGCCACCAAGATTTACATGCTTAAAATCGCCACTGCTAGCCACCTACCAGTTTTTTTTAAGTTGGCTTAAGTTAGCCAGCTAGATAAGTTCCCAATCTCCCAACCTCGTAACTAGCTACCAAGCCATTTCAGGCTATCAATCAAGTAAGTAACTTGTCTAACTATTTTAGCTGGAATGCCTGCTGGCAAGGTTGCTAGACTTCATAAAATACTAAAATTGCTTTAATTCTTGGGTTACGGTACTATTTGGAGTTTAGTACATCCTTTGTACTAAACTCCATAAAAGGCATAAAGGTTCTTAATCAATGTGCATTATTAATTAAATGACAAATTAATAGGTTATGAGGTGTGCTTAGATAATCTATATAGAAAAATATACATGTTTTTTTACAGAATTATGCATAATGATTATGGTTCTAGATTGCAGGAAAGGCTGTTTCAGCTGTTTGAAAAAATGCTAAATTCAAACCTCAACAACTTCATGCCCCCTCCAAAATAAATGGTGCATGATGCCCCTGGTAGATGGTAATCGATTAGGTGATACCAGCTATTACCGCCAGGCCACCGATACAAATCCCATGTACACAAAACCGCCAGAATTCACAAATAATTTGTCCCCGCCAGTAGAAGACATTTTAACTATGCCCAGCAATGCCCCCCCTCCTCCTATGAACTGTAGCTAATTTAATGATCCCTATCCAGCTGTTGTTTTTGTTGCACTATTGTTTGTGATTTACATTGTTGTGGTGATGCTGTGCCGTTGAGACAGTTTTCATGAAAGGGATGCACGATAAAAAATATATTAATTAGATATAAGGTATGGTAATTATTTTAGAGAGCTATGAGAGCCAATACATGTATGAAAACATGAAGCTGACACGTATGAAAACGGGTAAAACTCTTCCTTGAGAATCAGACACTAATTTGTCCACTGAGAATAACGTAGTAGCCATAAGACATCATGTATTGAGAATCCACAAGAGACGCTTGTAGAATATTATACATTTGAGACATCAGTGTATTTTTTTTAAATGAGTTAATATAGATATTAAAATGCCTTGTGCCAATAGAAGATCATGAGCACTAACCTAAAATACTTGCTCCGGTGTTGGGACAGGGCAGATACGCCAGTGGAGTTTTCAAGTTGGCACCTTCCATCTTTAATGTTTCATCGATGAGCCTGCAACATCCCAAGAAAGCTCAACAGTGAGTTCTAGCGTCCCAGAACCTGTACCTGCCTAGTCTTCTCCCTCTCACTTTGAGTACCAGCTGGGATCTTTTCACTTCAGCCAGAGCCATTGGCTACTCCTTTCGGCAACACCTGATGTTGCCTTGATGGTTTGGCGAAGGGCATGGCTGCAGATTTCAAGGTCCTTCAGATGGTTTAGACCATTTCTTCTTTAAGGTTGCTGCCCCTATCATCGCCAAGCCTATCTCCAACCTTTTTAACCTGTCTCTCCTTTCTGGGGAGGTTCCCATTGCTTGGAAGGCAGCCACGGTTCGTCCTTTATTTAAAGGGGAAGATCAAGCTGATCCTAACTGTTATAGGCCTATTTCTATTTTGCCCTGTTTATCAAAGGTGTTGGAAAAACTTGTCAATAATCAACTGACTGGCTTTCTTGATGTCTATAGCATTCTCTCTGGTATGCAATCTGGTTTTCGCTCAGGTTATGGATGTGTCACTGCAACCTTAAAGTTCCTCAATGATTTCCCCATTGCCCTTGATTCTAAGCAATGTTGTGCTGCTATTTTTATTCACTTGGCCAAAGCTTTTGATACGGTAGACCATTCCATTCTTGTGGGCCGGCTAAGGACTATTGGTGTCTTTGGCCTGGTTTGCAAACTACCTCTCTCAAAGAGTGCAGTGTATAAAGTCAGAAAATCTGCTGTCTTCAGCCACTGCTTGTCACCAAAGGAGTATCCCAAGGCTTGATCCTAGGCCCACACACTTCTCAATTTATCTCAACAACATAGCTCAGACAGTAGGAAGCTCTCTCATCCATTTATATGCAGATGATAGTCTTATTTATTTATTTCACCTTTATTTAACCAGGTAGGCAAGTTGAGAACAAGTTCTCATTTACAATTGCGACCGTATACTCAGCTGGCCCCTCCCCGGATGTTGTGTCAAATGCTCTACAGCAAAGCTTTCTTAGTGTCCAACAATCTTTCTCTACCCTTAACCTTGTTCTGAACACCTCCAAAACAAAGGTCATGTGGTTTGGTAAGAAGAATGCCCATCTCTCCACAGGTGTTATTACTACTTCTGAGGGTTTAGAGCTTGAGGTAGTCACCTCATACAAGTACTTGAGAGTATGGCTAGAAGGTACTGTCCTTCTCTCAGCACATATCAAAGCTGTAGGCTAAAGTTAAATCTAGACTATTGTAATCGCTCCTCTTTCACCCCAGCTGCCAAACTAACCCTGATTCAGATGACCATCCTACCCATGCTAGATTACGGAGACATAATTTATAGATCGGCAGGTAAGGGTGCTCTCGAGGGGCAAGATGTTCTTTACCATTCGGCCACATGATTTGCCACCAATGCTCCTTATAGGACACATCACTGCACTCTATACTCCTCTGTAAACTGGTCATCTCTGTATACCCGTCGCAAGACCCACTGGTTGATGCTTATTTATAAAACCATCCTAGGCCTCACTCCCCCCTATCTGAGATATCTACTGCAGCCCTCATCCTCCACATATAACACCCGTTCTGCCAATCACATTCTGTTAAAGGTCCCCAAAGCTCACACATCCATTGGTCACTCGTCTTTTCAGTTTGCTGCAGCTAGCGACTGCAACAAGCTGCAACAAACACTCAAACTGGACAGTTTTATCTCAATCTCTTAATTCAGAGACTCAATCATGGATGCTCTTACTGACAGTTGTAGCTGCTTTGCGTGATGTATTGTTGTCTCTAACTTCTTGCCATTTGTGCGATTGTCTGTGTCCAATGTTTGTACTATGTTTTGTGCTGCTACCATGTTGTTGTCATGTTGTGTTGCTACCTTGCTATGTTGTTCTTACGTCTCTCTTTATGTAGTGTTGTTCTCTCTTGTTTTGTCATATATATATATATATATATATATATATATAATGTATTTTTTATCCCGTCCCCGCAGGAGGCCTTTGATAGTCCGTCATTGTAAATAAGAATTTGTTCTTAATTAACTGACTTCCCTAGTTAAATAAAGATTCAATGTGACGACAGCAACCTGGTGGTGGATGTCGCCACAAATCCACGACACCCAACCTCCACTGGGCAAACCCTTGCTTTCCAGCTACGCTGCTCTGCATCAGCTGGAAACTCAGCATGCCACAGCATTGTCTCCGTATGCTAAATTTAATGGGACATTTTAAAAATGTATGACAAAATGTAATGGGAAATGTTTCTGTAATCCCCACTCTGCCCAGGGGGTGGCAATGTGCATATTATGTACTGCGTATAAAGCCCAGAAGAAGAATGAAAACTCGTAACTTCCTTTAACGCTATAGCGCCGCCCAGAAACCCCTGTCTTTTACAGCGGACAACCCCGTCTGTCTTTCTTTTCGCTCATCATGGCGGACCGGTTCAATAAGGTGTGTAACAGCGCTAGAACCAACATTGCTATATTTGTTTATAATACAGCCATATACATATTGTATCCAGAAATGGAGCTAACTATTGCTCAGTGTTAAGTGAAGACTAGGGGGGAGGTTATTCGTTGCTTTATTTGACACATGAATGGTGTTGCTGACATCGCTAGCTAAGCTAGTCATGCCTTCTAACGTTAGCTAGCTAATTAAAGCAAGCTAGTCTAGCTACAAGGATCCTGCAAAATTAATTGCTGATTCTTAGGCCTTTTTGATAGTGTTTAGATGAAATACCTAAATTTGCCATGTAAGATTTCTCAATTAACATGACTTGAGTTCAACTCAATAGTTGGGTAACGCTATCCATTGCGCGAGCTAATGTTTAGCCCCAGTTAAGCTCTGAACGTTCTTGCCAGCCGGACGTGGCCATGTGGACACAAAACCATAACTAAAATGTATTTATCCATGTTCGTATTTCGTTTTGCTTGTCAGTGATGTTTACCACAGTAACGTATTCGAGTTTGACGACCATGAGAATACTTTACATGCACTACCATCTGAGACATAAAAACAAGCTCGTTGAATCATTTGAACCCCAGGTGGTGGGCAACTAGCTTTTCGCAAATGACTTGATTACGCTTTTCCTCCAAGGTTCTGCTGCTTGATGGCAGAGGCCATCTACTTGGTCGTCTTGCTGCCATTGTGGCTAAGCAAGTTCTGCTGGGTGAGTTTTGGAAGTCCAATATTTTGTCAATTAATACCCATCTCTTAGACTTTGATCATTATCCAGTCCAATGATATTGTCACTTAATGTGTAATTACATCTTGATGTGGACACAGTCATGTCTAGTTTGCTACAACTGTCAGTGATGCTTTTTTAACCTACATTGCTTGAGTAACTACAATGATAACTCACATTACCCTCTGAGATATATTAAATAATTGGCCTGTGTACTTGTCCATATTTCAATATGTAAGTCATGATTTCTCTCCTTTTCAGGACACAAGGTGGTAGTTGTGAGATGTGAGGGTATCAACATCTCTGGGAACTTCTATCGTAACAAATGTAAGTTGTTGTCAGGTTTACTTTTTTGGTTTAATTGTAATGTTGTAAAGGGTTGTGTGGTTCTATTTTGATTCACAGTAAAATATTTTCTCCTAATATTTGAGTTTAACGACCAGTGAAATACTTTACATGCACTACCATCTGACACATTAAGCAACATAGTATATGTTGACCACAGTTGTGAAATAATTGTGGCTGTGGTAAAGCGGTTGAGACTATGGCTTAGCTTGATGGTGTACTGCACCTGTTTTATGAATAGTGAAGTACCTGGCTTTCCTGCGTAAAAGGATGAACACCAACCCCTCTCGTGGACCATACCATTTCAGAGCTCCCAGCAGAATCTTCTGGAGGACCGTAAGGGGTAAGATCAAAACCCCTCCTGTTTTTCAGCTCTGACTTACTGGTCCAGTGGTTTGCGTGGATTTAACCTATATGGATATTTATTTAAATGGTCCATATTGGGTTGATGGCATGAAGTACACACATCCTGAACTCTACTTTGGTCAATGGATGGATCCTACTTGACTGTGATGAACACTTATCCCGGATCTGACTGCTGAGTTCAGTCAAGGCCACAATGTTGTGTTGATCTATTAAGTCACGGGGAAGTTACTGTACATTGGGAATTTAAGCATATTCACAATCCAAAATTGTCATGGAACTGAAGTGTGATGTATCCCTAAGTATTGTGATCCCCCTCTTTCCCCCCCCCCCCCCCCCCCCCCCCCCCCCCGGCTTTACTAACACTACGAAATATTGCCAATCCAGTGCAGGGTGACCTAATTGCCTAAATGTTTTGTTGATGGCCACTTTGACCCCAACAGGCATGCTCCCTCACAAAACCAAAAGAGGACAGGCTGCATTGGAAAGGTTGAAGGTGTTTGATGGTGTCCCCCCTCCTTATGACAAGGTGACTGATGTTTCAATAATTAAGTGTAACTCTATGATTGTGTGCTGTCAGTGATGCTACTTTTCCATACATACATTGTTTGAGTTTTGACTTTGAAAATACCCCTGAATCTGAGACGCAATTGTCCTCCCTTCTAATGGACTTGCATTTGTTTGGAGCTGACGTTTATTTTGTTACACAGAGGAAGCGCATGGTCGTACCTGCCGCCCTGAAGATTGTGCGTCTGAAGCCCACTCGCAAGGTAAAGCCTAAAATTAGTTTGTCAAATAATGCCACTGACTTTATCAAAGCTACATTGACTAGTAGGTAGCTGTATTTCAAAAGTTGCAGATTGTGCTAATGTTTAGCCACGTCGTTCTTGAATGACATTGGCTGACATGTATTTAGCCAGGTTGGTATCTTTGGTATCTTTGCTTATTGTCAGTGATGTTTACCACAGTAAGTATTCGAGTTTGACGACCATGAGAATACCTTACATGCACTACCATCTGAGGCATAAAGCAACATCCAAATAATTATTTGAATCCCAAGTAATGGCAACTGTTCTGTTATGATCTGATATTGGATTATGTTAGCCTAATAATTTGATTTGTAATGCTTTTTCATTAGTAATTTTTCCTGTCCTTTGTGTGAACTTGCCTTCCCTAGTTTGCCCTCCTTGGACGTCTGGCCCATGAGGTTGGCTGGAAGTACCAGGCTATCACAGCCACTTTGGAAGAGAAGAGGAAAGAGAAGGCCAAGATCCGGTACACCAAGAAAAAGACAGAGATCAAGCTGTCAAAGCTGGCAGAGAAGAACGTGGAGAGCAAGATTTCAAAGTACACTGCTGTCCTTAAACAATACGGTGTCCTTGTCTGAGCTTGTTCATGGTGGCCTATAAAGATAGATAAATGTTTGACTCGCTTGATTTCTTGGAATGTTTGAGGTGCATGAAGTTGACATGGCGTTCGTTGTGAAGGAAAGTAATGAGCAATGCATCATGACGTGTAGTTAGTTCTACAACAAGAGATGAAGTGTTAAGTTTGAACACAACAGAAGCATTTGGAGCAACATCCAGATTGTACATTTTTCAAGAAGACCGACTAATTTGGGGTATGACATTTAGCACAATCAATTGTGAATCTTTCTACGGCGTCAATTCCATTCAACACGATGGCCATGTGTGGTGCTGTCGGAAACCCCGCTTATCAAATACGTGCGCGCGACTGGCGGTTGGAGAGGAGGCCGCGTCAATTGCCCTAGCTGTCAATTCGCCAGTGTGCAAACCAAAATAAGCAAGAACCCCACTTAGGAACACTCCACATTTGTTATATTGTGACAATTTCAATTTTCAGTTATACTAGGCTTTGTGGATCGGTAAGTGCTTCCTGTTTTTCTGGTATTGTGGAGAGGAAAGGATTGGCCATTGCAATACTGAAGCGACTAACGCTCGCTGGCAACGCTATAGCAGTACTACTAGCTAGCAAGAAAGCTACAGGCCCGTTGGATAGGAGTTGAACAATAATGGGGTAAAACAAAATCAAGTGGCATATTAGTCATACCTTCTTTTCTTAAAGTGTATATCTAATAGCAAAGGACCAATATTTTAAGCGAATTGTCAATTTAATTCTCAGTTGCGGGGTGGTCGCATTTATATACAGTACGAACCAAAACATGACTCGACAACCCCGCGTCCCACTCCCATATATAACATACAGACAGACATGCGTCGTGCAGTCCAGCGAGAAATAGACGTGTCGCTCACATGCAAAATATATTGCGAACGACTAGGAGCTAGCAACTTCCCTAACTTTTAAACTAACTGGGACGTTATTGTAATAGCATTTCATACATTAAAATGCGTTTCAGCATAGCTCGTGAAAAAGTAGCCCAACCTGGACTCGGGTAGACTAAAAGTGAATACGGGATGCTCCAATTGTTACATTTCGTGTGATATGTTAATTTGTGGAGATCCCATAATCCATTTCGCATGTCACGAATTACGATTCGTATGATGCTTTTGTATATAGTGTATGTGGACACCCCTTCAAATGACTGGATTCGGCTATTTCAGCCACACCCGTTGCTGACAGGTGTATAAAATCGAGCACACAGCCATGCAATCTCCGTAGACAAACACTGGCAGAATGTCCTTACTGAAGAACTCAGTGACTTTCAAAGTGGTACGGTCATAGGATGCCTCCTTTCCAACAAGTCAGTTCGTCAAATTTCTGCCCTGGTTAACTGGAAGTGGTGCTATTGTGAAGTGGAAACTTCATGGTTTAGGCTAGGCCCTGTTTTTCCAGTGAAAGGACATTCTAGACGGTTTTGTGCTTCCAACTTTGTGGCAACAGCTTAAGTTCCTTTGCTGTTTCAGCATGACAGTGCACAAAGCGAGGTCCATACTGAAATGGTTTGTCGAGGTCGGTGTGGAAGAACTTGACTGGCCTGCACAGAGCCCTGACCTCAACCCCATCGAACACCTTAGGGGTGAATTGCAACGCTGACTGCGAGTTAGGCTTAAACGCCCAACATCAGTGCTCCATCTCACTAATGCTGTTGTTGTTGAATGGAAGCAAGAACCCGCAGAAACGGTTCCAACATCTAGTGGAAAGCCTTCCCATAAGAGTGGAGGCTGTTTTAGCAGCAAAGGGGGGACAAACTCCATATTAATATCCATGAGATGTTCGACGAGCAGGTGGTCATGTTATACATTTTTTATTTGTTGTGGCTAACATTAGCTAGGTGGGTAATGTTAAAGGGGTACTTAGGGCATTATTGCCAAAATCCCCATCTACTTTCCCAGAGTCAGATTAATTTGTGGATACCATTTTTATGTCTGCGTGCAGTTTGAAGGAAGTTGCTAACTTGATACTCCCAAAACATTTAGTCATTGCGCTAACGCTAGTTAGCATTGGCTCACAAAACTACCTGCATACTGGACACACACCACCTTTTTATTAAAAAAATCAATAATAGCTGTGACAGAAACAGGAAGTTCCGGTGTAATTTTATTAACTCCGACAGATAATTTGTTCGTTCGACATGGTGGGATCTTTTTTTGTCAGTAAAAATGTGCAAATATGTGCAAATATTGATATAATAACCATCATATGAAAGTGAATTTGGAGTCATGCGATGTGTGGTGTCGTCATTCCACTACGACTCTGGAAACCATGTAGTATATTAGGCTTCAGATGAAATAAATTATGAGCTTCACATGGTGGTGAAAGTGCACGGTAATGAGGTTGATGCTGCTTTCCAATAAATATTGAGGGTTTTATTCTGGTAACATGATGATCTATGCTTGACGGTCGTTTGACAAATATAAATATTCTCCCTCTTATCCATAACAATTTCATTAAGTAGACTAGACAACCCGCACGCCTACTCGCACTGTAACTGCAAGCTGTTGGCTAGAGCGCAGGTGCCAAAACCAGATTAGGCACATTTGCTATTTAACGCAACAGTTTTTGAGACAACTATCTGTAGAGTTAACAATGCAGTGGAAACACACTTAATTTTAGATTTGTATTTGATGCATGAAAACTTAATCTAAAAAGTATATTTTGTGTGCACTACTTCATCACGTGCTGATTTTTATCCACAACAAGTCCATTTGGTGGAAACATACCACTGGTGGAAAAATGCGCAAATTTTTTAAAATGCAGATTTTAGAATATTCACATGAAAATCTGTCATCAATTGTATGGAAACCTAGCAACTGGCACTTAACTCCTGCTTTGTTTGCAGTGTAGATAGCTAATATGCCAAGTTCAACTTCCTATTTTTCCCATTTGAAATATGCATCCACTGAATTTCTGTTGATTTAGGTCTGATCATTCTTTCTCTGCGGAGGTTTATTGGGCTATTGTACGACGGTAACATTAGCTAGGTCAAGTGGCAATGGCAAATAATTGTTAGTAAGGCCTACTTTAATGCAGAACAGTTGCATTTGACCCTTTATCTAACATGTTCATATCCATAATTGGGCAGACAATACTATTATACTGTTTGTAGAGTAGCTAGTATAGTATTATGTCTTTCATATTGTTTGTGAATTAATGTGCGGCATGTATATCTCCTTCATGTGGTTTCTAGTCACAGCCATGATGCAGTGATATCTCTTGATTCCCATCATTTGTCCCTTAGGAGAATGGCAGCTAAGGTGAATGGCAGTTCAGCTCTGGTTAAAGAGGACGAGGAGCCCATGGACATAACTGTAACACACACAGAGCTCTACCAGACCCTCATAGACGCAGGCCTTCCACAGAAAGTGGCGGAGAGCCTGGATAAGATATTTCAGACTGGTAAGTGCAATGGAGGTTGTTCACAGTACTACTTGATGGCATTTCATGATATTTCAAAGACCTCATAATGTATAATTCTTCAAGCTCAAGAACACTGTATCAACCGAAGGATTCCACCTTGGTCAGTGGTCATATGATTTAAGTCACTTTGAGTAAAGGGGTCAGTATGTGCATAGCTGTGCAATGGTGACATGCTGAGTGACATCATGTTTCAGTGGCTCTTACAAGGAATATATTACTCTTATCAAATGTGACCCTATAAGTAGAATTTCTCTCTGTCTGTGTGTATAATAATAAAATATTAGGTGGGTTTTTACATTTGTAGCTATTTCACACATACAAGTGTGTGTTATATGTGTGAATTAGGCTTTTGTTTTTTGCATATCCCACACCCTGAGACACCTGGCTGTGACCCCACTCTCCAACGGTATCAGCCATTATTAATGGAGACTCTGGAGCAATTAGGGTGCCTTGCTCAAGGGCACCTCGGCAGTTTTTTCATCGCCTCGTTGATTCGAACCATCGACCTATCGGTTACTGGCCCAGCGCTAGGCTACCTGCCACCCAGTGTGTGTGTGTGTGTGTGTGTGTGTGTGTGTGTGTGTGTGTGTGTGTGTGTGTGTGTGTGTGTGTGTGTGTGTGTGTGTGTGTGTGTGTGTGTGTGGTGTGTGGTGTGTGTGTGTGTGGTGTGTGTGTGTGTGTTGTCTGTGCATTCTAGGACTGGTGGCTTACACTGACCTGGACGAGAGAGCCATTGACGCCCTCAGGGAGTTCAATGAGGAGGGAGCCTTGTCAGTGTTACTGCAGTTCAAGGAGAGTGACCTGTCACATGTGCAGGTGAGCGGTCTTGTCCACACTGTCCCTCAAAAGTAGTTACACAAAGAAGCTAAAAAAATAAAATAGTTATTTACACTTAAAATCTATTGGTGCTCTTTCTCAGAACAAAAGTGCGTTTCTCTGTGGCGTGATGAAGACATACAGACAGCGAGAAAAGCAAGGAAGTAAAGTTCAAGAATCCACAAAGGGACCTGATGAGACTAAGATAAAGGTGAACAAATTGTTTCTTATTTTTTCCGTTAAGTGCAGTACCTTTGTTTTAACAGGGATGGAAATATGTCATGTAGGTCTCTGAATGAATGTATGTGTTGTTGATGCCGTCTAGGCTCTTCTGGAAAGAACAGGTTACACTTTGGATGTCACCACAGGACAGAGGAAGTATGGGGGGCCTCCACCTGACGAGGTGCACTCAAGGGCCCAGCCTGGAATCGGAACAGAGGCAAGAAGCACAAACTTTACTGGTTGTGAAAGACATAGCAATCTCATGTATTGGCTGTTAGGACGATGTCCTCTCAATTATTGGCAGTTGTAAAAAAAAATCTTTGTCACCTAATGGAAATGAATGCTGGTGAAAGACTGTTAAACATCTAATATGCCTTTTCACAAACAAACCTCTTAGATTTCTAGGGAGCACCATCTTATCCAAGTCAAATACAATCAAAGTTACACAGTATGTCTATAATTTGACATTTTTATCTTATCAATGCAGGTATTTGTTGGCAAGATCCCCAGGGACCTGTATGAGGATGAGCTGGTCCCTCTGTTTGAGAAAGCCGGGCCTATTTGGGACCTGCGTCTGATGATGGACCCCCTTCTCTCGGGTCAGAACAGAGGATATGCCTTCATCACCTTCTGCAATAAAGATGCTGCCCTAGAGGCCGTCAAGCTTGTAAGATTTCCCCTTTTAATCACCAGACATAAAGAGCATGACTTGGTAATTAACAGTATTTGCTTTGCTATCCTTGCACCTTGTAGATAGGTGGATCACTTTGTCTCATCATACCAGAGTTATCTGGGAAGTGTAAATGTGCATGACTTACCTGTGTGGGGCTACATTTTGAGAACACTTTTTGTTTATCTTTTTGTTTTAGTGTGATAATTATGAAATCCGGTCAGGTAAATACCTGGGTGTCTGCATCTCTGTCGCAAACAATCGTCTGTTTGTTGGGTCAATTCCAAAGAACAAGACAAGAGAAGGCATATTGGAAGATTTCAGCAAAGTCACAGGTTAGAGAAAGATTAGTACCATTTTTCTATTTTTTTTGTTCCCCTTAAATCTAAATAATGATTTATATTTGGAATATCGGCTGACAAGTCAAAGGAAATTGCCTTCAGCAAGTAATCACACCCCTTTTTCCACATTTTGTAGTCTTACAGCTGAATTTAAAATTGATTCATTTGAGATTTTAGTCACTGGCCTACACACATTACCCCATAATGTCAACATTTTTCCACATTAATTAAAAATGAAAAGCTGAAATGGCTTGAGTCAATAAGTATTGAACCCCAGTTTTACAGCAATCCTAAATAAGTTCAGGAGAAAAATCTGTACTTAACAAGTCACATAAGTTGCATGGACTCACTCAATGTGCAATAGTAGTGTTTAACATGATTTTTGAATGACTTCCTCATCTCTGTACCCCACACACAATTATCTGTAAAGTCCCTCAGTCAATCAGTGAATTTCATGCAAAGATTCAACCACAAAGACCAGGGAGGTTTCCAATGCCTCGCCAAGAAGGGATCCTTTTGGTAGATGGGTAAAAATTCAAAAGCAGACATTGAATATCCCTTTGAGCATGGTAAAGTTATTCATTACACTTTAGATGGTGTATCAATACACCCAGTCACTACAAAGATACAGGCGTCCTCCCTAACTCAGATGCTGGAGAGTAAGGAAACCGCTCAGGGATTTCACCATGAGGCCAATGGTGACTTTAAAACAGTTGCAGAGTTTAATGGCTGTGATAGACAACTGATGGTTCAACAACATTGTAGTTACTCCACAATCCTAACCTAATTGGCAGAGTGAAAAGGAAGCCTGTACAGAATACAAATATTCCAAAACATGCATCCTGTTTGCAACAAGGCACTAAAGTAATACTGAAAAAAGTGTTTGCAGCAAATGCAACACATTACTGAGTACCACTCTCCACATTTTCAAGCATAGTGGTGGCTGCATCATGTAATGGGTATACTTGTAATCGGTTTCAGGATAAAAACAAAACAGAATGGAACTAAGCACAGGCAAAATCCTAGAAGAAAACCTGGTTCAATCTACTTTCCACCAGACACTGGGAGATTAATTCACCTTTCAGCAAGACAATAACCTAAAACATCAAATCTATACTGGACTTGCTTACCAAGACAGTGAAGGTTCCTGAGTGGCCGAGTTACAACCAACTTGACAGAGCTTAAAGAATTTTGAAAATAATAATGTGCAAATATTGCACAATCCAGGTGTGCAAAGCTCTTAGAGACTTGCAAAACTCACAGCTGTAATCGCTGCCAAAGGTGCTTCTAGAAAGTATTGACTAAGGGGTGTGAATACTTATGTAAATTAGATATTTCTGTTTTTAATTTTAAATACATTTTCGTTATGGGGTATTGTGTGTAGATGAATGAGTAAAAAATATATATATAATCCATTTTGAATTCAGGCTGTAACACAACAAAATGTGGAGTAAGTCAATTGGTAGGAATACTTTACTGTAGATGGAGATTTTCAACAAGTTATTAAGCTATCTGAGAAGATCAGTGATTCGGTATTCATGCTTTAATACCTGCATACTCCACCTAGACATAAAGACCTGCCATTCTTTCTCTGTCTTTTACATTGTAATAATGCACAATTATAATTAGGTGGGTGCGTACCCTTGATCAATTAGGGCTAAGTGCCTTGCTCAAGTGCATATCGGCATATGCTTTATTTAGCTTGGGGATTCGAACCAGCAACCTTTTGGTTACTGTCTCAACGCTTTTAATTAACTGCTAGGCTACCTGCCGCCGTACTGTACCGTTTGGTACAGCCCTGTGTGTTCTGATATTCACCCTAAAAGATTACATTAATCATGAAACTTACCGGAGATACACTTGACAACCACCCAGTGACGACATATCCTAGTCAATCATATTATACGATCAGTGTAATGGAAGCTTGTCTAGGAATTTTTTGACCATGCACTTCTGTTTGCTTCCACCAGAGAGCCTCATGGAGGTGATACTCTACCACCAGCCAGATGACAAAAAGAAAAATCGTGGCTTCTGTTTCTTGGAATACGAGGACCACAAGTCTGCAGCCCAGGCCCGTCGGCGCCTCATGAGCGGCAAGGTGAAGGTGTGGGGGAACCCTGTTACTGTTGAGTGGGCAGACCCAGTAGACGAACCGGATCCAGAGATTATGGCAAAGGTGAGATCTTAAAGACCTGCACCTCTGGGGTCTAGTGTCTGAACACAGCAAAGCGATGATAAATCACAGATACTAGGGTGTAGAGAAAATATGCAGATATCTTTCATTTAGAAATAAAATGGTCATCCTTGGTCAGAGAACCACTTCTAAAGGCTCTCTTTTGGTCTTGCACCAGGTAAAAGTGCTGTTTGTGAGGAACCTGGCCACACCAGTCACAGAGGAACTCCTGGAGAAAACCTTCTCCCAGTTTGGGAAGTTGGAACGGGTCAAGAAGCTGAAAGATTATGCCTTTGTGCACTTTGAGGACAGAGATGCTGCCGTGAAGGTGAGTACAGGCGTCTTCTACGCCTCCTTTGAGTATGCATGCTGTGTGTTTGCCTTGTGCTTATGGAGAATCTCTGGGAAATTCATTCGGGGAAACCCACCCCCGTTTAGGCAATGCAAGAAATGAACGGCAAAGAATTGGAAGGCGAGGAGATAGAGATTGTTCTGGCAAAGCCTCCGGACAAGAAGAGGAAAGATCGGCAGGCCCAGAGACAGCCATCCAGGACCACAGGGTGAGTAGTGTTCGACCACACCTAGCGACACCCAGTCTGCTTGGAGTGGCTGGTGTGACCGTCTTATGATCTGTTTTTGTGTTTTGCAGTGCCTTCAGAAAGTATTCACACTTATTCCACATTTTGTTGTGTTTCAGCCTGAATTCAATTTTCTCACCCATCTACACACAATACCCCATAACGGCAGAGGGAAAACATGTTTTTATTGAAAATGAAATACAGAAATACCCCTGAGTCAATACTTTGTAAAAGCACCTTTGGCAGAGATTACAGCTGTGAGTCTTTCTGGGTAAGTCCCTAAAGCCCTGTTCACACTGCAGGCCTTAATGCTCAAATCAGTTTTGTTTTTCAAATCCATTTTGGATTACTGACTGTCCCGAACAGCAAATGACCAAATCGGATTTGTGTGTGTTCAGACATCAGTCATTTGCTGACGAGGCTATGCTAGATTTCATAGTAATGACGGGTGTGTGTGCAGCGGTGTAGGCTTTTTGGTGGTGGTGCTTGTGCTTCCTATCACTCAGAAGTTATGTAGCAAGCAAAGTTGACAACAATGCCTACCATTAATATTTCCCAGTTGCTTTGAATGTTCAAAATCATAGGTTAAGAACACTTAAAGCCTCAAAGAATAACATGATCCAACTTGATCCAAGCAAGTCCTTTTTGGCTAGCCACAGCATTCAACTAGATAGCTAGGTAGCTATTTAGCTCTCTAGCGCATGCACTAATTTGTTTGTAAACAATTAACAAGCTAGTTAGCTACCTCATGTTCATATCAAACTGTCAACAGAGTAGCTAGCAAGCAACAATATATGCCCAATAACAGTCTAAAAGCCACTTGGGGGCAAATAAATCAGATTTGACCATTCAAACACAAGTCATATGGCCAGGAAACAGATTTGTATCTGACTTCAAACCATTTATGAAACTGTTCCTCAGCCCCTATGGAACATTCACTGTCAGTGTAGATTTGGCCTTGTGTTTTAGATTATTGTCCTGCTGAAAGGTGAATTAATCTCCCAGTGTCTGGTGGAAAGCAGACTGAACCAAGTTTTCCTCTAGGATTTTGCCTGTGCTTAGCTTCATTCAATTTCTTTTTTATCCTGGAAAAACTCACCCGTCCTTAACGATTACAAGCACACCCATGCCATAATGCATCCACCACTATGCTTGAAAGTATGGAGATTGGTACACAGTAATGTATTGTATGAAGTTTGACCCAATCATAATGCTTTGCGTTGAGGACAAAAAGTGAATTGACCCTTTTATTTCAGTATTACTTTAGTGCCTTGTTACTAACAGGATGCATGTTTTGGAATATTTGTATTCTGTACAAGCTTCCTTCATTCCGTTCTGTCAATTAGGTTAGTATTGTGGAGTAACTACCATGTTGTTGGTCCATCCTCAGTTTTCTCCTATCACAGCCATTTAACTCTGCAACTGTTGCAAAGTCACCACTGGCCTCATGGTGAAATCCCTGAGCGGTTTCTTTACTCTTAAGCAACTGAGTTAGGAAGGACGCCTGTATCTTTGTGGTGACTTGGTGTATTGATACACCATCCAAATTGTAATGAATAACTTCACCATGATCAAAGGGATATTCAATGTCTGCTTTTGAATTTTTACCCATCTACCAAAAGGATCCCTTCTTTGCGAGGCATTGGAAAACCTCCCTGGGCTTTGTGGTTGAATCGTTGTCTGAAATTCACTGATTGACTGAGGGACCTTACAGATAATTGTATGTGTGGGGTACAGAGATGAGGTAGTTATTCAAAAATCATGTTAAACACTATTATTGCCCACAGTGTCCATTCCATGCAACTTATTATGTGACTTGTGAAGCAACATTTTACTCCTTAACTTATTTAGGCTTACAATAAAAAAGGGATTGAATACTTACTCAAGACATTTAATTATTTATTCATTTTTAATAATTCCACTTTGACATTATGGGATATTGTGTGTAGATCAGTGACGACAAATCTCAAATTAATCTATTTTAAATTCATGCTGTAACAACAATGTGGACTCAAGGGGTCAAGGGGTATGAACATTTTCTGAAGTATTCACACTTGAGTGTACAAAACATTAGGTACACCACCTCTTTCCATTACATAGACTGGCCAGGTAACTCCATGTGAAAGCTATGATCCCTAATTGATGTCATCTGTTAAATCAACAGTATAGATGAATGAGAGGAGACAAGTTAAAGAAAGATTTTAAGCCTTGAGACAATTGAAACATGGATTGTGTATGTGGGCCATTTCAGAGGGTGAATGGGCAAGGCAAAATATTTAAGAGCCTTTGAACGGGGTATGGTAGTAGGTGCGATGCGCAACGGTTTGAGTATGTCAGGAACTGCAACGCTTGCTAGGGTTTTCACGCGCAACAGTTTCCCGTGTGTATCAAGAATGGTCGACCACCCAAACCAACTTGACACAACTGTGGGAAGCATTGGAGTCAACATGGGCCAGCATCTCTGTGAAATGCTTTCAACACCTTGCAGAGTCCATGCCCTGACAAATTGAGGCTGTTCTGTGGGAAAAAGGGGGTGCAACTCTATATTCCTGTCTGCACAAAAAAACCTGTCATGTTGCCTCTCTTGCTTTGTTGTCACAGGTATGATGATTACTACTACTACTATCCTGCTCCACGCATGCCACCTCAAATGCGTGGCAGGGGGAGAGGCGGGAGAGGTGGATATTCATACCCACCGGACTACTACGGTTATGAGGATTACTACGATGATTACTACAGCGGTGGTTACGACTACCATGACTACAGAGGTGGCTACGACGACCCTTACTACGGTGGTTACGATGACGTCTACGTGCCGAGAGGAAGGGGCAGGGTGAATCGAGGTGCCCCCCTCCCTGCCAGAGGCCGAGGACCACCACCCCCTCGTGGCAGAGGTGGCTACGTCCAAAGGGGGGGTCCTATGGGCGTACCGAGGGGGAGCCGTGGGGGCCGGGGAGGCCCGCCCCAGCTGCAGAGGGGCCGTGGCATCAGAGGGCCCAGGGGGAACCGCGGGTTCAATGTGGGCGGGAAGAGGAAGGCCGACGGTTACAACCAACCAGACTCCAAGCGCCGGCAGACCAACAACCAGAACTGGGGCTCCCAACCCATTGCCCAGCAACCCCTGCAACAAGGTGGCGACTATTCTGGTAACTATGGTTACAATAATGACAACCAGGAGTTTTACCAAGATTCTTATTGGCAACAATGGAAGTAGACAAAAAAATGAACTTTTGATTGCCTGTATGTTAGAGCTGGGCGATATGGACAAAAATCCATATCACGATAAATTGACCAAATTATCAAGATAACTAAATTGAACGATATGTTTAACTTTAAAGGTCCAATGCAGACGTTTTTATCTCAATATCAAATAATTTCTGGGTAACAATTAAGTACTATACTGTGATTGTTTTCAATTAAAATGGTCAAAAAGAAACAAAAATAGCTTCTTAACAAAGCAATTGTCAAGCAAGAATTTTGCTAGGACTGTATGGGAGTGGCTGTTATTGGCAGAGATTTAAAACTTTTTATTGGTCTATTAACCAATTTACAGGCAGGCCAAAACATTTTACTTTTCAAACAGCTCTTACACTAAAATGGCATTATCATAATTTTCCCTGTATTATTCCAACTTCATAGTATGGAAATGTATGTGAAACACAGCCAAATCGCATTTTTAGACTGCACCGGGCCTTTAATGTGCACCACATGTTTCAATATTACCCTTAACTGCTACTACTACTTTGAATGATATACCTATCAATTTTCCCATTAACAGTAACCCATATATCATAATCAACTATAGCAGCAAAATGTCCAGATAAGTGGACGGTGTCGATAATTTTCAGTTTATCGTCCCAGCTCTACTGTGTGTATATATATCAACCTTCACATTCTAAGGAAATGGTAACAAAAAATGCATGTTTAAATTGGCTTAACATTACCCTTTTTGAAATATAGATTGGTTTCACTACAGTAACCAATATGGAGCAAAAGAGTACATATCAAATAATTTGCTTAATTTGTTCTAATCCTTTTTTGCTTTTCTTGTGGCTACTTAGGACATCTTGGGCTTAAAAAGCAAGCCATTTATTTTATTATTTTTAAAAGTAAATTATCATTTATATATTTTTTAAGTTGGCATTTATAGGAAAAAGTGGACAATCATTTAAAAAAATAACAATTATTTGAGAAAGCATATGCAATCATGAGAACTATTCAGTGACTGGCGACCAACCCCTTCCCAGAACCCCCTCCTCCTTATTGGACATTTTCCTCCCCTACCTCTGATAGGTAGACATAGGACATTGCTTGTACAAGGCTTTAAAGTGAGAGCTGTTGCAGAGGTGGGTAAAAAAGGAAAATTAGACTTTTTCATGTACCGTAACAGTTGCGTTAAAGTTGTATGTTTAGCATTTGTTGAAGTAGACAAACTTATGTTTTTCTAAATGTGTCACTATAACTTCAACTATTTTCTCTCAAATTTCCCCTTTTAGATAATGGGTCTGGCAACCTTAATCGCCAAGACAATTTGTTCTTTGTTGTGTTTGTATTTATAAAAATGTTATTGTTACCTTTCAATAAAACTCAACCATACTACAATGAATTATCAGCTATTTCAAATTCAGTCGTGGAATATTTTGATCAGACCAATTTTTATCTCCATGTTTGGCCTCGAATGTGAGATATAATTTTTTTAATGAAAGAAACAGTACAACTACATCTATTGAGATCAAGTAGTTATTTCACTGATGTTGTACTATTCTGTTTTGGGCAAAGTTGAGTGACCAACGCATTTACACCAAACACCTGGCAGTTCACGCTAATGTGCTAGGTTCCTGGTCCATCTATTACCTGGCAATATAAATAGTACAGCATCTTTTTCTTACATTTTTTTATCGTTTTGATTTCTTATTTAGCTACTCTCCCATTTTATTACAACTTAAGTTTTATTTTGTGTTTTGTTTAAGTTTCTCCTTTTATTCCGAATTACCCCAGGTGAAGACGCGAGAACGGCAGCGGTTGAGTGAGTGTGGAACACATCTATTCTCTGCTGTGTTCTTCCCCAAAGAAGGGTGAGCCTGGTTTACCTCTTCACTGCTAAACTGGCGCTACCCCTCTGCTGAGGGGCCTCAGCCCACATCACTTGTTTTGCTCAGTAAAATAATACACCAGTTTGATTACATCAGCTAGTGTCTGATTTTAATTTATGTTAAAAATGACGTTTAGTTTTCTAGTAAACACCTCTAGTAAAAACAAATTCTGGTAACATGAATGGGAATTTCAGCTTAATACTAAGAGGGACACGTGTGAACAAAGATAATGCCGTGGTGTGTTTACTGAGTAAAACATGGAGAATAGCGCTTTCCTCTTATAAGGACTTCAGTCACAAAGCTTCCCAAAACTAGCACTGCCTTAAACAGATATTAGACTACCTTGCCAGAGACCAAAGATGGGTACAGATGATGCATATTATACTAGGTGTCACCTGTTGTTTAAAGTCAAAAGTTCACTGCCATCCTGAATAAGAATTATAAGAGGGCAGACGAAAAAGACTAGCCTGCACTCAGGACAATCCTGTTTTATAGACCTATCATGTCCCAAATGCTCATGTCTAAATTTGGAAAACCAGTGATCCTCTGAACATTGTGATAAATGTTTTTCTGCTCACCATTTTGAATCTCGAGGACTAATGCAATTGGAATATTATGTCTGCTGAACTTCTCATGGAAGGACCACACGATTGGCTAATCTGTTTGTACAGACTGATTGGATCCTGTTGCCTCATAATGGAACTTTGGAAGTACAGATGGACTTCATGATCTCTGATCATTGTCTCTACACTGGCACCCTATCTAGGGTGTACTCAGATATACATCAATTTCAAATTTGCAAAACCTAATTTGTTCAAGGGCACAGAAATTCTATGCCTTGGAGTTGAACCAACAACCCCTTCAGTCATTTGTTTTATACCCTCAGACATTACTTTGCTGATCAGATATGTCTTCTGACAGACTATTAGATGGACAGAATATAGCCGTTAGCTTGCTACTATTGTATTATAGGCAAAATACATTTTGTTTACAATAGGACTGCTTGTCAAGTGTTTATTATTTTACTGGAGGTTAGTGATATTTGATGTGTTAGTATTTTCGATACAATGGCATCTGGTGTGAGTTTTTTCTCTTAGTACAGTTGATGGTCGACTTTTACTAGAGAGAGACATACAATATTTTTTTCTTCCATTATTAATATTGCTTTGTATGAAAAGGAAATGTTTTATACAGTGCGGTCCTAAATATTGACACCCTTGATAAAGATGAGCAAAAATTACTGTATAAAATAATTCAAATACTACAATGAATGCAAATAAATTGGGAAATTATATATATTTTTTAAACGAATACATTCATTCATACAGATCCTTGGTGTCCTTCGTCATGGAAATAATATATTTTCCCACATTGTTTGAGTATAGTATTATACATTTTATATAGTATTTTTTGCTCATCTTTATCAAGACGCTTGAAATCAATTGAAAAACGTTGGTTAACAACATGTACAGAAAGTGTTTTATACTCAGTTTGCAATGAGATTTTGCAATTAGAACCAAATCACCACTGAACCAGAAGTTAAATACAATTGATTATTACCATGCTACAAATGATTCAACAACCAAACAGTGCCAAAGCACCACACCCGACTTTACAAATTCACGACCAAAACTGTTTTGAATCTCTAACCTGTGGTTTAAAAAAAACAGGAAAGGAATCAACAAAATAATCTGATTAATTTCAGATGACTTCCAGAAAGAGTGATGCAAGTACTTCCTTATCATATTTTAACTCCTTGTTTTTGTCACCTGGCTTATCTATCAGGGTGCGTGTCAGAGGTGGCCCCGACCCAGTCTTGTCACGATGTGGACTTGCTAGGTGGGGCTCGCAGTCAGAGGCAGCTGTGAGGACTATGGGGGTAAGTTTAGGACGTTTTCTTCCTAAACCGTTCTCTTTCACTGTTTTTCTTACACTTCCCATTATTCAGGTTTCACCAAATTCCTGTGGGGATTAAGATCCTGAAAGCAGAAGTCAGTTTCTGGGTGAGGTAAGAGAGAAAAGTATCCCTTAACCCTTTACACGTATACGGGTTGAAAATGGCAGTTTTGGGCACTGATAAGCGCTTAAATTGGAACGCAGTGGCTGTACAGTAACATGCTATAAATGACGTCAGAGCACAGGCTCTGCGCTTCACAGCGCTGTGTGGGTTTTGACTGACAGCCTTTCTGAGCTTGAGCACCGCATGCGACAAGACGTTGCCCCCATCTCCCGCTAATTGGGCAACTTTTGTAATTGTTTTGTTTTCTGGGAGAGGGAAATGCTGCAAATTAAGAGGACTCCACAATGTATTTTGAAAGATGAGACATTGAGGATTATAATAAATACTGCTTTGATGTCATACAAGCAAGCCAAGTCCAAATGTGCATTTCCATATCATAAAACTCATGTCATATACAGTGTCAACATTTATGATGACTGTTTGTACAGTTACAAGATGACATAGTGTCATACCCTGGGTTGTTCTGAACAGATGGAGCCTATGTTTGTCTGTTGTGAAGAAAATCTCGCCTGAATGCACCTCATGACTCCTTTCTATGCGCACCAAAATTACAATCTGTTTCTCTGAATTGCTTTGTGAAAGCCTAACACTGTAAGATCATATTTTATAACTTAGCTAGTCATGTTGGCAATAAAACAAGCATTTAACAAGCCCACCTGACCCTGATTGCAATTTATAATGGGCTGTTTTTGGGTTGCGTAAACAACAGCAGTAATTGTGTTATTTGCTGGGTTGTCTTCCAAACAAAACAACTACAAGTGTGCTTGGCCTAGTTCCTCAACAGCACAGCTAGGAGAGCTAAAAAAAAAACCTGAACACCAGTTAGTCCTCTCATTCAAACCCTTATGTTGCACCTAACCCACATTTTCCAGGAATATTCTTATGTTAGTAATGGATCCAGACTATTTAAGATTTCGTTATCAACAAATGCAGCAAATGTCAAATGCACGTTATAAGACCCAAGTTGAGGACAAAACAGTTCACCTGACACAAGACTGAATCCAAACATTACACTGTTTAATTTACAGTGCATTCGGAAAGTATTCAGACCCCTTGACTTTTTCCACATTTTGTTACGTTACAGCCTTATTCTTAAATGTATTAAATCGTTTTTTCCCCGCATCAATTTACACACAATACCCCATAATGACAAAGCAAAAACAGGTTTTTAGAATTGTTTGCAAAATTTCTTATTTTTTTACTGAAATCACATTTACATAAGTATTCAGACCCTTTACTCAGTACTTTGTTGAAGCATCTTTGGCAGTGATTACAGCCATGAGTCTTCTTGGGTATGACAGTACAAGGTTGGCACACCTGTATTTGGGGAAGTTTCTTTGATTCTCTCAAGCTCTATCAGGTTGGATGGGGAAAAATTATGTATTCACCTTATTTGTTGGATATGTAAAAATTATTTACTTAAAAAACAGTATGATATTTCCATACTGCTAATTCTGTGTTTTATGGTCCCCACTCTAGCACCCTGCACCTAGTCTGGGTGTTGAGGACATGGGTTTCTACTAGAGATAGCTTGAAACTGACAAATGATTGATGTTGGTGATAACCTAAAAACTGGCATTCTATAGACAAGATGTGATGTGTGTGATCCAAGAGAGTGATAGCCTAGAAGAGTTTATAACAATGCCTCATTGTCTCATCTTCCTGGCATCTGGGAAACTAAGCCAGGTTGGGGGTAAAACACCATCCTGTGTAGATAACCAAGGTGGCTTATGGGAGATGGAACCATTGTGACGAAGCATTTGTAGGTCCTATATAATATCAGTTTTGTTCATTTTCAGTTAGGCTCTCAGCCTAACAGTCAGAACAAGTGTTGGGGTGACGGTTTCATTATTGCAATAAATAATCAATATTAATAAAGATGATTGTTTGAAGAAATTATCAAGTCTCTCTCAGTACTGAATTTCCATGACACGCTGTATAGCTATTTTCAGGTCTCTCCAGAAATGTTAATGTCCGGGCTCTGGCTGGGCCACTCAAGGACATTCAGAGACTTGTCCTGTTGGAAGGTGAACCTTTGCACCAGTCTTGAGGTCCTGAGAGCTCTGGAGCAGGTTTTCATCAAGGATCTTGCTGTACTTGCTCCGTTCATCTTTCCCTTGATCCTGACTAGTCTCCCAGTCCCTGCCTCTGAAAAACATCCCCACAGCATGATGCTGCCACCACCATGCTTCACCGTAGGGATTTGTGCCAGGTTTCCTCCAGACGTGATGCTTGGCATTCAGGCCAAAGAGTTCAATCTTGGTTTCATCAGATCAGAGAATCTTGTTTCTAATGGTCTGAGAGTCCTTTATGTGCAACAACTCCACGTGGGCTGTCATGTGCCTTTTTACTGAGGAGTGCTGCAGAGATGGTTGTCATTGAAATTGGACGGGCGGCATCTCAAGGATGATCAATAGAAAAAGGATGCACCTGAGCTAAATTTCGAGTCTCAGCAAAGGTCTGAAAATTTATAAAAACCTGTTTTCGCTTTGTCATTATGGGGTATTGTGTGTAGATTGATGAGAAAAAAACATGAATTGAATCAATTTTAGAATAAGCCTGTAATGTAACAAAATGTGGAAAAAGGGAAGGGATCTGAATACTTTCCGAATGTACTGTAAATTAAACAGGGTAATGTTTGTATTCAGTCTTGTGTCAGGTTAACTGTTTTGTCCTCAACTTGGGTCTTATAATTTTACCATAATCTCCAAAATGTTCCCTTTCAATTGCTAAAATGCGTATGCATATGCTTTTCATATTTATTCTGTAAGAAACAGCTACATTTAGCCCTGTCCATATTGGCCAATTTCCACAAGTGTAAAGGGTAGATAAGTTCACTTTGGAGTTGGGAGAATGTTTGAGCTACTTGTAGAAAGAATACAGTCACCCTGATTCTAAATACCCCCCCCCCCCCCCCCCCCCCCCCCCCCCCCTCCAAAAAAGTCCCTTATGTTCTTTATCAAAAGCCTTAGTTTACAGAAACCTACACTAAACACCCAACATTCACTGCTTTTATCAAATGTAATGTATCATAAGGATTGGCAATTGGAAAACAATTTTAGAAGGGAAAACCAAAAATACCTCATTGTACTCTAAATGTGTTGGGTTTGAGCTTACTCCAACACTCACTGCACATCAGCTACCAATGTTGGGAGTTATTACTTTTTTTCTCCTCTTTAGGATTAAATGTATCATTACATGATTTCAATCCAATGCCCCTTAGGTAATTGAAGATTGATTCATTAACATGACTTCACTTGGCCACCTAAAATGGAATTGAGAGAGAAAAAAAAATCTTTGTTTTGCAATTAGCAAATTCATAGCTCCATTCATATTATATTAGCCATAGGCATTTTCCTTTTTACTGCCGAAAAAGGTTTCACATTCAAAAGACCATGCATGGAATTTGTGCATGTAGATCAGAGTAGTATGTTGGAGCCATTATCAGTTTTAATCACTTGTGTTTTAGAAATGATTTCAATTATGACTTGCATGGTTTTCATAAATCCAATTGCATTAATAAAAGCTCTTTAAATGTAGATTAGGAATTTAAGTCAGCACTGTTGGTGCAGATCCAGAGCATGGACCGATCAGACGCTTTAAAACCTGTTCTAGACCACAGAGATTGGTACACATTGACTCCTGTACAGTGAGTGTATAAAACATTAGGAACACCTTCCTAATATTGCGTAATACCCCCCCCCCCCCCCTTTGCCCTCAGAACAGCCTTAATTCGTCAGGTGTGGACTCTTCAAGGTGTTAAAAGCGTTCCACAGGGATGCATGTTGACTTCAATGCTTCCCACAGTTGTGTCAAGTTGGCTGGATGTCCTTTTGGGTGGTGGACCATTCTTGACACACACGGGAAACTGTTGAGCGTGAAAAACCCAGCAGCGTTGCAGTTCACAACACAAACTGGTGTGCCTGGCACCTACAACCATACACCTTTGAAAGCACTTAAATATTTCGTCTTGCCCATTCACCCTCTGAATGGTACACAATCTATGTCTCAATCTTCTCAAGGCTTAAAAATCCTTGAACCCTTCTCCTCCCCTTCATCTACACTGATTGAAGTAGATTTAACAAGTGACATCGTTAAGGGATAATATCTTTCACCTGGATTGACATGGTCACTCTATGTAATGGAAAGAGCAATGTGTTCCTAGTGTTTTATACACTCAGTGTATATACAGTACATTCAGAAAGTAATCACAGCCCTTTACTTTTTCCACATTTTGTTGTGTTCCAGCCATACATTCCTAAAGAAAATCATGTACTTTTTACTCCATACATTTTCACAGACACCCAAAGTACTTGTTACATTTTGAATGCTTAGCAGGACAGGAACACTGTGTAATTCACACATTTCTCAAGAGAACATCCCATGTCATACAGTGGCTTGCGAAAGTATTCACCCCCCTTGGCATTTTTCCTATTTTGTTGCCTTACAACCTGCAATTAAAATACATTTTTGGGGGGGTTCGTATCATTTGATTTACACAACATGCCTACCTCTTTGAAGATGCAAAATATGTTTTATTGTGAAACAAACAAGAAATAAGACAAAAAACAGAAGAAAAAACGAAACAGAAAGCGTGCGTAACTATTCACCCCCCCAAAGTCAATACATTGTAGAGCCAATTTTTGCAGCAATTACAGCTGCAAGTCTCTTGCGGTATGTCTCTATAAGCTCTAGCCACTGGGATATTTGCCCATTCTTCAAGGCAATACTGCTCCAGCTCCTTCAAGTTGGATGGGTTCCGCTGGTGTACAGCAATCATTAAGTCATACCATAGATTCTCAATTGAATTGAAGTCTAGTCTTTGACTAGGCCATTCCAAGACATTTAAATGTTTCTCCTTAAACCACTTGAGTGTTGCTTTAGCAGTATGCTTAAGGTCATTGTCCTGCTAGAAGGTGAACCTCTGTCCCAGTCTCAAATCTCTGGCAGAATGAAACCGGTTTCTCTCAAGAGTTTCTCTCAAGAATTACAAAGCCCAGCTCTGTAGAGTGTATGGCTTTAAGTGGTCTCTGATTAATGCCCTCCTTGCCTGGTCTGTGAGTTTTGGTAGGCGGCCCTCTCTTGGCAGGTTTGTGGTGGTGCCATATTCTTTCCATGTTTTTTATAATGGATTTAATGGTGCTCCGTGGGATGTTCAAAGTTTTTGATATTTTTTTATAACCCAACCCTGATCTGTACTTCACCACAACTTTGTCCATGACCTGTTTGGAGAGCTCCTTGGTCTTCATGGTGCCGCTTGCTTGGTGGTGCCCCTTGCTTAGTGGTGTTGCAGACTCTGGGGCCTTTCAGAACAGGTGTATATATATACTTAGATCATGTGACAGATCACGTGACACTTAATTAAAGTCCACCTGTGTGCAATCATGTAACCTCTGAAGGTAATTGTTTGCACCAGATCTTGTTTAGGGTCTTCATAACAAGGGGTTAAATACAGTTGAAGTTGTAAGTTTACATACACCTCAGCCAAATACATTTCAACTCAGTTTTTCACAATTCCTGACATTTAATCCTAGTAAAAATTCCCTGTCTTAGGTCAGTAAGGATCACCACTTTATTTTAAGAATGTGAAATGTCAGAATAATAGTAGAGTGATTTATTTCAGCTTTTATTTCTTTCATCACATTCCCAGTGGGCCAGAAGTTTACATACACTCAATTAGTATTTTGTAGCATTGTCTTTAAATTGTTTAACTTGGGTTAAATGTTTCTGGTAGCCTTCCACAAGCTTCCCACAATAAGTTGGGTGAATTTTGGCCTATTCCTCCTGACAGAGCTAGTGTAACGGAGTCAGGTTTGTAAGGCCTCCTTGCTTGCACACGCTTTTTCAGTTCTTCCCACAAATGTTCAATAGGATTGAGGTCAGGGCTTTGAGATGGCCACTCCAATACCTTGACTTTGTTGTCCTTAAGCCATTTTGCCACAACTTTTGGAAGTGCTTGTGGTCGTTGTCCATTTGGGAGACCCATTTGCGACCAAGTTTTAACTTCTTGACTTATGTCTTGAGATGTTGCTTCAATAAAGCCACATAATTTTCCTGCCTCATTGATGCCATCTATTTTGTGAAGTGCACCAGTCCCTCCTGCAGCAAAGCACCCCCACAACATGATGCTGCCACCCCCGTGCTTCACGGTTGGGATGGTGTTCTTCGGCTTGCAATCCTCACCCTTTGTCCTCCAAACATAACGATGGTCATTATGGCCAAACAGTTCTATTTTTGTTTCATCAGACCAGAGGACATTTCTACAAAAAGTACCATCTTTGTCCCCACAGGGTTCAATTCTTGGACCGACTCTCTTCTCTGTATACATCAATGAGGTCGCTCTTGCTGCTGGTGAGTCTCTGATCCACCTCTATGCAGACGACACCATTCTGTATACTTCTGGCCCTTCTTTGGATACTGTGTTAACAACCCTCCAGGCAAGCTTCAATGCCATACAACTCTCCTTCCGTGGCCTCCAATTGCTCTTAAATACAAGTAAAACTAAATGCATGCTCTTCAACCGATCGCTACCTGTACCTACCCGCCTGTCCAACATTACTACTCTGGACGGCTCTGACTTAGAATACGTGGACAACTACAAATACTTAGGTGTCTGGTTAGACTGTAAACTCTCCTTCCAGACCCATATCAAACATCTCCAATCCAAAGTTAAATCTAGAATTGGCTTCCTATTTCGCAACAAAGCATCCTTCACTCATGCTGCCAAACATACCCTTGTAAAACTGACCATCCTACCAATCCTCGACTTTGGCGATGTCATTTACAAAATAGCCTCCAATACCCTACTCAACAAATTGGATGCAGTCTATCACAGTGCAATCCGTTTTGTCACCAAAGCCCCATATACTACCCACCATTGCGACCTGTACGCTCTCGTTGGCTGGCCCTCGCTTCATACTCGTCGCCAAACCCACTGGCTCCATGTCATCTACAAGACCCTGCTAGGTAAAGTCCCCCCTTATCTCAGCTCGCTGGTCACCATTGCATCTCCCACCTGTAGCACACGCTCCAGCAGGTATATCTCTCTGGTCACCCCCAAAACCAATTCTTTCTTTGGCTGCCTCTCCTTCCAGTTCTCTGCTGCCAATGACTGGAACGAACTACAAAAATCTCTGAAACTGGAAACACTTATCTCCCTCACTAGCTTTAAGCACCAACTGTCAGAGCAGCTCACAGATTACTGCACCTGTACATAGCCCACCTATAATTTAGCCCAAACAACTACCTCTTTCCCTACTGTATTTTATTTATTTATTTATTTTGCTCCTTTGCACCCCCATTATTTTTATTTCTACTTTGCACTTTCTCCCATTGCAAATCTACCATTCCAGTGTTTTACTTGCTATATTGTATCTACTTTGCCACCATGGCCTTTTTGCCTTTACCTCCCTTATCTCACCTCATTTGCTCACATTGTATATAGACTTGTTTATACTGTATTATTGACTGTATGTTTGTTTTACTCCATGTGTAACTCTGTGTCGTTGTATGTGTCGAACTGCTTTGCTTTATCTTGGCCAGGTCGCAATTGTAAATGAGAACTTGTTCTCAACTAGCCTACCTGGTTAAATAAAGGTGAAATAAAAATAAAATAAATAAATATGCAGTTGCAAACCGTGGTCTGTTTTTTTATGGCAGTTTTGGAGCAGTGGTTTCTTCCTTGCTGAGCGGCCTTTCAGGTTATGTCGATATAGGACTCGTTTTACTGTGGATATAGATACTTTTGTACCTGCTTTCTGCAGCATCTTCACAAGATCCTTTGCTGTTGTTCTGGGATTGATTTGCACTTTTCGCACCACAGTATAGTCATCTCTAGGAGACAGAACACATCTCCTTCCTGAGCGGTATGACGACTGTGCGGTCCCATGGTGTTTATACTTGTGTACTATTGTTTGTACAGCTGAACGTGGTACCTTCATGCATTTGGAAATTGCTTCCAAGGATGAACCAGACTTGTTAAGGTCTGCACATTTTTTTCTAAGGTCTTGGCTGATTTCTTCTGATTTTCTCATGATGTCAACTAGAGGCACTGAGTTTGAAGGTCAGCTTTGAAATACATCAACAGGTACACCTCCGATTGACTCGGACTAATTGACATCATTTATCAGAAGCTTTTAAAGCCATGACATAATTTTCTGCAATTTTCCAGTCTGTTTAAAGGCACTGTCAACTTAGTGTATGTAAACTTCTGACCCACTGAAATTGTGATACAATGAATTATAAGTTTAATAATCTGTCTGTAAACAATTGTTGGAAAAATTACTTGTCATGCACAAAGTAGATGTCCTTACCGACTTTCCAAAACTATAGTTTGTTAACAAGACATTTGTGGAGGAGTCGAAAAATAAATAATAAATAATTTTGATTTCACTTCACCAATTTGGACTATTTTGTGCATGTCCATTACATGAAATCCCCCCCAAAAATCAATTTAAATTACAGGTTGCAATGCAACAAAATAGGAAAAACGCCAAGGGGGATGAATACTTTTGCAAGGCACTGTACCTACTGCCTCTGATCTGGCGGACTCACTAAATACATGATTTGTTTGTAAATGATGTCAGTGTTGGACTGTGCCCCGCCTTGCTATCTGTAAATATATGTAAAAAATTGTGCCTTCTGGTTTGCTTTATGTTTTATCAATTATATTTACTTTTGAAAGTTAAGTATATTTAAAACCAAATACTTTTAGACTTTTACTCAAGTAGAATTTTACTGTGGGTGACTTGCGCTTTTACTTGAGTCATTTTCTATTAAGTTTACTTTTACTCAAGTATGATAATTGGGTACTTTTCTGCGACAGGAGAAGTCTGAGTGTACGCCATAAGTCATTCATCAATAAAACATGTTTTTAACTGTCTGACTTGGGTCTGTTCTTATTCTGTGTATCACACACAGGGTTTACAAAAAAAAGGTTACTATTTACTAATCTATTATGTTACTAGGAAAAATATTGTAATCCGATTACAGATACTTTTGAAAAACTAGATGATTATTTACTATTTTCTACATTTGTAGAATAATAATGAAAACATCACAACTATGAAATAACATGTCTGGAATCATGTTGTAACCTTCAAAGTAACCACCCTTTGCCTTGATGACAACTTGTGTGTGCAAAACTTGTGCAATTTGACCATGAAGGCCTGATTCACGTAGGCTCCTCTGAACAGTTCATGTTGAGATGTGTCTGTTACTTGAATTCTGTGAAGCAATTATTTGGGTTGCAATTTCTGAGGCTGGTAACTCTAATGAACTTCTCCTCTGCGGCAGAGGTATCTCTGGGTCTTTCATAGTTTTGATGTCTACACTATTATTCTATAATGTAGAAAATAGTAAAAATAAAGAAAAACCTTGAATGAGTAGGTGTTCTAAATCTTTTGACCGGTAAGCGTATGTATACTGTAGCTAAGAAAGTAATACTAAGTGTATGTTGTGTAGTAAGCTCTTAGTAGCCTAATAATTTGGTCTATTTTTACCTCTTTATTTCACATACTGTTCTGACTTGGTGGTGCACATGTAGCCTTTAACCTGTTTTTGAGAAATGTAATTATTGAATATTGTAAGAGCTTTCATTGTCTGCTTAACTTCTTGACGCTACCCATCCCTGTCGCGGGATCATTTTCATCGGCAACCGCTGAATAGCATAGCGCAACAGTCAAATAATATAATATTATATTCATTAAATCACAAGTACAATATTGCACAACACAGCTTAGCCTTTTGTTAATAAACCTGTCGTCTCAGATTTTGAAATTATGCTTTTCAGCGAAAGCAATCCAAGCGTTTGTGTAAATTTATCGATAGCCTAGCATAGCACTATGTACACTTAGCATCAGGAAGCTTGGTCACAAATCAGAAAAGCAATCAAATTAACCGTTTACCTTTGATGATCTTCAGATGTTTTCACTCACGAGACTCCCAGTTACACAACAAATGTTCCTTTTGTTCCATAAAGATCATTTTTATACCCAAAATACCTCAGTTTGGTTGTCGCGTTATGTTCAGAAATCCACAGGAAAGAGCGATCACGACAATGCAGACGGAAATTCCAAATAGTCTCCATAATGTCCACAGAAACATGTGAAACGTTTTTTATAATCATTCCTCAGGTAGTTTTTAAAATATATATTCGATAATATATCAACAGAGTGTGTAGGTTTTTCAATAACAGAGGCAGGAACAATGGCTTCTTTACTCTTTAGCGCAAAAACTCACTCTGAGAGCCCCCACCTATCCACTTACGCAATGTGATCTTTCACGCTCATTTTTCTAAATAAAAGCCTGAAACTATGTCTAAAGACTTGACACCTTAGGGAAGCCATAGAAAAGGGAATCTGGTTGATATCCCTTATCCCTAGTGTCAGAAAATCTCAATTCATTATCGCAATTGGAATATTAGTCCCCCCAAAATCGCAATTAGATCTCGCAGTCCAATTTCGAAATGTACTGTGATGCATATTAATGAGTTGAGATTTATTGATCTGTCTGCCCTCTGTTAGTGTACCTTTATTGACCAACTGCTAGACTGTGATCTGACTGCAAAGACCAAGACCGAGACATGGACTGGGTTACTGAGCTGGATTTATTGTTGAATCATTTCAGTTATCTGCGTGATTATATTCCAGCTATGTTGTTCAGTGAACACCAATTGTATCCAACCCAATCAGGGGTCAAGGGGTTGAAACTTTTAATCAGGCTCATGCCACATGTTCAATGGCTTCATTTTGGGAAATTCTTTTGGTGTCTGGAGATGATTTAATCTCAAAATAAATGGCCTTTTGCTACCACTTGAGGGCAGTGAAATATTTGCTTGTAGCAGAGAAGGAAGGCGGGTCCAGCTTTTCTTCCCTCTAAACTGTTTAAAATATTAATAGTTGCATCTCACTAACTGTTCAATTTACACATAGGAAAAATATAACTATTGCTTTTCTAAATGGAAGTGTCCATAAATTTTTTATTGTATAAGTGACTCCTTGATAAAATGGTGATTTAGAACTAGGCTGTTAATTGGGCCATTTTGTTGCTCTCTCAGGCAGTTTCTTTATAATAGTAAGCATTAAACTCACTGCCAAAAGCTTAAGTGTTATGAGCATATTCATTGTAGTTTTCCTATCTCAGTACACCAGTAATATGCTACACTCCTAATTTTTCAATGCTGGCTCTATGCTTGGCTACTGGGCAGGGAAGAGAACCACTCCCCTTTAGCTGACGACTATAATGAGACCATACACTCCAACTTTCAAAACATTTCAGTGCGTCCCGCTCCCTGACCCTCTTCCCTTTGAGAATGAAGAGGATGCTTCTTTTGAGGATACTTCTTACTATATTTTGAGGATGCTTCTTACTATATAAACATAACATGCAACAATTTCAAAGATTTTACTGAGTTACAGTTCATATGAGGAAATCAGTCAATTGAAATAAATTCATTAGGCCCTAATCTATGAATTTCACATGACTGGGAATACAGATAAGGTATCTGTAGCCAACAGATGCATAACAAAATAATGGGCCTCAGGATCTCGTCACTATTTTTGTGCATTCAAATTGCTATAGACAAAATGCAATTGTGTTCGTTGTCTGTAGCTCATGCCAGCCCATTCCATAACCCCACCGTCACCATGTGGCACTCTGTTCACAACGTTGACATCAGCAAACCGCTCGCCCACACGATGCCATACACATGGTCTGCGATTTTGAGGCTGGTTGGAAATAGTGCCAAATTCTCTAAAATGATGTTGGAGGCAGCTTATGTTAGAGAAATTAACATTAAATTATCTGGCAACTGCTCTGGTGGACATTCCTACTGTCAGCATGCCAATTGCACACTCCCTTAAAACTTTAAACATTGTGTTGTGTGACAACTGCATATTTTAGTGGCCTTTTATTGTCTTCAGCAGAAAGTGCACCTGTGTAATGATCATGCTGTTTAGTGAGCTTCTTGATATGGATTATCTTGGCATAGGAGAAATGCTCACTAACAGGAATGTAAACAAATTTGTGCACAACATTTGAGAGAAATAAGCTATTTGTGCATATGGAACGTTTCTGGGATATTTTATTTCAGATCATGAAACATGGGACCAACACTTTACATGTTGTGTTGATATTTTTGTTCAGTATAGTAATAGGACCACCTCACGTTTGAAGTGCTTGGCTTGTACTAGCTTCATGGTATTACTTTTACCTGGCCCTCTACAATATGAAAAATGATCTACTAGACAGAGTATACTAAAATGAGTCAAATTGGTACAGATGTTTGCCGTAAGTGTTTGCTGTGGTGAAGTTGTGATGGTGCTTTTATTGACCGAGACCATTTGAGCTTGTCATTTGACGAATAGCGAAGTTACATTTATTTGGATGTTGATCATCTAAATTCAGTGGCCATGTCTCATTCCTTCAAATCTCATTTCAAAATATAAAACCTTGAACAAATGACAGCTTAAAAATGTAACATTAAACTCCTGTCTGCTCTGTATGCTTTAGAGCAGGGTTTCTTAAGCTTGGGTCCCAGGCAGAAAAAGTTTATGAAAACATGGAACTATACGTAAATATCGGTACATTTCATTGCCCTTATGCCTAAAACAAATGCAATATAGAATAAAACTAATAACAATGAATAACAATACCCATATAAATAGCTATTTATGTTTATTTTCCCCAATTAAAAAGACTCTTATGTCTAGGTTGGAACTGTTGCTGTTAAATACAATAAATCATTTTCATTCTTAACTGGAATTAACTGATTAATCACATCACACAGATAACAGAACACACACACAGGTTCAGTTGTTTATAGTGCAACCCTAAGTAATAGTACAGATGAGGCCTACTGTATGTCTTACTGCATAAATTATTTTTGAAGAAAATGTAGGTTGCTGTTAAAGTAAAATAAACATTTTGAACTGGAACAAACTGATTGATCGCATCACAATAGACGTAGACCAGAAAACAAACACACACAGTCCTAATGACAGGTGTGTGGCTGGTTAAAGTTTTCAACAAGCAGGTCTATTCTGGGCTCAGTTTGACAGTGCAACCGTGAGGTCAAGCTCAGCATTGAGTCTGTTTCTCTACCTGTTTTTTAAGTACGCCAGAGTTGAGAACACTGACTCGCATAGGTATGTGGTGCCAAACTGTATCAGCACATCTACTGCTTTCTCAGCCAGGCAGGAGACTGCTTCATGCTATAGATTAGCATCCCAGTATTGTGTGTTTGCCTCAAAAAGCATCTTGCTGCCTGCCATTGCTTGCTTCCAGTGTCACTAAGGCCTCCCTTTCTGGCAGACTTAGTCCTAGGTCTGATGAGGACACTACTTGAAAGGGATACCTCACCCATTTAAGTTTTCGAGATCTGTGGGTTAGGGAAGTACCGGTCAAAAATCTTCTGCAGGTTGGCCGTGTGCTCAGCCATGTCCTTCACAAGTGAGCTGACAGAACAGGGAACATGCCATATGCTCAATCATTCAGCTGCGACTGCCACAATCCCAGGGATGCAGTAAATCCTCTGATGCCATCTTCAAGCTCCAAAATGGTTGATTCCTTGCCCTGGAGGCTTGTGTTCAGCTCATTGAGCTTTCTGGAAATGTCAACCAGGTAAGCCAGCATAGCCAGTCATAGTTTGTCACGGAAGAGGTCTGCAAGGTCTGTCCTCTTTCTTCAGATAGGCCAGAACCTCCTCTCTCAGTTCCCACAGCCCTCCAGGACCCTCCCCCTGGACAATCACCTAACCTCAAATTGAAAGAGCAGGTGCTCATGGTCTGCTCCCACCTCCCTGCAAAGCTCTCTGAACAGCCTTGTTTGAAGAGGTCTCTTCTTGATCAGATTCATTACCTTTACAACTGAGTTGAAAACTGCCTCTAGGTTATGTTGTAATGCTTTGCTGGCCAAAGACTCCCTGTGCAGAAACAACGTGTCAGCTTCACATTGGGCCCCACTATGCGGACATGAGCTATGAATCCCGAGTTGCAGCTAGTCATGCATCTTGCAGCATCAGTGTAAATCCCAACACAATATGCCCAGTCAATTTGTAAGTCTTTCAAATGATTGTCTACCACGCTGAAAATGTCCTCTCCCCATGTTGTTTGTAAATGTTCACAGAAAATAAATTGCATGCTCTTGATTTATCAGCTGTGTGTATGTCTGTCTGTTATGGTCTACATCTCTTATTTTATTTAACTAGGCAAGGCAGTTTAGAACAAATGCTTATTTACAGAATAAAAATGTTTACTTGTATTATAATAGCAACAGTTCCAACCTAGATTTTTTTCCAAGTAATTTATACAGTAATATGTAGTCTTCATCTGTACTGTTACTAAGGGTTGCACTAGCTCAGTAGCTAGCTAATTTGCTGTGTACAAGCTAACGCTAGCTAGCTATTAGCTGTTTACAAGAGGATTGTTTGAAAGAGGAACTCAGGCCTCCCGGGTGGCGCAGTGGTTCCTGGGTTCGCGCCCAGGCTCTGTCATAACCGGCCGCGACCGGGAGGTACGTGGGGTGACGCACAATTGGCCTAGCGTCGTCCGGGTTAGGGAGGGATTGGTCGGTAGGGATCTCCTTGTCTCATCGCGCACCAGCGACTCCTGTGGCGGGCCGGGCGCAGTGCGCGCTAGCCAAGGTTGCCAGGGGCACGGTGTAGCCTCCGACACATTTGTGCGGCTGGCTTCCTGGTTGGATGCGCGCTGTGTTAAGAAGCAGTACGGCTGGTTGGGTTGTGTATCGGAGGACGCATGACATTCAGCCTTCGTCTCTCCCGAGCCCGTATGGGAGTTGTAGAAATGAGACAAGATAGTAGCTACTACAACAATTGGATACCACGAAAATTGGGAAGAAAAAGGGGTCAAATTCAAAAAAAAAAGAACAAAAAAAAAGAAAGAGGAACTACTATGAGAGATGAGATAGTACTCACTTATTTCTGCTTATCACCTGTTATAAAATGACATCAATGCCTTGCCTGCTTACTTTTCACACACTGTCGAAACACTATTTCTTGAAGCATCCTGCCCTGTTCTCCAAGAACTTCCTGGGTTTACCGTCATGCTGTGGATGTTTGGTCAGTATGTAATTTTAATTAGTTAGTCTTGAGAGAGTCATTACTAAGCACTTCCCCACACAAAACACATTGTGGGTGCTCCTCCTTATTTTAAGTTTGTATAAAACCAAGAGAGAGAAACTCATTGCTGTTTTTGCGTTTCATGACAATTGAGCTCAGTCAGAACTTGTGGCTAGCTTGAGTCCATTCGATGACAGTGGTTAGTGAGGGCGAATAGGAATGACAAGTCAATGTCTGACAGCGTATCATCATCTACTGCTGAACAACAGCGCTGCTGTTGCGGATCGATCTTCAAGAAAACTGCAGAAAAAAGAGCAGCCAGCTCGTTCCAGTCACTAGCTGCAGCGAGCTGAAAAGACAAGTGACCCAGGGATGTGTGTGCCTTCGGGACCTTTAACAGAATGTGACTGGCAGAATGGGTGCTGTATGTGGATGATGAGGGCTGCAGCAGATATCTCAGATAGGGGGGAGTGAGGCCTAAGAGGGTTTTGTAAATAAGCAGTTTACAGAAGAGTATAGAGTGCAGTGATGTGTCCTATAAGGAGCATTGGTGATATTGACGGGCCTAGAGCACATCCCACCAACAAAAGACACCAGAGAATCTGAGTCACTGCCTCTGTGAGAAGAGCGGAATATAGAGTTTGTGCTAATGTGATTATGGGCAGGGTTGTTTCGGAATTGTGTGTGTGTTTGACAGTTTTAATTTCAAGTGGCTCCAACCCGATCATGAACTGCAGCTTATTAATGTAATTAAGGCATGTGTAGGATTGTGTGTGTGTGACGCACACGCAAACTCCTGGGTGGCTAATTGCTCAGGCCTTCAAATCAGAGAGAAAAGCGTAGACAAATGAGCAGGAGAAATTTACCTGACTTAAGAGGGAAATGGTGTGCATGAGAAAACAGATGAGAAATTGCCCTGACTACTCCAAAAAATGTCGTTTTTAGATGGTGCTGCTATAGAGCTCTCTTTAACCACAGGCAACCACTGGTCCCCCAGTGCTGGAGGGATACTGTTAAAGTGAGAAATATTCATGCGAGTAGACCGCTGATTGGCCAGCAGGATGACATCATCCTCTGAGGAAATAGCAAGCATTTTTTTAAATGGTCAGAGGTGCGTTCAGTTCTCTTGTCCGTTTGCTACATTGTGGAATGAGACGTTTCCCCCAAAACATTCTTGTATGTTCTTGAACAGACTGAGTTACATTTGCTTCTGTTTGGTGGGTGTGGCAAGTTGTGGCTTGAAGCAATGAGTGATGTATTTTAAGGGCAGTGGCCATGCTGAAAGCGTGCCCCAACCCGCAACCCCTCCCTGTTTTTCAACTGGACGTTCAGTACAGCACGGTTTGCGTTCAATTGAACGTTCCAGAACGTAAAAATGTACTAAACGCAGCCCTGTTAGAGGTTGTTTTTTTTAAGTGTTCTTTTCTCCAATTTATGCTTTGGCCACAAGTACGAGTGTAGGATGAGTCAACAACTTTTAAAAGTGAGATTTTAACTGGACAGCTACTTTAAGGCTGGAATTCAAACTTTGGATAGGACAGAAAGTAAACAGTATTTGAGTGCACAGGGACACTAAAGGAAGTGGCTTGACGAATGGCGGTCATAATGCATTTTGGTTAAGTTACATGCTTACCATGCACTCGGACTGTGAATTTAGATTTTGTCTCTCGACGGGAGATTTTAGCTTTCCAAGAAAGTGATTTTTAATCTTAAAATCCTGCATGAGAGATCAAACTCTGGCATAAACCAACCCCATGGTGGTCGGTCAGTGAGTAGGGAGATACCCAATACTGCCCCAGTCAACCTAACAAGTAGTGAGGTATAACGAGACGGGATTTTGTAAAACCACACTCACATGCGTAACCTTGCCTGAGACCTCAAGAGCAACCTTGTTAGGTTTGGATGAGGAAAGTGTTGCCATAGTAGATGACTAGGTCTACATGACAAACGTATCTTTAAGCCATAAATGGTAGCAATGGCATCTGATGACAACCGCCTCCCTATTGTTCTCACCCAGACCCCAATTAGGCTCATTAAAGCAGCATATGCTAAGGCTGAGGGGTGGGATATTTGGGTATTTTATTAGGATCACCATTAGCTGCTACAAAGCAGCAGCTACCTTTCCTGGGGTCCACACAAAACATTAAATAATACAGAACATTATTAGACAAGAACAGCTCAAGGACAGAACTACATACATTTTTAAAAAGGCATACGTAGCCAACATATCAATACATACACAAACTATCTAGGTCAAGTATGAGAGTGGCGTTGTACCGTGAAGTGTTGCTTTATCTGTTAAAAAATATATATATTTTAAATTTGCTGTTCATTTGAGCAATATGAGATGGAACAGACTTCCATGCAATAATGGCTCTATATACAGTGCCTTGCGAAAGTATTCGGCCCCCTTGAACTTTGCGACCTTTTGCCATATTTCAGGCTTCAAACATAAAGATATAAAACTGTATTTTTTTGTGAAGAATCAACAACAAGTGGGACACAATCATGAAGTGGAACGACATTTATTGGATATTTCAAACTTTAACAAATCAAAAACTGAAAAATTGGGCGTGCAAAATTATTCAGCCCCTTTACTTTCAGTGCAGCAAACTCTCTCCATAAGTTCAGTGAGGATCTCTGAATGATCCAATGTTGACCTAAATGACTAATGATGATAAATACAATCCACCTGTGTGTAATCAAGTCTCCGTATAAATGCACCTGCACTGTGATAGTCTCAGAGGTCCGTTAAAAGCGCAGAGAGCATCATGAAGAACAAGGAACACACCAGGCAGGTCCGAGATACTGTTGTGAAGAAGTTTAAAGCCGGATTTGGATACAAAAAGATTTGCCAAGCTTTAAACATCCCAAGGAGCACTGTGCAAGCGATAATATTGAAATGGAAGGAGTATCAGACCACTGCAAATCTACCAAGACCTGGCCGTCCCTCTAAACTTTCAGCTCATACAAGGAGAAGACTGATCAGAGATGCAGCCAAGAGGCCCATGATCACTCTGGATGAACTGCAGAGATCTACAGCTGAGGTGGGAGACTCTGTCCATAGGACAACAATCAGTCGTATATTGCACAAATCTGGCCTTTATGGAAGAGTGGCAAGAAGAAAGCCATTTCTTAAAGATATCCATAAAAAGTGTTGTTTAAAGTTTGCCACAAGCCACCTGGGAGACACACCAAACATGTGGAAGAAGGTGCTCTGGTCAGATGAAACCAAAATTGAACTTTTTGGCAACAATGCAAAACGTTATGTTTGGTGTAAAAGCAACACAGCTGAACACACCATCCCCACTGTCAAACATGGTGGTGGCAGCATCATGGTTTGGGCCTGCTTTTCATCAGCAGGGACAGGGAAGATGGTTAAAATTGATGGGAAGATGGATGGAGCCAAATACAGGACCATTCTGGAAGAAAACCTGATGGAGTCTGCAAAAGACCTGAGCCTGGGACGGAGATTTGTCTTCCAACAAAGTTCAAAAATAAACATATCCAGGTGTTAGAATGGCCAAGTCAAAGTCCAGACCTGAATCCAATCGAGAATCTGTGGAAAGAACTGAAAACTGCTGTTCACAAATGCTCTCCATCCAACCTCACTGAGCTCGAGCTGTTTTGCAAGGAGTAATGGGAAAAAATTTCAGTCTCTCGATGTGCAAAACTGATAGAGACATACACCAAGCGACTTACAGCTGTAATCGCAGCAAAAGGTGGCGCTACAAAGTATTAACTTAAGGGGCTGAATAATTTTGCACGCCCAATTTTTCAGTTTTTGATTTGTTAAAAAAGTTTGAAATATCCAATAAATGTCGTTCCACTTCATGATTGTGTCCCACTTGTTGTTGATTCTTCACAAAAAAATACAGTTTCATATCTTTATGTTTGAAGCCTGAAATGTGGCAAAAGGTTGCAAAGTTCAAGGAGGCCGAATACTTTCGCAAGGCACTGTAATACTGTACGCTTTCTTGAATCGTTTCTAGTCATCTCTCCTCCTTCCAGGCTTTTTCTTCTCTTGACTTTATATTGCGATTGGCAACTTTCCTAAATTACGTGCATTACCGCCACCAACCTATTTCATCTTTCACTCACCCACGTGGGTATAACCAATGAGGAGATGGCACGTGGGTACCTGCTTCTATAAACCAATGAGGAGATGGGAGAGGTAGGACTTGCATTGCGATCTGCGTCAGAAATAGAGCTGAGTTCTATTTTAGCCCTTGGCAACGCAGATGCTTGTTGGCACACGTGAGCAGTGAGGGTGCAATAATTGAATAATATAGATTTCTAAATGTATTTTGCAATGCTAGCGACGCGATAGGTGTAGTCAGCCTGTAAGCCAAGAGAGACTGGCATGCCTAAGATTTATATCAACCCTATGATTACAATAAAGAGTGAGACGTGCCGCTCTGTTCTGGGACAGCTGCAGCTTAACTACAGTGCATTCGGAAAGTATTCAGACCTCTTGACTTTTTCCACATTTTGTTATGTTACAGCCTTATTCTAAAATCGCTTAAATAATTGTTTCCCTCATCAATCTACACAAAACTCCCCACAATGACAAAACAAAAATAGTTTAGACATTTTTGCAAATGTATTAAAAATAAACAATTGATATATAACATTTACATAAGTATTCATACCCCTTACTCAGTACTTTGTTGAAGCACATTTGGCAGCGATTACAGCCTCGAGTCATCTTGGGTATAATGCTACATGGTTGGCACACCTGTATTTGGGGAGTTTCTCCCATTCTTCTTTGCAGATCCTCTCAAGCTCTGTCAGGTTGGATGGGGAGCATTGCTGCACAGCTATTTTCAGGTCTCTCCAGAGATGTTCGATCGGGTTCAAGACCGGGCTTTCGCTGGGCCACTCAAGGACATTCAGAGACTTGTTTTGAAGCCACTCCTGCATTGTCTTGGCTGTGTGCTTAGGGTTGTTGTCCTGTTGGAAGGTGAACCTTCACTCTGGAGCAGGTTTTCATCAAGGATCTCTCTGTACTTTGCTCCGTTCATCTTTGCCTCGATCCTGAATAGTCTCTCAGTTCCTGCCACTGAAAAACATCCCTACAGCATGATGCTGCCACCATCATGCTTCACCATAGGGATGGTGCCAGGTTTCCTCCAGACGTGATGCTTGGCTTTCAGGCCAAAGAGTTCAACCTTGGTTTCATCAGACCAGAGAATCTTGTTTCTCATGGTTTGAGAGTCTTTTAGGTGCCTTTTGGCAAACTCCAAGCAGGCTGCCATGTGGCTTTTACTGAGGCGTGGCTTCCGTCTGGCCGCTCTACCATAAAGTCCTGATTCGCTGAGTGATGCCGAGATGGTTGTCCTTCTGGAAGGTTCTCCCACCTCAACAGAGGAACTCTGGAGTGTGACCATCTGGAGTGTGACCATCAGGTTCTTGGTCATCTCCCTGAACAAGGCCCTTCTCTCCTGATTGCTCAGTTTGGCCGGGCAGCCCGTTCTAGGAAGGGTCTTTGTGGTTCCAAACTTCTTCCATTTAAGAATGAGGGAGGCCACTGTGTTCTTGGGGACCTTCAATGCTGCAGAAATGTTTTGGTACCCTTCCCCAGATCTGTACCTCGACACAATCCTGTCTCGGAGCTCTACAGACAATTCCTTTGACCTCAGGTGGACTCCAATCAAGTTGTAGAAACAAGGATGATCAATGGAAACAGGACGAACCTGAGCTCAATTTCGATTCCCATAGCAAAATGTCTGAATACTTACGTAAATAAGGTATTTTTGTTTTTTTATTTTTAACACATTTTCTAATAACCTGTTTTCAAATCGTCATTATGTGGTATTTTTATGTAGTTGGATGATAATACATTTTTATAGAATCCATTATAGAATAAGGCCGTAACGTAACATAATGTGGAAAAATCAAAGGGTCTGAATACTTTCCCGAATGCAGTGTAGGACGTTCCTTGCAGTATTCGATCACACGACTGGACAATAATCAAGATAGAACTTGCATTTTGGAGTGTGGTGTCAAAAAAGCAGAGCATCTCTTTGTGTCAAAAAAGCTGAGCACCTCTCCCCAGCTTTATAACCATTGAATTTATGTTTTTTGACCAATCTAAGTTAACACCAAGTAATTTAGTTTCCTCAACTTTTTCAACAGCCACACCATTCATTAACAGATTCAGCTGAAGCCTACAACTTAGTTGTATGTTCATGACCAGTATATTACTGGTTTCAGTGACTTCATTAGCTGTGGTTGCTTATGTGTCAATGGTTGAATCATTAGGATACATGGAGACACATGCTTTGCTTAATGCCAGTGGCTGGTCATTGGGGGAAATAGTAGAGGGCCTAGAGAGCTGCCCTGCAGTACACCACACTTTACGTGTTTGACATTAGAGAAGCTTCCATTAAAGAAAACCCTTTGAGTTGTATTAGATCTATAGCTCTGAATCCACAATATGGTAGAGGTTGAAAAGCCATAACACATCAGTTAAATTGGGTTCATTAGGCAATCAGAATGTATAGCCTTTCCTGTCAGCAGAGGGTTTGGCTGCTCTGCTTGGCTGTACAATTTTCAAGTCAGAACGAGCTTCCTCCTAACGTCAGGACAGCAGAGTCCCTGCCCATCTTCCGAAAATGTCTGAAACCCTACCTCTTCAAGAAGTATCTTAAGTAAATCCCACGGCGATGGGGCCTATGCCATCCCACTGGGCTTGCACTTGTTGAATCAATGTTGTTTCAATGTCCTTTGTCAACCTATTGTGAGGTGGAATCTATGTGAAAAACAAGTCATCAACCAGTACTGCTAATTTCAACCAGTGTTATAAACATTGAAATTGGGGTAAAACTTCAACTTAAATACAATTACTTAACCTGACTTACAGGTTGTTACATCAATCTAATTCCAACATAATCATCAGAACTATGTATACGTTGAAATTGAATTTAACAATTTTCAATCTTGTTGAATTTTATTTGACATAGTTTCAATGTTGAAAATGGTATGTAAAATGGTATGTTTGAGTCAACGTCATTGTTTCAATGTCATGCCATCAACCTAAATAAAGAGGTATATTGAAATAAAATGTCAAGCCACAGTCCAATGTTTAGTGTTGATTTTAGCATGTTAATCTTAGAGGGGCAAATGGTGCTCACAAACTGTTAGGGCCTACATAAAGCAGTCCCAACAGCAGCACTTTCTTTCCAGCACCATGGAGTGAATCCTTACCTGCTACACCTGGCTATCAGCGCAAAGCATTGTCTGGCAGCGAAACAATTCATTCAGCCTCATTGACTACCTTAAAAAAAAACATAGCTGATATGGCTGACTTGCTTAAACAAATGTGGTTTCTAGGGAACTCGGGGATCTTCAGGTCGGAGCTCTAGAAAGAGGCCAGAGTTCCCTTCTTGGAAGTCCCAGTTAGATGACCGTTCAAAATGTATTTTCCCAGTCTGAGCTCGTTTGTTTCCGGTTGTTTTGAACGTGGCAAAAGTCCTGCTGTTTATCCTTTTAATCTTGGAAAAGAGGCCCTTAAACCCAGTGGTGGAAAAAGTGCCCAATTGTTATACTTGAGTAAAAGTAAAGATACCTTAATAGAAAATACTCAAGTAAAAGTGAAAGCCACCAAGTAAAATACTACTTGAGTAAAAGTATAAAAGTATTTGGTTTTAAATATACTTAAGGATCAAATGTAAATGTAATTCCAAAAATATACTTAAGTATCAAAAGTAAAAGTATAAATAATTTCAAATTACTTATATTAAGCAAACCAGACAGCATCATTTTTATATATTTTTTTATTTACTTACGTATAGCCAGGGGCACGCTCCAACACAGACATAATTTACAAATGAAGCATGCGTTTAGTGAGTGCCAGATCAGAGGCAGTAGGGATGACTAGGGATGTTCTCTTGATAAGTGTGCTAATTAGACCATTTTCTTGTCCTGCTAAGCATTGAAAATGTAACGAGTACTTTTGGTTGTCAGCAAAAATGTATGGAGTAAAAAGTACATAATTTTCTTTGGGAATGTGGTGAAGTAAATGTAAAAGTTGTCAAAAATATAAATAGTAAAGTACAGATACTCTAAAAAAACTACTTTTGTGCTTTCAAGTATTTTTACTTAACTTCTTGGTGACCGGGGGCAGTATTTTCATGTCCGGATGAAATGCATGCCCAAATTCAACTGCCTACTTCTTATCCCCAGAAGATAAGATATGCATATTATTAGTGGATTTGTATAGAAAACACTCTGAAGTTTCTAAAACTGTTTGAATCATGTCTGTGAGTATAACATAACTTATTTAGCGGGCGAAACCCCAAGGACAAACCATTCAGATGTTTTTTTTTTGAGGTCACTCTCTTTTCAATGAGTTTTCATTGGGAATCCAGATTTCTAAGGGACCTTCTTGCAGTTCCTACCACTTCCACTGGATGTCACCAGTCTTTAGAAATTGGTTGAGGTTTTGACTTTGTGTAATGAAGAAGTAGCCCTGTTCAAAACGAGGGTCACTTGAAGTGTACTGTTAGAGGCAGTGACCAGAAAACTAGCTACAGTTTGTTTTCCTCCTGTATTGAACACATATCATCCCGTCTTCAATTTTATCTATTATTTACGTAAAAAAATACCTAAAGTTGTATTACAAAAGTAGTTTGAAATGTTTTGGCAAAGTTTACAGGTAACTTTTGAGATATTTTGTAGTCACGTTGCGCAAACATATATATATATTTTTAGCTAAACAGGTGGGGCTTAAAACAGGTGGTTCTGACGGGTTGCCACGGCCAATGATTCCTGCCTGAACAGTGACTCCTACTAGTATACGTACCCTGCTTAGCTTTGGAAACTAGCTGTGTTCGTTACAGCTGAGCTATCATGTCAACACAGACTTGGATCAGCTTCCATATTCATTGTGTGTAGACTACCTAAATAACATTGAATAGTTGAATGTAACTCCTAACTTTTCTTTTACAAGCTGTATGTGTACTAAGTAAATTCGGAGTGAGGTTGGGTTTACGTGTAGGCTACATTGACATCTGATGTAGCTAGGTATACTATCATTCATCCATGGTTGAAGTTTAGAAGTACTTAGCCCTATAAATAGGATGTCAAATTCATGCTATTATTAATACACACTTACCTTTGGATATTGTATTTTATATGAAGGATGGTTTGTTGATTTCCAAATTAATCTACAAGTTAATAATTAACATGCTGGATTCACATCGCCATCTCAACCAAAAATCTAAGTTGAAGAATAGAACTAAATTCAACTTTATTTGAAGTGCATTTAAAGTTGGATTTTATTTAGTGCTATTCTTTAAACACCCACACCAGCTAACATTCCAGCTTACCCATGATGTTTCACAACGATTTCAATCAAATCATGGCTTTAGTCAAAGTATGATATATTTGGGCTTAAAGTGGGAACTTTGTGGAAATCCGTGTCAATGGTGTGTAAGTTGTTTCTGACTTAAGTATCAGTCATAGTGCTGGCTTTAGTTACATTTGAACCACCTACATAAAAACATCTTAGAGCTAGCTAGCAAGCAAGTACCAGTTGCTCGCTAACTATACAAGATTGGCTGGCTGGCTGGCCTGCTAGCTATAGCTAGTATATTTAACTGTGCAGTGAAATTTCCTGTAGGAATTGTCTTACACCAAAATGGCACCGTATTCCTGTGGGATATCCTGTAGGTAAGAGTCCTGCAGGTAATTCCACAAGATTTCCAGGGCCATTTTCCTGTAGGACAACCTGCTCGATTCCTTCCTCATCCCTCAGAGAGATGAGAGGCTGAAACTGTGTGTGGTGTTACTTTTTTGCCTGCATGGTTGTCCAGTGCTGCCTTCTGTGATAGTCAGTCTCACTGTTGTCTACAGGCCCTGTCTTAACTGGGGAGGCCAGGAGAGAGATGAGGAGCAGAGTTCACAGGATATAACAGCAGAAACTGTTAAAGGAAATAACAAGTAACAATTAGGTCATACCTACCAGAATAGTACTTACTATCATATATCCAGCTCAATGTAAGAGGCTGTACTTGGAACAGAAAAACTCGATCATTGTTAAACATCGTTATTAATCCCAAAGATGCGGTATTAGTAACAGGCTGTCAACTCAGTCACATGGGTAATGATTAGCCTATGTAATGATGTACTATTAAACATGTTACTGAAGACAACTTCCTTTTTCCTTTTATTAAATATTGATATTCTTTTCTCTCTATGCTGAAATAAAAAAAAGTGCATCATTGGTCTGAACCATGCAAATGGCCTCATTAAAGTGACAACACTCCAAAGCTAAGATGTTGTAGAGCCTTCCACACAGGGCTTCGTTCCAGATGGAAAAGTAAAAAATATGACCCCCCGGGAAAAGTAGGAAGCGAAGCAAAGGAGGGCTTATACTCTAATTGGATAAAAGCGGTCATTTGGGGTTAAGGGAAACGTTACCATGTAAGCGTTTTTTTTGTCTGAACACACAGAGGAAATGTGTATATTAACACTCAATACATTGACAAGAAAGTATGTACACCTATAGTAAATCAAATCTTATTAGTCACATGCGCCGAATACAACAGGTGTAGTAGACCTTAGAGTGAAATGCTTACTTACGAGCCCCTAACCAACAATGCAGTTAAAAAAAAGAAAAGAAGAATAAGAAATAAAAGTAACAAGTAATTAAAGAGCAGCAGTAAAATAACAATAGCGTGGCTATATACAGGAGGGTACCGGTACAGAGTCAATGTGCAGGGGCACCGGTTAGTCGAGGTAATATGTACATGATGGTAGAGTTATTAAAGTGTGTGGGGGGGGCATGAAAATAGCCATTTGGTTATATGTTCAGGAGTCTTATGGCTTGGGGGTAGAAGCTGTTTAGAAGCCTCTTAGACCTAGACTTGGCGCTCCGGTACCGCTTGTCGTGCAGTAGCAGAGAGAACAGTCTATGACTGGGGTGGTTGGAGTCTGACAATTTTTAGGGCCTTCCTCTGACACCGCCTGGTATAGAGGTCCTGGATGGCAGGAAGCTTTGCCCAAGTGATGTACTGGGCCATACACTGCACTGCACTCTGTCGTGACCTGCGGTCGGAGGCCGAGCAGTTGCCATACCAGGCAGTGATGAAACCAGTCAGGATGCTCTCGATGGTGCAGCCTTTTGAGGATCTAAGTACCCATGCCAAATCTTTTCAGTCTCCTGAGGGGGAATAGGTTTTGTCGTGCCCTCTTCACGACTGTCTTGGTGTGCTTGGATCATGTTAGTTTGTTGGTGATGTGGACACCAAGGAACTTGAAGCTCTCAACCTGCTCCACTACTGCTCCTCTGTCCTCTTTTTCCTGCAGTCCACAATCATCTCTTTTGTCTTGATCACGTTGAGGTAGAGGTTGTTGTCCACGGCCAGGTCTCTGACCTCCTCCCTATAGGCTGTCTCGTTGTTGTCGGTGATCACTCATGTGACCACTTTTTAAAATTTTTTTTTAGAATTTTACCCCTTTTTTCTCCCCAATTTTGTGGTATCCAATTGTTGTAGTAGCTACTATCTTGTCTCATTGCTACAACTCCCGTACGGGCTCGGGAGAGACGAAGGCTGAATGTCATGCGTCCTCCGATACACAACCCAACCAGCCGTACTGCTTCTTAACACAGCGCGCATCCAACCCGGAAGCCAGCCGCACCAATGTGTCGGAGGCTACACCGTGCACCTGGCAACCTTGGCTAGCGCGCACTGCGCCCGGCCCGCTACAGGAGTCGCTGGTGCGCGATAAGACAAGGAGATCCCTACCGACCAATCCCTCCCTAACCCGGACGACGGTCGCGGCCGGTTACGACAGAGCCTGGGCGCGAACCCAGGGACTCTGATGGCACAGCTGGCGCTGCAGTCATGCCCTTAACCACTGCGCCACACGGGAGGCCTAAAGGTATTGTTTAAGTGAGTTTCAGAGATAATCAGAATACAAATGTCATCTGTTACTAGCAAGTTATTCATTTCATGAACCTGGTTTCTTAAGCTACATATGTTCATGTGGGCTATTTTCAGCACTTTTATGGGATGCTTGCTTGTTTCCATTGCTTTACTGGGAAGCTTAGCATAAGTAGATATTCTCATGTTATTTATGTTAATGCAGGGTGAGCTGCACACAGTGGACTTCCTACTAGGGCACAACACCTCAGGGCTAACAGCATACATCTGGTTCATAGGCACATGATTGCTGCATACAATAGCTGTAGGATCAACAGAGGCATTCAGGGCAGTTAGAGGGACAAAAATTAAGTTACTTACATTGTGTCTACCAACGCCCCTGGTATAATGTACATTTGCTAAAGCATAATGATGACTCAGCAACACAATGGTAGGGATTAACTGAGCTGGGCTTGGGTCATTGATAAGTCACTGTCTCAATGCAGCCTTATAATTAGAGGTCGACCGATTATGATTTTTCAATACCGATACCGATTATTGGAGGACCAAAAAAGCCGATAACGATTAATCGTCCGGTTAAAAAAAAAATGTATTTGTAATAATGACAATTACAACAATACTGAATTAACACTGATTTTAACTTAATATAATACATCAATAAAATCAATTTAGCCTCAAGTAGATAATGAAACATGTTCAATTTGGTTTAATTAATGCAAAAACAAAGTGTTGGAGAAGAACGTAAAAGTGCAATATGTGCTATGTAAGAAAGCTAACGTTTCAGTTCCTTGCTCAGAACATGAGAACATATGAAAGCTGGTGGTTCCTTTTAACATGAGTCTTCAATATTCCCAGGTAAGAAGTTTTAGGTTGTAGTTATTATAGGACTATTTCCCTCTATACCATCTGTATTTCATTAACCTTTGACTATTGGATGTTCTTATAGGCACTTTAGTATTGCCAGTGTAACAGTATAGCTTCCGTCCCTCTCCTCGCTCCTCCCTGGGCTCGAACCAGCAACACAACGACAACAGCCACCACATCGAAGCAGCGTTACCCATGCAGAGCAAGGGAAACAACCACCCCAAGGCTCAGAGCGAGTGAAGTTTTAAACGCTATTAGCGAGCGCTAACTAGCCAGCCATTTCACTTCAGTCACACCAGCCTCACCTCGGGGAGTTGATAGGTTTGAAGTCATAAACAGCGCAATGCTTGACGCACAACAAAGAGCTGCTGGCAAAACGCACGAAAGTGCTGTTTGAATGAATGTTTAAGCGCCTGCTTCTGCCTACCACCGCACAGTCAGATACTTAGATACTTGTATGCTTGTATGCTCAGTCAGATTATATGCAAAACGCCAGATAATATCTAGTAATATCATCAACCATGTGTAGTTAACTAGTGATTATGATTGATTGTTTTTTATAAGATAAGTTTAATGCTAGCTAGCAACTTACCTTGGCTTACTGCATTTGCGTAACAGGCAGTCAGTCTCCTTGTGGAGTGCAACGAGAGAGAGGCAGGTCGTTATTGCGTTGGACTCGTTAACTGTAGGGTTGCAAGATTGGATCCCCCGAGCTGACAAGTTGAAAATGTATCTTTCTTTCTGCCCCTGAACGAGGCAGTTATCCCACCGTTCCTAGGCCGTCAATGAAAATAAGAATGTGTTCTCAACGGACTTGCCTAGTTAAATAAAGATTAAATAAAGGTGTAAAAATAAAATAATAATAAAATAAAATACATTTTATTTATTTTTTTAATTACCCAAATATACCGATTTCCGATTGTTATGAAAACTTGAAATCGGCCCTAATTAATCGGTCATTCCAATTAATCGGTCGACCTCTACTTATAATGCTGTGAAAGGATCCAGGAAACCAAATGATTTGGGTGGATCCCATCCTCCTTATGAAACGTGTTTTGTTTCCAAAAGGTATCAAAATTGTCAACAAAAGTTACACCCATTGAGCTGCAATAAACACGTAGCCAGTTGTGAAGACAAAGAATCCTGCTAAAGCGTTCAATGCCACGATTCAGAGAGGGCACAGGGCCAGGTATGATGGGTCTTTTATTAGTGTCCAGCGGAGAGTCAGCTCTTTAAAGTCCAGTTTCAACTGTTCAGAGCTGCCCTTCATACTGTCATTAAAACCGAGATGGACTACGATAGATTCAATATCCATGTCCTGGCATAGTACATTTGGGAGCAGCTTAGTAATGTAATTTACTCATGCTCCGGGATAGGACATTGCACCAGGAATAGTCACATTTCTTACCATGGAGCTGCCCAAAGTCAGGACGGGCGAGAGGCAGTATAACATGAGCCCGTAGATCCAGGAATCGAGAGCACCCTGACGGGTTGCATTATGGCCTGGGACTGGAATTGCTCCTACCACGACCGCAAAGCCCTCCAGCGGGTGGTGAGATGGCCCAGAACATCACTGGGGCCGTGTTCCCACTCATCCAGGACATGTACTTGAAACAGTGCCTGAGGAAGTCCAGCAGCATCATCAAGGATACCATACACCTCAGCCTGGAGCTGTTCACTCTCTTACCGTTGGGCATGAGGTCTGATAGAAACTGTTTCTGAGCCTGTTGTAATCTAAAAGCCATCAGACTGCTGAACACTTGAACTGAAAATCTGTACTGACTCTCCACACCTTAGCACACATATACTCACTCACACATGCACACACACATACGTACATACATTCATGATACACACCCATCACAATTGCTGCTACCAGACACTTATTTACTATTGCTAATAATGCACAATTTAAACACTTGCCCCCTAATCCCCCCTTTTTCTGTTGGACGCTGTATACCATGTGTATCCTGTACATACGACTACTAAAACTTGAAACCATTCTTCCAGGGGAAATTCCATAATTTGGTGTTTTGTTGATAGTGGTGTAAAACTCTGTCTCAGGCGCTGCTCCAGAATCTCCCATAAGTGTTCAATGGGTTGAGATCTGGTGACTGAGACGGCCATGGAATATGGTTTACATCGTATTCATGCTCATCAAACCATTCAGTGACCACTCATGCCCTGTGGATGGGGGCGTTGTCATCCTATGGGGGCATAGCCATGGTAGCCAAAATAATTACCCTAAGCATGATTGGATGTTAATTCCTTAATTAACTCAGGAACCACATCTGCTTTTAATATACTTTGTATCTTCATTTACTTAAGTGTATCCACTTGGGAGTCTGAGCTCTTTGCTGGGGGCGTAGTAGGAGAGGATTGGTCCTGGTTCTCTTGTGATCAAAAGTCTTTCACTCTCTGGAAAGCAATGTCTTGTTGCTTGTCCCTTGTCCCAGAGGAACTCACTGGGCTGCTTTCGCAGCTGACACAGGAGTGCATTAGCATTGGAGAGGCTGGGTGCTAACTTGGCTAAGTAGTTGACCATACCAAGCACTGTTTCCAGCTCTGTGCGGTTCTTTGGTGGCTCCATTTATTTTATGGCTGAGATCTTCTGTGCTTCTGGCTTGATTCCTTTCGCTGTGAGAAGATGTCCGAAGTAGCGGACCTTTGTAGCGCCAACTGTGCTCTTCTCTGGGTTGAGCCAGACTCCTCTCTCGCAGGACCTTTGCAGCATCGCGTAGGAGGTTTCTGTCGTGTTCCTCTTTGGTTCGACCATAGACAAGTATGTCATTCACAATTGCCACAACTCCGTTGAGGCCTTTGTACAATTTGTCGATCTTTCGCTGAAACTTGTCTTGGGCTGAGATAATCCCAAAAGGCAGGCAACGAAACCTGTAGAATCCAAACGGTGTGTTGAACGTTGTGAGTTTAGATGACTCTTCTGTGAGTTTGATAGCCCAGTAGTCTGATCTGGCGTCCATGACACTGAAGTAGCGTGCTCCCGCTAACTTGTGTGTGATGCCATCTAGCGTCCATAAAGGGGGCGTTTGATAGCCTTGTTCAAGTCTCTTGGGTCAAGACATACGCTGAGCTTGCCTGTGCGTGGTTTCTCTACCACCACTAACACGTTTACCCGATCTGTTGGTTCTGTAATCTTGGTGACTATGTTAGATTGCTCCATGCTATCCAACTCTTTCTTCAGACGGGCACAGAGAGCAAGGGGAATCTTTCTCTGTGGGTAGACCACAGGGGTCAAGGTGAATGATACATTCTCCTGGGAATAGTCCTATTCCTGTAAAAACATCAGCAAACTCCTCCATTACATTTTGTCTCTACTGATAAAACTAGCTTGATAAGTCTAAACATGCTATAAGACCTAGCACTGCAGGTGCTCGAGTGTCAACAACGTAAAGGTCCAACATCATGTCTCTTTCCTTGTATTTGCATTTGAAAGTGCATGTGCCTTTTACTGGGAGCTGTTCACCACCATAACCAGTCAGTCTGCGCGTGGTGGGCTGTAGCTCGAGGTACTTATTCAGAGGAATAATGTTTACTTGTGCACAAGTGTCTAGTTTGAACTTTAGCTCTGTGCCTTGTGTTCCTATCTCAATGCAAAAGCTTGCTCTGTCTCTGATATGAGATTTTTCTATGCCACTGAATGAATAAACAGTTCATCAGCATTTGACTCTTTGATTGACATTTCATCTTCACTCACTGCAAATACTGTTTTTTCACGGTAAGCTCTGCACACTTTTGCAAAGGATTCCATTTTCCACATTTAGTACACTGTTTGCCTTCAGCTGGGCGATTTCCCTGTTTGCCATGCACCTTGTATCCACAATATCCACATATTTTGGGGCGTTTTGAGTCTGATTTGCTCTGTTTTGGAATTCTGTCTGTGCTTTGATGTCTGCCAGACTGAGTGCACTGCTTGTTCATGTGATGCACCTGTGCTACCACCCGAAATGGGATCGTGAGATCTGGCTATGTCGATAGCTTTGTCCAGCGTTAGCTCAGACCCAACATTCAAAAGTTTCTCTCTCACTCGCGGTGAGTGCATTCCAAATACAATACGGCCCCTGACCATCTCATCCTTGTTTGCATGATCACAGTCTTTCACAAGCAGACGCAGTCACGAACTGTTCAAACGATTCGCCAGCTTCCTGTACCTTCTCATGGAATTTGTACCTAGCGAAAATTGCATTGGTCATCGGCACAACATATGCTTCAAAACGATCGTAGTATGTTTTCGGTACCTTTGATTCAGCCTCGGTAAGAGTCCATGTGTTGGAAATATTTCTCCCCTTTTCACCGATCCACAGGAGCAGGTAGCTGCACCATTCCTCTTTCCTCCAGAGGACCCGTGAACATTAGCTCCACATGCTGTTTGAACTTGCGCCATGCATCGGCTAAGTTTGTAGACTCCCAGTCCATTCGAGGTGAAGGAACTCCGGCAAAACCAGTATTTTAGTCCTTTTAATTTAGCCTGTTTTAGACAAATGTCATCATCAAATATTGTAAGAGCTTTCATTGTCTGCTTTTACGCTCCATTTACTTATAGGCCAGGTGTAGCAGCGGAAAGGTGTTGGGACTGCTGTTGGGACAGCTTTATGTAGGCCCTAACAGTTTGTGGGCACCGTTATAGCGCAATTCATGTAGTATTTAGTATTGTGTTGTGTAGTGGCTTTTCTGCCATGCATCTAAAAATATATATGTTGAGTTTGCCCCGCCAAGATTGCCACTGTGTATATCAATTCAAACTTCTGTTTTTTGATAATTATTTCTTGCTGATATGAAAGATAAAGTCCTTATGCTTCCAAAACTGTACCGCAAGCGATGCGCGTTAATGTTTAGACCGAGTGTCCAGGCTCTTAATAAAACTCCCCCCTACAGAAGTCGCCTTCATCCAATGACTTGTGTAATGTAATGGAACAAGGGCATGATCAAGGGCTATGTTGAGAGGTAGTTTGCAAGTAAGCATTTTATTGCACTGTTTACACCCCGCTGTATCCTGTGTATATGACAAATAAAATGTTATTTGATTTAATTAGATTTGTTACAGTAAGGATGCTTGCCATTTCAGGAGACACAGTTCTAAAATAGAGTGCACCAAGGCTATGTCTCCGGATAAATTCGGCCAGGAGGGCTGTACTTCTCCAAAGTGCCAACCCAGCAACAAGGCACACTTCCTGGGTCAAATCGGGATGCAGTTCAGCCTTTACAGGAAGCAGACCTTCAAGTGGGTGGTTGTAAATGCCCTGTGGTATGCTGGGTGTTTGGTGGCATCGATGAAGAGTAGCCTAGCAGTTAGAGCGTTGGGCCAGTAACCAAACAGTTGCTCATTCGAATCCTCAAGCTGACAAGGTGTACAATCTTTCTTTCTGCCCTTGAGCATGGCAGTTAAACCCCCAGAACAGCTCTCCGGTCGTCCAATGTGGCAGCCCCCCACACCTCTCTGCTTCAGAGGTTTTAGGTTAAAAGCAGAAGTCGAGTTTATAATGTAAAATACATTTTATCCTTTAATTGAATCATGACTCCACACCGCCCAGAGACATTGTGGCTGATGTGGAGGGTTCTTCTGACTGTGTTTGGCCCGTGTTTACAACTGTGACTGCAGGAAAAAACAATTAGTGGAACAGAAATAGACCATTAAATCCCCCCCCCAAAAAATTATTAATTTGACCCCCAGTGAAACAGTGTCAAACTGTGTCCTGGGCTCAACCCTGTCTGTTTACCCTGGGTACATGTTCAGTCATCTGAGCAGAACAGAGGAAATCAGTGAATGCTTGATCGCACTGCCTGGAAGATAGTGTTTTGGGAGAGGTTGGAGCGAGGCGCAGAGGATGAGATAATCAGATGACTGTCCAGTAGCGACATGACACACACATACGGCTGCTGTTCTATCATATACTCTTTATTCTACTTCGTGACCAAGACACTACCCACTTTATATTTGTAAATACAGTCCGTTATTACTATGCATACTACATCTTCTATTACTTATTTTTGTACTGCATTGTTGAGCGAGCTAGCACACAAGCACTTCGCTGCACCTTTTAATACCCGCTGTAAACTGTGTACGTGACGAATAAAATTTGATTTGATTTGAGTTTCTCCCCAGACACGGAGCCGCTGGCTCCCTCACTGCAGCATCGTGGCAGTCAGTTCAATTCCTCTGACCCCTTCAGTTTTTCCAGAGCTTAAATGCCAGTCACGTCCAGAGGGAATCTCTGGGAGAGATTGGTTACATTATTAGAATGGTGACAGACTATTACAAGCGTTCTCCGGGAGAAAAGAGGCAGAGCAGAAGAAGAGACTCAGGATTATTTTTTAACTACATTCTCTATGGTCTCACACCTCCTGCATTTCATGGAGGTGGATAGACAAACAAACAGACAAGCACGAACGCAAGCTCCGATAGGAACGTAATGTTCCCATCTCTTCCCTTCCTCTTATGGATGTTGTGGGGTGGGCGGCTTGAGCCCCTCAAGACCACAGCCAATAAACACAAAGAGATGCACACATATAGTAATTAACCAACAGTATGCTAGTTAGAAACCAACAACACAACCTTTATCCTTCATTATATCTTTTTTTTTTATCGCTTTGGTACTATTGTCTCAAGGCTTAAAAATCCTCATTTAACTCCTCTCCTTCATCTACAGTGATTGAAGGGATTTAACAAGTGACATCAATGAGGGATCATAGCTTTCACATAGATTCACCTGCTCAGTCTGTCATGGAAGGAGCAGGTGTCCTTAATGTTTTGTATACTCAGTGTAGGTGTACTATCTGTAATCAAATGTAAGAAATTCAATTAAACAAATTCAATGAATGAAAATAAAACAATGTTTAGCACGTTTGCATCAAGCCTGTCTTGAGCACTTGGCCATGAATTCTCGTCCACATCACAGTGAATGTCCTCATTGTTCATGCACCACTGGTGACCCATTCACCTTGACAGGCCTGATCAATTTCATTGGGAAACAATGAGGTGTGCAGCGTTGTAGGATCCATGTCATGTCCTACCACACCATCTTCAGAGATACTGTATAATGCTGTACTTGAACATACTCGGCCCGTAGTTGTTTCACGCGGTCGTTGTTTCTCTCAAAAGGCACAAGGTAAATGTTTTAATAGATACCTGGTGCCTCTTCAAAAGGCTCTGCAAAGGTGTCACCGTTCTCCTCAATGGTCTGCTTTATTTCGGACAGCCGCATGTTATTTCTTTTCCACCACTGCCCACTCCTACTGGTCGGTCAGCACCCGGCCGTGGCCACCACCATGTGGTCTTTTGTCAATTCTGAGGGTAGAACAGAGTATAATGACAATAGATCCTATTGTAAGAATACTGTAACATGTTTTGTGAATTTACATGCATTACAATATGTCATTTACTGCAAATGTAATGGTAAAGCTTAGTGCATATCTTGCAGACCTAATGGTTTTCTTGGCGAAATGCTCTCATGATCATATTGACAGTTGATCTTTTTCAGATTGGGGTGAACTAATCTGGCAGCCTCTGCCATGGTAAGGCCTCTGTTTATGTTACACGCCCCGGACTGAGATGTGGTCAGCAGATAATAAACCGGAATTAACAGTAAAAAATGATGAGACGGAGAAACATTAGTGGTGTTCAATAGTAGGCATTCTCTAAGATGTATTCAAATATTATATTTTCTTCATCTTTTTTTGTTGTCTCAAAATCATTTATGCATTACAACTCTATTGTAGGTTTAAATCTTCCCATTCCATTATCCCAAAAAATAGGTCTCAGGTTCAAAAAACCTACCATACTTCTACACATTAACATATATATATATATATATATATAATAATCTGTAATTATGTAAATCTGTAAATCTGTAATCTATAATAATATATAATATATATATATATATATATGTCAATTTAGAAAAAGTTGTAAATTACTGGAGGCCTGTGCTAACAATGCTACAACCATTACACTATTAACCACCAACATGTAAGCTAACATTGACCGAAACTAACTAGCCTAGAGCTAGCTAGTGCCCAGCCAAGCTAAATTTGGTTAGCATCAAGCTAGGGAACTGTTAAACATAATTTTTGTACAAATATGACCACTTTAACACATTTTATTGTCACATCACATATTTACATATATTCCCTGAACTAAACTGAGCCTTCGTTCATATAAAATAAAACAAATAAGAGCTAAAATGTTGTTGAAAAAACGTTAAGTTTGGACGCTATCTTAATCCCTTCTCTTAAACGTAAACCATTAGCAACCTAGCCAACCTCCATTACTTTCAATGGGGAGAATACCAACAAGTTTCTCTCGATTAAAACTCCCTCCAATTGCCTTCAAACGTCACCAAACTCATGGACTATGTAATTAGCCATGTTACCTCAATATTTTGAGGATCATATTGCACTTTTGCACAACACATACCTGAATTAACGGGACACAATTATGAGACGGAGAAACGTTAATGGTGTTCAGTAGTAGGCATTCTCCAAGATTGAAGATCTCACTAACACTCCCATTTGACGTCACAGTGGCAGTATTCATATACATTAATTGAAACGCGAATACCTAGGAGGCCTAAAAAATGACACAAGGGGTGGCCCCATAAAATAACCAATAAAATTAAACATCAAAAATACATATTTGTGTGTGTCACATTTACCACATGGTCAACGACGATGAACCGGACTTTATTAGACACAACAGTTCCATGCCGTCGGCCTCCCTCTCTCTGATGTCCTCCTCTTTGACGGTGCCCATGCCCACCTCTTTGACGGTGCCCATGCCCACCTCTTTGACCTCTTTGATGGCACCCATGCCCACCTTTCTGACAGTCCCCTTGTCCACTTGCTCTTTGATTTCTTCCTCTCCTTTGCGGTCTATCTTGCTCCATGTTGAAAGAAGTATTCACACACACCCTGTTTCTATGGTGACCAATTGTGGTTACCACTATGTGAAATCAATAAGCAATAACGATCAGTCATTATGTATGGTTATCATGTATCATACATGTCATATATAGTAGGCAAACCATTTAAAAATCGATAGGTTTAATATAGGTTAAGTGATTAACCATTCAGCACAGTTAGATTAAGTAATGGTCAAATGTATTTAAACAAATGAGAAGAGAATCATATGAAAATAATTGTGAGCATTGCATTATGAAAGGCAATTACTTTATATGAATGGTACAGGATTTCTAGATTAAACGTGAAAAAGTTACTGTGTGATTTTATGTGTTGTACTTAGTCAACTGAAAATGTGCTTAAAGTTTTGAAAACAAACAGCCTTTATGATGATCTGTTTTGAGTTTTGCACTAAGAGTTGAACAATTTTACCACAAGCGATAAAAATAAAAATGTATCAATTATAACTCAATGGATTTTCTTATTTTTGCCTTGCTATCTATTTCACACAGAGGCTCCCATCTCCCTTTATATTGAGCACAAAGATAGAAGCTGCTGTGTGGCAGTACAGAACACCCCATAGGCCCAGTGTGCCTGAGGGTCAGAAACAAAGGAACGGTAGGGATGGTGCAGCCTGATTCAGAGGGGTTGGGTTAAATGTGGAAGACACATTTCAGTTGAATGCATTCAGTTGAACAATTGACTAGGAATCCCCCTTTCCCTTTAAAATAATAGCTATGGTGCCACCCTTGGGGACGTATTTTTTACTGAATAATATATCTGAGCTGGTGCTGAAGATGGCAAACAAACGTCAGTAAATATGTTTTATCTTGGTTGGGATGCACAACAGAGAACGCCGTAGGGAGCGAGGGATGACCGAATCTAGGACCCAAACTTATCTGAGGAAGGGGTTGTGTTGAGGGTATGTACTGCAGCAACATTTTGAAATGTACATCCAATTTTGTGTATCTTGTTCATTCCACCTCTGTCTGATGACTAACATAACAGAAACCTATCGAAATGTTCCCATATGAAAAGTTATGGAAGTTAACAACAACCTCCCCAAAATGTCTGTGAATCATCAGTACTGTATCTCACCCCAAATCTTTTCAACACCATTCAGAGCACATAATTGAGGAACAACGACTACTTCTCCTGCATGTATTATATCCTCAGACTTGGATTGAGGGAGCTTCCATTATCCTCTGAAACATGTCTGCTCTCTTTATTCCGGTTTTGTGACAAAAGGCCCTACAGTCATCAATAGTTGAGGTGGAATATATCAAAACATATACCGAAACACAGTAAGTGCCGTACGGATTGGACTGCAGAGAAGGCACTTCATAGGAGTAGGGCAAAGGAGTCAGGGGAAAACTTTAATTATCACACACAGGGGAAAGAGCTTGGAGGAAACCCTATTATACTGTATATGATTAGGTTGGATGTATTCACAACCCTTGACTTATTCCAAATTTTGTTGTGTTACAAAGTGGGATTGAAATGAATTTAAATGTATTTTTTTTGTCAACAATCTACACAAAATACTCTAATGTCAAAGCAGAAGAAAAATTCTAACATTTTGTAAAAAAAATCACGAAACATAAAACACTAACATTTCTTCATTAAATAATTATTCAACCGTGTGAGGACAGATGCTGGGAGACGAAAAGCAAGTACAGGGAGTGAAGATTTAATGGATAAACGGACATATGACAAAACAAGAACAGCGTCTGGACAGGGGGAACAAAACGACATTACAACATCAATGCTGACACGGGGAACAAACAGATATAGAGTGGGCAAATCAACAAAGTGACATGCTGAAGCTTCCAATTGTGGTGTCTGCATTCTGTAATGGTCTTGAGACGACACGCTGGGAGATGGGAAGCAAGTACAGGGTGAGGATTTAATTAAAAATGAATCGTCATGAGACAGAGCAAAAACAGCATCTGGACAAGAGAAACAAAACAACATTAATGCTGACACGGGGATGAAACTGAGGAAGAGACAGATATAGGGGAAGCAATCAATGATGTGATGGAGTCCAGGTGAGTCCAATGGAGCGCTGATGAGCGTAACGATGGTGACAGGTGTGCGTAATGATGGGCCGCCTGGCGCCCTCGAGCGCCATAGAGGGGGAGCGGGAGCAGGTGTGACAGTACCCCCCCTCTTGGGGCGCCACCCGGCCGAGGCGTGGGAGCCCAACGAACCGGAAGAGGCATGATGTGGGATGGGAGCCTGCCGAGCCAACCCGAGGAAAGGAAACCTCTCGAGTCAGCTAAGGCGTGGAAGCCAGTCGAGCCAGCTGATGCACCCCCGGTTCCTTCGGCAGTGGCACCCGACATCACCAACAAAAACAAAAAACTCCCTGATGCTTCAAATATTGGTGTCAGCAGTGATTACAGCTGTGAGTCTTTATGGGTAAGTCTCTAAGAGCTTTGCACACCTGGATTGTACAATATTTGCACATTATTATTTTTTCTGTAAAGTTGGTTGTTGATCATTGCTAGACAGCCATTTTCAAGTTTTGCCAAATGTTTTCAAGACGATTTAAGTCAAAACTGTAACTAGGACATTCAGGAACATTTAATGTCATCTTCAATTTGACCTTTCGTATAAGGTTATTGCTCTACTTGAAGATGCATTTGTCTCTCAGTGTTTGCTGGAAAGCAGACTGAACCAGGTTTTCCTCTAGGATTTTGCCTGTGCTTAGCTCTAAACTCCTTAGTCCATTCTGATGAAAAGCATACCCATAACATGATAAAGCCACCACCATGCTTGAAAATATGATGTGTCTCAGTGATGTGTTGGATTTGCCCCAAACAACACTATGTATTCAGGACATGAAAACCTCCCTGGTCTTTGTGGTCGAATCTGTGATTGAAATGCACTGCTCGACTGAGGGACCGTACAGATAATTGTATGTGTGGAGTACAGTCATTCAAAAGTCATGTTAAACACTATTGTTGAATATCAAGTGAGTCCATGCAACTTATTGTGTGACTTGTTAAGCAAATTTACTCCTGAACTTCTTTAGGCTTGACATAACAAAGGGGTTGAATACTTATTGACTCAAGACATTTCAGTTGTTTAGTTTTTCTTAATTTGTAAAAGTTTCTAAAACAAATGTCCACTTTGACATTATGGGGTATTGTGTGTAGGCCAGTGACAAATTATCTCTATTTAATTTTAACAATATGTGAAAAACATCAAGTGCACATTGCTATGCCTAAAATTTGAAGAAATAATAGTTTATCAACACTTTAAGCTAAACATTCTGATCTGGTCCACCAGCCTTAATATTAACTGATATGGCGTATACATCCAGTACCCTTCTTAGACATGCAATGTGGGGGCAGCAGGTAGCCTACTGGTTAGAGCGTTGGACTTGTAACTGAAAGGTCGCAAGATCAAATCCCCAAGCCGACAAGGTAAAAATCTGTAAGGCAATTAAACCACTGTTCCTACGCTGTCATTGAAAATAAGAATTTGTTTTTAACTGACTTGCCTAGTTAAATAAAAAAAATTCAACTGTTGTAAAAGATGCAAAAACGAAACTTAAGAACGGGATGCATAGAAATATAAAACAGATCTACTGCTACTTATGCTTGCTTTCAATGCGAATGACAGATCTATAACGTCCATTTCTATGTGAATTTGGGCAGGTCGCCCCAAAAATTACATATTGCAGCTTTAACCATAAACTTATATATTTTTTTTTAAATCTGTAGTTTTTATTTCATTATATGAGGCATGTCTTACCTTGTTTCAAAATAGCCTAGCCAAAATCAAATGGAATTATTTTAGAAACACTTGAAACCAGCATTCCTGATTGTTCTATTGGTTTTCAAATAAGCTATTATTCATTGCCCAGCAGGCAAAGCCAAATCCTAGTCATATTAGCAACCCATGCAAGTTGTTGCATCTTTAGATCTCCCCTCTTTCAAAATTTCAAACTGATATTTTCCTCTCTGTCACATGAAACCACTCACATGTGTGGTGTTCCTGCTAATTGCATTTTGGAACATTCGTGCGTAGCCTATTGCTTTGTGCACATTGCTGTGCTTAGTGCATTTATAAGGTGAAGAAATAATAGTTTATCAACCTTTTAAGCTAAACGTTCTGATCTGTTGCATTAGCCTCATTGCTTTTTTCTTTATGTACAGTTGGCTTAGTTGTATACATTTTGGATCCATCATCCCAGAACTGTCCAAGAGTCTGTTTGAACCATTACAGAATTTTAAAAAATGTATCCCCCTGGACAATGGGACGCCCTTAATTTAGAGCCCTGGCTACATATCAGAGAAAAAGCACATTATTCAATCCTCTCCCCCTCTCTCTGAAACGGTTGAATGATTTTTTTCTCAGTTTCTCTTCTTTGCTGTGTTGGCTCTAGTAATGATTGGTAGATCTGGGGGGCGGTCAAGATACAACGAACGAGGCAAACAAGAATTATGAGGGAGAAAGAAGTATGTAGCTAGCTTTTGCTAGTTAATTTGTTTGTTGTTCTCACATGACTTGTCATGACTGCCTATTGCAGTGGTCTCTCAAAATCAATGACTGTGCTCAGCACACACAACCCTCCGGCCCTCTCCCTCCATCCCCCACTCACTGACTCAGCAACTGCCTGCTTGACTGCTGACAGTTAGCAGTAGCAGGTCACAGTGAAATTAATAAAACAGTTTTTAAAGCGATGCCATGGAGGCCGTGGTGCAAGTTAGAAGCCCAAAAACCTGCAACCCATGTCAATACATTTTCACCCAAGACATTGTTTTCAAAGTAGCTCATTTTCAGGGAAAACCGCAGACATGGCATCCCGGCTGCCGACACATTGTTTGAAGTACAATAGACCAACATAGTTATCGTAGTCAAAGCTGTGTGCTGTAAAACCTTGGTAGAGCATGGGTGAAGTAGGCATTGTGGTGCTCATGAATTTCCTAGCTTTTTCGACTTCAGACTAATGCCTACTTTTCACTTAAAATGTGGTATGTTGTTTTTAATATATTGGGAGAATAAAATGTAATATAGGATATACAGTGCATTTGGAAAGTATTCAGACCCCTTCCCTTTTTCCACATTTTGTTACGTTACATCCTGATTCTAAAATTGATTAAATGATTTGTTTCCCTCATCAATCTACACACAATACCCCATAATGACAAAGCAAAAGCGGGTTTTTAGAAACTTCTGCAGATTTATAAAAAATAAAAAACAGAAACACATTATTTACTTACGTATTCAGACCCTTTGCTATTAGAATCGAAATTGAGCTCAGGTGCGTCCTGTTCCATTGACCGTTATTAAGCTGTTTCTACAACTTGATTTGAGTCCACCTGTGGTAAATTCTATTGATTGGACATAATTTAGACAGGCACACACCTGTGTATATAAGGTCCCACAGTTGATGTTAGTGCAAAAACCAGGCCATTATGGTTGAAGGAATTGTCCTTGGAACTCTGAGACAGGATTTTGTCGAGGCAAAGATCTGGGGAAGGGTACCAAAACATTTCTGCAGCATTGAATGTCCCCAAGAACACAGTGGCCTCTATTATTCTTAAGTGGAAGAAGTTTGGAACCACGAAGACTCCTCCTAAAACTGGCCGTCCAGACAAACTGAGCAATCGGGGGAGAAGGACCTTCGTCAGGGAGGTGACCAAGAACCCAATCATCACTCTGACAAAGCTCCAAACTTCCTCTGGGGAGATGGGAGAACCTTCCAGAAGAACAACCATCTCTGCAGCACTCCACCAATCAGGCCTTTATGGTAGAATGGCCAGACGGAAGCCACTCCTCAGTAAATTATCCTCAGCACATTACAGCCCGCCAGGAGTTTGCCAAAAGGCACATAAAGACTCTCAGACCATGAGAAACAAGATTCTCTGGTCTGATGAAACCAAGATTGAACTGTTTGGCCTGAGTGCCAAGCGTCACGTCTGGAGGAAACCTGGCACCATCCCTACGGTGAAACATGGTGATGGCAGTATCATGCTGTGGGGATGTTTTTCAGGGGCAGGGACTGGGAGACTTGTCAGGTTTGAGGGAAAGATAAACAGAGCAAAGAATAGAGAGATCCTTGATGAAAATCTGCTCCACAGCGCTCAGAACCTCAGACTGGGGGAGAAGGATCACCTTTGAACTGGACAACGACCCTAAGCTCACAGCAAAGACAACGCAGGAGTGGCTTTGGGACAAGTCTCTGAATGTCCTTGAGTGGCCCAGCCAGAGCCCAGACTTAAACCCGTTTGAACATGTCTGGAGAGACCTGAAAATACCTGTGCAGCGACGCTCCCCATCCAACCTGACAGAGCTTGAGAGGATCTGTAGAGAACAATGCGAGAACCTCCCCAAATACATGTGTGCCAGGCTTGTAGTGTCATACCTAAGAAGACTTGAGGCTGTAATCTCTGCTGAAGATGCTTCAACAAAGTACTGAGTAAAGGGTCTGAATACTTACGTAAATGTGATATTTCAGTTGTTTATATACATTTGCAAAAATTATGGGGTATTGTGTGTAGATTGATGTGGGAAAAAAACATTCAATCAATTTTAGAATAAGGCTGTAATGTAACAAAATGTGGAAAAAGTCAAGAGGTATGAATCATTTACGAATGCACTGTAATATAGCATTATATTGGTTGCAAGAATTTTGTATAGTCATTTAAATGTAATAACTTAAGTTTTTAATCCGGCGTCGTTTTGTATATAATTTTATAAGCCATGGAATCAGTTCATTGAATATTTCCTCCCAACTCTTTTGCAACCTTTATGGCACAGCTGTCAATTGTTTGGTCCTTAAATGAAACTGGTATACCTTTTTATTCATCACAATTTTCTTCAGCCAATGTTGGTCTTTAATGCAGGGCCGACAGACAAGTTCCTTACCTTCTCCCCTTTCCACTCGTTAATAAATCTTCTTGGGGCTAGACCCCTTTTTTCTCCACTTCCTGTCTGAATGACGTGCCCAAAGTAAACTACATGTTGCTCAGGCCCTGAAGCCAGGATATGCATATAATTGATACCATTGGAAAGAAAACACTTTGAAGTTTGTAGAAATGTTAAAATAATGTAGGAGAATATAACACAATAGATATGGTAGGAGAAAATCCAAAGAAAAACCTGCAGTCTATGTTCAAGGTTTCAGGCTTGTAACTTCAAAAACGAATAAGAAATATCAGTTTTAGCAGAAGGACAGTCTTGGAAATTCGTGTTTGCGCGCCATGAAGACATTACACACCTGCTAAAATCGGTTTCCTATGGAACATACTTCTTTCCGTAAGAAATATTATAGTTTGATTTCATTTTAGGGTATCTGAGGAGTAAAAATAAACATATTTTGACTTGTTGAAACAGAGTTTAGGGGTAGATTTTTGGATTCCTTTCTCTGCAAGTTGAACGAGTGGATTACTCAAATCGATGGCACCAACTAAACAGACTTTTTGGGATATAAAGAAGGATTTTATCTAACAAAACGACCATGCATGTAGCTGGGACCCTTTGGATTGCAAACAGAGGAAGATTTTCAAAAAGTAAGTAATCGCTATTTGTGATTTTATGAAGCCTGTGCTGGTTGAAAAATATTTTGATGTGGGGCACCGTCCTCAAACAATCGCATGGCATGTTTTCGCTGTAATACCTACTGTAAATCGGACAGTGCAGTTAGATTAACAAGAATTTAAGCTTCTAACCTAAATAAGATACTTGTATGTTCATAAATGTTTAATATCCATAATTTTTATTATTATTTATTTGAATTGTGCGCCCTCCAATTTCAATGGATGTTGTCGACAGGTGGGACGCTAGTGGGACGCCTAACCTTAAGAAAAATTATTAAAGAGCCTTTTGGTCCTAGACTTGGCGCTTCGGGACCACTTGCCGTGTGGTAGCAGAGAGAACAGTTTATGACTTGGGTCTTGGGTCTTGGGACTGGAGTCTTTGACAATTTTTGGTCTTTTCTCTGACACCACCTAGTATATAGGTCCTGGATGGCTGGAAGTTTGGCCCAAGTGATGTACGCACCACACTCTGTAGCACCTTACAGTCACATGCCGAGCAGTTGCCATACCAGGCATTGATGCAACCGGTCAGGATGCTCTCAATGGTGCAGCTGTAGAACTTTTTGAGGTTCTGGGGACCCATGCCAAATCTTTTCAGTCTCCTGAGGGGGAAAAGGTATTGTCGTGCCCTCTTCATGACTGTCTTGCTGTGTTTGGACCATGCTAGTTCGTTGGTGATGTGGACACCAAGGTACTTGAAACTCTTGAATCGCTCCACTACAGCCCCGTCGATGTTAATGGGGGCCTGTTCGGCATTGGTCTTGCTCACATTGAGGGAGAGGTTGTTGTCCTGGCACCACACTGCCTGGTCTCTGACCTCCTCCCTACAGTATATGCTGTCTCTTCATCGTATTTGAATAATCAGACCTCCTACAGTTGTTTTCATCAGAAAATGTATTGATGGTGTTGGAGTCGTGTTTGACCACGTAGTGATGTTATGTGTCAAGACATTTAGGCCTGCCATTGAATGAGAGAAAAAATATATTATATCATGCTTCTGACCCAATCCTATTTAGAAATATTTTTGAAAACTTTTAACAGCTTCTACCCCCAGGCCATAAGACTGCTGAACAATTAATCAAATGGCCACCCGGATGATATTTACATTCACAGGCAACATGTGGAAAAAGTAAAGGGGTGTGAATATTTTCTGAAGGCACTGTATCATATAATATATCTATCATATCATGTCCCTTTCTTATGTATTAGAAAAATAAGTGAGAGGAGAATAGTAAAGGATATTGAAAATACGCTCATTAAAACAGATAAACGGTAAAACAGATATGTATGAAAATACACTCAAATAACACTCAATCCCCTCATGATACATTTGATCTAAAATCCAAAATGCTGATGTATAGAGCCAAATGTAACATTTCAACCTCACTGTCCAAATACAGTCAAGGTCATAATTATTGTCACCCTTGATAAAGATGAGCAACAAAGTAATACAATACAAATGTTGTATTATAAATTACATAAATACTGAGCCATATTGCATGGCCAATTACATTTTTATTTTATTTTATGCTAATACAGTTGCTCAGAGAAAGAGATTTTGTTTGACAAGTAATAATAGAAAAAGTCCCAAAAGATAGGTTTAAAAATTGACAACCATGTTTCCAATACTCTAGCACCCTCCCCTTGTGAGGATAACACTGAGCCTTTAAAAAAAAATGTTTTATGAGATTGGACAACACGTCGGGAGAGATCTTAGACCATTCATCCATACAAAATATTTCCAGATCCCTGATATCCTTCGTATGTTCTTATGGACTGCCCAAGTCAAACCAAATTGCAAAATGGTGATTTTGTGGTCAATTAACATTTTCTTTGTGGATTTTGATTAGTGCTGGGGTTATTGTCTTGCTGGAAGATCCACTTGTGGCCAAGTGTCAGCATCCTGGCAGAGGCAACCATGTTTTTTGGCTAAAATGTCCTGGTAATTAGTAAAGCTGGTGATGCCGTTGATCTTAACTAGGGCCCCAGGACCAGCGGAAGCGACAAAGCCCCATAACATTAAACATCCACCACCATATTTTATTATAGGTATGAGGTACTTTTCTGCACATGCTTCTGTTTTTCAATGACAAACCCACCAGTGGTGTGCCAAAGAACTCTATTTTCATGTCATCTGCCCATAGCACTGGTTCCAATCTAAGTGCCAATGGTGTTTATCAAACCCCAGGCGGTGTGAGGGGGGCTCAAAGGTAACTGAAGCTTAGGGAACTCTTGAAGAGATATGCCATCTGGAATGAGCTGATTTTGTGCTAGATAGCAAATGCAGGGTAAATGTCCAGCACACAATAAAATGCCATATCGACGGCTAACAAGATGCTATTTGAAAGGACATCCATAACTGTGTAATTTTCCCCCTCTCAGTTGTAGGTTGTCCTCCAAAATTGGAAAACATCTAGCTAATCAAAATATAATTTGGGGAGAATTGCTCTGGGCTGTAATGTAAGAAATTGGTTGGAAAATCTCATGTTGTAGTACCCAGTAGGAGACTGGAACATGAACTAGCATCTACAATAGAAGAAGTTAGGGGAGGAAGAATAATGTGGCACAGTGTGGCAAAATGTATGGAAAAGATCAGAGACATGTCATTTCCAGATTTGTGGTGCTTATCTTTTTCATTTATTGGGGTTGGGGCATATAGCTGGATCTATGCAACCGATGGCATGGGTTGAAAACATCTGACAGTTATCCAAGGAATTTTCCCAGTGCAAACTGTCACAACAGTTAGCAAAGTTGTAGTTTGAAGTGATGTCACTGTCAAGACAGATTAACCCAGTTTAGACGTGTTCGTTGGAAAAGTAATGATTATTGAGCACCCCCAGCGCTGCATTAGACAGTTTTCTTTCACTCAATCAGGAATTGGAGGGAAGATCCCAGTTCACCCTCCATCAGTATTTGACCCCTCTATCACACACTGGGGCCCTTGAGACCCTTGATCACAAAACATTGAAAGAGAATCTTGGAATTCACCTACTGCCTTCCAGACTTAATTAATTATAATCATATTCAAGCCAATGGGACAGCAGGAACCAGTCGCCATATCCAGAAGCCCTCCTGGCTTTTCTGGCTGTGAGTGACAGGCAAACACAGGCAGAGGGACTGCTTTGTAATTATATTTTTCTACACCAGATTTTACTCTCTGGGGGCATTTCATTGTGCTGTTTTTCAAATTCTATGCCACATTGCATTGCATTGGTGGTGATGTAATCATTATCAATACATATCATATCCACTAACGGTGGTCTCAGAGCCACGTAGGTATGTCACAATGGGCCGCCGGACTATCGTGTCTCTGAGTCTGTGGACTCTGAATTACGCTTCAGGCAGATAGGAGTTAGTGTGTCTCCTTTGCCATCTGTCTTGGTTTATTTAACAAAAGTGTTATTGCTTTGCCTTCGAGAAATGGCGGGTGGAGAGGCGATTTGATTTACAGAGATGAACAGAATGCGATGGTCCGACACAGCTGGCTGCTGTGTCTCTCTTTGAAGGAATGCATTCTGGGTACCCAACATTCCCCGGACTCCCAGACAGCCCCGATGGCCTGCTTGTTTATTTCATGTTTTTCTCATCAAACTAAGGTCAGACAAAAGTTGTGGCACAATCTTGAAATGCCCATATCACAGAGGGAGTTTAACCGTGTGCCACCTAATGTTTTTCTGACCTTAAGAAATCATAAACAAGATTTGTCTTAATAGGTGATTCATTCTAGTTGACCATGTGTTGTAAAAGGGCAAGAGGCTCTTACCAACCTGGTCTTTGCCATGAATGGAAGCCTTGCTCATTAATTAATTCAATGGAGCCCATTTGACAAGATCTCTTGGGCTCATTTAAAAAATTATGTTTAAAAGTTATGGCATGAATGTTCGGTAACTACAACACAGAGCAAAGGAAATCATTCAAAGACTAGTTGAACGAGTGAGGTAATCATTTGTGGATCAATCGATATATTTTACATCCAGTATGAAGCTTAGAGCAGCCAGCTCACACGGCACTAGAGAGACAGTTCAGAGATGGGATGCTGCCACATGGCTAGTTAGCGAAGCTTGTAAAGCTAGCTTGGTAACAATTCAAAGCATTACAATTTCAAAGTGCACAAAAAGGAAACAGAGATTGTCACTATCTCAACAGAAATTCCCTTAATGCGGTTGGGATTCAAACAAAAATATTTTATTAACAGGAATGACTTTGGTTTATATCCAAGGAAATGTCAGCAAGAGACAGTACCAATCAAAAGTTTGGGCACACCTACTCATTCAAGGGTTTATCTTTATTTGTACTATTTTCTACCTTGTAGAATAATAGTGAAGACAACAAAACAAGGAAATAACACATATTATGGAATCATGTAGTAACTAAAAAGTGTTAAACTGTAACAGGGTGAGTGACTCTTTGCCGGAAAGTCAGGCACAGGAGAGCAGAGATGGGTGATAACAGGAGAACTTTAATATACACCCTGGCCCAAAGGCACAGGCGAGGCAGCACAAAGCACAACCACTGTAACATGAACCGGATGAAACAAAACAAACAAACCTAGGTTTGAAATAAACCTAGCGTAAGCCAGTCTGTAGCGTAACACCCTACACAAAGAACAATTCCACACACAGACATGGGGGAAACAGAGGGTAATATACATTTAGTCTGATGAGGGAATGTGAACCAGGTGTGCGGGAAAACAAGACAAAACAAATGGATAATGAAAGGTGGAGCAGCGATGGTTAGAAGACCGGTGACGTCGACCGCCGCCCGAACAAGGAGAGGGACCAACTTCGACGGAAGTAGCCACCCTTTGCCTTGATGACAGCTTTGCACGCCCTTTGGATTCTCTTAACCAGCTCATGAGGTAGTCACCTGCAATGCATTTCAATTAACAGTGGGGCCTTGTTCAAAGTTCATTTGTAACCGGTTTCAGGAAACTAGGCGTATGTCGCGGGTCACTACTTCACAGGAGAGACATTCGAACGTAAAATATTTTTTTTTTACATCATTATGCTTTTTTTTGGTAGAAATGTCTTCTGGAACATGTGAACTTTCACGTGCCTTAATAACAAATGTGTATGCCATCTGTAAATACAAATTAAATTGTTAAATTACGAACCTAGTTGGTTTGGCCAAAGAAAAAGCGAGCAACCTTCCCGCTAGCCATGATTGCTGAGTAAATGAGTGGGCTGGACATGCCGAGAGATGACTTTGGATTGGTCTGCCATATAGCACACTTCTGTCTATTTAAGCTGGTCAGTATATCTAGGTAATCCTGTCGAACGCGGCTTTCATTTAAAAAAAATGGTGTATTAAAACTGCATAAGGGCTCCCGAGTGGTGCAGCGGTCTAAGGCACTGCATCTCAGTGCTTGAGGCATCACTACAGACACTCTGGTTTGAATCCAGGCTGTGTCACACCGGCCATGATTGGGAGTCCCATAGGGCGGCACACAATTGGGCCAGCGTCGTCCAGGTTTGGCCGTGTAGGCCTTCATTGTAAATAGTAATTTGTTCTTAACTAACTTAACTAGCTAAATAAAGGTTAAATAAAAAATATAAAAACAAGTGTTGCTCTCCACTGTCTGGAGGACTAAGTTTTGAAATCAGTGGAATTCAAGTATGATAGCTAAGGAGATGGATTACATCTTCAAATTAAGGGTAACAATGGCATCCGACAGGAGACATGTCCAGCTATGAATTATATATACGGGTAAGATAGTGTAGCTAGCTACATTTTCAGATATTACACGTTTCTAATTTTCATAGAAAGAGTCATTTGCTTGGCTAGCTATAGCCTAATGTTAGCTAGCTAACATTAAACCTGGTTGGTTAGCTTCCTGCAGATTCATGCCAGTCAAAAGTTTGGACACACCTACTCATTCAAGGGTTTTTCTTTCTTTTGACTATTTTCTACACTGTAGAATAATAGTGACGACATCAAAACTATGAAATAACTCATATGGAATCAATCATATAGTAACCAAAAAAAAGTGTGAAACCAATCACAATATATTTTATAATTTAGATTCTTCAAAGTAGCCACCCTTTGCCTTGATGACAACTTTGCACACTTTTTACATTCTCTCAACCAGCTTCACCTGTAATGCTTTTCCAACAGCCTTGAAGGAGTTCCCACATATGCTGAGCACTTGTTGGCTGCTTTTCCTCCGACTCATCCCAAACCATCTCAATTGGGTTGAGGTCAGGTGACTGTGGAGGCCAGGTCATCTGATGCAGCACTCCATCACTCTCCTTCTTGGTCAAATTGCCCTTACGCCGTCTGGAGGTGTGTTGGGTCATTGTTCGGTTGAAAAACAAATGATGGTCCCATTAAACGCGAACCAGATGGAATGGCGTATCGCTGCAGAATGCTGTTGTAGCCATGCTGGTTAAGTGTGCCTTGAATTCTAAATAAATCACTGACAGTGTCACCACCAAAGCACCCCACACAATCACACCTCCTCCTCCATGCTTTACGGTGGGAACCACACATATAGAGATCATCCGTTCACCTACTTTGCGTCTCACAAAGACATGACTGTTGGAACCAAACCTCTTAAATTTGGACTCAACAGACCAAAGGACAGATTTCCAATGGTCTAATGTCCATTGTTCGTGTTTCTTGGCCCAAGCAAGTCTGTTCTTATTGGTGTCCTTTAGTAGTGGTTTCTTTTCAGCAATTCTACCATGAATGCCTGATTCACGCAGTCTCCTCTGAACAGTTGATGTTGAGATGTGTCTGTTACTTGAACTCTGTGAAGCATTTATTTGGGCTGGTAATGCTAATGAACTTATCCACTACAGCAAAGGTAACTCTAGGTCTTCCTTCCTGTGGCGGTCCTCATGAGATCCAGTTTCATCATAGTGCTTGATGGTTTTTGCAACCGCACTTCAAGAAACTTTCAACGTTCTTGACATTTTCCAGATTGTCTGACCTTCATGTCTTAAAGTAATGATGGACTGTTGTTTCTCTTTGCTTATATTAGCTGTTCTTGCCATAATATGGACTTGGTATTTTACCAAATAGAGCTATATTCTGTATACAACCCCTACCTTGTCACAACACAACTGATTGACGCATTAAGAAGGAAAGAAAATCCACAAAATAACTTTAACAAGGCACACCTGTTAATTGAAATGCATTCCAGGTCACTACCTCATGAAGCTGGTTGAGAGAATGCCAAGAGTGTGCAAAGCTCTCATCAAGGCATAGGGTGGCTACTTTGAAGAATCTCAAATATAAAATATATTTTGATTTGTTTAACACTTTTTGCTTACTACATGATTCCATGTGTGTTATTTCATAGTTTTGATGTCTTCACTATTATTCTACAATGTAGAAAAGTGTAAATTAATAAAAGCCCTGGAATGAGTAGGTGTGCCCAAACTTTTGACTAGTACTGTATGAGATGAGTGAAGTAGTATGTAAACATTATTTAAACATTACTAAAGTGACTAGTTTTCCATTATAAAATGGACCGTGAATCCAAGTCTACGCCCTCAGTAGATGCCTACTGGATAACTTATTTGTATTGCTTTTAATCCTTTTTAAATGAATTTATCTTATTAACACTTTGTTCTAGCTAGCTATTTGTGTAGGTAGCTATCAAGTAAACCCAATGATAATAGCAGCCTCTAAGGTGCAGGGTTGCGTAACCTGGTAGAAGCCGGCTAGTGATGGCTAGTTTACAGTCTGATGGACTTGAGATAGAAGCTGTTTTTCAGTCTCTTGGTCCCAGCTTTGATGCACCTGTACTGGCCTCGCCTTCTGGATGATTGCGGGTTGAACAGGCTGTGGCTTGGGTGGTTGATGTTTTTGATGATCGTTTTGGCCTTTCTATGACATCAGGTGCTGTAGGTGTCCTGGAGGGCAGGTAGTTTTCCACCTGTGATGAGTTGGGCAGACCGCAATACCCTCTGGTAAGCCCTGCGGTTGCGGTCGGTGCAGTTGCCGTACCAGGCGGTGATACAACCCGACAGGATGCTCTCGATTGTGCATCTGTAAAAGTTTGTGAGGGTTTTAGGGGCCAAGTCAAATTTCTTTAGCCTCCTGAGGTTGAAGAGGCTCTTCTTCACCATGCTGTCTGTGTGGGTAGACCATTTCAGTTTGTCCATGATGGGTATGCCGAGGAACTTAACTTGCCACCTTCTCCGCTATTGTCCCGTTGATGTGGATAGGGGGGATGCTCTCTCTGATGTTTCCTGAAGTCCACAATCATCTCCAAAGTCAAGGTATTGGAGTGGCCATCACAAAGCCCTGACCTCAATCCTATAGAAAATGTGTGGGCAGAACTGAAAGTGCGTGTGAGAGCAAGGAGGCCTACAAACCTGACTCAGCTACACCTGCTCTGTCAGGAGGAATGGGCCACAATTCACCCAACTTATTGTGGGAAGCTTGTGGAAGGCTACTCGAAACGTTGGACCCAAGTTAAACAATTTAAAGGCAATGCTACCAATTGAGTGTATGTAAACTTCTGACCCACTGGGAATGTAAAAGAAGAAATAAAAGCTGAAATAAACCATTCTCTCTACTATTATTCTGACATTTCACATTCTTAAAATAAAGTGGTGATCCTAACTATCCTTTTACTAGGATTAAATGTCAGGAATTGTGAAACACTGAGTTTAAATGTATTTGGCTCATGTGTATGTAAACTTTCGGCTTCAACTGTATATTGGTGCTATTTTTTGGAGATAAATGTGACTCACCACCTGGATTTGGTCTTATGTAACAAAATTTGATATTATGTTTTTTACATTGGGTAAAAGTTGAGACTCACAGCTGCAAAATTGTATATCATACACTGCATTTGAGGAACAATGGGAAAGTTATTATGCTTTGAAAGTTGATCAACTTGTAAACTCACTTTTGAGAAAATGGCCTTTGAATGATTTTGTATCTAGTGAAGAGCTCTTCTTTGTCTACACCCATTATGCATCGTTCACAGCCTCTTAAGCTTTAGCCCCACCCATCTCGTTTCGGGCTCGGAGTGCACAGTTGACGCTCTCGGAGCTAACACTTGATGCTCTGGCCGATGGTTTGTTTATATCTGGATAACATGAAAACAGTATATCCAGCTCTGCTGGCAAAAATTTCCTAATGCTTTTTTGCAGACGTTTACTGACACCAGCCATATTACACTGGTGTTGTACACACATTATGTTATGTTAGCTAACGGGCCAGCCAGCTAATGTTAGCTAGTTAAACAACAATGAACAAAGTGCAAACAATGCCACAGTGCTGGGAGCTAACCAACCAGGTTCAATGCTAGCTAACATTGGGCTCTATCTAGAAAAGCAAACGTTTCTGGGAAACTAATAATAACTTCAGCTGGGGAGCCAGCCAGTTAACATTAGCTAGCTAGCTAACAGTACACTTTAGCTGAAGACATATATAGCTAGCTAGCTAGCTACGTAAACAATTAACCTAGCTAGGTAAACAATGTTTAACATCACACATGTCACATAACGTTAGCTAACGAGCCAGCCAGCGAACGTTAGCTAGTTAAACAACAATTAACAAATTGCCAACAATGCCACAGTGCTGGGAGCTAACCAACCAGGGTCAATGTTAGTTAGCTAACATTAGACTCTAACTAGAAAAGCAGACGGCTCTGGGAAACTAATAATAACGTCAGCTAGGGAGCCAGCCAGCTAACCTTAGCTAGCTAGCTAACAGTACACTTTAGCTTGAAATGAAACCACTTTCTGTCAAAATTAGAATGTGTAATATCTGAAAATGTAGCTAGCTAACGCCAGACTATCTTACCTGTATACATCATCATGCATGACGGACGTGCCTCCCAGTGAGGAATGCCATACCAAGGTTGCCCTTAGTTTGAAGATGTAATCCGGAGACAGGTGTTTTATCCATCTCTTTAGCTATCATATTCTAATTCCACTGATTTCAAAACTCAAAATCCAGAAAGTGGAGAGCAACACTTATGCAGCTCCACTACACAATACATTTACAAAAAAGCTGCGTTTGACAGGATTACCAACACAGACTGACGAGCTCAAATAGACAGAAAAAATTATATACATTTTACGTTTTACAGCTCGCCTGTGAAGTCATGACTTGCGACATTCGTCTAGTTTAATAAGCTTTTTTGTGCATATGGAACATTTCTGGGATCTTTTGTTTCAGCTCATGAAACATGGGACCAACACTTTAAATGTTGTGTTTATATTTTTGTTCATTATAATATAATTTCCCAATTTGTTTCAGCATACAATTTAGCTCAATTTATATTTTTTTATACATTATCGGTCATCTTTATGATGGGTGTCAATCATTTTGCACCCCACTGTAGGTCAGGCAGAAAAATACCAGTCACAGTCTGGTATCATCCACTTGGTCAAGCCTTCAATGATCCAGCCTGTCTCTAAACATCTGAAGGTCTGTCATTACATGACAGGGGAATTCAAGGCTTCAATTGTCCTTGACACTGGAGCCGTGGTACAAGTGTCAAAATGCACTCAGCTCCAGTGGTCATTGCCGAGTCGTTTACCGTGTGTGACACGTCTGACAAGCTCATTATTTGAGGCTGGCGTCGATGCCTCTCAGTAATAAGGTCTTCAGGAGTCAGTCAGTGGAAGAATAATCTCCCCCTGATCAATACACTGAGACCTGGTCGTCCTATCGATCATCACTGCCTCTCATATCCCTCTCTTTGCCCGCCACCAGCTTCGTAGCATACAGGCATACCACACGAAGTACTAAAAACCAGGGAAGAGGAGGAGGGAGGAGAGACGGATTGGCGGAGATGAAATGCTGACTCTCTCTCTGTCTGTCACCCAGGATAGACAGATCATGACCAGGATATGGATGGCCTGAGCATGGCAACGGTTTCTACGGATACCTAGGCATTGAGCAAGGGAGCCAAGAGGATGGATTCTTAATCCTCCAAATACCTCTGTCAGCTTTGGGAGAGAGAGGCTTTCCTGCTTTTATTATGTCCACCATTCATTATCGGTCCTCTCCAAACATCCCAGTACAGTCTCAGTGGACTCGGATGATGCTAAGTGGACAGCTTCCATTGGAAGGAGTGGGATGCATATTTCCAGTGAAGTGCATTTGAGGATAGTGTATGTAAAATTATGTGACTTAGTTTGTGAATTAGTTTACAGCCCACTATCTCACCCACATATATCTAGAACAAAAATACAGTGCCTTGCGAAAGTATTCGGCCCCCTTGAACTTTGCGACCTTTTGCCACATTTCAGGCTTCAAACATAAAGATATAAAACTGTATTTTTTTGTGAAGAATCAACAACAAGTGGGACACAATCATGAAATGGAACGACATTTATTGGATATTTCAAACTTTTTTAACAAATCAAAAACTGACAAATTGGGCGTGCAAAATTATTCAGCCCCCTTAAGTTAATACTTTGTAGCGCCACCTTTTGCTGCGATTACAGCTGTAGGTCGCTTGGGGTATGTCTCTATCAGTTTTGCACATCGAGAGACTGACATTTTTTCCCATTCCTCCTTGCAAAACAGCTCGAGCTCAGTGAATTTGGATGGAGAGCATTTGTGAACAGCAGTTCAAGGGGGCCGATTACTTTCGCAAGGCACTGTATATCACAGTTTACCTATTTGCTTATGGCTTTGCTTACACCTAGTGATCTGCCTAGTGATTTTTGTGAATGATAAAAATAGTGCCTAGTGATCTGGCTAGTGATTTTTGTGAATGATATAAGTTATGTCACACATGCAGCTAAAACAGACATATGGAAATATCTGCTCTACCCAAAATTGCAACCAACTAATTGCAGCATTACCACAAAAATGGAAGAGGCAAGTAGAAGGGGAAAAAAGTAAAGAACTTGTATGTCGGCCCTGTATTAAAGAACATAAATGTTGAAATAAATGTGTGATAAATAAAAGCGTATACCAATTCCTTTATGGACCAAAAAACTGACAGCTCTGCCATATAAATTGCAAAATAGTTGGGAAGAGATTTGCGATGTACCCATTCCATGGCACATGGTTTATGAATTGATACACAAAACAACGCCGGATTCAAAATTCTTGCAACCAATAGAATGTTATATATATGGGGGATACAATCTTCCCAGCTTTGCAGATTTTTCTGTGAGGAGGCAGAGTCATTAGATAATTTATTTTGGTATTGTCCATATGTAGCTAATTTTTGGTCACAGGTCCAGGAATGGCTGAAGAATTGCAACATTTGCCTATAACTAACGCTGCAGTTAGCCATACTGGGTGATTTAAAAAGCCATAGTCAATCAATCAATACTGTAATAATTATTTTAGCAAAGAAATGTATTTTCAATTTACAATCTGTAGAAGTTATGAGAATAGAAAGGTTCAGTACTTTCGTCAAGCATCACAGCACAGTTAAAATATATATGGCAAAAATAAATCCAAAATGGATGGTGTTGAGAGATAGATGGGAGGGGTTGAATGGAGCTGAAGGGTGGGACTAATAACAAGATAACCAATGTAAAACATACGCGGTCTGTAAAATGTATATAGGTTCAGATATTTTGTGAAATAGCACAGTTACAAATAGAAATCAAACTGGATGGATATCAGAAATAGAGGAAGAACTAAAAACAAACAAAATCTAACTATTGTAAAATAGATTGTGTCTGTAAAATGTGTATAAGATGTATATACTGAAGGTAGAAGCCTAAGTGTTATTGTTTATTAGTTTACTCCAATTGGGGGAAGGGTGGTAGGGTTTGCGGGGAATAATAAAGGAATATTCTCAAAAAAAGTATGTCTATATAGGTATGTGTATGCATATGTGTTTGTCACGCCCTGGCTTTTATTCTCTATTTTAGTTAGGCCAGGGTGATACTAGGGTGGGCATTCTAGTTTCTTTTTTTCTATTTCTTTGTGTTTGGCTGGGTGTGGTTCTTAATCAGAGGCAGCTGTCTATCGTTGTCTCTGATTGGGAATCATAGTTAGGCAGACTTTTTTCCTTTCACATTTGTGGGTAGTTGACTTTGTTAGTGGCATTATAGCCCAAGTTAAGCTTCACGTTTTTTTCCTTGGTGACATTCATTTAAAATAAAATAAAATGTACGCTCATCACGCTGCGCTTTGGTCCAGTCATTTCCAGGAAGAGGATCGTGACAGTGTATGGATATATATATTTACAAAAAAATATTTATGCAGGATTAGAAATGATACAGACAATTACATTGATGGAAGCAACAATCTTTCCACAATATTAAGCGGATCCACCCCTTAGAGAGAGAAAAAAAGAATCGTCCACCACCCAAAGGTGACAACTGTGGGCAGTATTGCAGTCAACAGGGACAGCATCCGTGTGGAATGCTTTTGACACCTTGTAGACTCCATGCCCCGACGAATTGAGGCTGTTCTGAGGGTAAAAGGTTGGGGGAGAGGGATATACACATACTAAGGACACATCACAACTACTGCTACAATACTCGTATTTACAATTGCTAATATCGCACAATTTAAACACTTGCCCCCAGATCGCCCTTTCCCTAATACATGTGTAAATATTTTATTTATTTATTTATTTTCCTGCACATCAGGAAATGCAAACTTCTAGTGTATTTGAGGTTTAAAAATGCTTCTAAAGTTTGTAATTTCCACTTGAAAATTTCAGACTTGATTTGCCTGTTAATTAATGTATCAATCCATACTTAAATGCCCATTAATTATAATCCACACAATTAATAATCCACACGATTCTTTTCTTGCTTTAGCAAACTGGCTATTCCTACATCTGTACTTATGCTAAAATATATATATATATATATATTCTACTGAGCAATTTACTTTAGAAAATGGTTTTAAAAAACGTAAAGATTCACACAATTAAGTTTTCAAATACAAAGTGTGTTGTGCAAAGATTATTAAGTTGTTTGTGCTGTTAATGAACAGTTAAGGTAGCATACATAATTATATAAACATCTCACTTGACTGGAAACATCTCAATTGACTGGAAACATGAAGTAATTAACAACATAATATTTGCAATTTAATATGTGTTTACAACTAAAATTGCCCCACAGATCTATGATAAATAGGCCAATTATTTATAATTTAGCTTTTTATCTTGCACTCTTATTGCTGTGCCTGCCAGCCTTTTGCATGAGGAAAACAAATAAATAAGGTAAGTGTTCAACTTGGCTAGGTCTCATTTGTCATGAATGTCCACGAGAATCCAAATAGGTCGGATCAGGTTTGCAATGAATAACTTCAATCAGACCCCCAATCTCACCTGCAGAGGGGGGAGGAAGGAACTGGTGGGGATTAACAACTCATGTCCTGTTGTAAATCAAGAAGAGACGATTCAGGTCTCCCTCTCCAATATTCACCTAAGGAATGTCCTTTGTTTCAAGAAACATTTTCCTGCTGAAATCCTAACACGTTCAAAAGCAACTACTGGAACAATATTTCTAACATAGAATGTGGGGAATGGTCAGAGGTGATCTATAGAACACTAATGTAATTTTGTGTGTTATTTTGTGAAGTTAAAAAAATGTTATGAAGGAAATACTGTAACATGGAAAGTATGTACGAAGTTTCCATACTATGCATTGTGCTTGTAACATGAAAAATGATGAAAGGGTTTTTGTTAAGAGAGGGATGTGATTTGAGAAATTATAAGAGATAATTGTTTTACATACATCCCCGAGTGAGGTCAGAGAGCGTGTCAGCCTGACGGAAGTGTCTCTTAACACACTAGAAAAGCGTGAAGCTGCAGCTACACGTTTAAAGTGGCTTGAACTTTGAATCTCAACATGAGGTAGAGACGATAAACCCACCTCCTGGACAATCACTGGTACGGCTGCTTAGCTGTTCTAAGTAAAGTATCTTCGAAAGCGAATATAAGTAGGACCATCCTACTACTCTGCCTAAACCATCGTATTCTGTTACTCTCATCACCCCACTGGGAACCATCAACATGGCTGGCAAGCCTATCTTCAAAGAAGCATCTTCAAGAGCGAATGGAAAGAAATAAACTCTGTAGTTCTGACTACACGACAAGTCACCGGATACCAGACAACTACAGAGGAGAACAACAGTAGAAGACTTGTTGGTTTCCTTTTGGACAATCAGAGCCTTACAAACGTGTCGCGAAAAGGCCCAGTCCCCTTTCTTAGGCGGCCCGGTTGTGAGAACGATATAAGGCAAAACCAGGCATTTCACGTAAATACATTCATGATTTCTTACTCAAAGAGGGCGGCGGCTCGTGTGCAAAGTATATGAATACTGTAAGTGAGAGTAGTTTCTAAAAGTACCAATGTTAAGTGTCTCTGTCCCTCTCCATTGCTTTTGTAACAAGCAGCCATGTTGTGTCATTCCGCTAAGGACCTGTTTTTAACGTATTAAGTGTGTAAGTCTATTCTGTGTTACCATTTAATTAGCTAGTAATTAAATAATTAAACAATTTTGTGTAGTACTGAATCACAAGTAAGGCTTGGGTTTTAGCAGATGCAAGGAGGTTACGACTCTTCAGAATGATGATATGATTCGAGCTTATGAATAATAAGTTGACTGTTTATCGATGTGATAGGTGAAGAGCTTTAGAGTTGAATTCGGGAGACGGTAACTCTTTAAAGAACTGCTCTCGTGGTGTCCCAGATCCTAATGATTAATTGTAACATGATTAATTTAATTGTGTAACAATTAAACATATTTAGGTAATTAGATAAAAAACAGTCTTCAGAGTAATGTTCAAGTCAAGCCACAACACATTCCAAAGAACAATTCAATAATAAACTTGGACAAAGTGTATTTATCAAATATTTAGTCACCACACTGTGCTTGTTTTGGTTACGTTAATACAACAAAACCAAAAATGTCATCAAGACCATGGGGCATTTAACAGTGATGTAATCAAACAGAAAATGTATCAATATTTGCATGACAAAAATAGTTTCACAACCAACAACAACAACTGGGACAAAGAAATTGCCAATCCCAATATTAAACCTTCCGTCTATTTACCGTTTCAGAGACAGGAAATTGACTACAAAGAATAGCAAAGGATGTGATGTGTTTGGGGTAATTGCTGAGGGAAACATACAGACAATGTCCACTGTGTGCTTTAATAGACTTGTGACCTGACTGGGGGGAGGGGGTGGTTCAAATCCCACATACAGTATAGCCCTTTCTCCTGGCAGCGCAGCAGAAAGTTTAACCCAGAGTGTTCTGTGTGAGTGAGTGGAGAACACACACCTCAGAGTGTGTGCACTCCTGTGTGTGTACTCAGACCTTATAATGAGTCTGTGCATTGGGATTTAGGCAGTGTGGAGGTGGTGTGCCTCTCTTTAAGCTCCCCTGCAAAATTATTCCAGCTGTAATCAATCAGCGTACGCAAGAGGCAGGCCTGGTAATGCCCATCATGTTTAGGGTTCAGCTCATTCACGGCGATATAATTATTTACGGGCCCGGCTTTTGATTAGGGGCCCCTGAATATTACCTGGTGTGGGTGAACATTAGGTATGCACGGTGGCATGTAACAGAGGGTGTGAAATAAACATTTCAGGGATGACAAACCTTCCCGTTTAATAATGAGTAGGAAAGAAGCATATAAGAGAAGCACCAGAATAGCTCAACGAATATTGCTAAGGGCAAGACGCCAATGTTTAGGTCAGCAAAGTTTAAAAAAAGGCTGGGATGGCAGAGAGGAGCAGGTTCATGACAAAGGACAAAGCCCCATGTCAGATGCTCCATTTGATCTTTTGGCATGAGTGTATGCGATCTGCCCTATGTGAGAACAAAGAGCGTGGGCAGCCCGCTTCTCGTTCCCCCATCACAACACACTGGAGCTCCTCAGGGATGTGTCCTCTCTCCATCAGTGATGTACATTCTGTTCTGAATACCAACCCCAGACCTGTCACTTCTTATCTCTGAAACCATCGCTGCTCCTCTGAACTCTATTCCACCTGTCAAAATCCCATTTTCTCATTTTAGAAAAAAGATGTAAAACAACATTCTGAGGTTGAATGTCTCCAAAACCACTGCAATGTTTGTAGATTGATTTCCAGAATCACTGCAGATTATATTTGTACTTTAATTGTAAAGTCAATGCTAGTTGATCTAAGATATGTTATTGATAAAGGACTGATCGTACACAAGACATCAATTCAGACAAGGATAACAACCACATGTTGTCAGTACATTTTCTTTAAACTAATCTGCTGTAATTTCATAGTTGTATCACATGAGGTATTATAATGTATCCTTTTGTTGTACAAGTACTGTATTCATCCAATTCCTGGACACTTAGAACAATTCTAAGAAACCCTGAACGGTTTCAAATTCTGATCGTTTCAAGTGTAAACACCAGTTAAAACAATTATCACCTCACAGTTAACAGACAAAAGTCATTATGCTAGTTTGCCAATTTCTACAACACAACCTTTCCATCCATTTTGCTTTACAACACTTTGCCTCTCTTGTATAAAATCTAATTTGACCTTTGAAACTTTCATCACCAGTTGTTCAGTTGACATGTTACATGATCCGGCTCCTCCACACACAAAATAGATTTGATCACTTCTCAAACAGCTAACCTTGATAAAGTGCTCACAGGAAAGGACCACTGCATCCTAGGAAGTTGAGTTAAGGTTTTGCCAATATATGACTTGTTTGAGGTTATAAAGCAGCTCCCATGCACAGATTTGTCCTCAGTAAAACAGCTACTGTAGAAGACAATGAACATGAACCAAAGCCCTGAGACACACACAAACACCCCAAGGGGGGTTGGAAGTCAGGTTCAACCATGTGCAACTCCCATGAAGCATATTTTGGGGCAAAGTGCTTTGCCCAAGGGCACAAAATGGCACAAGGAGATGACAAGGAGATGGTATATAGGACAATCGCACCCAGCAACCCTCTGGTTGCCAGCTCATTCCCTACCAGATTTTCCAGTGAGATTTAGGATTTCAACCTACGACCCATCAACTTCTTGGCTAACTACCTCCATATTCAATTGTTGTTGCTCATGTTACCACACAACCTATGGTTTGCTTGCAGACACAGCTTGAGCAGCTTCCAAACCCACAGATGAACATCCCTTTAAGAGGACACGCTGTGAAATCACACACTGAGCAGCTGTAGAAGGCTGCATTGTACTGTGGGATGATCAAAATGAGAGAAAAAAAATCCAGAAAATCACATTGTAGGATTTTTAATGAATTTATTTGCAATTATGGTGGAAAATAAGTATTTGGTCACCTACAAACAAGCAAGATTTCTGGCTCTCACAGACCTGTAACTTCTTCTTTAAGAGGCTCCTCTGTCCACTCGTTACCTGTTTTAATGGCACCTGTTTGAACTTGTTATCAGTATAAAAGACACCTGTCCACAACCTCAAACAGTCACACTCCAAACTCCACTATGGCCAAGACCAAAGAGCTGTCAAAGGACACCAGAAACAAAATTGTAGACCTGCACCAGGCTGGGAAGACTGAATCTGCAATAGGTAAGCAGCTTGGTTTGAAGAAATAAACTGTGGGAGCAATTATTAGGAAATGGAATACATACAAGACCACTGATAATCTCCCTCGATCTGGGGCTCCACGCAAGATCTCACCCCGTGGGGTCAAAATGATCACAAGAACGGTGAGCAAGGATCCCAGAACCACACGGGGGAAAATGAATGACATGCAAGTGAAGGACATGCAGAGAGCTGGGACCAAAGTAACAAAGCCTACCATCAGCAAGGGCATTGAAGATGAAACATGGCTGGGTCTTTCAGCATGACAATGATCCCAAACACACCGCCCGGGCAACGAAGGAGTGGCTTCGTAAGAAGCATTTCAAGGTCCTGGAGTGGCCTAGCCAGTCTCCAGATCTCAACCCCATAGAAAATCTTTGGTGGGAGTTGAAAGTCCATGTTGCCCAGCAACAGCCCCAAAACATCACTGCTCTAGAGGAGATCTGCATGGAGGAATGGGCCAAAATACCAGCAACAGTGTGTGAAAACCTTGTGAAGACTTACAGAAAACGTTTGACCTCTGAGATTTTGCCAACAAAGGGTATATGACAAAGTATTGAGATAAACTTTTGTTATTGACCAAATACTTATTTTCCACCATAATTTGCAAATATATTCATTAAAAATCCCGCATGTGATTTTCTGGATTTTTTTTCTCATTTTGTCTGTCATAGTTGAAGTGTACCTATGATGAAAATTACAGGCCTCTCTCATCTTTTTAAGTGGGAGAACTTGCACAATTGGTGGCTGACTAAATACTTTTTTGCCCCACTGTATACTTTCAGAGTCTCCCAGCAGCTTCTATCAATAGTGTCCAACCAACATTCGTTCCTACCTTTGATTTTCATGAGTCTTGTGTCAGTGTAGTTTCACATGGAGCTTTGTGGATGTTGAGCAGTAGGAGATGTATGGAGAGAGAGTCAGTCTAAATGTGTCCTTGGGCTGCTGTTGATTTAGGGGATTGCCTGGATGTTTGGGGTTTTGTGCCAGTGCCACCATTAGATACTCTTGGCATCCCCTCCAGAAGATTACAGCTCAGCTCCATGTTTACCTCCTGCGCTTCCACAATCATTATGGATCAGTTCTGAGGTTAACTCTTAAATCTGTCCAAAGGAGGATGCAAAGATTAATTGTTACATAAATTGGAATTGTGTTGGAATATCACAGGAAGCTAGGTCGAACGGAAAACATTTTTACCAAGTATTGAATTTGACATTGTAACTACAAAGTATTACCCCATTTTCTTTGCTTAGTTTCTCTGCCTTTCTAAAAATAATATATTGAGCATTTATATATATATATTTTTTACCCTCCTTTTGAAGCTGGCCTATGACTTTATTCTGGCTGGATGGAATGCCTGCTGCGTTCTGACATGCCATCTCCCAGGGGGCAAAAGCACTACGCCACGGGAACATTCTGTGTTGACTGTTGTGGGCTACACTATGAAGTAGAACCCTTCACACCGACTCTGGCAGTGACAAGTTGCCTCATGTGACAGGATCATCCCACAGTACAATGTAACCTTCTACAGCTGCTCAGTGTGTGATTGGCACATAACAGAAAAACAAAAGCACAGCAAAGTACAGTGCATTCGGAAACTATTCAAACACCTTCCCTTTTTTCACATTTTGTTACGTTAAAGCCTTATTCTAAAATGGATTAAATAATATTTCCCCCTCATCAATGTACACACAATACCGCATATTGAAAAAGCAAAAAAATAAAGTTCAGATCCTATGCTATGAGACTCGAAATTGAGATCAGGGTAATCCTGTTACCATTGATCATCCTTGATGGTTCTACAACTTGAATTGAGTCCACTTGTGGTAAATTCTACTGATTGTCCATGATTTGGAAAGGCACCCATGTCTATATAAGGTCCCACAGTACACAGTGCATGTCAGAGGAAAAACCAAGCCATGAGGTCGACGGAATCGTCCGTAAAGCTCAGAGACAGGATTGTGTCGAGGCACAATGTCTGCAGCATTGAAGGTTCCCAAGAACACAGTGGCCTCCATTCTTTTCTTTTTTTTCTCCTTCTTTTTTTTCGGGAGGGGGGGGGGAATTTTTACCCATTTTTCTCCCCAATTTTCGTGGTGTCCAATTGTTGTAGTAGCTACTATCTTGTCTCATCGCTCCCGTACGGGCTCGGGAGAGACGAAGGTTGAAAGTCATGCGTCCTCCGATACACAACCCAACCTAGCCTCACTGCTGCTTTACATAGCGCGCATCCAACCCGCATCCAGCCGCACCAATGTGTCATCGACGGAAACACCGTGCACCTGGCAACCCCGGTTAGCGCGCACTGCGCCCGGCCCGCCACAGGAGTCGCTGGTGCGTGATGAGACAAGGACATCCCTACCGACCAAGCCCTCCCTAACCTGGACGACGCTAGGCCAATTGTGCATCGCCCCATGGACCTCCCGGGCGCGGCCGGTTACGACAGAGCCTGGGCGCAAACCCAGAGTCTCTGATGGCACAGCTGGCGCTGCAGTACAGCGCCCTTAACCACTGCGCCACCCGGTAGGCGGCCTCCATCATTCTTAAATGGAAGAAATCTGGAATCACCAAGACTCTTCCTAGAGCTGGCCGCCCCCACCAAACTGAGCAATCGGGGGAGAAGGGCCTTGGTCAGGGAATTGACCAAGAACACAATGGTCACTCTGACAGAGCTCCAGAGTTCCTCTGTGGAGATGGGAGAACCTTACAGAAGGACAACCCTCTCTGCAGCACTGTACCAATGAGGCCTTTAAGGTACGGAAGCCACTCCTCAGTAAAAGGCACATGACTCCCCATGTGGAGTTTGCCAAAAGGCATCTAAAAGGACTCCCAGACAATTAGAAACAAGATTCTCTGGTCTGTTGAAATTGAGATGGACCTCTTTGGCCTGAATGCCAAGCGTCAATTCTGGAGGAAACCTGGCACCATCCATACGGTGAAGCATGGTGGTGGCAGTATCATGCTATGGGGATGTTTTTCAGTGGCACTGGGAGACTAGTCCGGATCGAGGGAAAGATGAACGAAGCAAAGTACAGAGATCCTTGATGAAACCCTGCTCCAGAGTGGTCAGGACCTCAGACTAGGGCAAAGCTTCATAACAAAATAGTTGTGCTGCGATGCTCCCCATCCAATCTGACAGATCTTGAGAGTATCTGAAGAGAAAAATTGGAGAAACTCCCCAAGTACAGGTGTGCCCAGCTTGTAGCGTCATACCCAAGAAGATTTGAGGCTGTAATCGCTGCCAAAGGTGCTTCAACAAAATACAGATGAAAGGGTCTGAATACTTATGTAAATGTGATATTTCCATTTTTCAATAGCAATATATCAGCAAAAAAAATCTATAAACCTGTGAGGTATTGTGTGTCGATTGATGAGGGTAAAAAAACAATTTCATCCATTTTATCCACTTTTTCCACAAACTGTGGAAAAAGTCAAAGGGTCTGAATACTTTCTGAATGCGCTGTATTTGCCAATCCTCATCCCTCTCAACCATATATATATTTTTTTAATTCCTCATCAATCCATTGGGAATTAAGTTTTACAGTAATTTAAAAAAAATGGGTGCATGCTTATTAGTCACTTGAATAAGCAATTTCAGAAATGCTTGAAGTGCAGCGTCTGGTTACTCCTCATTACACGCCACAGACCAGCAAACATGCTTTACATCTTCAACATATGAATCTCTACAAAACTTATTGTATGATCTCTAATACACTCTATTAGGCCCAGCCTTTGGAACTTTGGTTTTCCTAGATGTGGCTACTATGTTATGATCACTACATACAATTGATGTGGATCCTGCTTTAGAGTAGATTTTTGCAGCATTAGTAAAGACGTGATCAATACAATGTTGATGATTTCCTTCCTGTGCTGTTTGTAACTACTCTGGTAGGTTGACTGATAACCTGAACCAGGTTGCAGGCACTGGTTACAGTTTGAAGCTTGTTCTTGAGTGGACAGCTTGATGATTGCCAGTCAATATTTAGTTCCCCAGAAAATATACCTCTCCTTTGATATCACATACATTATGAAGCATTTCATACATATTATCCAGATACTGACTGTTACTGGTGGTCTATAGCAACTTCCCACAATAATAGGCTTTAGGTGAGGCAGATTAACCTGTAGCCATATTACTTCAATACCATTTGACATGAGATCCTCTTTAAGCTTAAGAGGAATATGACTCTGAATATAAACAGCAACACCACCCCAATTTCATTCCTTCTGCAGATGATATAACAATATATTGCCTACCACTGTATCATCAAAGGAATGATCTAAGTAGGTTTCAGAGATAGCCAGTTAATGAATGCTTTCTGTTTCTAGCAAGTTATCGATTTCATGAACATTGTTTTTTAGGCTACATATGTTAAGGAGGGATGTTTCTGAGTTCATCAAAACCTGTCACCTGTCAATGAACTGGTAAACCTAATCAAGCTATTAAGCCGGTACCACTGTTTTCTATTCCTGTACTCAGCCAACCTTTTGAGTATCTGATTATTGACTGTGTTGGTCCTCTGCCTCGCTCTAAAATTGGTAGTAATTACCTGTTCTGATGTGTAAGACCACTAGGTTTCCTGCTGCCTATCCTATCCGGTCTATCACGACTAAGTCTGTGTTAAAAGCGTTGAATCAGTTTCTCACTGTTTGGAATCCCTAAGGTCATTCTGAGTGATCAAGGTTTTCATTTCACCTCTAATCTGTTTGTTCAGGTTCTCCAACAGCTCCATATGTTGGAGAACGCTGGTGAGACGGCTAAAGAGAAGCTATCATCTTCACAGGGGAGAATGAAGGGCATATTTGATCGGCGAGCTGAGCCTCGTCACTTAGTCCAGGTGACCAGGTTCTTGCTCTGCTGTCAATTGTTGGTTCTCCTTTTCAAGCCAAGTTTCAAGGTCCATAAATGGTTGTGCGCCAGTGCACTGAGCAAAACTATGTAGTTGCCACTCCAGAACGGAGAAAAGCACACCGACTTTTCCATGTAAAATCTGTTAAAACCCTATTATGCATGTTCCTCTGAGGTCTACAGAGGACGCTAAAACCTATTATTTTGGCCGATACCGTTATTTAGCTGGGTTCTGGTTATGCAGGGTCCGTGCATGGGGAGGAAGATGTTCCTGGTCCCAACAATTGCATATTGCAGGGTAGATTGAAAAACTCAGACGCTGGACGTTTTTAGATGGCCTTCTTGTACATCTACCTGCTGATGGGCGGTACGAGTTGGTTGGTCTGGGTTTTCCAGTTTTTTTTTCTGATACACCTACACGTACAAACTTAATAGAACACGATATTGACGTTGGGGAAGCTGACCCACATTTGTCAGCGCTTCTATAGAGTTTCTTCAGAGAAATGGCATTGTCTGGATGCTGAGGTCAGGTACATGCTGGAGAGTGATATAGCAGAGCCTTCTTTCTTCAGTTGGACTTCTCCCTGTTTCTTGATCAGTAAACCGGATGGGACAAACAGATTTTGTATGGACGACCGGTAAAGTGTCACTAAGCCAGATTAATTTCCTCTTCCTCGGATGGATGACTGTGTTGATCAGCTAAGTTTGTGAGCAAATTTGACCTGTTAAAGGGCTATTGGCAGGTGCCACTGACGAGTAGGGCACGTGAAATCTCTGCCTTTATTGCACCCTCTGGTCTGTACTCGTATTCGGTTATGAGTTTTGGTATTCGTAATGCACCTGCCACTTTTCAGCGACTTATGAACAGGGTTGTCTCTGGTCTGGCCGAGTGCACCGTTTATCTGGACGATGTAGAGTTATGCAGATACTTGGGAGGAGCATCTGTCCTGTATTCAAGCCTTGCTCGACTGCCTAGCGGCAGGTTGCCTCATGAGCAATCTGGCTAAATGTGAGTTTGCTCAGGCGACTGTTACATATCTTGGAAAGGTGGTTGGGCAGGGTAAAGTGCGTCCTGTTCGGGCTAAGGTGGTAGCTATTGATGCTTTTCCACCAACTACTAAAAAGGAACTGATGTGTTTTTTGGAATGATTGATTATTACTGTAGTTTTTTTGGAACATCTCTACTGTGGTCACTCCCTTGCCAGATTTGCTGATAGCTAAGGCTCTTTATGTCTTCTCATTGTCAACAAGCTTTTCAAGATGCAAAGAAGTTGCTTACCTCAACTCCAGTGCTGGCTGTTCCTCGTGTGGATTTGTCATTCATCTTGCAGGTGGATGCGAGTCATGTGCAGGTGCAGTTTTGCTGCAAGCAGATGTGTCGGGTGTTGAGAGGCCTGTTAGTTTAGTTTCCAAAAAGTTTAACCATTATCAGTTGAGCTACTCGGTCATGGAAAAAGAAACGCTAGCACTCATATGGGCGCTACAACATTTCGAGGTCTATGTCAGGAGTAGGACCTATTGTGGTCTACACTGACCATAACCCTCACCTTCTTGAGGTCCATGATGTGTCATAACCAGAGGATAATGAGATTGTGTTTTATTTTTTACAAGCATTCCAACTCTATGTGCGGCACATTAGGGGGACTGATAATGAGGGACTCTCGTGTGCCCTATTCCTGAATGTCCATGTGTCCATGTGACTGACCACTGTTTATTTTTGTGTTTGGTATTGTCCTGTTCTATCGCTACTGTCTGTTCCCTTCTGGTCTTGTTTTCTTCTTTCCTCTTAAAGGTTGCTTCCTGTGCGCAAAGGTTGCTGAGGTCTGGGGAGAACGAGTTTGGCTGGGGCAGGTAGAAGTGTGAACCTGTAACCCCTCATGGATTTAAAACACGTGGCTGGGTCAATTTGGGACACGTGGCTGGGTCAATTGGGATACGTGGCTGGGTCAATTTGGGCCGCGTGGCTGGGTCAATTTGGGACTCGTGGCTGGGTCAATTTGGGCCGCGTGGCTGGGTCAATGTGGGCCGCATGGGCTGGGTCAATTTGGGACGCGTGGCTGAGTCAATTTGGGACGCGTGGCTGGGTCAATTTGGGACACGTGGCTGGGTCAATTTGGGACACGTGGCTGGGTCAATTTGGGACGCGTGGCTTGGTCAATTTGGGACACGTGGCTGGGTCAATTTGGGACTCATGGCTGGGTCAATTTGGGACGCGTGCTGGGTCTTGTGCTAGGATCCAGGGCAGTATTTTGTTTGTGTGATTGGTATTGTGTTCCGGGGTACTTGTTGGTCCCCGGTTTTATGTGGGGGTGTGTGTGACGACCCTCCCACTTTGTCTGCCGAATTGCTCTTGTTGTCCTTAATAGGATGTCGGTGGGCGGAGCTGGGAGGGTTGTCCGTGAAATGGTACACACCTGGGCCTGGGATTAATACACGTTTTCCCCATTCATTGAGGAGACTCTCTCCATGCAGACACACTGTTGGATTTTGGTTGTGGCATTTTTGTGGCTGTTTTGTGTTTGATTGCTTGCTTTGGCACCTTTCAACACCCTTCATTATAACATCTATGCATTCAACCACTCACTTACACTACTGATTACACACACCATTGTTAATTCTATTTAGGTTCCTTCAGTTAAGGAATAACAGAAATATATATTTATCTCCACGTTGTCTCTTTTTTGTTACGGACTTCGAGCCGGTTTATGTACAATATGATACACATTTTGACTGCACTGGGCCTTTTAAAGGGCATTGGCCAGGTCCTCTCTGTCAAAAACACACAAAGCTCAAAGACCGGCACAAACGTATTGTGAAGTCAGCTGTACAGGTTTGTAATGATTTTGTGGTCTCAGCCCATAGCTGCTTATGAGGTTTTCGAGGCTGATAAATACTATGTTCAAACACAATGAAAATATGGATTTTGGTTGTTTACTGTAAATAGCACAATAGAAAACATTTTTTGGTCATTTAGCAGAGATCACAAATACCATTGCTCTCAAATGTAGTAATATATACTGAACAAAAATATAAACGTAACAAAGGTTTGATATCATGAGCTGAAATAAAAGATCCCAGAAATGTTTCATATGCACAGAAAGCTTATTTCTCTCAAATTGTATGCAAACATTTGTTTAAATCCCTGTTAGTGACCTTTTCTCCTTTGCCAAGATAATCCATCTGCCTGACAGGTGTAGCATATCAAGAAGCTGATTAAACAGCATCATTACACAGGTGCACCTTGTACTGGGGTCAATAAAAGGCCAAAATGTGCCATTTTGTGATGTGCCGTTTTGAGGGAGTGTGCAATTGGCATGCTAACTGCAGGAATGTCCACCAGAGGTGTTGAGAATTTAATATTCATTTCTCTACCATAAGCCACCTCCAATATGGTTTTAAAGAATTTGGCAGTACATCCAAACGGCCTCACAACTGAGACTGTCACGTTCTGACTCCTTTGTTTTGTCTTTATTTAGTATGGTCAGGGCGTGAGTTGGGGTGGGCAGTCTATGTTAGTTTTTCTATATTTTCTATTTCTGTGTTTGGCCTGATATGGTTCTCAATCAGAGGCAGCTGTCTATCGTTGTCCCTGATTGAGAACCATGTTTAGGTAGCCTTTTTTCCTTTGTGTTTTGTGGGTGGTTATTTTCAGTCTTTGTGTGTCTGCACCAGATAGAACCGTTTCGGTTGTCACTTTGTTGTTTTGTATATTTGAAGTGTTCAGTTTCTTATTAAAAAGATGAACACCAACCACACTGCGCTTTGGTCCGATACTTTTTCCACCCAAGACAACCGTTACAGAACCACCCACCAGAAAAGGACCAAGCAGCGTGGTAACAGGCAGCAGCAGCAGGAGCAGCGCTATAAGGAGGAATGGACATGGGAGGACATTCTGGATGGCAAGGGTTGCTACACATGGGAGGAGATCCTGGCTGGAAGGGATCGCCTCCCATGGGAACAGGTGGAGGCAGTCAGGAGAGCGGAGGCAGCTAAAGGGAGCCAGCGCTTTGAGGGAACACGGCTGGCAAGGAAGCCCGGGAGGCAGCCCCCAAAATTTGGGAGGGGCACACAGGGAGTGTGGCGAGTTCAGGTAGGAGACCTGCGCCAACTTCCCGTGCTTACCGGAGAGCGAGAGGGACCGCCTATCCCCGGTGTGTGCATAGCCCGGTGTGGTACATTCCAGCTCCTCGTATCAGCCGGGCTAGAGTGGGCATTGAGCCAGGTACCATGAAGCCGGCTCTACGCATCTGGTCTCCAGTGCGTCTCCTCTGGCCGGCGTACATGGCACCAGCCTTACGCATGGTGTCCCCGGTTTGCCAGCACAGCCCAGTGCGGGCTATTCCACCTCGCCGCACTGGCCTGGCTACGGGGAGCATTCAACCAGGTAAGGTTGGGCAGGCTCAGTGCTCAAGAGCTCCAGTGCGCCTGCACGGTCCGGTCTATCCGGTGCCACCTCCACGCACCAGCCCTCCGGTGGCAGCTCCCCGCACCAGGCTGTCTCTCCATCTTCTCCCTACAGGTGCTCCCACCTGTCCAGCGCCGCCAGAGCCTTCCTCCTGCCCAGCGCCGCCAGAGTCTGCCGTCTGTCCTGAGCCGCCAGAGTCTCCCGTCTGTCCTGAGTCGCCAGAGTCTCCCATCTGTCCTGAGCCTCCAGAGTCTCCCGTCTGTCCTGAGCCGCCACTCCCGTCTGTCCCGCGCCAGAGCCGCCACCGCGGACAGACGCCCACCCAGGTCCTCCCCTATAGGTTCAGGTTTTGCGGCCGGAGTCTGCACCTTTGGGGGGGGGGGGGGGGGGGGGGGGGTACTGTCACGTTCTGACCTTAGTTCCTTTGTTTTGTCTTTATTTAGTATGGTCAGGGCGTGAGTTGGGGTGGGCAGTCTATGTTAGTTTTTCTATATTTTCTATTTCTGTGTTTGGCCTGATATGGTTCTCAATCAGAGGCAGCTGTCTATCATTGTCCCTGAGTGAGAACCACATTTAGGTAGCCTGTTTTCCTTTGTGTTTTGTGGGTGGTTATTTTCAGTCTTTGTGTGTCTGCACCAGATAGAACTGTTTCGGTTGTCACTTTGTTGTTTTGTATTTTTGAAGTTTTCAGTTTCTTATTAAAAAGATGAACACTAACGACGCTGCGCTTTGGTCTGATCCTTCTTCCACCCAAGACAACCGTTACAGAGACCTGCCACCCGGACAGCTGATGAAACTGTGGGTTTGCACAACCAAAGAATTTCAGCACAAACTGCACATAGCCGTCTCAGGGAAGCTCATCTGCGTGCTCGTCATCCTCACTCGTCGTCCTCAGTGGGCAAATGCTCACCTTCGATGGCCACTGGCACGCTGGAGAAGCACTCCATTCACGCTACCTTGAAGCAAGGTAGTGGTGAAGATATGATATGGGCAGGCATAAGCTACGGACAAACACAATGGCATTTTATCCATGTCAATTTGAATATGAATGGCCCCTTTTCGCTAGGATCTGTACACAATTCCTGGAAGCTGAAAATGTACCAGTTCTTCCATGGCTTGCATACTCATAAGACATGTAATCCATTGAGCATGTTTGGGATGCTATGGATCAACATGTACGACAGCATGTTCCAGTTCCCGCCAATATCCAGCAACTTCATACGGCCATTGTAGAGGAGTGAGACAACATTCCACAGGCCACAATTAACAGCCTGCTCAACTCTATGCGAAGTAGATGTGTTGCGCTGCATGAGGCAAATGGTGGTCACATTTGAGCTACACAGAGCCCCACCTGTTTTGAGCCCCACATTTTTTGCAAAAAAAAAAATATGTATATACACTACCGTTCAAAAGTTTGGTTTTCACTTAGAAATGTCCTTGTTTTGAAAGAAAAGCAAATTTTTTTGTCCATTAAAATAACATTAAATTGATCAGAAATACAGTGTAGACATTGTTAAATGGGGAGGCAGGTAGCCTACTGATTAGAGCGTTGGACTTGTAACCGAAAGGTTGCAAGATAAAATCCCCAATTTGACAAGGTGCAAATCGGTCTTTCTGCCCCTGAACAAGGCAGTTAACCCACTCTTCCTAGGCTGTCATTGAAAATAAGAGTTTGTTCGACAGAAACTCTGGGGGCAGAATTTCATTTTTGGATGAAAAACGGATGAAAAACGTTTTAAACAAGATATTTTGTCACGACAAGATATTTTGTCACTCTGCATGCATTTTTCCATGTGGTTCAGAGGAGAAACCAAACTTCCACGAATGATATATCATCGAATAGATATGTGAAAAACACCTTGAGGATTGATTCTAAACAACGTTTGCCATGTTTCTGTCGATATTATGGAGTTAATTTGGAAAAAAGTTTGGCGTTATAATGACTGAATTTTCGGGGTTTTTTCTTAGCCAAACGTGATGAACAAAACGGAGCGATTTCTCCTACACAAATAATATTTTTGGAAAAACTGAACATTTGCTATCTAACTGAGAGTCTCCTCATTGAAAACATCCGAAGTTCTTCAAAGGTAAATTATTTTATTTGAATGCTTTTCTTGTTTTTGTGAAAATGTTGCCTGCTGAATGCTAGGCTTAATGCTATGCTAGCTATCAATACTCTTACACAAATGCTTGTTTAGCTATGGTTGAAAAGCATTATTTGAAAATCTGAGATTACAGTGTTGTTAACAAAAGGCTAAGCTTGAGAGCCAATATATTTATTTCATTTCATTTGCGATTTTCATGAATAGTTAACGTTGCGTTATGGTAATGAGCTTGAGGCTATGATTACGCTCCCGGATACGGGATTGCTCGTCGCAAGAGGTTGTTCTTAACTGACTTGCCTAGTTAAATAAAAAAATAAAACTGTTGTAAATTACTATTGTAGCTGGAAACAGCTGATTTTTAATTGAATATCTATGGAATATCTACATAGGCGTTTTGCAGTGGTGATTTTAACTCCATTTCCGGTCACAACTTGCAGACTTGTTTACGTGTTGCTGTGCGTTTTGTTGCCAACCTTACTTTGCTACCTGACAACTTTAACATTAACATAATGCCTTCTAATTGCAGTCGATGTACTCATAATATACAGGAGAACGATCACCTTACGGCGAGGATAGCTGTGCTACAAGCCCAGCTTCAGACACAATTGTTAGGCAAGGGTAATTTCAGTTTAGGAAAGGATGAAACAGCGTCTGTGCCACCAGTAAGTACAGATAGTAACGTTAGTATAAATCCCCTCGCACAGTCCCCGCAGCCGGACAACTTTCTCACGGTTTCTGGAGGGAAATGCTGAAGGAATGCTCAACCAGTGTCGCTCATTCAGCCAACAGAAACTTTCAACCGGTTTTCCCCATTAAGCAACAGTAGGAGTCAGAGGCCAAGCCTTCTCTTGTCTCTACTCCTCCCGTTACGGGGTCTGAGACGCCGAAGCTTCCCACCATTAGCTCTGACAAATTGAAAACTCTAGTCATTGGCGACTCCATTACCCGCAGTATTAGACTTAAAACAAATCATCCAGTGATCATACACTGTTTACCAGGGGGCAGGGCTACAGACGTTAAGGCTAATCTGAAGATGGTGCTGGCTAAAGCTAAAACTGGCGAGTGTAGAGAGTATAGAGATATTGTTATCCACGTCGGCACCAACGATGTTAGGATGAAACAGTCAGAGATCACCAAGCGCAACATAGCTTCAGCGTGTAAATCAGCTAGAAAGATGTGTCGGCATCGAGTAATTGTCTCTGGCCCCCTCCCAGTTAGGGGGAGCTCTACAGCAGAGTCTCACAACTCAATCGCTGGTTGAAAACTGTTTTCTGCCCCTCCCAAAAGATAGAATTTGTAGATAATTGGCCCTCTTTCTGGGACTCACCCACAAACAGGACCAAGCCTGACCTGCTGAGGAGTGACGGACTCCATCCTAGCTGGAGGGGTGCTCTCATCTTATCTACCAACATAGACAGGGCTCTAACTCTTCTAGCTCCACAATGAAATAGGGTGCAGGTCAGGCAGCAGGCTGTTAGCCAGCCTGCCAGCATAGTGGAGTCTGCCACTAGCACAGTCAGTGTAGTCAGCTCAGCTATCCCCATTGAGACCGTGTCTGTGCCTCGACCTAGGTTGGGCAAAACTAAACATGGCGGTGTTCGCCTTAGCAATCTCACTAGGAAAAGGACCTCCTCCATTCCTGTCATTATTGAAAGAGATCATGATGCATCACATCTCAAAATAGGGCTACTTAATGTTAGATCCCTTACTTCAAAGGCAATTATAGTCAATTAACTAATCACTGATCATAATCTTGATGTGATTGGCCTGACTGAAACATGGCTTAAACCTGATGAATTTACTGTGTTAAATGAGGCCTCACCTCCTGGCTAGACTAGTGACCATATCCCCCGTGCATCCCGCAAAGCGGGAGGTGTTGCTAACATTTACGATAGCAAATTTCAATTTACAAAAAAAAAAATGAAGTTTTCGTCTTTTGAGCTTCTAGTCATAATCTATGCAGCCTACTCAATCACTTTTTATAGCTACTGTTTACAGGCCTCCTGGGCCACATACAGCGTTCCTCATTGAGTTCCCTGAATTCCTATCGGACCTTGTAGTCATAGCAGATAATATTCTAATCTTTGGTGACTTTAATATTCACATGGAAAAGTCCACAGACCCACTCCAAAAGGCTTTCGAAGCCATCATCGACTCAGTGGGTTTTGTCCAACATGTCTCTGGACCTACTCACTGTCACAGTCATACTCTGGACCTAGTTTTGTCCCATGGAATAAATGTTGTGGATCTTAATGTTTTTCCTCATAATCCTGGACTATCGGACCACCATTTTATTACGTTTGCAATTGCAACAAATAATCTGCTCAGACACCAACCAAGGAACATCAAAAGTAGTGCTATAAATTCACAGACAACACAAAGATTCCTTGATGTCCTTCCAGAATCCCTCTGTCTACCCAAGGACGCCAGAGGACAAAAATCAGTTAACCACCTAACTGAGGAACTCAATTTAACCTTGCACAATACCCTAGATGCAGTTGCACCCCTAAAAACTAAAAACATTTCTCATAAGAAACTAGCTCCGTGATATACAGAAAATACCCGAGCTCTGAAGCAAGCTTCCAGAAAATTGGAACGGAAATGGTGCCACACCAAACTGGAAGTCTTCCGACTAGCTTGGAAAGACAGTACCATGCAGTATCGAAGAGCCCTTACTGCTGCTCGATCATCCTATTTTTCCAACTTAATTGGGAAAAATAAGAACAATCTGAAATTCCTTTTTGATACTGTCGCAAAGTTAACTAAAAAGCAGCATTCCCCAATAGAGGATGGCTTTCACTTCAGCAGTAATAAATTCATGAACTTCTTTGAGGAAAAGATCATGATTATTAGAAAGCAAATTACGGACTCCTCTTTAAGTCTGCGTATTCCTTCAAAGCTCAGTTGTCCTGAGTCTGCACAACTCTGCCAGGACCTAGGATCAAGAGAGACAATCGAGTGTTTTAGTACTATATCTCTTGACACAATGATGAAAATAATCATGGCCTCTAAACCTTCAAGCTGCATACTGGACCCTATTAGAGCTAAACTACTGAAAGAGCTGCTTCCTGTGCTTGGCCCTCCTATGTTGAACATAATAAACAGCTCTCTATCCACCGGATGTGTACCAAATTCACTAAAAGTGGCAGTAATAAAGCCTCTCTTGAAAAAGCTAAATCTTGACCCAGAAAATATAAAAAACTGTCGGCCTATATCGAATCTTCCATTCCTATCAAACATTTTAGAAAAGGCTGTTGCGCAGCAACTCACTGCCTTCCTGAAGACAAACAATGTATACGAAATGCTTCAGTCTGGTTTTAGACCCCATCATAGCACTGAGACTGCACTTGTGAAGGTGGTAAATTACCTTTTAATGGCATCAGACCGAGGCTCTGCATCTGTCCTCTCGCTCCTAGACCTTAGTGCTGCTTTTGATACCATCGATCACCACATTCTTTTGGAGAGATTGGAAACCCAAATTGGTCTACACGGACAAGTTCTGGCCTGGTTTAGATCTTATCTGTCGGAAAGATATCAGTTTGTCTCTGTGAATGGTTTGTCCTCTGACAAATCAACTGTAAATGTCGGTGTTCCTCAAGGTTCCGTTTTAGGACCAGTATTGTTTTCACTATATATTTTACCTCTTGGGGATGTCATTCGAAACATAATGTTAACTTTCACTGCTATGCGGATGACACACAGTTGTACATTTCAATGAAACATGGTGAAGCCCCAAAATTGCCCTCGCTAGAAGCATGTGTTTCAGTCATAAGGAAGTGGATGGCTGCAAACTTTCTACTTTTAAACTCGGACAAAACAGAGATGCTTGTTCTAGGTCCCAAGAAACAAAGAGATCTTCTGTTGAATCTGACAATTAATCTTAATGGTTGTACAGTCGTCTCAAATAAAACTGTGAAGGACCTCGGCGTTACTCTGGACCCTGATCTCTCTTTTGAAGAACATATCAAGACTGTTTCAAGGACAGCTTTTTTCCATCTACGTAACATTGCAAAAATCAGAAACATTCTGTCCAAAAATGATGCAGAAAAATTAATACATGCTTTTGTCACTTCTAGGTTAGACTACTGCAATGCTCTACTTTCCGGCTACCCGGATAAAGCACTAAATAAACTTCAGTTAGTGCTAAATACGGCTGCTAGAATCCTGACTAGAACAAAAAAAATTGATCATATTACTTCTGTGCTAGCCTCCCTACACTGGCTTCCTGTCAAGGCAATGGCTGATTTCAAGGTTTTACTGCTAACCTACAAAGCATTACATGGGCTTGCTCCTACCTATCTCTCTGATTTGGTCCTGCCGTACATACCTACACATATGCTACGGTCACAAGACACAGGCCTCCTAATTGTCCCTAGAATTTCTAAGCAAACAGCTGGAGGCAGGGCTTTCTCCTATAGAGCTCCATTTTTATGGAATGGTCTGCCCACCCATGTGAGAGACGCAAATTCGGTCTCAACCTTTAAGTCTTTACTGAAGACTCATCTCTTCAGTGGGTCATATGATTGAGTGTAGTCTGGCCCAGGAGTGTGAAGGTGAACGGAAAGGCTCTGGAGCAACGAACCGCCCTTGCTGTTTCTGCCTGGCCGGTTCCCCTCTTTCCACTGGGATTCTCTGCCTCTAACCCTATTACAGGGGCTGAGTCACTGGCTTAATAGGGGTCTTTCATACCGCCCTAGGAGGGGTGCGTCACTTGAGTGGGTTGAGTCACTGATGTGATCTTCCTGTCTGGGTTGGCGCCCCCCCTTGGGTTGTGCCGTGGCGGAGATCTTTGTGGGCTATACTCCTCCTTGTCTCAGGATGGTAAGTTGGTGGTTGAAGATGTCCCTCTAGTGGTGTGGGGGCTGTGCTTTGGCAAAGTGGGTGGGGTTATATCCTTCCTGTTTGGCCCTGTCCGTGGGTGTCATCGGATGGGGCCACAGTGTCTCCTGACCCCTCCTGTCTCAGCCTCCAGTATTTAAATAATCAAATCAAATCAAATCTGTGTGAATTTAAGTGTGCTCTCTCTAATTCTCTCTTTCTTTCTTTCTCTCTCATGGACCATGCCTCAGGACTACCTGACATGATGACTCCTTGCTGTCCCCAGTCCACCTGGCCGTGCTGCTGCTCCAGTTTCAACTGTTCTGCCTTATTATTATTGGACCATGCTGGTCATTTATGAACATTTGAACATCTTGGCCATGTTCTGTTATAATCTCCACCCGGCATAGCCAGAAGAGGACTGGCCACCCCACATAGCCTGGTTCCTCTCTAGGTTTCTTCCTAGGTTTTGGCCTTTCTAGGGAGTTTTTCCTAGCCACCGTGCTTCTACACCTGCATTGCTTGCTGTTTGGGGTTTTAGGCTGGGTTTCTGTACAGCCCTTTGAGATATCAGCTGATGTACGAAGGGCTATATAAATACATTTGATTTGATTTGATACAGAGGCTCATTATCAGCAACTTGCCTGTGTTCAAGTTGTGTTAGCTAATCCAAGTTTATAATTGTAAAAGGCAAATTGATCATTAGAAAACCCTTTTGCAATTATGTTAGCACCAAAGTTTGTGGAAATGTTAAATTAATGTAGTAGAATAAAGAAAATGTAAAAGAAAAGATGTTTTAGTTTTTTGTACCATCATATTTGAAATGCAAGATAAATGCCATAATGTATTACTCCAGCCCAGGCACAATTTTTTATTTTGGCCACTAGATGGCAGCAGTGCATGTGCACCGTTTTAGACTGATCTAATGAACCATTGCATTTCTGTTCAAATTTTTGTATCAATACTGCCCAAATGTATCTAATTGGTTTATGAAAACATTTAAGTTCATAACTGTGCAATCTCCTCAAACAATAGCATGGTATTATTTCACTGTAGTAGCTACTGTAAATTGGACAGTGCTGTTAGATTAAAAAGAATAAGCTGCCAACATCAGAGATGTATATGTCCTGGGAAATGTTATTGTTACTTACAACCTCATACTAATCACATTAGCCTACGATAGCACAACCGTCCCTTGGGTGACACACCGATCCTGTAGAGGATAGATAAGATGAAAATGCTTGATATTTCGTGATTTCGCAGAGTGTACAAAACATTAAGAACACCTGCTCTTTCCATGACAAAGACTGACCAGGTGAAAGCTATGATCCTTTATTGATGTCACTTGCTAAATCCACTTCAAATCAGTGTAGATGAAGGGGAGGAGACAGGTTAAAGAATGAGTTTTAAGCCTTGTGATAACTGAGACATGGATTGTGTATGTGTGCCATTCAAAGGGTGAATGGGCAAAATGAAATATTTAAGTGCCTTTGAATGGGGTATTCTAGTAGGTGCCAAGAACACCGGTTTGTGTCAAGAATTACAATGCTGCTGGGTTTTTCATGCTCAACAGTTTCCTGTGTGTATCAAGAATGGTCCACCACCCAAAGGACATTGTCACGGTCGTCCTCCTCTTCATCTGAAGAGGAGAGGCGAGATGGATCGGAAGACCAAAATGCGGCTTGGTAAGTGTCCACGGTAAATCTTTAATAAAGAAAGACTGAACACTATACAAACGAGTAACAAAAACAATAAACCAAATTCGACCGTGAAGCTACAAAATGAGACCTGTGCTGAAACAAGCCATCAACATAGACAATCACCCACAAACAAACAGTGCAACCCAGGCTACCTAAGTATGATTCTCAATCAGAGACAACTAATGACACCTGCCTCTGATTGAGAACCATACTAGGCCGAAAACATAGAAATGCCCCAAAACATAGAAAAACAAACATAGACTGCCAACCCAACTCACGCCCTGACCATACTAAATAAATACAAAACAACGGAAATAAAGGTCAGAACGTGACAGACATCCAGTCATCTTGACACAACTTGGTCAACATGGGGGGGTTGAAACTCAATGTTAGGAAGGTTTTCCTAATGTTTGGTATACTCAGTGTATGTTTCCCTACATGTTTTCTAGTCTCGTGATCAACTTGCTTCTGGTTAGATGTCTTCTAACTTTCTGAATCATTCACACTTATATAATATTCACATTCAATACCACCACTACCATCACCGCTTGACTATATTAGCTTGAATAGACTTCCTTTGATATCTTTGGACGCTCTCCACTCACCGCTGGTCCAATTTCCCTCTGATTTGAAACAGAATGCTTAATGTCCTCTGCTTCATTTGGGTCAAACAACAAGGACCGGACCATAGTTAATGTGGAAAATGGAAATCCTTGCATATAATGCCTAATTACAATAAAAGACACACAAATACTAATCATGCTAGCAATGATAGCAACTGTGATTGCCAAAAACTCCCTGCAGATTAGAGCTTCTTTTAAAACATGGAAACCTCAACAACATATCAAAGGAATACAGGGAGGAATCTGGGTCATTCATCCCAGAAATGGCCAACTTTTCATCTATGTCAAACTCAATTAAATTAGAATTTTTGCACCAATATTGATTTTTAAAATCCTGTTATATTAAATGAAGTGACCTTTAACATAGACCACATGGAGAATTCAATCAATCTGTAAGGGATTTCTTCCATTGACGGAGAGGCGGACCAAAGCGCAGCGTGGTTATTTTGACTCATGTTTTAATAAATCACTTCACATTAACAAACTAACAAAAACAAGAAACGTGAAAACCCAAACCAGCCCTATCTGGTGCAAAACACAGAGACAGGAACAATCCCCCCACAAACACACAGTGGCACCCAGGCTACCTAAGTATGATTCTCAATCAGAGACAACTAATGACACCTGCCTCTGATTGAGAACCATACTAGGCCGAAACATAGAAATACCCAAATCATAGAAAAACAAACATAGACTGCCCACCCAACTCACGCCCTGACCATACTAAATAATGACAAAACAAAGGAAATAAAGGTCAGAACGTGACACAATCTGATTTTTTATATGAATAAAGACGTGCCAAAATTCAGAATTTTGACATGTCTCTTCCATGCAACCTCTGACTTATAGGAATATTTTAACCCACTTAACCAAAAATGTCTCTAAGTTTTCACCATCATTGTAAAGCCCTAGTTATTATTTTTGTTGTAGTTGTTGTTCTTTTGTTGATTTGACTATCATCTCTGTAGATACTTATTTATTTCATGTGATGAGTGATTAATTTACATCTGTTGCTCATTTTATGGGAAACCCTGTTACATGAACTGAACTCTCATTTTAATATGATTTTTTTCAAAATAGACATTGAACATCTAATAGTCAAACCCTAGTGTAAAAGCAGGTGAGCTGGTTCTACTCTTTTTGGCCATTTGCTGGTGTGTCATGGTGTAAAACTGATCGGGTCGAGAAATTTTTGTAGATGGGGCAGCCCCCCCTGAATGATCAGCACCCTCAGCACCCCTATTTCCCACAGCCATGTGCATCTTCAGTCCCCTCCTGTACTCCCTGTATACCCACGACTGCGTGCCCTCACACAGTTCCAACTCCATCATCAAGTTTGCTAATGAAATGACAGTAGTAGGCCTGATTGCCAACAACGACGAGACGGCCTACAGAGAGGAGTTAGGCACTCTGACGGTGTGGTACCAGGTAAATAAAAATAAACTGTATTATGAAGCCAAGATCAATGATACAAAGAATGATGAACAGTACTTTAATGGAAATGATGGGCAGAAAGACTTATTAATCGAAACAGATGGCTTATTCATCAAAACCATTTGATATTGCCAATTATTTTAATGATTACTTCATTGTTAAAGTGGACATTCTTTGGCAGGAAATGCCAACAATGAACAGTGAGCCATCCTACTCATGCATAAAAAACTAATAATGTAAGAAAAGCATTGTAACTTTGAATTTTGTAAAGTTTGTGTGGGAGAGGTGGACAAATGATCAGGGATCGATAATGACAAACCTCCTGGAATTGACAACTTAGATGGAAAGCTAGTAAGGAGTGTAGCTCTATATAGCCACTTCTATGTGTTATATCTTTAATCTAAGCCTAGAGGAAAGTATTTGTTCTTAATCCTGGAAGGCAGCCAAAGTCATTCCTCTACCCAAGAGTGGTAAACCTGCCTTTACTGGTTTTAACAGCACACGTATCAGCTTGCTGCCAACTCTTAGCAAACTGTTGGAAAAAATTGTTTGACCAAATATTATTTCTCTGTAAACAAAATAACAACAGACTTTCAGCATGCTGAGAAGGGAAGAGAGGGAAGGGCAGCCAACATGTACTGCACTGACACAAATGACTGATGATTGGTTGAAAGAAATTGAGACGAAGAAGATTGTGGGAGCTGTACTGTTTGAGTACAGTGCAGCGTTTGATATTATTGACCATAACCTGTTGTCGAGTACTTCTATCTTTTATGGCTTTTCCACCTCTTCCATATTGTGGATAGAGGGAGGGAGGTCTTTAATGGAAGCTTGTTCAATGTCAAACATGTAAAGTGTGGTGTACTGCAGGGCAGCTCTCTAGGCCCTCTACTCTTTTCTATTTTTACCAATGACCTGCCACTGGCATTAACCTCTCTAGGGGGTGTGGGACTCTACCGTCCTACCTGGCCAACATCCAGTGAAATTGCAGCTCGCCAAATTCAAAAACAAATACTCATAAAAATTCATGAAACATTCAAGTGTTATACATCTTTTAAAATATGAACTTCTTGTTAATCCAACCACGGTGTCAGATTTCAAAAATACTTTACGGCGAAAGCAAACCATGCGATTATCTGAGAACAGAGCCCAGCAGACAAATCATTACAAACAATAACCAGCCAAGTAGACGAGTAACAAAAGTCAGGAATAGCGATAAAATTAATCACTTACCATTGATGATCTTCATATGGTTACACTCAAACTCCCAGTTACCCAATAAATGTTTGTTTTGTTCGATCAAGTCCCTCTTTATATCCAAAAACCAAAAATTGCAGAGCGTGAAACTCAACAAAACAGAAATTCTCGTAATAAACATACATAAAAGATACAAATGTTATATACCAGCTTAAAGATATACTTCTTGTTAATCCAACCGCTGTGTCAGATTTCAAAAAGGCTTTACGGCGAAAGCAAACCATGCGATTATCTGAGAACAACGCCCAGGAGACAAATCATTACAAACAGTAACCAGCCAAGAAGAGAAGTAACAAAAGACAGAAATAGCGTTAAAAGTTATCACTTACCTTTGATGATCTTCACATGATTGCATTGCAAAGACTCCATGTTACACAATAAATGTTACACAATAAATGAATCCCCTAGCCAGCAGATCCAACCTGTTTGCTTATGGCTGCACTAGGGTCAGACAGGCCTCCTGTGTAGATTAAGATTCCACGGAGCAGGTGTGAGACATGGCTCAGAAAACGTACCTCTATCTAGGGATGAGAAATGCATTGTACTCCGAATTGTCCCATTATCCCAACTGTAGAGAGAAAGAGAGAGAGTGTTTGTGCAAAGTATATAGCGTCTTTACAGAGTGGGTTTGTGTTTTTAGCGCAAGTGTCATGTGAAAGGGCACCGTGTGTGCTGAAAAAAACTTGACAGACTCAGAGCAGGTAAGAGCAACCATATATGCTCTAATGGGGAAGAACTGTGGGAAATTGAGTGTTAAAGCTTTCTTGGCTTACAAGTTTGAGTGTGAATAATCCCCACACCTTATGCTCTATTTTCAAAGAGAACACAGGACTATACTGTATGTTTGAAATATATCAAAGAGCTGTCAATAGACTGTAATGGAAAAATATGGCACCCAAGCAGACAGATAAACATCTTAGAAGCACAGGCTGTATCCACAAGTATGTACAGCGAACAAATGTGTAATGTGTAGGGTAATAAAGTGATTGGGTAATAAAGTAAGAGAGAATAAAGTAGACGGCGCACGTCAACATTTTGATTGATGACCGTGTCCATGATGACGTGTACATGTCCAAATAGTGTTAGAGGGTGTGTTATTGTATATCTATATTGCATCCTTTGAAGTTGTCATGCTGATTGATGTCTAGGGACCTGGATGAACTGGGGGGTTCTGTGTTTGAACTTTTGAAAGAGTATGGCCCCACACCCCCCGTTTTATTGTCCTTATGGTTGCTATCTATGAAGCAGGAATGTGTGTGTGTGTGTGTGTTAGAAACAAGGTCCCTTGGCATTGTGCCCATTTCAAGCTTTCAACAACAATTAAACAGCCATCTAAATAATGTTTCTCAGCCTAACACACTGTTGAGTTCCCTATTTAGTTCTCTTTATATGTACATGCACAGAGCTTCCTGATGGCTCCAGCCTATGGATGTTCGGTGCATGTACAGCGGGGAGATTAGAACCCCCAAAGAAAAGATCCTAAAGGTCATTTCAGATTCAGGTTTAGGGTGTAATAACTTTAGGGAAACCACATTTCACAATATGTACAGACATAGAGAGCCTTAGGTAACAAGCAATACGTGTTAAATATGTGGCACAGGCAATCATGACAGCCTCTTTATGTAAGGCCTTTACTTATGGCTAAACAGTTTCTACCAAGCTTATTAATTAATGCTGTGGGATAAAATCAGGTGTTTCTAGGTGGGCTTAAACAAATCTACAGTGAAACAAACATGTACACTTTACACACATATTTATTGACTTTTAAAAAGACCACAGTAACATGACAGAATTTGTGCAAATGCGACAAAATCTGCTAGTGGATATTAAATGTACAACAGTAGTATTCTGTAACAAGCAATACGTGTTAAATATGTGGCACAGGCAATCATGACAGCCTCTTTATGAAAGGCCTTTACTTATGGCTAAACAGTTTCTACCCATCTTATTAATTAATGCTGTTGGGCATACCCAGGATTTACATGCCGGATGGTTGATCTACACATGGAGGGAAAACTTACAGAGTTTTGATGTCTTTGTGATGGTGAATTGGAAACGGATAATGGACAGGGCTAACCGGACCCTTTATCTGTAAGAAATAGTAAAAATGTTGAATTATAACGTGTGTTAAAATGTATGTACTAAATATTTTGAATTCAATCATTGGTTTTAAAAATGTATCTCACCCTTTTGTTAAAGAAAGGGGAAGCTGTCTTTTCTCTCACGCCAGCTCAGCCTCACACTCTCACCCTGGTCTGTCGCAGAGAAATGCAATGTCTTAAAAAAACATGTATTATTTTATAGTCTTTCCTACAATGGTATGTTATAAACATTACGGGTTATTAAAGTTTTGTAATGATGTACAGCTGTAGGCCTCCAAGGTTTTTACCTTGTTTAAATATTAGTCAAATTTGGTCATTAATTCTAACATGTCTTAAAAAAGGTTGTACTAAATATTTTGGAATTAAATCAATGGTTTTAAAACAGTATCTCACCCTTTAACGACAGGAAAATGTCCTTTCCATCCATCACCCCGGTCTGTCGCGAACAAAAAAGACACGGAAAATCAGGGTGCGTGCGTGTGACGGAGCAGCAGGAGTGTGTGTGCGTTTCAAAAACAAAGGGGAGGGTGTGTGTTCAACAGGACCCAAGCATGTAGTCCCATTCTATCTGGAGGGGGATCGTTTGAAACCAAGGTGTGCACTATCATGCATACGGCATGTCAAGATATCTGCCAACCTCCCGGGGTTAAACATTGATATCTCTAATCAGCGCCCGGTGCCCCCCACCCCAGGTTGTAAACAAAATGTCTCAACATCCCCTCCTGTTGTTTGAATTCACTGCCTTTGTTCTCTAAACCAAATATACAGGGTGTTGCATACATGATATCTCCCGAGGAAAAAATAAATAAAAAATAAAAATAAAAATCCCCATGTAAACTCCCCATGTGTACTTTCGATAGTTAGGGACAAGAACATGGAGCGAGTCTAGTGGAGCATATACTTTAACACTATGTTAGCACAGCTTTAGCGCAAACCCACGGGCCAACAGCCCCGAATATTAAGTAAAGCGTAGAATAGCATCTGTTTCATCTGCTCTTCCGAAGTCGTTCAGAGTGCACACTTTTCGTTTTTTTTTTATATCTAAATATTCTTGAGTGTCCCTTTTTCTCTCTCTCTCTTCCCCCCCTCACCATCCATGTTGTAACAAGCCGACATATTGTGTTAGTCCTCTCGGGACCTGTTTCCATCGTATTAAGTTTCTAGTCAATAATCTATACCTTGAGTGTGTGTTTACCCTGTGTTTTTATTTAGTTAGCTAGCAAATAAATAATTAAACCAATTTGAGACATTGTGTGTGTGACAAAACTACACATTTTAGAGGGGCCTTTTATTGTCCCCAGCACAAGGTGCACCTGTGTAATGATCATGCTGTTTAATCATACATGATCAAAAGCATGGGGATACCTGCTCGTCAAAAATCTGATTCCAAAATCATGGGCATTAATATGGAGTTGGACCACCCCTTTGATGCAATAACAGCCTCTACACTTCTGGGAAGGCTTTCCACTAGATGTTGGATCATTGGTGCGGGGACTTGCTTCCATTCAGCCAGAAGAACATTAGTGAGGTCGGGAACTGATGTTGGGCGATTAGGCCTGTCTTCGCCTCAATGTGCGTGCAGATGCACTCACACCTGCCAGCTGCCATTTCTGAGCAAGCTTTGTACTGGTGGTTCCTTGATCCTGCAGCTGAATCAACTTTAGGAGACGGTCCTGGCACTTGCTGGACTTTCTTGGGTGCCCTGAAGCCTTCTTCACAACAATTGAACCCCTCTCCTTGAAGTTCTTGATGATCCGATAAATGGTTGATTTAGGTGCAATCTTACTGGCAGCAATATCCTTGCCTGTGAAGCCCTTTTTGTGCAAAGCAACGATGACGGCACGTGTTTCCTTGCAGGCAACCATGCTTGACAGAGGAAGAACAATGATTCCAAGCACCACCCTCCTTTTGAAGCTTCCAGTCTGTTATTCAAACTCAATCAGCATGACAGAGTGATCTCCAGCCTTGTCCTTGTCAACACTCACACCTGTGTTAACAGAATCACTGACATGATGGCAGCTGGTCCTTTTGTGGCAGGGCTGAAATGCAGTGGAAATGTTTTTTGGGGGATTCAGTTCAGTTGCATGGCAAAGAGGGACTTTGCAATGAATTGCAATTCCTCTGATCACTCTTCTTAACATTCTGGAGTATATGCAAATTGCCATCATACAAACTGAGGCAGCAGACTTTGTGAAAATTAATATTTGTGTCATTTTCTAAACTTTTGGACACGATTGTACAGTAAGGGGCCTAACCAGACCCATGAAGACAACCCCAGAGCATTATTCCTCCTCCCCCACTATGCATTTGGGCAGGTAGCGTTCTCCTGGCCTCCGCCAAACCCAGATGTGTCAGTTGGACTGCCAGATGGTGAAGCGTGATCCACAATTCCAGAGAAAGCGTATCCATTGCTCCAGAGTCCAATAGCGGCGAGCTTTACACCACTTCAGTCGATGCTTGCCATTGTGCATGGTGTTCTTAGGCTTGTGTGCGGGTGTTCGGACATGGAGACCCATTTCATGAAGCTCCTGAAGATCAGTTCATGTGCTGAAGTTGCTTCCAGAGGCAGTTTGGAACTTGGCAGTGATTGTTGCAACTGAGGACAGACGATTGTTACACGCTACTCGCTTCAACACAATTCTGTGTGCTTGTGTGGCCGTTGTTGCTCCTCGATGTTTCCACTTCACAATACCAGCACCTGTTTGACTGGGATAGCTCTAGCATGGCAGAAATATGACGAACTGACTTGTTGGAAAGGTGGCATCCTATGACGGTGCCACGTCGAAAGTCACTGAGCTTTTCAGTAAGGCCATTCTACTGCCAGTGTATGGAGAAGGCATGGCTGTGTGCTTGATTTTATACACCTGTCAGCAACGGGTGTGGATGAAATAACTGAATCCACTCATTTGAAGGCGTCCACATACTTTTGCATATATAGTGTATCTTCTTATCTTCTGCCAGGTGGATGGATTATCTTTGCAAAGGAGAAATGCTCACTATCAGGGATGTAAACACATTTGTGCACAACATTTTAGAGAAATTAGCTTTTTGTGCATATCAAACATTTCCGGAATATTATATTTCAGCTCATGAAACATGGGCCCAACACTTTACATGTTGAGTTTATATTTTTGTTCAGTGTAAGTAGTGTGGATATTGAAAATAAACTATGGATTGTCTCACCGCCAGAATATAAACAGGATGGCACTCTGCTAAGTGTAAGTCAGTTCAAGTGAATGCTGAGCATAGATATTAACAAGTCCTGTCTTTACTTGCATATAAAATAATATAGTGTTTGATTTTTAATTCAGGATGGAGTTTAAGCACTATGGAGTTCCCTTGCAGTGCTTCCGATTGACACCAACATATCTTGACTTTAACAACTGCAGCATTCGCAGTATTGACAAATCCCGCACTTGTTCCTTAAAAAATCCTTTACATCGCTTTTCAGCTCAGGCCTACTTTCATATGGGTGAAAAGGGGATCACAGCCTCAAGGCCTATGGACTAACAGTTTATAGTTGCATTGTTTACTCTATCACAACACTTTCCCCAGGCTTCCCTAATGATTTTACCCACGTACCGCTACTGGACATTACGCTACTCGTCTAGAACTCTCGCCACGCCCCATTCCTCGAGTAATAAAAAAGTGTTACAAAAATGTAAATATTTTATATTTGAGATTCTTCAAAGTAGCCACCCTTTGCCTTGATGACAGATTTGCACACTTTTGGCATTCTCTCAACCAGCTTCACCTGGAATGCTTTTCCAACAGTCTTGAGGGAGTTCCCACATATGCTGAGCACTTGTTGGGTGCTTTTCCATCACTCTGTGGTCCAACTCATCCCAAACCATCTCAATTAAGTTGAGGTCGGGTGATTGTGGAGCCACATCAAAATACTTTTTCAACCAGCACAGGCGTCACAAAATCACAAATAGTGATGAAATAAATCACATACCTTTGAAGATCTTCCTCTGTTTAAAATCCCAATGTTCCCAGCTACACAATGAATGGTCGTTTTGTTCGATAAAGTCCTTCTTTATATCCAAAAAAGTCTGTTTAGTTGGCGCCAATGATCTCAGTAATCTACTCGTTCAACATGCATACAAATAAATCCCAAAAGTTACCAGTAAAGTTGTCCAAACAAGTCAAACGATGTTTCTAAATAAACAATAATAAACAAGTCGTATTCCTGGTTGTAATGTTGGTAAGTTGACTTTGCTCTTATATCCAATAGTTTCCTGGGGTAACAGTGTAAGAAATAATACATTTTAAAAAATATACTGCATAGTTTCCTAAGAATGCGAAGCGAGGCGACCATCTCTGTCGGCGCCATAGTCAATATTATTAATGAAACTTTCCTATGCAGTAGAGGTAATTCTGGGTCTTCCTTTCCTGTGGCGGTCCTCACGAGAGCCAGTTTCATCATAGTGCTTGATGGTTTTTGCGACTGCACTTGAAGAATCTTTCAATGTTCTTAATTATCCTCATTGACTGTCTTTGCTTAATATGGACTTGGTCTTGTACCAAATAGGGCTGGCTATCTTCTGTATACCACCCCTACCTTGTCACAACACATATTATTGGCTCAAACGCATTAAGAAGGAAAGAAATTCCAGGTGACTACCTCATAAAGCTAATTGAGAGAATGCCAAGAGTGTGCAAAGCTGTCATCAAGGCAATGGGTGGCTACTTTGAAGAATCTCAAATATACAATATTTTGATTTCTTTAACAGTTTTGTTACTTCATGATTACATATGTGTTATTTAATAGTTTTGATGTCTTCACTATTACTCTACAATGGAGAAAATAGTAAAAGTACAGAAAAATTTGGGAATGAGCAGGTGTCCAAACTTTTGACTGGTACAGTAAGTGGTAAAAAAACAATGACAAAGGGCTGCATTAAATCTGTATCACGTATAATGGAAGATCCGTTTTAAAATGTAAAGGTACTTTCCAATTGAGTCGACATATAGTGCATTCAGAAAGTATTCAGACCTTTCCCTTTTCCACATAGTTAGCGTTAGCCTTATTAGCCTTATTCTAAAATGTTTTAAGTACTTTTTCCCCCTCATCAATCTACACACAATACCCCTTAATGACAAAGCGAAAAGTTTTTTATACATTTTAGCAAAAAAATGTAAAAGGTACTTTATTTACGTAAGTTTTCAGACCCTTTGCTTTGAGACTCGAAATTGAGCACAGGTGCATCCTGTTTCCATTGATCCTCCTTGATGTTTCTACAACTTGATTTTACTCCACCTACGGTAAATTCAATTGATTAGTCATTATTTGGAAGGCACACACCTGTCTATATAAGGTCCCACAGTTGACAGTGCATGTCAGAGCAAAAACCAGGAACAAGGAATTGTCTGTAGACAGGATTGTCCAAGACACAGATCTGGGTTAGGGTACCAAAACATTTCTGCATCATTGAAGATTCCCAAGAACACAGTGACCTCCATCATTCTTAAATAGAAGAAGTTTGGAACCACCAACAATCTTCCTAGAGCTAGCCGCCCAGCCAAACTGGGCTGGGCCTTGGTCAGGGAGGTGACCAAGAACCCGATGGTCACTCTGACCGAGCTCTAGAGTTCCTCTGTGGAGATTGGAGAATCTTCCAGAAGGACAACCATCTCTGCAGCACTCCACCAATCAGGCTTTTATGGTAGAGTGGCCATACGGAATACTTTCCGAATGCACTGTATGTAGCATTTACCTTGAATGCAGTCTACGCAAACTCTAAAACATTGCCTTTAAATTGAGGTATAAAGCGGATCTTCTCTTATACAGATTTAATTCAGCCCAAAGTTTGATAGGTTTCTTTAGTTGTCAAAGATAAGGTATTGTAATAACAACTTCAGTGCCGTCAGGGTAGGCAGTGTTTACCCTGTGATAATCTTATGAAAAGCCAAATTAAAAAATACAATTTATATTTAAAAAAGTGGCTCCTAATCCGTGAATGGATCTTTTATTTCGGAGGCTTGCACAGTTTTTTTTATATTTTCAAATGCCAAGCCGGATCAGATACATACCGGTAATTACTCAGTTAAATGCCAAAAAGATTATATTTGCAATGTCACTAAGCAAAAATCAAACAAAGTTGAAACATGATTTTGTCATGTTCAGTACCATTTGCTTGATTTTGGGACCCACAACTATAGTGTATTGACATTAGCTAGCTAGAGAATATTAGCATGCTAGTCAGCATAGGCTGCTACATGATAGTCAGCTCGCGTTAGTTTAACTAGCCAGCCTAGCTAGCTCTTGTCCAATGGAAACTGACACAATCCTACTGGCTACATGGCTAGCTAGATGACCAGTGGTGACAGTGAGGTCCCTATCAAGGCTTTAATAAGTGACTGTTTTCACATTAATGCCAGCTGCATGTGCTTACACCTCAATCTTCGTGCATCGCCATCTAGCCTGGAGCCACCATGAAATCTCACCGTGTGTTGCTAGTGGCTACAGTTTAGTGCCAGCTGTAGACTGAAAGTTAGCATTATAGAGACGGTTGATCTTAAGTATGGTGCATTGTTTTTATATATACGTTCCTAAAAAACGTATTGGATATTACATTGCCTGTCCCAATCACACCATTCAAACATGCCCTCAAGTGATGAGGTCTACATCAATAAAATACCTAATTGCTTAAGTACTTAAAATACTTAACAGAAACAAATGATTCATAACCCTGTTTTGCTCCTCAGGGGTAAAGGATGGACACATTTAAATTTGACGGTGGTTCAAACGAGACAAACATTTTACATTTTCATTAACAGCTTGGTAGGGGTTTGGGAAAGTTCATTTGACCACAATTGTCTTCATTGGTTCATTAAACTCTCTGAATTTCTCTTTAATTATCCAAGATCTATTCGTCAAAGTAATAACTTCAAACTTGTTCTCACTCCATTACTCCGTGTGAAAAGCCTCGGCAGCAAGCGTCCTAAATTTCTGATCTTTAAACTCTTATTAACTGCCCTACTGGGCTGTCTCATTAAAATACATTAGCAGCAATTTAATCAGTAAAAGTTATGTTCTCTCTCCTGCGGTCTGCCTTAACTGACACTGTGGGGGGTAAGGAAGTGTATTTTTCTCTACATTTGAAGAAGAGAAACTCCACAGGAAAATAAATAATGTGTTGCTGATTTACTGACCATTGTGACAGACATTTTTCTAAATATTCAGCTTGGCTACATTTATAAATAAACCCATCAAAGGCTGTGGTGGGGCGGAGGGTAATCTGGACGCAATCTGAATTGCATTCCACACTGCCCTCACCCACCTAGATAAAAGGAATACCTACATGAGAATGCTGTTTATTGACTACAGCTCAGCGTTCAAGGCCATTGTCCCCTCCAAGCTCAGGACCCTGGGACTAAACCTTTCACTCTTCAAATGGATCTTGGACTTCCTGATGGGCCGACCCCAGTAGTGAGGGTAGGCAACATCGACTCCGCCTTGCTGACCCTCAACAAGGGGGACCCATAGGGATGTGTGCTTAGTCCCCTCCTGTACTCCTTGTTCACCCATGACTGTGTGGCCACACACGACTCCAACACCATCAAGTTTGCTGACGACACGACAGCCTACAGGGAGCATCTTGACTGGCTTCGTTACTGCTTGGTATGGCAACAGCACCGCTCTCGATCACAAGGCTGTACAGAGGGTTGTACGGACAGCCCAGTACATCCCAGAGGCCGAGCTCCCTGCCACCCAGGATCTCTATATCGAGCAGTGTGAAAGGAAGGCCTTTGTTAAAGACTTCAGCCAACCCAAATAATTGTTAGACTTCAGCCAACCAGGCCATGGACTGTTTTCTCTGCTTCTGCACGGAAAACGGCACCGTGCATCAAGTCTGACAGTAACACGCTCCAGAACACTTTCTATGCCTAAGCCATAAGACTGCTAAATAGCTAACAAAATGGCTACACGGACTAACTGCATTGACCCTTGTACATTTTTTCACTGTCTTTATGCACACTCACAGGACTCTACACACTCACGCACACAAACACGCCAACACACACAACATTAAAGATTTTATATGTAAAGCTGAAATGTCAGATTACAAATTACAAGAACAGTTCACTTTGGAGTCATATGTTAAAAGTGTGTAATTTAGCCTATTAAAAAAAACTTTTTCAAGTGAGAATTGGGAATGTCTGATTTCTGAAAAAGATTGAAATAATTTCCTTACTTCAACCATATTTTCTTATCTTTTTGCAAAAAATGTAGTGTAGTTCCTGTAATTAGCTATACTGCTACAAGGCAAAAAAGTTATAAACTACTGAAAATACTAAGACGATTTGAATTAAGTTCAACTACCACCAAGCTTCTGCAAAATGTAGTTACTAGTTGAACTATATGTACAGATATCCTATTTTTCCAACTTAATTGAGGAAAATAATAACAATCTGAAATTTATTTTTGATACTGTCGCTAAGCTAACTAAAAAGCAGCATTCCCCAAGAGAGGATGGCTTTCACTTCAGGAGTAATAAATTCATGAACTTCTTTGAGGAAAAGATCATGATCATTAGAATTCAAATTACAGACTCCTCTTTAAATCTGTGTATTCCTCCAAGCTCAGTTGTCCCGAGTCTGCACAACTCTGCCAGGACCTAGGATCAAGGGAGACACTCAAGTGTTTTAGTACTATATCTCTTGACACAATGATGAAAATAATCATGACCTCTAAACCTTCAAGCTGCATACTGGACCCTATTCCAACTAAACTACTGAAAGAGCTGCTTCCTGTGCTTGGCCCTCCTATGTTGAACATAATAAACGGCTCTCTATCCACCGAATGTGTACCAAACTCACTAAAAGTGGCAGTAATAAAGCCTCTCTTGAAAAAGCCAAACCTTGACCCAGAAAATATTTTAAAAACTATCGGCCTATATCGAATCTCCCATTCCTCTCAAAACTTTTAGAAAAAGCTGTTGCGCAACAACTCACTGCCTTCCTGAAGACAAACAATGTATAGGAAATGCTTCAGTCTGGTTTTAGACCCCATCATAGCACTGAGACTGCACTTGTAAATTACCATTAATTGGCGTCAGACCGAGGCTCTGCATCTGTCCTCTCGCTCCTAGACCTTAGTGCTGCTTTTGATACCATCGATCACCACATTCTTTTGGAGAGATTGGAAACCCAAATTGGTCTATACGGACAAGTTCTGGCCTGGTTTAGATCTCATCTGTCGGAAAGATATCAGTTTGTCTCTGTGAATGGTTTGTCCTCTGACAAATCAACTGTAAATGTCAGTGTTCCTCAAGGTTCCATTTTAGGACCACTATTGTTTTCACTATATATTTTACCTCTTGGGGATGTCATTTGAAAACATAATGTTAACTTTCCCTGCTATGCGGATGACACACAGCTGTACATTTTGATGAAACATGGTGAAGCCCCAAAATTGCCCTCGCTGGAAGCCTGTGTTTCAGACATAAGGAAGTGGATGGCTGCAAACGTTCTGCTTTTAAAACAGAGACGCTTGTTTTAGGTCCCAAGAAACAAAGAGATCTTCTGTTGAATCTGAAAATTAATCTTGATGGTTGTACAGTTGTCTGAAATAAAACTGTGAAGGACCTCAGCATTACTCTGGACCCTGATCTCTCTTTTGTCCAACTTATCAAGACTGTTTCAAGGACAGCTTTTTTCCATTTACGTAACATTGCAAAAATCAGACATTTTCTGTCCAAAAATGATGCAGAAAAATGAATTCATGCTTTTGTTACTTCTAGGTTAGACTACTGCAATGGTCTACTTTCCAGCTACACAGATAAAGCACTAAATAAACTTCAGTTAGTGCTAAATACGGCTGCTAGAAATTTGATCATATTACTCCAGTGCTAGCCTCCCTACACTGGCTTCCTGTTAAGGCAAGGGCTGATTTCAAAGTTTTACTGCTAACCGACAAAGCATTACATGGGCTTGCTGCTACCTATCTTTCCGATTTTGTCCTGCCGTACATACCTACACGTACGCTACGGTCACAAGACGCAGGTCTCCTAATTGTCCCTAGAATTTCTAAGAAAACAGCTGGAAGCAGGGATTTCTCCTATAGAGCACAATTTTTCTGGAATGTTCTGACTAGAAGCAGACTCGGTCTCAACCTTTAAGTCTTTATTGAAGACTCATCTCTTCAGTAGGTCCTATAATTGAGTGTAGTCTGGCCCAGGAGTGTGAAGGTGAACGGAAAGGCACTGGAGCAACGAACCGCCCTTGCTGTCTCTGCCTGGCCGGTTCCACTCTCTCCACTGGGATTCTCTGCCTCTAACCCCATTACAGGGGCTGAGTCACTGGCTTACTGGTGCTCTTCCATGCCGTCCCTAGGAGGGGTGCGTCACTTGAGTGGGTTGAGTCACTGACGTGGTCTTCCTGTCTAGGTTGGCGCCCCCCCCTTGCGTTGTGCCGTGGCGGAGATCTTTGTGGGCTATACTCGGCCTTGTCTCAGGATGGTAAGTTGGTGGTAGAAGATATCCCTCTAGTGGTGTGGGGGCTGTGCTTTGGCAACGTGGGTGGGGTTATATCCTCCCTGTTTGGCCCTGTCCGGGGGTATCATCGGATGGGGCCACAGCTTCCAGTATTTATGCTGCAGTAGTTTGTGTCTGGGGGCTAGGGTCAGTCTGTTATATCTGGAGTATTTCTCCTGTCTTATCCGGTGTCAAATCAAATTAAATCAAATTTTTATTTGTCACATACACATGGTTAGCAGATGTTAATGCGAGTGTAGCGAAATGCTTGTGCTTCTAGTTCCGACAATGCAGTAATACCCAACAAGTAATCTAACTAACAATTCCAAAACTACTGTCTTGTACACAGTGTAAGGGGATAAAGAATATGTACATAAGGATATATGAATGAGTGATGGTACAGAGCAGCATAGGCAAGATACAGTAGATGGTATCGAGTACAGTATATACATATGAGATGAGTATGTAAACAAAGTGGCATAGTTAAAGTGGCTAGTGATACATGTATTACATAAGGATACAGTCGATGATATAGAGTACAGTATATACGTATGCATATGAGATGAATAATGTAGGGTAAGTAACATTATATAAGGTAGCATTGTTTAAAGTGGCTAGTGATATATTTACATCATTTCCCATCAATTCCCATTATTAAAGTGGCTGGAGTTGAGTCAGTGTCAGTGTGTTGGCAGCAGCCACTCAGTGTTAGTGGTGGCTGTTTAACAGTCTGATGGCCTTGAGATAGAAACTGTTTTTCAGTCTCTCGGTCCCAGCTTTGATGCACCTGTACTGACCTCGCCTTCTGGATGATAGCGGGGTGAACAGGCAGTGGCTCGGGTGGTTGATGTCCTTGATGATCTTTATGGCCTTCCTGTGACATCGGGTGGTGTAGGTGTCCTGGAGGGCAGGTAGTTTGCCCCCGGTGATGCGTTGTGCAGACCTCACTACCCTCTGGAGAGCCTTACGGTTGAGGGCGGAGCAGTTGCCGTACCAGGCGGTGATACAGCCCGCCAGGATGCTCTCGATTGTGCATCTGTAGAAGTTTGTGAGTGCTTTTGGTGACAAGCCGAATTTCTTCAGCCTCCTGAGGTTGAAGAGGCGCTGCTGCGCCTTCTTCACAATGCTGTCTGTGTGAGTGGACCAATTCAGTTTGTCTGTGATGTGTATGCCGAGGAACTTAAAACTTGCTACCCTCTCCACTACTGTTCCATCGATGTGTATAGGGGGGTGTTCCCTCTGCTGTTTCCTGAAGTCCACAATCATCTCCTTAGTTTTGTTGACGTTGAGTGTGAGGTTATTTTCCTGACACCACACTCTGTGTGTCCTGTGTGAATTTAAGTATGCTCTCTCTAATTCTCTCTTTCTCTATCACGGAGGACCTGAGCCCTATGACCATGCCTCAGGACTACCTGGCATGATGACTCCTTGTTGTCCCCAGCCCACCTGGCCGTGCTGCTGCTCCAGTTTCAACTGTTCTGCCTGCGTCTATGGAACCCTGACCTGTTCACTGTGATTACTATTATTTGACCATGCTGGTCATTTATGAACATTTGAGCATCTTGGCCATGTTCTGTTATAATCTCCACCCGGCACAGCCAGAAGAGTACTGGCCACCCCTCATAGCCTGGTTCCTCTCTAGGTTTCTTCCTAGGTTTTGGCCTTTCTAGGGAGTTTTTCCTAGCCACCGTGCTTCTACACCCGCATTGCTTGCTGTTTGGTGTTTTAGGCTGGGTTTCTGTACAGCACTTTGAGATATCAGCTGATGTAAGAAGGGCTAAATAAATACAATTGATTTGATGTAAACTCAGCAAAAAAAGAAATGTCCCTTTTTCAGGATCCTGTCTTTCAAAGATAATTCGTAAAAATCCAAATAACTTCACAGATCTTCATTGTAAAGTGTTTAAACACTGTTTCCTATGCTTTTCCAATGAACCATAAACAATGAATGAACATGCACCTGTGGAACGGTCGTTAAGACACTAACAGCAGTTAAGGTCACAGTTATGAAAACTTAGGACACTAAAGAGGCCTTTCTACTGACTCTGAAAAACACCAAAATAAATATTCCCAGGGTCCCTGTTCATCTGCATGCCCCTGTAGGCATGCTGCACAGAGCCATGAGGACTGCAGATGTGGCCAGGGCAATAAATCCGTACTGTGTGAGATGCCTAAGACAGCTCCACAGGGAGACGTGACGGATAGCTGATCGTCCTCGCAGTGGCAGACTACGTGTAACAACACCTGCACAGGATTGGTACATCCGAACATCACACCTGCGGGACAGGTACAGGATGGCAACAACAACTGCCTGAGTTACACCAGGAACGCACAATCCCTCCCCCTGCAATAGGCTGAGAGAGGCTGGACTGAGGGCTTGTAGGCCTGTTGTAAGGCAGGTCCTCACCAGACATCACCGGCAACAACTTCGCCTATGGACACAAACCCACCATCGCTGGACCAGACAGGACTGGCAAAAAGTGCTCTTCACTGACGAGTCGCGGTTTTGTCTCACCAGGGGTGATGGTCAGATTCGCGTTTATTGTCGAAGTTATGAGTGTTACACCGAGGCCTATACTCTGGAGAGGGATCGATTTGGAGGTGGAGGGTCCGTCATGGTCTGGGGCGGTGTGTCACAGCATCATCGGACTGAGCTTGTTGTCATTTCAGGCAATCTCAACGCTGTGCGTTACAGGGAAGACATCTTCCTCCCTCATGTGGTACCCCAACTGCAGGATAATCCTGACATGACCCTCCAGCATGGCAATGCCACCAGCTATACTGCTCGTTCTGTGCGTGATTTCCTGCAAGACAGGAATGTCAGTGTTCTGCCATGGCCAACGAAGAGCACAAATCTCAATCCCATTGAGCACGTCTGGGAAGCCTGTTGACTTGGAAGGTGAGGGCTAGGGCCATTCCACCCCAGAAATGTCCCGGAACTTGCAGGTGCCTTGGTGGAAGACTGGGGTAACATCTCACAGCAAGAACTGGCAAATCTGGTGCAGTCCATGAGGAGGAGATGCACTGCAGTACTTATTGCAGCTGGTGGCCACACCAGATACTGACTGTTACTTTTGATTTTGACCCCCCCCCCCTTTGTTCAGGGACACATTATTCAATTTATGTTAGTCACATGTCTGTGGAACTTGTTCAGTTTGTCTCAGTTGTTGAATCTTATGGTCATTCAAATATTTACACATGTTGTTTGCTGAAAATAAACGCAGGACATTTCTTTTTTTGCTGAGTTTAGTTCACTACTCCCCAACACTGCACAATGGCAGTGTGAAGCGTCTCCGATCACCCCCCATTGTCTCGGGACCACAGTTGTTTCCCCATGTGGCTTGGCTTCTCTGTCAGTCAGGCTTTGATGATAGTTGCTAGCGCTGGTCTCCTCATTCTCCCCTGAGAAGCTCTGTCAGCTCACCAGGGTTTCATGTCCTTATAACTCGGACCCCAGGAAGACTAGCTGCCTCCATTTGCGTCGGCTAATGAGGATCCTAATAAAAATCAGAATTCTCTCTCGTTCCATCCTGTCATTGGTACGCATGCCCTGCTGTAACTGTTGTTTCGTGGTGGAGAGACTGTGCCGCTGAGGGAGAGACACCTGCACTGAGGGGAAGTTCCATGGAAATTCTTTGGTAGATCAATTCCTCTCGATGACACTATCGCCAGTCAATTTCCAAACTACATATATACAGTATAAAAGGTTCTTAGATTGCATGACGACCCTTCTTTCTTGCAACTGTAGATGAATTAATTCTAGTTAGTGCAATAGAAGTAATTGAGAGTCAATGTAATTGCCTTCTAATAGTCATGACAATAGAATTTAATAGGATCCCCGGGTCATGACTAGGTCCCCAATGAGGGTCATGACTAGGTCCCCAATGAGCGTATCACCCGACATGAGATACATCAGGTCAGGGCTCTCCTACCCTGTTCCTGGAAAGCTACCTTCCTGTAGTTTTTTTTCTCCAACCCCAGTTGTAACTAAATTGATTCAGCCTATCAACCAGCTAATTATTAGAATCAGGTGTGCTAGATTAGGGTTGGTGTAAAAACATAGAGGACTATTGCTCGACGGGAACAAGGTTGGAGAGCCCTGCATTACGTCAAGCCAACGATTGGAGACATTCAAATTGCATGGTTTTAAGCAGGCGACAAGGAGGAGATTCCATTAGCTAAAATACGCTGTCAAGGGTTATCTAAAAACACATGATCTAAGATTCCAAAGGGGAGGGAAGGCCCTATTCTGTCAGACCTCAACATCCTTGTGTGAGAAATTGAAAAAGGAGCGCACTGCCCTTATAAGCTATGAATCATTGTGTCGTTTAGTGTCAAAACAGTTTTTTGGAGCAGACAAATTCAGTTTGCAGTAATGTTGAGTTTGGGACTGACTTTGCTCAAAGGGCTCTATTTTCAGCTGGCGTTACGCCAGAGGAATTGTCAAACGCACGCTTGTTTGCAGTTTCGACCTGTAAAGCTGACACTCTTCTGGTTTCAAACCCAGGTACCAGGATTAGTCATTTACCTGTCTTAGCCCTATCGCCACACTGAACAAAAAAATGTCACTTTCTCTTTGGGAGAGCGGAGATAGAGTGCCATCAGAAGCTATTAAGTGCGCCTCATAGGACTTTTACCCTCCATTTCACGCAGCTCGCCAGAGTAGTTCTTCCACTGTCGGGAGAAATGGTAATGCATATTAATGTGTTAACTGCATGAAAATAAAGGTTGTTTGCTACCACACCCACAACGGAAGCACAATCATTGTCTCGGATTTGCAGGTGGGGAGGGGTGGCAATATCTGAGGTGTGTCCTTAAAAACGTGTGCCAAAGTGCCAATTTCAGGCAGTGCTGGTGCGGATATTCAAAATCAAACAAAAGCTGGTCTTAACAGTGACACAGTTGGATTTGGAATGGATTTTGACAGCGGAAGCACAACTTTTCCAGCCCGTACGCATAGTGCCCATATGCACATTGAACAAGATGTGCTTTTTGTGCATGTACGTCGTATGTAGATATTTTTTTTTCATTTAATTTGATTTGATTAAAAAAAACTCAATGAAGGCTGTTTGTTTTGTCCTGCCCAATGCATTCGCCAAGGTGTAAAAACTATCATAAAGGGTTTGGCTCGTGAGATCGCTTTGACAAAAGTATTATTCACCAAAGCTTTATTAAACTATAAAGTTTGAGAAACCCCTTTTGTTATCATTTTAGCCAGCTCCTATTATTTTTTGGGATGTTCATAAAAAAAACAAAAAAACAACCTCAATGTAGCCATCATGGAATGAGAGATGACACTCATCTTTAGAAACATTTATGGTTTCTAAAATGGTTTATTCGTCAGCTTTTGCCATCATGCTTTTGCATTATTCACAATTCACATACAATACAATATATATATATATATATATATACAATACAGTGCATAGGCTACTCCATTCGGCTTGTATCCATCCCCCTTTCCAAAGGGCGCCTCTTGTCCGGTTACCAAAGACACGATCTTCAAAACATATTCAAATTATTCAGTCCTATCTCAACAGTAGGCCTAGGCTAGATATTGCTTATTGAGAATGTGCCTCACACATACCCTATGTTATTTAGTCAACTGTATCAATCTCACAATGGACTAAGAGGAATGATATTTGTTTCCCCCAGCCTAATCAGAGTTGATGACTATCATGTGGGACTATCATGTGTGCTCCCTCTCCGGCCTCTAGGTCACCAGGCTGCTCGTTAGGGCGCACACCATCTCCAGCGTTACTGACATGATGTGATGATGTCGGTTGGGGTGTTGGAGCCTCAGCTACTTCGGAGGCCTCAGCCGGGTTTGTAGGCTCCCATGCCTAAGCTGGGTGAACAGGTTCCTGTGCCTCAACCGAGGCAACCAGGGAGGTCTCACCGCTCAGGATCCCCGGGATCGTTCCTGTGGTTGGCATCCTGCAGCTGGGGCCGAATGTGCCGGGGAGGGGCTACTGTCACTCATGCTCTCTCTCCTGCGCTCTAGGTCCTCAAGCTCCCGTGCCTTAGCATTGGTGAGTAGTCCGCTCCTGATCACCGGGATCTTCATCTTGGTCTGTATCCTGTGGCTGGAGCTGCGTGTTGGGGAGGGGGTACTGTCACACGTGCTCCCTCTCCGGCCTCTAGGTCACCAGTCACCTGGACTCCATCACCTCCTTGATTACCTGCCCTATATACAGTGGGGCAAAAAAGTATTTAGTCAGCCACCAATTGTGCAAGTTCTCCCACTTAAAAAGATGAGAGAGGCCTGTAATTTTCATCATAGGTACACTTCAACTATGACAGAAAAAAATGAGAGAAAAAAAATCCAGAAAAATGACATTGTAGGATTTTTAATGAATTTATTTGCCAATTATGGTTAAGAGGTTAGTGTTATTTTACGTTCCAGGCATTTTTTTCTAGTCCCACAACAATGCCTATGCAAAGCCCTCACTCAGTCACTCAAACTTATTCCAGTGTCTGAAAAACGTTGCCTGTGCGTGTTTAGGCTACATGCCCATCCCCACTCCAACACACAGGCTACTGTACTGACCTTACAAGCTTCATTCAGAAGATTGGGAGAGATTTTTAATTAGCTAGAGAAGAATGGAATAACTTGTTCAATGCTAGTTATCACGTTTCACGTTGGATTTATTAAATACAAAAATACCCTTTTTTAAAATTCTAGTGCAGCTCTGCAAATACACGCTTGTTAGCTAGCTAGCTCAAAGGACATTCAAAGTTCCCCCATAGAAGCCGCTCCTTCTAGGTATAATTCTGTGGACCTAATTCATATAATGCATATCATAAGATGCAAGGCACTCTTCAAACCTCTCTCATGCCTTCCCCACTTGCACATCTTGCGCCATAGGTTACACATGTCTGTCCATCACGCATTTAAACAACTAGCTTGCCTGCTCTATGGTGGTGAAGTAATTTAATGAGCTAAATGTAAAAAAGGTTTGATTTAAAATCGATTTTTTTTTTTAAGTACTTTTTTGGGGGTTCAAACCGGGTTCAACATTTATTTTGTTGAACCCGGAACAGTGGAACGTAAAAGAAAAAAAATAGTGATTCTGTTCTGAACTAAACAATTGGAAAATAGTTGAGAAAAAAACAGGGGAATTTACAGGAAACTTTGTCAAAAGCCTTGCATATAAAACATCAACACTAAAAAAGGTATCCTTTCAATTGACTCGTCTTTGTTTTTCAGTAGTATACAGCCATGGGGATGTCTTTAGTCATACTAATATGAGCAGAACACACACACACACAGTTTATAGTCTAAAATATGTCAAGAGTAATTATGTATATAAGTACTGTAGCACCATAATTAAGATTTAACAAATGTCATTGACATTCATCCAGATTTCAAAGGACTGGACTGTTCCCTACAGCCAGTCTTCTAAGTTATTAGGTAGTAGTTCCCTCGGTAGTGAAGGATGTGGAGAGAATGAAAGGGTCCACTCTCTAACCTGTAGGTCCCAGGAGATGTCTGATTTCCACTTAAAACAGAATCCCATCTCGTGGATAACATGGTACTGGTTCAATTAGAGAAAGTAAAGCAGGATGGGAAAAACACCATTTTGATCAGTGTTTAACTCCTTCACCTCTCGCTTCTTAGGCCAGATCATTTGGCTCCCGAGTGGCGCAGCTGTCTAAGGCACTGCATCTCAGTGCTAGAGGCGTCACTACAGACACTGGATTGAATCCAGGCTGTATCACAACCGGCCGTGATTGGGAGTCCCATAGGGCGGCGCACAATTGTCCCAGCGTAGTCCGGGTTTGGCCGGTGTAGGCCGTCATTGTAAATAACAATTTGTTCTTGACTGACTTGCCTAGTTAATAAAGGTTAAATAAAATAAAAACATTTAGAAAACGTTTTAAAAAAAACTATATTAAAGCTCAATCACCTGGAAACATAAAAATCTACATTTTAGGATAACATGTTACCTACTGAACTCTGAACTAAGCTAGGGAACTAACCCCGTGGAAGAACAGGGCCTGTTCTAGCCTTTCGAGGGCCCAAACTGAGATTTGGTTGGGGGGACCCACCTCAACTTGAGGGGAAAACATTTTAGTGGTCACCCTCTTGATGGTGGAGAGAATTCTTTCCCCCTACATTCTACACTTATGCCATGATAATGATAGCAGAGTGACTAACAAAATAAATGGCGGCTCCCAGGTGGTCAGGACCTCTGGACACGTGCCCTGTGTTTCTGGTCGCTATTCAAGTTTAGATAGCTGGCTAGCCTAATTAATTTACTAATCTAAAAATTGTTAACTGACATGGCTAATTGAGTGACAAACTGCTGACGCAAAACCAAATGTTGAACTTGTTTATTCTACTATTCTAACTCTCAACAGTAAGTTGAGACCCCGACTGACTTCCTAAAAATGTTTTTTACTTATTTTTTGGGTCTGGGGCCCCCTAGCTGCGTGGGGCCCTAAGTGACCGCGGTAAAACTATACTTGACACCCAACGTTATGACACGGTCATAACATGTCAACAGCTGACATAACTTGTCAAGACACATATTTAGATCTGTTTTGACATATATTGTGTTATTTTAGGGCTGGTTGTGACACCTACATATGTGTGTCAAAACCCACAAAATAATGCAAAACATTCCATTACACCATTGCCTACTTGTCAACAGAATGTGTATGTTACATTACGTTTTCTGAAATGTACCATATTCAATTATCATTGTAATGTCAGGCATGCACTTACCGCAATGCTCTGTTGCTGATGACTGGGATGAATGCAGTAACAGAACAAGACACCCTCTTTTTGACTGATGACTGACATAAGGGCATGTACATGATGGTCAAAATGCTTCTTGACAGTGTATTTTCATGGTCCAAGTAAAGTGACACAGGATGGTCATAATGCTTCATGACAATGTTGTATCTGGAAGTTATTTAAAAGTTATTTAAAATGATGGAAAAAAACATGTATGTACAGAATTATTTACAACAACAACAAAGGACTTAAGAATCAAGATTTTCAAGCGAAATAACACATTTGAATGAATGTGGGTTTTGACAGTCTTAAGTAGGTGTCATAACTAGCCATAAAAACAGGTGTAAATATGGGTTATGTCAGCTGTTATTGTTTATTTATTTTTATTTCACCTTTATTTTACCAGGTAGGCCAGTTGAGAACAAGTTCTCATTTACAACTGCGACCTGGCCAAGATAAAGCAAAGCAGTGCGACACAAACAACAACATAGAGTTACACATGGAATAAACAAACGTACAGTCAATAACACAATAGAAAAAATATATACACAGTGTATGAAAATGAGGTAAGATTAGGCAATAAATAGACCGTAGTAGCGAAGTAATTACAATATAGCAATTAAACACTGTAGTGATAGATGTGCAGAAGATGAATGTGCAAGTAGAGATACTGAGGTGCAAAGGAGCATTTTTTTATAGCAATATGGGGATGAGGTAGTTGGATGGGCTATGTAGAGGTGCAATGATCTGTGAGCTGCTCTGACAGCTGATGCTTAAAGTTAATGAGGGAGATTTGAGTCTCCAGCTTCAGTGATTTTTGCAATTCGTTCCAGTCATTGGCAGCAGAGAACTGGAAGGAAAGGCGGCCAAAGGAGGAATTGGCTTTGGGGGTGACCAGTGAAATAAACCTTCTGGAGCGCGTGCTACGGGTGGGTGCTGCTATGGTGACCAGTGAGCTGAGATAAGGAGGGGCTTTACCTAGCAATGACTTATAGATGACCTGGAGCCAGTGTGTTTGGTGACGAATATGAAGCGAGGGTCAGCCAACGAGAGCATACAGGTAGCAGTGGTGGGTAGTATATGGGGCTTTGGTGACAAAACGGATGGCACTGTGATAGACTGCATCCAATTTGCTCAGTAGAGTGTTGGAGGCTATTTTGTAAAGGACAACGCCGAAGTCAAGGATCGTAGGATGGTCAGTTTTACGAGGGTATGTTTGGCAGCATGAGTGAAGGATGCGTTCTTGCGAAATAGGAAGCCGATTCTAGATTTAATTTTGGATTGTAGATGCTTAATTTAAGTCTGGAAGGAGAGTTTACAGTCTAACCAGACACCTAGAATATGTGGACAAATACAAATACCTAAGTCAGAAACATGACAATATTATAACATTATTATAACATGTTTATGACGTGTCATAATGTGTTGTGACGCTGGGTGTCAAGTTAAGTGTTACCAAGACTGCTTATGTGCTTATGCCTGGAGCCGGCCCTGTGGAGGAAGCTTAGTGCAGCTCAACAAGGTGTAAAACGAATGTATAATCTGAAAATGATAAAAGTCAACACCAGGTGGAAGTATGTCCTATTCCCTGTTTTCAAGTCATCCATCTCAGAATTGTTCCCATAAGGTTACTTATATTGTTTAGGCTGCAATAGCCTATGAAGTCAAATAGTAAGTGATCAAATGGATGGATTTCAAATCTGTTTAGGATTTAACATTAACATAGGTTTATTAGTATTAATTATGTAATATACCATTGTGATGAAGTCCTGGCCCCCTGGAAATCCACTTTAATACTGCTGCAGCCAACCGTCCAAGAATGGTCTAGTACCAAAAGACCTGCCAACATCACCATCAATATAAAAAAGACTCATCCCCACGCCGAGCCAAAGACAGCCCTGCATGAACGTCAGTTCGCAAAATGGTTAGCGCGCAGGCTGGCAATAAAACTGTCAGAAGTACGAGCAAACTTGAGTTAACGCGACGGACGCACTCAATATATTTAATGCGAGAATGTCTTCAACGCTGCCTGGATACAATTTTCTCATAAAGCTTGTTGAAGTTTTACTGATTTACTTGAGAGCCATGAATCCAGAGCGCATCAACACAGCGGTTGGTAACCCCTCTTTCCAAGGGGGCATCGACACACCTCGCGCTGTAGACACTATGGCATGTTACAGCTCTCATTGGTAAATACAGAGGGTATACAGGACAATGCGACCGGTGCTATATTTCTCCATTTCAAACACAGGGAAAGTGTAGCTTCATTTGGTTATCCATTAAATAGCGTCTGCTTGGACTGTTGTGGGACCAAATCATAACCAAAAGGATTGGCTTACGGTTGAAAAGTATTCGGGTAGTACTTTTTCTGATGTTTGAATGGGAAACATCAGTTCAGAGCAGAGGATGCTTCACTACACATGAACTACATGTTGGGACCACTCAAGTCTTGTGAGACATAGTATAGAGAGACCTTTGGAAACACCCGAATATTTAGGTGTCTGTTGTTATCTTTCAGCACAAGGAAAATCTGAACAGAATGTTCTAAATGGACGTGCGTAATGGGCATTTCGCACATAACTTAGTAGGGTTCTGAAGACATTTGTTACGAGAGCAAAAACACCTAATTATCCTGTGGCTTAAATCGAAAAACAAGGTAAGTAGAATGTGTATGTATGCATTTAGATTTTTCCATGTTAGGCTATAAAGTGCAGCCGTGTAACCGTGTTGTCTTCGTTTCCATTATGCGCTGATAATTCAAGATACCCTGATTCTGAATACCTAAAACAAGATCTGGTAAGCTACTTGGATTTCCACGATAGAGCATATCAAGAAAGTAAACAGGAAGGATCAATTTGTACACTTTGTAAAAACGCATCAGGGCTATCCAGATATTTTCGAAAAACACATTAAGGTATATAAGTGAATTCAATTATGTTATATGGAGGCGCAGTGAATAACATAAGCACATCTCTCAACAAAACAGGGGTCCTGTAGGTCTGAATGGGGTTGCTGTGTGCGTGAGAGTATGTGGTCAGTTGCGCAGATTGCGCGTGTGGAGGAACCTGCCCAAGGGTTGTTGTATTATACTCTGCTCGCCCAAGGATGTAGAATTGGCTTGGAAAGGCTCCTGAAATGTGTCATGGGGAGATACAATAGCAAATCCTGTTAAGTATTTTAGTACCATGAACCGCACGAGCAGTCAAGGGGGAAATTGTTGTGTAGATATTAGGGTGGACAAACAGTAGATGGTGGTCCTCCCCTGCAATTATACACGTTTGTCATGACTTTTTATGCCTGTCGAGGGTTATTTTGAAAACTAGGTTTAAGTGGAAGGCCACCCACAAATAAATAAATATACTATTTTTTAGGGAAACCTGCTTTCCTATAAAAAATAAAGTTAGCTTCCAGCATTTCAAAACATTTAGCCATGGAGAAAATGTGCTGTATTATAATGCTATTTTACACATTTTGGCATGGCATAGCTTATCTCATGCTATTCTTCACATTTTGCTGAGAGAAAAAGTTGCAGCTGGCCAATCAGCGTTCTACTCATATGAATATATTTTTTATGACCGGTGCACACACACACCATTCCCTCATAGAAAATATGCTTTTTAACATACTTAATTAAAACTATTTCACTAAATTAATTATAGGTCATATTTCTTGATAATCTTGAAACACTGGATACTTTCAACGTTGACTTTGGACCAAAATGTATAAATAACATTTTCAAACTGTATAACTGATTAATGCGCCATCATACCAGGTCATTTAATGCTTAAAAACAAAAAAATGAATAAGATATGGCTACAGAAGTACGATTTCCTACCGATCTCTAACGCTTTCTTTACGGTTTGGAGGCAGATAGCCTAGTGGTGGAGGCGGCAGGTAACCTCTCTGGGGCAGGATTTCATCAATGATCTCTCTGTACTTTGCTCTCTGTCTCCCAGTCCCAGTCCCTGCCACTGAAAAACCTTATCTAGACAGGTGTGTAGAAACATCAAGGATAATCAATGGAAACAGGATGCACCTGAGCTCAATTTCAAGTCTCATAGCAAAGGGCTTGAATACTTACAGTTGAAGTTGAAGGTTTACATGCACTTAGGTTTGAGTCATTAAAACTAGTTTTTCAACCACTCCACAAATTTCTTGCTAACAAACTATAGTTTTGGCAAGTCGGTTAGGACATCTACTTTGTGCATGACACAAGTACTTTTTCCAACAATTGTTTACAGACAGATTATTCCACTTATAATTCACTGGATCACAATTCCAGTAGGTCAGAAGTTTACATACACTAAGTTGACTGTGTCTTTAAACAGCTTGGAAATTTCCAGAAAATCATATCATGGCTTTAGAAGCTTCTGATAGGCTAATTGACATAATTTGAGTCAATTGGAGTTGTACCTGTGAAAGTATTTCAAGGCCTAGCTTCAAACTCAGTGCCTCTTTGCTTGACATCATTGGAAAATCAAAAGAAATCAGCCAAGACCTCAGAAGAAAATTGTAGACCTCCACAAGTCTGGTTCATCCTTGGGAGCAATTTCCAAACGCCTGAAGGTACCACGTTCATCTGTACAAACAATAGTACGCATGTTTATAGTAAGTATAAACACCATGGGACCACGCAGCCATCATACCGCTCAGGAAGGAGATGCGTTCTGTCTCCTATAGATGAACGTACTTTGGTGCGAAAAGTGCAAATCAATCACAGAACAACAGCAAAGGACCTTGTGAAGATGCTGGAGGAAACAGGTACAAAAGTATCTGTATCCACAGTAAAACAAGTCCTATGTCGACATAACCTGAAAGGCCGCTCAGCAAGAAAGAAGCCACTGCTCCAAAACTGTCATAAAAAAGCCAGACTACGGTTTGCAACTGCACATGGGGACAAAGATCGTACTTTTTGGAGAAATGTCCTCTGGTCTGATGAAACATAAATAGAACTGTTTGGCCATAATGAACATTGTTATGTTTGGAGGAGAAAGGGGGAGGCTTGCAAGGACAACAAAGTCAAGGTATTGGAGTGGACATCGCAAAGCCCTGACCTCAATCCTATAGAAAATTTGTGGCAGAACTGAAAAAACGTGTGCGAGCAAGGAGTGCCTACAAACCTGACTCAGTTACATCAGGTCTGTCAGGGGGAATGTGCCAAAATTCACCCATGTATTTTGGGAATCTTGTGGAAGGCTACCCGAAATGTTTCACACAAGTAAAACAGTTTAAAGGCAATGCTACCACATACTAATTGATTGTTTGTAAACTTCTGACCCACTGTGAATGTGATAAAAGTAATAATATCTGAAATAAATAAGTATCTCTACTATTATTCTGACATTTCACATTCTTAAAATAAAGTGGTGATCCTAACTGACCTAAGACAGGGAATTTTTACTCGGATTTGTCACGACTTCTACCGAAGTCGAAGCCTCTCCTTTTTCGGGTGGTGCTCGGCAGTCGACATCACCGGTCTTCTAGCCATCATTGATCCATTTTTCATTTTCCATTGGTTTTGTCTTGTCTTCCTACACACCTGGTTTCAATCCCATTAATTACCCGTTGTGTATTTAACCCTCTGTTTCCCCCCATGTCTTTGGTCAGAGATTCTTATTCGTGTGTATAGGTGGCAGGGAAGTCAGGCGCAGGAGAATCCAAAACAACACAACACTGAATAACAAACAATCTCTGACAAAGACATGAGGGGAAACAGAGGGTTAAATAAGACAAGACAAAACCAATGGAAAATGAAAAATGGATCAATGATGGCTAGAAGACCGGTGACGTCGACTGCAGAGCACCGCCCGAAAAAGTAGGGGCTTCAACTTCGGCAGTAGTCGTGACAGGATTAAATGTCAGGAATTGTGAAACACTGAGTTTAAATGTATTTGGCTAAGGTGTATAAAAACTTCCGACTTCAACTGTACGTAAATAATGTTTTTGCTTTGTCATTATGGAGTATTGTGTGTAGATTGAGGAAAATGTTTTATTTAATCCATTTTACAACAAGAATGTAATGTAACTAAATGTGTGTAACGGCTTTCCTCCTGGGAAGGAGAGGCGGACCAAAATGCAGCGTGGTTATAGTTCATGTTTTTTAATAGGTAAACTCAACATGAACATATTACAAATCAATAAACGTGGCAAAACCGAAACAGCCCTATCTGGTGCAACAAACACAAAGACAGGAAACAACCACCCACAAAACCCCACACAAAACAGGCTACCTAAATATGGTTCCCAATCAGAGACAAATGACTAACACCTGCCTCTGATTGAGAACCATATCAGGCCCAAACACAGAAACAGACAAACTAGACATCCAACATAGAATGCCCACTTAGATCACACCCTGACCAAACAAAACATAGAAACATACAAAGCAAACTATGGTCAGGGTATGACGGTACCCCCCACCAAGATGCGGACTCCGGCTGCAAAAGCTGAACCTATTGGGGAGGGTCTGGGTGGGCATCTGTCCGCGGTGGCGGCTCTGGTGCTGGACGTGGCCCCCACTTCACCATAGTCTTAGTCCACCTCATTGTCCGCTTCCGTGGCCTCCTAACCACGGCGACCCTTCTAAATGACCCCACTGGACTGAGGGGCAGCTCGGGACAGAGGGGCAGCTTGGGACAGAGGGGAAGCTCGGGACAGAGGGGCAGCTCGGGACAGAGGGGCAGCTCGGGACAGAAGGGCAGCTCGGGACAGAGGGGCAGCTCGGGACAGATGGGCAGCTCGGGACAGAGGGGCAGCTCGGGACAAAGGGGTAGCTCCGTACTGGCTGGCGGCTCTGGCAGATCCTGGCTGACTGGCGGCTCTGGCAGATCCTGGCTGACTGGCGACTCTGGCAGATCCTGGCTGACTGGCGGCACTGGCGGCTCCTGGCTGACTGGCGGCTCCTGGCTGACTGGCGGCACTGGCGGCACCTGGCTGACTGGCAGCACTGGCGGCTCCTTGCAGACTGGCGGCACTGGCGGCTCCTGGCTGACTGGCGGCACTGGCGGCTCCTTGCAGACTGGCGGCTCTGGCGGCTCCTTGCAGACTGGCGGCTCTGGCGGCTCCTTGCAGACTGGCGGCTCTGGCGGCTCCTTGCAGACTGGCGGCTCTGATGGCGCTGGGCAGACGGGTAGCTCAGGCGGCGCTGGGCAGACTGGAGACTCCGGCAGCGCTGGAGAGGAGGAAGGCTCTGGCAGCGCTGGACAGACGAGGCGCACTGTAGGCCTGGTGCGTGGTGCCGGCACTGGTGGTACTGGGCCGAGGACACGCTCCTCAGGGCGAGTGCGGGGAGCTGCCACCGGAGGGCTGATACGTGGAGGTGGTACTGGATAGACCGGACCGTGCAGGCGCACTGGAGCTCTTGAGCACTGAGCCTGCCCAACCTTACCTGGCTGAATGCTCCCGGTCGCCCTGCCAGTGCGGCGAGGTGGAATAGCCCGCACTGGGTCTCCTACCTGGCTTTGCCATACTTCCTGTGTGCCTCCACCCAATACATTTTTGGGGCTGCCTCTCGGGCTTCCTTGCCAGCCGTGTTCCCTCATATCGCCGGCTCCTCTCTCCGGTTGCCTCTGCTCTCCTAGCTGCCTCCACCTGTTCCCATGGAAGGCGATCCTTTCCCGCCAGGATCTCCTCCCATGTGTAGCAACCCTTGCCATCCAATACATCATCCCATGTCCATTCCTCCTTGCGCTGCTCCTGCTTCCGCTGCCTGTCACCACGCCGCTTGGTCCTGTTGTGGTGGGTGGTTCTGTAACGGCTTTGTTCCTGGGAAGGAGAGGCGGACCAAAATGCAGTTCATGTTTTTTAATAGGTAAACTCAACATGAACATAATACAAAACAATAAACGTGGCAAAACCGAAACAGCCCTATCTGGTGCAACAAACACAAAGACAGGAAACAACCACCCACAAAATCCCACATAAAACAGGCTACCTAAATATGGTTCCCAATCAGAGACAAATGACTAACACCTGCCTCTGATTGAGAACCATATCAGGCCCAAACACAGAAACAGACAAACTAGACATCCAACGTAGAATGCCCACTCAGATCACACCCTGACCAAACAAAACATTGAAACATACAAAGCAAACTATGATCAGGGTGTGACAATGTGGGTAGCGTTAATGGTTCTGAATATTTATCAAATGCATCCTGGTAGGATCTACAGAATATCTTTTTTTGTGAGTTTGGACATTAACAAGGAATTTGAATGAGAAACATTGTACAAATGAACAAAGTTTTGACATGCTTGTCAGAAGGAAGAACTGCACAAGCTCTGGAGCAGCATGTGTACACGCCGTGTCTGTGTTGAGTCTGGAGTCGCCAGGGCAAGGAGCGTGCCTGCTCTGCTCGGAGAAGAAGGGGGATGATAGCCATGCATTGTTTTTGCAAAAAAGCTAATTCACTTGTGGCTGCCAGCGTTAATAACGTTAAGAACTTCTCTTGTCATCTGATAAAAATGAAGCTATATTCTGCTGAATGTGTCGCACCAATGTATTTTCTGTGAAGGAAAACTTTAATTGCATGCCCATGATCACTCTGTTGAAGCAAAAAAACACAGTTGACTTTCAATATAAAATGCAACCCCTGTCAATACACAGCTGGACTCACCTGCTCCCGTTGTGCTATTTACAAAGAAGCACGTGACTGGCTCAACTGTTCTGGAGAACTACAGTAAGCTTCATAATGTAAAATGTGACAGGTGAAATGAAGAACATGATTTGCTTAATCTCCTATTGCATAAGTGACAGTATTGAACCAAATAAAATAAAATGTTATTTGTCAAATGCGCTGAATATAACAGAATTTCACCTTATAGTGAAATGCTTACTTATAAGCCCTTAACCAACATTGCAGTTTTAAGAAAAATAAGTGATACGTAAAAAATAAAAGTAACAAATAATTAAAGAGCAGCAATAAAATAACAGTAGCGAGGCTATATACCGGGGGTACCGGTACAGAGTCAATTGTGCGGGGGCACCGATTAGTTGAGGTAATTGAGGTAATATGTACATGTAGGTAGCGTTATAGTGGCTATGCATAGATAATAAAAAGAGAGTAGCAGCAGCTTAAAAGAGGGGGCAATGCATGGGTAGCCATTTGATGAGCTGTTCAAGGGTCTTATGGCTTGGGGGTAGAAGCTGTTAAGAAGCCTTTTGGACCTAGACTTGGCGCTCCAGTATCGCTTGCCGTGCGGTTGCAGAGAGAACAGTCTGACTAGGGTGGTTGGAGTCATTGACAATTTTTAGGGCCTTTCTCTGACACTGCCTGGAATAGAGGTCCTGGATGGCAGGAAGCTTGGCCCCATTGATGTACTGGGCTGTACGCGCTACCCTCTGTAGTGCCTTGCGGTCGGAGGCCAAGCAGTTGCCATACCAGGCAGTCATGCGTCCAGTCAGGATGCTCTTGATGTTGCAGCTGTAGAACTTTTTGAGGAACTGAAGACAAATGCCAAATCTTTTCAGTCCACTGACAGGGATTAGGTTTTGTTGTATCCTATTCATGACTGTCTTGGTGTGTTTGGACCATGATAGTTTGTTGGTGATGTGGACACCAAGGAACTTGAAGCTCTCAACCTGCTCCACTACAGCCCCGTCGATGAGAATGGGGGCGTGTTCGGTCCTCCTTTCCCTGTAGTCCCGTGTTGAGGATCAGTGTGGTGGATGTGTTACCTACCCTTACCACCTGGGGGTGGTCCGTCAGGAAGTCCAGGATCCAGTTGCAGAGGGAGGTGTTAAGTCTCAAGGTCCTTAGTTTAGTGATGAGCTTTGAGGGCACTATGGTGTTGAACGCTGAGATGTAGTCAATGAAAGGGCAGTGTGGAGTTCAATAGAGATTGCATCATCTGTGGATCTGTTGGGGCAGTATATAAATTGGAGTGGGTCTAGGGTTTCTGGGATAATGTTGTTGATGTCAGCCCTGACCAGTCTTTCAAAGCACTTCATGGCTACAGATGTGAGTGCCACGGATCTGTAGTCATTTAGGCAGGTTACCTTAGTGTTCTTGGGCACAGGGACTATGGTGGTCTGCTTGAAACATGTTGGTATTACAGACTCAGTCATGGACAGGTTGAAAATGTCAGTGAAGACACTTGCCAGTTGGTCCGCGCATGCTTTGAGTACACGTCCTGGTAATCCGTCTGGCCCTGCGGCCTTGTGAATGTTGACCTGTTTAAAGGTGTTTATCTATGCATAGTCCTTTCACCCCTACCTACATGTACAAATGACCTCTAACCTGTTCCCCTGCACACTGACTCGGTACCGGTACCCCCTGTATATAGCCTTGTGTTACTTTAGTTTATTTGGTGAATATTTTAACTCTCCTTGAACTTCACTGTTGGTTAAGGGCTTGTAAGAAAAGCCTTTCATGGTAAGGTCTACACTTGTTGCATTCGGCACATGTTACAAATAAAGTTTGATTGGATTTGAGAGCGTGATCACACAGAGCATAGCGGGATTTCTTATAAGCTTTCGGGTTAGAATGAAAGCGGCAGCTCTACCCCATGGCTGTTTCGAAATACCCCGGTTTACGTGACTCGTTTCAGGAAACGAGGCGGATGTCACGGTTCACTACTTCACAGAAAAGCCATTTAAAAAAATCTAAATTAGTTTTTGGCAGAAATGCCTTCTGGAACGTGAATTTTCATGCGCCTTAATAACAGATTTGTATGCCATCTGTAAATGCGAATACAGTTGTTAAATTACAAGACTAGAAGAGCCATTTAAAAAAATCTAAATGAGTTTTTGGCAGAAATGCCTTCTGGAACGTGAATTTTCATGCGCCTTAATAACAGATTTGTAAATACGAATACAGTTGTTAAATTACAAGACTAGTTGGTCAGCAACCTTCCCGCTAGCCATGATTGGCTGAGATAATGAGTGGACTGGACATGCTAAGAGATGAGTTCGCCTCTGTCTATTTGTGCTGTTCAGTATGTGTACGCAGTGCTTTTCTTGGAAATGTTTCATGTAATAGAATAGCATAAGTGTTGCTCTCCACTTTCTGGAGGACCGAGTTTTGAAATCAGTGGAATTAGAGTATGATAGCTAAGGAGATGGAGAAAACACCTGTTTCCGGATTACATCTTCAAACTAAGGGCAGCCATAGCATCTGACAGGGAGAGGCTTCCATCCATGATGTAAGATAGTCTAGGTAGCTACATTTTCAGATATTACACGTTTCTAATTATCACAAAGTTGTTTTAATTTCAAGTTAAAGTGTACTGTTAGCTAGCTACCTCGCTAAATAACGTTACGTGTATGATCTTTATATCTCAGAGCCATTTGCTTTGCTAGTTATAGCCTAATGTTAGCTAGCTAACATTGAACCTGGTTGGTTAGCTACCTGCTGATTCATGCAGGGTAGTAACTTCATGAGTTGGGATTATGGTTCGCTATCTACATGTCTTAACAAAAGACTACACTATGCAACTAAACAATTCAATAGAATGTCTCTGCATCAACTGTTGATAGATGTAGCTTGTAAATTCGCTCTGGCTGTATACTCAGAGCACTCTCATCTGACTATGCCAGAGCGCAGAATAACTAACAAATATACGAACGCTCAACACGCATTAAATATGTCCGGTGTCAGTTGGCAAAAAAGTGTAAATTGTTGCCAGCAGCACAGTTGCAGTCACCAACGCTCTGGATAACATGAAAACAGACTAACCAGCTCTGCGCGGTCACCTGCCCGGGATCCATCTGTTCTCTTCCTGCAGCGATGATGTAACCCAGGAAGGGGATTGTGCAGCGATGGAATTCGCACTTCTCCGCTTTTCCAAAAAGCTGGTTCTCTAGGAGAAGTTGGAGAACCTGTCGGACGTGGAGCACGTATTCTTGGGCGGAGCGGGTGAAGACGAGGACGAACCGGTTTAACATGTCTTGGAGAACATCATTAACCAGAGCCTGGAGCAAAGCTGAGGCGTTGGTAAGGACAAATGTCATGAACAGATACTCGTAGTGACCACTGGCCGTGTTGAAGTCAGTCTTCCACTCGTCCCCTTCCTGTATCGGCACCAGGTGGTAGGCGTTCCGTAGGTCCAGGTTGGAGAACACGGTGGCCACTATGATGTACGCTATCATCGAGGGGAACGAAGACGCCTGCAGCTCGAAAATGAGGGATTACTGGGAGAGAAAAGCCTGGCAGGTTTCGGAATCTCCAGCGTAGCTCTCCGAGGAGGTAATCGTGGTTCTCGGGACACTGAGGTAGGCTGGGAGATTACAGGTGTGACCCACTGCCCAGTGGGGAATCTGCGGAATTGCTCCAGCAAAGTCTCGAACTTCTGGTCATGGACTCCCTCCATAAGACATTGCAATAACTCCTTGTGTCATCCAATGGTGGCTCCTTGCATGGAGACAGCATTGTGGAGCTGGTCTGAGTCTGCTGGGTTGGTCATGGCCAGTTCGTACTATCATGTTTTAGGGAAGACCCAGATGCAGACAGTGACAGTGTAATAATCAACTTATAATAAAAAATGTATTACTAGAATGGGGTAGGCAAAATGACAGGTCAAGGGCAGGCAGAGGTCATTAATCCAGATCATAGTCCAAAAGGTACAGAACGGCAGGCAGTCTCAGGGACAGGGCAGGCAGAGGTCAGTAATCCAGATCATAGTCCAAAAGGTACAGAACGGCAGGCAGTCTCAGGGCAAGCAGATTAGTTCCTGTTTTACCGGTTGTGACCAGAGACAGACAGGAGCAAGGGGGAAAACGCTGATAGGCTTGGCGAACAAAATGAACTGGCAACAGACAGAACACAGGTATGATTACACCGGGGATAATGGGGGAGATGGGAGACACCTGGTGGGGTGTGGAGACAAGCACAAAGACAGGTGAAACATACCATTGACTACAGCTCAGTATTCAACACCATAGTGCCCTCCAAGCTCAGGACCCTGGGACTGAAAACCACCCTCTGCATCTTGATCCTGGGCTTCCTGACGGCCCGCCCCCATGTAGTGAGGGTAGGCAACAACACATCCACCACACTGACCAACAACACGGGGGCCCCTCAGGGGTGTTTGTGTAGTTCCCTCCTGTACCCTCTGTTCACCCACTACTGTGTGGACACGCACGACTCCAACACCATCATCAAGTTTGCTGACGACACGATGGTGGTAGAACTCAACATCGATGACGACGAGGCAGCTTATAGAGAGGAGGTCCGAGACCTGGCACTGTGGTGACAGGGCAACAACCTCTCCCTCAAGACAAAGGAGCTAATCGTGGCGCAAGACAAAGGAGCTAATCGTGGAGGGGCGAGCAAGGCCCCATTCACATCGATGGGGCTGTAGTGGAGCGGGTCGAGATCTTCAAGTTCCTCTGTGTCCACATAACTAAGATATTCACATGGTCCACACACCCCCATACAGTTGTGAATAGGGCACCACAGCAGCTTTTCCCCCTCTTGAGGCTGAAAAGATTTGGCATTGGCCCTCAGATCCTCAAAAAGTTATACAGCAGCACCACTGAGTGCATCTTGACTGACTGCATCACCGCTTGGTACGGCAACTACAAGGCACCCGACCGCCAGGCGCTACAGAGGGTGGTGAATATGGCCCTGAACGTCACTGGGGCTGAGTTTGGCCTCCAAACCATAAGATTGCTAAATAGCTGATCAAATGGCTACACAGACTACCTGCATTGACCCTTTCTTGGACTGACTATGCACTCACACTGGACTCTACCTACACACTCACACATACTTAAACTGACACCCCAACACACACCATACACCCCCCCCAAACACACACATACACACATGATGACACCACAAACACACACACTGCTGCTACTGTCTATCTATCCTGTTACCTATTCACTTTACCCCTACAGTACCAGTCAAAAGTTTGGACACACCTACTCATTCGAGGGTTTTTATTTGTTTTTACCATATCAAAACTATAACATAACACGTGGAATCTTGTGGGAACCAAAAAAAGTGATATTCTTCAAAGTAGCCACTTTGCCTTAATGACAGCTTTGCACACTCTTCGAATTCTCTCAACCAGCTTCACCTGGAATACTTTTCCAACAGTCTTGAAGGAGTTCCAATATATGCTGAGCACTTGTTGGCTACTTTTCCTTCACTCTGCGGTCCAACACTCCATCACTCTCCTTCTTGGGCAAATAGTCATTACACAGCCTGGAGGTGTGTTGGGTCATTGTCCTGTTGAAAAACAAATGATAGTCCCACTAAGCGCAAACCAGATGTGATGGCGTATCGCTGCATAATGCTGTGGTAGCCATGCTGGTTAAGTGTGCATTCTCAATAAATCACACAGACAGTATCAACAGCAAAACATCCCCACACCATAACACCTTCTCCTCCATGCTTTACGGTGGGAAATACACATGCGGAGATCATCTGTTTACCCACACTGTGTCTCACAAAGACATAGCGGTTGGAACCAAAAATCTCCAATTTGGACTCCAGACCAAAGGACAAATTTCCACCAGTCTAATGTTCATTGCTCGTGTTTCTTGGCCCAAGCAAGTCTTGTTTTATTATTGGTGTCTTTAGTAGTGGTTTATTTACAGCAATTCGACCATGAAGGCCTGATTCTCATAGTCTCCTCTGAACAGTTGATGTTGAGATGTGTCTGTTACTTGAACTCTGTTAAGCATTTATTTGGGCTGCAATTTCTGAGGCTGGTAACTCAAATGAACTTATCCTCTGCAGCAGAGGTAACTCTGGGTCTTCCATTTCTGTGGCGGTCCTCATGAGAGCCAGTTTCATCATAGCGCTTGAAGGTTTTTGCGACTATATTTGAAGAAACTTTAAAAGTTCTTGACATTTTCCGGATTGACTGACCTTCATGTCTTAAAGTAATGGATGGACTTATTTGAACAGCTTAATTGAGCTGTTCTTGCCATAATATGAACTTGGACTTTTACCAAATAGGGCTATCATCTGTATACCCCACCTACCTTGTCACAACACAACTGATTGACTCAAACGCATTAAGAAGGAAAGAAATTACACAAATGAACTTTTAAGAAGGCACACCAGTTAATAATTGAAATGCATTCCGGTGACTACCTCATAAAGCTGGTTGAGAGAATGGCAAGAGTGTGCAATGCTATCATCAAGGCAAAAGGTGGCTATTTGAAGAATCTCAAATATAAAATATATTTTGATTTGTTTAACACTTTTTTGGTTACTACATGATTCCTTATGTGTTTTTCATAGTTTTGATGTCTTCACTATTATTCTACTATGTAGAAAATAGTAAAAATAAAGAAAAACCCTTGAATGAGACTGTTTTCTAAAACTTTTGACCCTGCATAGCCCGTAGTGTCATAACCCTGCACGTCAACTTGGTAATGGTACTCCCTCTGTATAGCCATGTATATTTTTACCCTTTATTTACCCACATTCCTCGTCACTATTTCATTATTTTAGTCTGTTAGTCTACACCTTTTTGTTTACGAAGCATGTGACAAATAATGTTTGATTTTCACAGCCATTTCTCTACACACACACAATACCCCATAATGACAAAGACCATATAGTGCATATTGTTGCTGTCTTCAGTCATAACATGCACCACTGCAGATCTGATCTGATCTGGGGTGAAGTTGTATTTGTGCACAATGCTGCCAGGCATGTGCTGGGTCTGTGAGCAATGCTCTTTGCTGGTGATGTTATATCCATGTTGCCGGTGACCTTAGAGTTAATGGGCCATGACTACAGTCTAGAGTGTGAATTATACAGTGACATTCAGGGGGGGGGGGGGGCTCTATTGGGTGCATGTGCCTAATTGTAAAGACATTTCATTTAATGGTAAAAATGTATTACTTTTTAATGGGGCATGAACAGAACCAGTCATGATGTTTTGATCTGATTGTCAAACAAATCACTTCAAAGTAGGCTTCCTGCGCACGTTCGTCCACTCCAAAATAATTCCAGCATCCAAACACTGCACTGTGCTCCCGCCATTTGGTACAAAACACCGCAAACTGTATTACAATTTCCGATTGTCATTAGGCCTACACCCTTGTAACCTGAATTAATTGATGCATCTTGCTGGCAAACCTTTTTTGTAAACGGAAAAGTCGGGAAACCTGCAAAGGGGCTGAAATACAGGACTGTCCCGGGATGACAAATGTAGCCACACGGGAAAAACACGTGTTTAAACCATGACAGGGGTGGGGGTGTGAGTTAAGCTTTTATTTTCACATTTACCACTGTAGCAGTTCAAAATTGCATTTGAAACAAATAGGAGAATGGTTAAATTAGCATTTAAAGAAATGCTGTGGGGAACATTGGTGACTGCTAAGTATTTTTTAAACCTCCCACTTTGGGCTGGATGTGTCAATGTGTAGTTCATACATGCATAATCTATGAGGATAATTACTGTCTTACCTCAGTCAGGCATGAAATACCTCGTTTGAAAGCGACTGTTTTTCTGAAAGCTGTGCTGCGTAATTTTCCCTACATTTCCCCCCACGTGGGCCAGCCCTCTAGCAATTTTAGTTCTAGCCAATGAGATTCAGCCCCATGCCATTTGAGTGACCCCTAGCAAGATGAACGCAGCAGATTGAGAGAGAGCGTGCAATGCGTGGTGCACATATGTGACAGTACGCAATTTTCGGGGGCCACTTTTGGCTCGTGAGCACTACTTTCAGAACTAGTGGCTAAGAAGTTATACAAAAGTACCGGAGAATCCCCTGTAATTCCCAGTCTGACACTGTCTGAAAGGCGGGTGTTGCTTCAGTGTCTTCATGTCAGATCAACGGATGTTCTCTCTCACTTTCTCTCTCCATCCTTCCCCTCTGTCTCTTGTCTCGTCTCCTTCAATCCGACATACATCTCTCTTCCACACCATCCTCCATGTTCTTTGGTGTGTGAAGGCATTAATGCCATCTCAGTGCTTTCATAACTATTATAATAAAATGCCATTTAGCAGACACTTTTGTCCATTAGCAGACGCTTTTATCCAAAGCGACTTAGTCATGAGTGCATACGTTTGTCGTATGGGTGGTCGTTGGAATTGAACCCACAATCCTGGCATCGCAAGCGCCATACAAGACTGCAAGATGACAATGAACGTTGTGTGATGGGCCCTTACAATGAATAATCAGCACTTGATAGTGAATAGTGGTGTATTAAGGGACATATTTATTAAAGCATTGGATATATACTTCCACAATCGTTGAGGATATTCCTAATGTATGTGGGAACATCTTTTTTTTTTTTTTTTTTTTTCATTTTATTTAACTAGGCAATTCAGTTAAGAACAAATTCTTATTTATAATGACGGCCTAACCCGGACGACACTGGGCCTATTGTGCGCTGCCCTATGGGACTCCCAATCACGCCCGGTTGTGATACAGCCTGTAATCAAACCAGGGTCTGTAGTGACACCTCTAGCACTGAGATGCAGTGCCTTAGACCGCTGCACCACTCGGGAGCCAATATTAGGACGAGCCCCATTCGGAACTCATTAGGCAAAGTGTAAAACCTTCCGCTGCCTAATAAATGAACATGTGGAGATAGAGACTTGAATGCACTTAATGGAAAAAAAGTTATTCCATATATTTCTGGAACTAACATGGTCTGTCAAGGTCTCTGCTGGAGGACTGTTTTCAACGTGACACAAAGGCACTGTCCAGCTGAGACCAGCTGTGCTTCCCTCCTGGCTGAAGGACATCCATCCCTTCAGGCAGTAGCAAAGTGAAGTCAATTGGAAGCTTAAAGTGATATTGGCAGATTAAAGTGCATTAAATATGAGGGGGATTGTGATTTGGAGGCGAGAAGAAGCACGCACGAGCGCACGCACGCTCTCTCACACCATGGGTGTCTTGACATTGTCTCACAAGATATGAAATGTTACGGCTCAGTAAGTTAAATCTAGAATTGGCTTCCTATTTCGCAACAAAGCATCCTTCACTCACGCTGCCAAACATACCCTTGTAAAACTGACCAAATCAAATCAAATCAAATTTTATTTGTCACATACACATGGTTAGCAGATGTTAATGCGAGTGTAGCGAAATGCATGTGCTTCTAGTTCCGACAATGCAGTAATAACCAACGAGTAATCTAGCTAACAATTCCAAAACTACTACCTTATACACACAAGTGTAAAGGGATAAAGAATATGTACATAAAGATATATGAATGAGTGATGGTACAGAGCGGCATAGGCAAGATGCAGTAGATGGTATCGAGTACAGTATATACATATGAGAAGAGTATGTAAACAAAGTGGCATAGTTTAAAGTGGCTAGTGATACATGTATTACATAAAGATGCAGTAGATGATATAGAGTACAGTATATACGTATGCATATGAGATAAATAATGTAGGGTATGTAAACATTATATTAAGTAGCATTGTTTATGGCTAGGGATATATTTTACATCAATTCCCATCTATTCCCATTATTAAAGTGGCTGGAGTTGAGTCAGTGTGTTGGCAGCAGCCACTCAATGTTAGTGGTGGCTGTTTAACAGTCTGATGGCCTTGAGATAGATGCTGTTTTTCAGTCTCTCGGTCCCAGCTTTGATGCACCTGTACTGACCTCGTATTCTGGATGATAGCGGGGTGAACAGACAGTGGCTCGGGTGGTTGTTGTCCTTGATGATCTTTATGGCCTTCCTGTGACATCGGGTGGTGTAGGTGTCCTGGAGGGCAGGTAGTTTGCCCCCGGTGATGCGTTGTGCAGACCTCACTACCCTCTGGAGAGCCTTACGGTTGTGGGCGGAGCAGTTGCCGTACCAGGCGGTGATACAGCCCGACAGGATGCTCTCGATTGTGCATCTGTAGAAGTTTGTGAGTGCTTTTGGTGACAAGCCAAATTTCTTCAGCCTCCTGAGGAGGATCACCGGGGGCAAACTACCTGCCCTCCAGGACACCTACTTCTTCACGATGCTGTCTGTGTGGGTGGACCAATTCAGTTTGTCTGTGATGTGTACGCCGAGGAACTTAAAACTTGCTACCCTCTCCACTACTGTTCCATCAATGTGGATAGGGGGGTGTTCCCTCTGCTGTTTCCTGAAGTCCACAATCATCTCCTTAGTTTTGTTGACGTTGAGTGTGAGGTTCTTTTCCTGACACCACACTCCGAGGGCCCTCACCTCCTCCCTGTAGGCCGTCTCGTCGTGGTTGGTAATCAAGCCTACCACTGTTGTGTCGTCCGCAAACTTGATGATTGAGTTGGAGGCGTGTGTGGCCTCGCTGTCTTGGGTGAACAGGGAGGACAGGAGAGGGCTCAGAACACACCCTTGTGGGGCCCCAGTGTTAAGGATCAGCGGGGTGGAGATGTTGTTACCTACCCTCACCATCTGGGGGCGGCCCGTCAGGAAGTCCAGTACCCAGGTGCACAGGGCGGGGTCGAGACCCAGGGTCTCGAGCTTGATGACGAGTTTGGAGGGTACTATGGTGTTAAATGCTGAGCTGTAGTCGATGAACAGCATTCTCACATAGGTATTCCTCTTGTTCGGCGATGTCATTTACAAAATAGCTTCCAATACCCTACTCAATAAATTGGATGCAGTCTATCACAGTGCCATCCGTTTTGTCACCAAAGCCCCATATACTACCCACCACTGTGACCTGTACGCTCTCGTTGGCTGGCCCTCGCTTCATACTCGTTGCCAAACCCACTGGCTCCAGGTCATCTACAAGACCCTGCTAGGTAAAGTCCAACCTTATCTCAGCTCGCTGGTCACCATAGTAGCACCCACCTATAGCACGCGCTCCAGCAGGTATATCTCTCTGGTCACCCCCAAAACCAATTCTTCCTTTGGCCGCCTCTCCTTCCAGTTCTCTGCTGCCAATGACTGGAACGAACTACAAAAATCTCTGGCTACTTGAAACACTTATCTCCCTCACTAGCTTTAAGCACCAGCTGTCAGAGCAGCTCACAGATTACTGCACCTGTACATACTGTAGCCCATCTATAATTTAGCCCAAACAACTATCTCTCCCCCTACTGTATTTATTTATTTATTTATTTATTTTGAAACTGAGCTCAGGTGCATCCTGTTTCCATTGATCATCCTTCATGTTTCTACAACTTGATTGGAGTCCACATGAGGAAAATTCAATTGATTGGACTTCATTTGTCTATATAAGGTCCCACAGTTGACAATGCATGTCAAAGCAAAAACCAAGCCATGGGGTCGAAGTTATTGTCCGTAGAGCTCCGAGACAGCATTGAAGGTCCCCAAGAACACAGTGGCCTCCATCATTCTTAAATGGAAGAAGTTTGGAACCACCAATACTCTTCTTTGAGCTGGCCGCCCGTCCAAACTGAGCAATAGGGGGAGAAAGGCCTTGGTCAGGGAGGTGACCAAGAACCCGATGGTCATTCTGACAGAGCTCCAGAGTTCCCCTGGGGAAATGGGAGAACCTTCCAGAAGGACAACCATCTCTGCAGCACTCCACCAGGCCTTTACGGAAGCCACTCTTAAGTAAAAGGCACATGACAGCCCACTTGGAGTTTGCCAAAAGGCACCTAAAGACTATCAGACCATGAGAAACAAGATGCTCTGGTCTGATGAAACCAACATTGAACTATTTGGCCTAAATGCCAAGCGTCACATCTGGAGGAAACCTGGCACCATCCCTACGTTGAAGCATGGTGGTGGCAGCATCATGCTGTGGGGATGTTTTTCAGAGGCAGGGACTGGGAGACTAGTCATGATAGAGGGAAAGATGAACGGAGCAAAGTACATAGAGTTCTTTGATTTTTTTAAAAACTCACACTGGGGCAAAGGTTCACCTTCCAACAGGACAACCACCCTTAAGCACACAGCCAACATAACGGCGGAGTGGCTCCGGGACAAGTCTCTGAATGTCCTTGCGTGGTCCAGCCAGAGCCCGGACTTGAACCCGATCAAACTCCAATCTCTGGAGAGACCTGAAAATAGCTGTGCAGCGACGCTCCCCATCCAATCTGACAGAGCTTGAGAGGATCTGCAGAGAAGAATGAGAGAAACTTGTCTAAAAATCTGTTTTTACGTTGTCATTATGGGGTATTGTGTGTGTGTATATTGATGAGGTGGGAAAAACGATTGAATCCATTTTAGAATAAGGCTGTAACGTTAAAAAATGTGGGAAAAGTCCAGGGGTCATGAATACTTTCCGAATGCACTGTATGAATAGTAGGCCTACACTTTGCATGTACTGTATGATTTAATGGATGCTGAATATAATTCATGTTTACTTGCCTGTGATGCAAGGCAGAATTTTCTGCATGGCAGAATTTTGATGTGACTCAATCAGAAGCAAAAGCTGGAAGTAATTGCATTGTAATTTCTGAAAGTGATAATGAATCAAATAAAATTTTTGTCACAGGTGAAACGCTTACTTACAAGTCCTTAAACAACAATGCAGTTCAGAAAGAAAAAAAGATAAGAATAACAAATGATTAAAGAGCAGCATTAAATAACAATAGCAAGGCTATAAACAGGGGTACCAGTACAGAGTCAATGTCGATTGGTGGGGGCACCGGTGTTGAAGTAATATGTACATGTAAGTAGAGTTATCAAAGTGACTATGCATAACAGACAGTAGCAGCACCGTGGGGGGCAATGTAAATAGTCTGGGTAGCCATTTGATTAGCTGTTCAGGAGTCTTATGGCTTGGGGTAGAAGCTATTTAGGAGCCTCTTGGACCTAGACTTGGTGCTCTGGTACAGGTTGTCGTGCGGTAGCAGAGAGAACAGTCTATGACTAGGATAGCTGGAGACTTTGACAATTTTGAGTAACAAATATGGAGATAAATAAGACAATCATCATCTCAGAAATGAGCCTTTTGAATTTTCGCTAAATATACCTGACGCCAGGGTAAATTAGCCAAGCTCTCTGTCTCAATACAGTTGGACAGTTCCCATATAAATTCTTATGACTACCAGGCTTAAAGAATTGCCAGCATCCCACACACCAGAATTATTGAGACAAAATCACTAATCCCATTAGGTCTTAATCCAGGATTTCATTTCCCTGAGTGACACAATCCCACAGTTTCTCAGTCATGGATGTAAATGATTTCTTCCGTCCGTCCATCTCCCCCCTCTCTTTATCACTCTCTTTATTCAGGTCTCTTTTTATCTCTTTCCTTGCATCCCCTCCTATTTTCTCATCCCCTGCTATCCCCTCCAATTCTTCCTATCTCTGTATCCACAATATATCTCTCAGTAATATGGGCAGGGAATGTAATTATGCCTTCAACTAATGAAACTGTGTCCTAAGAATGGGCTCTCCAGATGGAAACCATGTAATTATCAGCCTGTTCAGTAATTATAGATCAGGACAATATATCAATAAGGGGGCAATGACAGGAAAAGCATTAGCAGCCATAGTTGCCACATAGTCCGTACATTGCGGCTCTCATGTGAATCCATTAGTGGGGACTCTAGAAGGCCTTCTGTGCATTGATAGATTCATCCATTGCTTAAGTCCCTTCCAGGGAGATAAGTATTTGTAATTTGTTTTTGGAAAACCAAATGTGAAAAACAGCAGGACATTTTTTTTAACTTTCCCCCAGTCTAACATCCTGTCACTTTTATGAAAACACGTCCAACTCGAGATTTAACAATCACTCCCTGTCACATCTTGCAATATTGAAGAGGTAAAAGCACTTAACATGCGTTCCAATAGCTTGAAAGCCATATAGCACAAAAACTAATTTACTTCAAAAGGCATTCTGTGAATTCCTTGCGTACCATGGGACTCCCTCGGGGGGGTTGTGTGGGGTTAGACCTGCCTCTGTCTAAACATCTCATGGTGACAGACAAGCCTGACTCTGTCTGTCTGTCTCTTACTCTCCCAGTGTTAGTAAAGCACTCGGGTGATAAGACGCCACACTGCACCCATATATAGCTGCCTGTCTGTGATCCTCAAGCGGATAACAAGGTGAGCTGATTCTTGGCAGGCGTTCAGCTCTCGAATCAACCCTTGTATCTTGCAGAGATAGTCCCCAAGCCCCTCTTATATCTTGCTGTGAATCAAAGTGCATTCATAGTCTCAAAAGGATTTGAAAATATTCTGAAGTCAAAGAATTGTCTGCTGCAACCTTCAGATAGTTCAAGTGTATCTGTCCCGTCTTCACCAGTCACCCCACGTGACTGTGTATCGGTCATTATCAGGGTGCTGATTTGATTTTTTTTTTTAAAGGTCATGGGTCAAAGTTGTAGCTCAAAGAATGTATTTCTTTTTCAATCCATTATCTCTGCATTACAGTGAACTTCCACCAACTCTATAGTAAAATGAGAGTGGTATCTGATGACCTTGGAGGATATATTCTCTTCAAATGGGGGGACACTCTTGACCCAAACTGCTACAGACCTAAATCTATCCTACCATGCCTTTCTAAGGTCTTCGAAAGCCAAGTTAACAAACAGATCACCGACCATTTCGAATCCCACCGTACCTTCTCAGCTATGCAATCTGGTTTCAGAGCTGGCCATGGGTGCACCTCAGCCACGCTCAAGGTTCTAAACGATATCTTAACCGCCATCGACAAGAATCAATACTGTGCAGCCGTATTCATTGACCTGGCCAAGGCTTTCGACTCAATCACCACATCCTCATCGGCAGACTCAACAGCCTTGGTTTCTCAAATGATTGCCTCGCCTGGTTCACCAACTACTTATCTGACAGAGTTCAGCGTGTCAAATCTGAGGGCCTGTTGTCCGGGCCTCTGGCAGTCTTTATGGGGGTGCCACAGGGTTCAATTCTTGGGCCGACTCTCTTCTCTAGATATAGCAATGATGTTGCTCTTGCTGCTGGTGAGTCTCTGATCCCCCCCTACTCAGACGACACCATTCTGTATACTTCTGGCCCTTCTTTGAACACTGTGTTAACAACCCTCCAGACGAGCTTCAATGCCGTACAACTCTCCTTCCGTGGCCTCCAACTGCTCTTAAATACAGGTAAACTAAATGCATGCTCTTCAACCGATCGCTGCCTGCACCTGCCCGCCTGTCCAGCATCACTACTCTGGACGGTTCTGACTTAGAATATGTGGACAACTACAAATACCTAGATGTCTGGTTAGACTGTAAACTCTCCTTCCAGACTCACATAAAACATCTCCAATCCAAAGTTAAATCTAGAATTGGCTTCCTATTTTGCAAACAAAGCATCCTTCACTCATGCTGCCAAACATACCCTCGTAAAACTGACCATCTTACTGATCCTCGACTTTGGCAATGTCATTTACAAAATATCCTCCAACACCCTACTCAACAAATTGGATGCAGTCTATCACAGTGCATCCGTTTTGTCACCAAAGACCCATATACTACCCACCACTGCGACCTGTACGCTCTCGTTGGCTGGCCCTCGCTTCATACTCATCGCCAAACCCACTGGCTCCAGGTAATTTACAAGACCCTGCTAGGTAAAGTCCCGCCTTATCTCTGCTCGCTGGTCACCATAGCTGCACCCACCCGTAACACGCGTTCCAGTCTCACTTGTCACCCCCAAAGCCAATTCCTCCTTTGGCCGCCTCTCCTTCCAGTTCTCTGCTGCCAATGACTGGAACGAAATACAAAAATCTCTGAAACTGGAAACACTTATTTCCCTCACTAGCTTTAAGCACCAGCTGTCAGAGCAGCTCACAGATCACTGCACCTGTACATAGCCCATCTATAAATAACCCAAACAACTACCTCTTCCCCTACTGTATTTATTTATTTAGCTCCTTTGCACCCCAGTAGTTCTACTTTGCACACTCATCTACTGTCAAATCTACCATTCCAGTATTTTAATTGCTACATGGTATTTACTTCGCCACCATGGCCTATTTATTGCCTTTATCTCCCTTATCTCACCTCATTTGCTCACATTGTATATAGACTTATTCTTCTGTATTGACTGTATGTTTGTTTATTCCATGTGTAACTCTGTGTTGTTGTATGTGTTGAACTGCTTTGCTTTATCTTGGCCAGGTCGCAATTGTTAATGAGAACTTGTTCTCAACTTGCCTACCTGGTGAAATAAAGGTGAAATTAAAATTAAAATAAAAAACAAATACAAATATTGGGGAGAAAGACACCAAGCAGATGTTACAGATTCACAGCTGCAACACCCCAAGGGCAAATACTTACTGTGGGTTTGTATTTGCAGTAACGTAATACTCTGAAAGAATCTCCCTATTAAACTCTTAAACTCTTCCCCCAAGTATGTGTTTCGTACAGTAATTCTCTCAAGAGTGGTTCCCTTCATTTAGAAGAAAATAGATGTTATTGGGGTCAGACGGCAGTGCAACAAATTCACAATTAAATCAATGCATTTCAGCTTAGAATGATAACCAGAGTTGTCCCTAGGGTGCTAAATGCAGGAGAAACACTAACACACACTGTCAGTCACTGTCCGTCGTCCGTGATTCTCTTCAAGTTCTTATCCTGAGTGTTACTGTAATCAGCTTAATCATTGGCGTTTCCACAGTTAGAGGAGGATGAAGAGGATGAAACATCCTATACAAATACGTTTTGAGATCAATCGACACTAACCAAAGAGTTTTGATCAAACTGAACAACTCCTGTTTAATTCCTGGCCCCGAGTCACTGTCAGTCCACTCCTACTGTAACATCCTCTACACAATAGCAAAAATAGACCTTCTTGAGGGTTTTAACTGATTGGATACACTGAACGATCAACAGTTCTTAAATTGCTTTGGTGCTATTTTCACAAGTATTTGGTAAATGTTCTGAACTCTTAGTATAAAACTCCAAACTGGTAGCACTTGTAAGCCGGCAAGTCTTATATTTAAAATATTTTATTGCGCATTCATTTTGTTTAAAGACATCTTTCAGAAAAAAACAATTGATCTAAAATGTAAAGTGTACTGTGAAAGACCATGAGAACATCTTCTCAATGTAATTGTTTCAACAACCACTTAAACCAATAGGGGGGAAAAATGCTATTTCTCAAGCAGCAGCTATGCTCATGCCGTTTACCTTACGTAGCCCACCCGCCCATGACCCACCGTTCTCCCGACCGGCGACACTAGAGCTGCTAGTCTGAGGCAAGATGCTTTTTCAGCATCAAGTTAGTAAGCGCATGGCGGATTGATTCTAACTGGGGTCACATACAAAAATGTGTGGACTCAAAATGTGACTTGTCAAAATATATCATAATAGCCATTATAGTATAGTATCATGTATGTATGTGTCATACTTTATGTTTATAATTTACAAACATATTTTCTGTATGCAGTTCTCAAAATCTGTTGTAGACAAACCAGTTTAAAATGTATAGGTTAACCACATGGTTAAGTGATTACTTAATCCGACCGCTCTTAATTGATAATAGTACAATGTAATTTAACAAATGAGAAGACATATCAAGAGTAATATGAGCATTGAATTGTGAAATGCAATTAGACTGAACAAAAATATATAAACGCAACATGCAACAATTTCAAATATTTTACTGAGTTACAGTTCATATAAGGAAATCGGTCAATTTAAATACATTTATTAGGCCCGAATCTATGGATTTCACATGACTGGGAATACAGATATGCCTGTTGGTCACAGATACCTTAAAAAAAAGGTATAGGCGTGGATCAGAAAACCAGTCAGTAGCTGGTGTGACCACCCTTTGCCTCATGCTGTGTGTGACACACATCTCCTTCACATAGAGTTTATTAGGCTGTTGATTTTGGCCTGTAGAATGTTGTCCCACTCCTCTTCAATGGCTGTGTGAAGTTGCTGGATATTGGAGGGAACTACAACACACTGTCATAGACGTTGATCCAGAACATCCCAAACATGCTCAATGAGTGATATGTCTGGTGAGTATGCAGGCCATGGAAGAACGGGGACTTGTGTAAAGATCCTTGCAACATGGGGTCGTGCATTATCATGCTGAAACATGAGGTGATGGCAGCGGATGAATTGCACGACAATGGGCCTCAGAATCTCATCACGGTATCTTTGTGCATTCATATTGCCATCCATGAAATGCAATTGTGTCTGCTGTCTGTAGCTTATGCCTGCCCATACCATAACCCCACCTCCACCATGGGGCACTCTGTTCACAACATCAGCAAACCACTCGCACACATGATGCCATACATGTGGTCTGCCATCTGCCTGGTACAGTTGAAACCGTGATTCATCCGTGAAGAGCATTCTCCAGCATGCCAGTGGCCATCGAAGGTATTTACCTCTGTCACGACTTCCGCCGAAGTTGGCTCCCCTGCCTGTTCAGGCGGTGCTCAGCGGTCGTCGTCACCGGCCTACTAGCCGCCACCAATCCCTTTTTCGTTGTCTGTTTGTTTTGTCTTATTAGTTGCACCTGTGTCCTTTTGTGTGTGCTTGATGGGCTTCCTTATTTAAAGTACGTTTACCCGCCCTTGTTTTGTGCAGGATTAATTTTGTGTTACGTGTGTGCGTTAGTTAGGTGTGTTCGTGTTCTGGACCTGGCATCATGTGTTTTGGGTGGTCCATATATTTCCGCACCCTGTGTTGTGGGCTTTTTTGTTTGTGCCGGATTAAAGTGCACCTTTTCCCTGTGGAACTCTCTGTGCTCGATTCCTTCCTCACACACCTAGACCCGCGTGACAACCTCACTGAAGTCTGTTGAGACGCCGAGCTGCAGTTAAGTCGTGAGAACAACAAGCACGTAAATCAGCTTCCCTGCAATAGTTTCTGAAATTCTTTGGTTGTGGAAACCCACCGCTTCTTCAGATGTCCGGGTGGCTGGTCTCAGACGATCTCATAGGTGAAGAAGCCGGATGTGGAGGTCCTAGGATGGCATGGCTACACGTGGTCTGCAGTTGTGAGGCCAGTTGGACATACTTCCAAATTCTCTAAAACGATGTTGGAGACTGCTTATAGTAGAGAAATTAATATTAAATTCTCCGGCACAGCTCTGGTGGACATTCCTGCAGTCAGCGTGCAAATTGCACGCTCCCTCAACTTGAGACATCTGTGGCATTGTGTTGCACATTTTAGAATGGCCTTTTATTGTACCCAGCACAAGGTTCACCAGTGTAATGATCATGCTGTTAAATCAGCTTCTTGATATGCCACACCTGTAAGGTGGATGGATTATCTTGGCAAAGGAGAAATGCTTACAAACAGCTACACAACATTTTTGAGAAATAAGCTTTTTGTGCATTTGGAACATTTCTGGAATCTTTTATTTCAGCTCATGAAACATGGGACCAACACTTTACATGTGGCCTTTATATTTTTGTTCAGTGTACTTTATATTAATGTGTATTGCAATGTGTAACATGTATTTCTAGATGAAACACTAAGTTTAGTGAAAAGTGACTGTCTTTTTTGATGATCTGTTTTGAATTTTGTACAAAGCATTGTGCAAATGTACCACATACTTGTGAAAACTTAACCAAGCTATTATATACAAATAACAGAAATAATCACATATGGTGTAGGCCCAGTTTGCATAAACTGGATGGCCCCCTCTTCTACCTGGGGCAGCTGTGACTAAGATACAGACCACATCAGCATATATCTCCACATTCCATGTAAGGAACTCAGGTGGCCTAGATGTCCCTGGACTCATCCCAATTTCTCTAGGCTGTGAGCAGCATAGTGTACAATAGCAGGGAAAGAATGTGTTTTGAATGGCCAAGTGTCAGCTACAGAACAATGGAGTGGACTGCATTTGATTAAGGGGACTGATTCTATGTGAGTGCGTTGAAGCTTGATGATCAGAAGATTACAAGTTCAGGCTAAGCTTCCGAAGGTGTCACAGAGGATAGTTGTCAGAGGGATGAAAATAGAATTATGAACTGGATGGTTCGAGCCCTGAATGCTGATTGGCTGACAGCCGTGGTATATCACGGGTATGACACATTTTTTTATTTTTACTGCTCTAATTACGTTGGTAACCAGTTTATAATAGCAATAAGGCACCTTGGGGGTTTGTGGTATATGGCCAATATACCACGGCTAAAGGCTGTATCCAGGCACTCCGCGTTGCGTTGTGCTTAAGAACATCCCTTAGCCGTGGTATATTGGCCATATACCACACCCCCTCGTGCCTTACTGCTTAAATATAGAATATATATATATATAGAATAAAGGTGAATAAAGGCAGACAAACACTGAGTATACAAAACATTAAGACAATAACATGGACTGACCAGGTGAGGGAGAGAATATTTTTTAATTGCATTTTATTTTTGGTTGAGGGGCAGCTGTCAGGGGATCTTGCATGGTTGGTGGACTGGCGGTTGGGAGCTTAGGTTGCTGGTTCGGGTTCCCGTTTTGACTTGGTGGGAGATCTGTCAACGTGCCCTTGGGCAGGGCACTTGACCTTGATTGCTCCTGTGGGTCGCTCTGGACGAGAGATGGTTAGATGACAATGTAATGTAAATGTTGATCGGCTCAACTGCAGGTAGATTGTATGTTTTAATGTTCAATAAAAAATAAACACTTTTTGTGCTTATTTTCACGCTCAACAGTTTCCCGTGAGTTTCAAGAATGGTCCACCACCCAAAGGACATCCAGCCAACTTGACACAACTGTGGGAATCATTAGAGTCAACATGGGAACCACCTTGAATTGTTTGGTATACTCAGTGTATACTAGAAAAAGACAGATGGATAGCTATAGACAGAGAGAGATCGACAGATTGACCATAAAACAGTGTTCCAGACAGACAGTCCTCTCATCTCTTGTGTTCCGTCTCTCCCATATCTGCTTACAGAAAGAAAGACAGTGATAATTTCCCCCCAAACTCTCCTATCTGTCCAGAGGTTCGTGCCCAGTGGTTGGGATTGCAGCATTGTCACTGCACCATCTGCATCTCCCACTGCCACAGTCAAAAATCAACACTGGAATTGTTCAAAGCCCTCCAAGTCTTCCCGCAGCACTCTTTGGCAGACTTTCTCTGATGACTCAATTGCTGCAGCCCTTCTGTTGACTCTGAGTAGCTCGCCCACGGACTTTAAGAGATTAGAATCCTACATAGGGCCGACTCCACAAAGTCTATCTAAGAGTGGCTTTTCTCAAGTTCTCTCCCCCACCCTTTAGCTCTCTCAACATTTCAAGATTTGGTTTTATGGTCCATTTTCAGGTCATATTCTCTACCTTCAAAAGCCATTTCAGTGAATCTGTATTTCTTATAATTGTTCCAATTCAGAAACTCTGTATTCTTGCAGCCCTCCCCATTATAGACTTTTGATCCACGATTGGAAATGTTAAGATACGTAGTCAGTCTTTTGCTGTTGATCTTCTTATCTAATAAATGTTGTTTTTTTTGCTTTCATTAGCCTATACCGTACAGACACAGCTACCAGATCTATCATTCAAATCTACAGGCCTCTAGTGTATGAGATGTTTATTACCCACCAAGGTGCGCTGTATCAATATCTCCTCTGCCAAGTTAAACACAACGTCTTGGTCTTCACTATTTCATGCTACTTAAACATCCTTCTCAGGTCAAGAATAACAACTAATACAAGTAATAAGAGGTAGTATGTGTAGTAATAATGGACTGTATTACACATGACTTACAAATATAAAGTGTGTAGTGACATGGTCAGGCAGTAAAATAAATAGAACTGCAGTGTTGACTGTGTATGCGCTATAATTATTTGTTATTGTTATCTCTTTTTGTTTTTAGGTATTTTCTTAAAACTGCAAAACAAGGGCTTTGTAAGTAAGCGTTTCACTGTAAGGTCTACTACACCTGTCGTATTCGGCGCATGGGACAGATACAAATTAGATTTGATGTATACGTTTGTGTGTGTGGGTGTAAGGGTTGGATATGTGGGTAGCCAGTACTAATAATCTCTAAGGTGCAGATAGTCTCTGAGATGCAAATCATTTTTAAGGTGCAGGGAGACAGCTCGGGTTAGCTGTTCAGCAGTCTGATGGCCTGGTGGTAGTAGCTGTCTCAGAGCCTGTTGGTCCTATACCCGATGCTTCGTTACCGCTTGCCAGATGGTAACAGAGTGAACAGTCCATGGCTCGGGTGACTGGAGTCCTTGATTATCTTTCAGGCTTTCCTCAGACACCACCTGGAGTAGATGTCCAGCTTTGTCTCCATCCTCCATTGCCACTCGACTAACCGTATTCCCACCAGTTTACGCCTCTCCACCTGCAGCTTACAATTCGCTTGGCTGAACTTTAGTCCACAGTGAGGCATCAGCTCTCCCAAGCTAAATCAATTAGCCTGTCTCCACCTCTGCCATGCGGAGCTCACAGGGCTGTGTTCAGAAGGATTAGCAGCTGACCAGCAATCTCTCCAGAGAGGACCAGGGTTCTGCTGTGGTCTGGCTTTTTCCACTCAATCATTAGCTCAGTAGTTGGAAATAAGCCAAGCCAGAATACTGCATTGCTACTGTATGTATCATGCTGTTTTGGTGATAAACTCTTATTTAGTCTCAGTCTCTTATATATATGGTATTGTTGAGTTAGATTGGTTAAGGTTTCCGTTTAGAGGATGCGATACACACAATTACTCATGTATCTCTCTCTTTCTCATTTGGTCTGTTATCTTCTTATTATACACACAGATACAAAACCACCCACTGGGCGCACACTGGTTGAATCAACTTTGTTTCCTCATAATTGAAACTAAATTACATTGATCCGACGTCTGTTCCCAGTGGAATCTCTCTCTCTTATGTAGGAATACTGCATTTTCTACGCAATTATAGCCTGACTGCGTTGCTGTATCCACGGGGAAGGTTCCTAGGTAAAGAGACAAGATCTTTATTTATGTTTACATCTCACTAATTATTGGTCACAGATCAGATAAACCGACTCTGGTAGAATGTTTTGAGGCTATACAGTGTTTGTTTACAAACATTGGAGTAAAACAAGCTTATATTTATATTTGAACTAAGCTCATGAGGCATTTAAATATTCTTCAAGAATCAATAGGTATACAGTGCCTTGCGAAAGTATTCGGCCACCCTTGAACTTTGCGACCTTCTGCCACATTTCAGGCTTCAAACATAAAGATATAAAACTGTATTTTTTTGTGAAGAATCAACAACAAGTGGGACGCAATCATGAAGTGGAACGACATTTATTGGATATTTCAAACTTTTTTAACAAATCAAAAACTGAAAAATTGGGCGTGCAAAATTATTCAGCCCCTTTACTTTCAGTGCAGCAAACTCTCTCCAGAAGTTCAGTGAGGATCTCTGAATGATCCAATGTTGACCTAAATGACTAATGATGATAAATACAATCCACCTGTGTGTAATCAAGTCTCCGTATAAATGCACCTGCGCTGTGATAGTTTCAGAGTTCCTATAAAAGCGCAGAGAGCATCATGAAGAACAAGGAACACACCAGGCAGGTCCGAGATACTGTTGTGAAGAAGTTTAAAGCCGGATTTGGATACAAAAAGATTTCCCAAGCTTTAAACATCCCAAGGAGCACTGTGCAAGCGATAATATTGAAATGGAAGGAGTATCAGACCACTGCAAATCTACCAAGACCTGGCCGTCCCTCTAAACTTTCAGCTCATACAAGGAGAAGACTGATCAAAGATGCAGCCAAGAGGCCCATGATCACTCTGGATGAACTGCAGAGATCTACAGCTGAGGTGGGAGACTCTGTCCATAGGACAACAATCAGTCGTATATTGCACAAATCTGGCCTTTATGGAAGAGTGGCAAGAAGAAAGCCATTTCTTAAAGATATCCATAAAAAGTGTTGTTTAAAGTTTGCCACAAGCCACCTGGGAGACACACCAAACATGTGGAAGAAGGTGCTCTGGTCAGATGAAACCAAACTTTTTGGCAACAATGCAAAACGTTAGGTTTGGCGTAAAAGCAACACAGCTGAACACACCATCCCCACTGTCAAACATGGTGGTGGCAGCATCATGGTTTGGGCCTGCTTTTCTTCAGCAGGGACAGGGAAGATGGTTAAAATTGATGGGAAGATGGATGGAGCCAAATACAGGACCATTCTGGAAGAAAACCTGATGGAGTCTGCAAAAGACCTGAGACTGGGACAGAGATTTGTCTTCCAACAAGACAATGATCCAAAACATAAAGCAAAATCTACAATGGAATGGTTCAAAAATAAACATATCCAGGTGTTAGAATGGCCAAGTCAAAGTCCAGACCTGAATCCAATCGAGAATCTGTGGAAAGAACTGAAAACTGCTGTTCACAAATGCTCTCCATCCAACCTCACTGAGCTCGAGCTGTTTTGCAAGGAGGAATGGGAAAAAATTTCAGTCTCTCAATGTGCAAAACTGATAGAGACATACCCCAAGCGACTTACAGCTGTAATCGCAGCAAAAGGTGGCGCTACAAAGTATTAACTTAAGGGGGCTGAATAATTTTGCACGCCCAATTTTTCAGTTTTTGATTTGTTAAAAAAGTTTGAAATATCCAATAAATGTCATTCCACTTCATGATTGTGTCCCACTTGTTGTTGATTCTTCACAAAAAAATACAGTTTTATATCTTTATGTTTGAAGCCTGAAATGTGGCAAAAGGTCGCAAAGTTCAAGGGGGCCGAATACTTTCGCAAGGCACTGTATATCATTCATTTATTTGTAGTAACTGAGGATTCTATTTTTAACTTAAAGGGCATTTATTGCTCTTAGGAGTTCCTATTCCAGGTTTGTCCTCATTTCCTACATCTCAGATGAAGCCCATCTCCAATGGGTCACATACTTTAGAAAGCCATAATGTAACTAGATCTGACAAGACTAAAGGGTAGAGCTGCCATCTTTAGGTGTAACCAGTCGTAGCTCAGAAGTCAGCGCTCTTATAGGTGACAGGCTTAAATCCCAGGGAAGGCTTAAGCGATTCATCATGACGCTTAATAATATCATTATTCTTTTTTTCTTCACATCACATTCCATATGGTAAAAGGTCAAAGTCATAGATCAAAGTCTAACATAGCGTTTTAGGGGTGTTTACTGATTTGTGTTTACTGATTTAAATCCTCTCTGAAGTATGGTAGTCAAGTTATTTTTCAGACTCATTGGCATCTCAATGAAGATTAGCTAGAGACAGGCATAAATTATGAATAATCCTCTGACTTGCTCAACCCACTCATGTTGAGTATAGCGACAAAAGCCTGGCAAGACGTGATGCACCCCTCTTAGGGATGGCATGGGAGAGCATTACCAAACCAGTGATTCAGCCCCCGTAATAGGGTCAGAGGCAGAGAATCCCAATGGAGCGAGGGGAGCCGGCCAGGCAAGACAGCAAGGGTGCTTCGTCACTCCAGTGCCTTGTTGTTCACCTTTGCACCCCTGGGCCAGACTACACTCTATAGTAGGACCTACTGTAACGGTATTCTTGACTTGAAGGAGAGGCGGACCAAAACGCAGCGTGGTTTCTATTCATGGTTCAAGAACCGTGAAAACCTAAAACAGCCCTATCTGGTGCAAACACAGAGACAGGAACAATCACCCACAAACACACAGTGAAACCCAGGCTACCTAAGTATGATTCTCAATCAGAGACAACTAATGACACCTGCCACTCTTATTGAGAACCATACTAGGCCGAAACATAGAAATACCCAAATCATAGAAAAACAAACATAGACTGCCCACCCCAACTCACGCCCTGACCATACTAAATAATGACAAAACAAAGGAAATAAAGGTCAGAACGTGACACCTACTGAAGACATGAGTCTTCAGTAAAGACACAAGTTGAGACCGAGTCTGTGTCTCTCACATGGATCGGCAGACCATTCCATAAAAATGTAGCTCTATAGGAGAAAGCCCTGCCTCCACCTGTTGGCTTAGAAATTCTAGGAACAATAAGCAGGCCTGTGTCTTGTGACTGTAGCATACGTGTAGGTATGTACAGCAGGACCAAATCAGAGGGATAGGTAGGAGCAAGTCCATGTAATACTTTGTAGGTTAGCAGCAAAACCTTGGCAGTGTTGAGAGGCTAGAACTGGAGTAATCTGATCACATTTTGGGGTTCTAGTCAAGATTCTAGCAGCCGTATTTAGCACTAACTGAAGTTTATTTAGTGCCTTATCTGTGTAGCTGGAAAGTAAAGCATTGCAGTAGTCTAATCTTGAAGTGACAAAATATTTTTGGGACAAAAAGTTTCAGATTTTTGCCAGCCAGAAGAGAGGGCTGCCCCAGAATTGCTATTTTACCATATGAGTTATGGAGGAGAGACAAACAGAGACTTCTCCTATGAGTTGTGGAGCAGAGACACACAGAGACTTCCCCTATGAGTTATGGAGCAGAGATAAAGAGAGACTTCTCCTGTGAGTTTAAAATACATGGTACCCATATAATTATTAGCTAGCTAGATTACTACATAGCTAGATATCTAATTTGGTAGCTATCGGTTATATCTGTGATATGATTCCTAAAAATAGTAAGCCAGCTGTAATTTGGAGCTAAAACGACTGGCTAGTGATTCAATATGTAGCTAGCTAGCCAGACAGAGAGGGCTGTTGCAGGGTTGCAATTTTACCAGTAAAATGAAGCTAATCTAACTATGATCCCCATAGCTAGAATTATTATCTAGCTAGCTAGATAAATATCTCATTAGGTGTATGTTTATCTGGGATATGATTCCAAAAAAATAGTAGTTAAGTCTGCTGGCTGTTGATTGCAAGATTTAAAAGCCTAACCCTCATGATGATAGATAACTAAACCAGCTAGATTATGGCTTTTGAAAGCTCAGGCTCAATGATGCATTTTATAAACACAACATGCAACATTTTCAAAGATATTACTGAAGTACAGTGCATATAATGAAATCAGTCAATGAAAATAAATTCATTAGGCCCTAATATATGGATTTTATATCGTTTTTTTTCCCACAAAAGGGCTTTATTACAGACATAAATACCCCTCAGCCATTTATTGTCCCCAGAACAAGGTGCACCTGTGTAATTATCATGCTGTTTAAAACCTCTTTGGGCTAGACGTGCCGCTAGCGGCACACCTCGACAACATCCGGTGAAATTGCAGAGCGCGAAATTCAAAATACAAAAATCATAATATTAAACATTCATGAAAATACAAGTGTCTTACATTGTTTAAAAGCTTAACTTCTTGTTAATCCAGCCGCTTTGTCAGATTTCAAAAAGGCTTTATGGCAAAAGCATACCATACGATTATCTGAGGACAGCGCCCCGCATACAAAAGCATTAAAAACATTTTCCAAACCAGCAGAGGCTAGTTAGAAATAGCGATAAAATAAATCACTTATCTTTGAAGATCTTCCTCTGTTTGCAATCCCAAGGGTCCCAGCTACATAACAAATGGTTGTTTTGTTCGATAAAGTCCTTTTTTACATGCCAAAAAAGTCAGTTTAGTTAGCACACTTGATTCAGTAATCCACCTGTTCCCCTCGTTCAAAATGCATACAAAGGAATCCCAAAAGTTACCAATAAACTTTGTCCAAACAAGTCTAACAACGTTTCTAATCAATCCTCAGGTACCCCAATATGTAAATAAATGACGGAGAATAGTATGTTCATTGCCGGAGATAAATAACGAAGTGCGCGCCCTCATCTACGCATGCCACAAGAATACAGTCAAAATGAGAGCAACCTAGAAAAACGACAAATTCTAGATTTTTTCAAAAAACAAGCCTGAAACCCTTTCTAATGACTGCATCTAGTGGAAGCCATAGGAACTGCAATCTGGGAGGATTTCCTTTGATTTTCCCATAGACAGCCATTTCAATGGGTGGTGACCTAAAAAAAAAAATCTGAATGGATTCTCCTCGGGTTTTCACCTGCCATATCAGTTCTGTTATACTCACAGACATTGTTTTAACAGTTTTAGAAACGTTTTCTATCCAATACTACCAATTATATGCATATCCTAGCTTCTGAGCCTGAGTAACAGGCAGTTTACTTTGGGCATCTCAGTCATCTGAACTTCCAAATACTGCCCCCTAGAAGTTTCTTGATATCCACATCTGTCAGGTGGGCGGATTATCTTCGCAAAGGAGAAATGCTCACGAACAGGGATATTAACACATTTGTGCACAACATTTGAGATAAATGTATGGAATATTTGTGGGATTTTTTATTTCAGATCATGAAACATGGGACCAAAACTTTACACTTTACATTTTTGCTCAGTGTACTATTAGGCCTATACAGTATGCAAATTAGGTCTATGGTTTTTATAGGACAGTGGTGCACTGTCATCTCTCAGACCTTCATGAGGAGGCAATCAATAGACAGAGACCAGGCAGTCAATAGAAGCTGTCCCCACGGTGACAAGGACAGGCAGGGGCTGGAGAGACTGGACAACATGCTGCTGAGGCTGCAGACAATCACACAATCTCACAGCCTAGATGAACCTAGGTGAACTTCAACGTACTGGACGACTACTGTAGAAATTGTTGGTTATTTATATAATTATGGTTATATATTGGTCAAATATTGATTTGTGTGGCGCCTAAATGCAAGGGCAAGCAGTTATGCATTGTAAGGGATAAACATTGTTTTAGGTTGTGTGTATTATGTTTTGGTGCATATACAGTAGCAGTCAAAAGTTTGGACACACCTACTCATTCAAAGGTTTTTCATTATTCTTACTATTTTCTACATTGCAGAATAATAGTGAAAACATCAAAACTATAAAATAAAACATGGAATCATGTAGTAACCAAAAAAGTGTTAAACAAATCAAAATACATTTTATTTTTGAGAATCCTCAAGGTAGCCACCCTTTACCTTGATGACAGCTTTGCACACTCTTGGCACGTGTATGCCGTGTTAAAAGTTAATTTGTGGAATTTATTTCCTTCTTAATGTGTTTGAGCCAATCAGTTGTGTTGTGACAAGGTAGGGGTGGTATACAGAAGATAGCCCTATTCGGTAAAAGACCAAGTCCATATTATGGCAAGAACAGCTGAAATAAGCAAAGAGAAATGACGGTCCATCATTACTTTAAGACATGGAGGCCAGTTCATCTGGAACATGTCAAGACCTAGAGTTACCTCTGTTGCAGAGGATAAGTTCGAGTTAGAGTTAACTGCACCTCAGATAGCATCCCAAATAAATGCTCCTGAGAGTTCATGTAACAGACACATCTCAACATCAACTGTTTAGAGGAGACTCTGTGAATCGTTGAATTGCTGCAAAGAAACCTCTACTAAAGGACACCAATAATAAGAAGAGACTTGCTTGAGCCAAGAAACACAAGCAGTGGATATTAGACTGGTGGATATCTGTCCTTTGGTCTGAGTCCAAATTAGATTCTTGGTTCCAACGCCGTGTCTTTGTGAGACGCAGAGTAGGTGAATGGAGGATCTCCGCATGTGTAGTTCCCACCGTGAAGCATGCAGGAGGAGGTGTGATGGTATGGGGGTGCTTTTCTGGTGACACTGTGTGATTTATTTAGAATTCAAGGCACACTTAACTGGCATGGTTACCACAGCATTCTGCAGCGATGCGCCATCCCACCTGGTTTGCACTTACTGGGACTATCATTTGTTTTTCAACAGGCCAATGACCCAAAGCACACCTCCAGGCTGTGTAAGGGCTATTTGACCAAGGAGAGTGCTGTATCAGATGACCTGGCCTCCACAATCACCTGACCTCAACCCAATTGAGATGGTTTGGGATGAGTTTGACTGCAGAGTGAAGGAAAAGCAGCCAACAAGTGCTCAGCATATGGGGGAACTCCTTCAAGACTGTTGGAAAAGCATTACTCATGAAGCTGGTTGAGAGAATGCCACGAGTGTTCAAAGCTAACATCAAGGCAAAGGGTGGCTACTTTGAAGAATCTCACATTTGAAATATATTTTGATTTGTTTAACACTTTTTTGGTTACTACAGGATTCCATGTGTTATTTCATAGTTTTGATGTCTTCACTATTATTCTACAATGTAGCAAATAGTAAAAATAAAAACACTTGGATGAATAGGTGTGTCCAAACTTCTGACTGGTACTGTATGTGTTTAATATACTATGTATATGAGAAAATGTTTGATCACAGAATATTCCATACATTTCCAGAAAATAAAACAGCTGTAACTCATTCACTGTAAAGGGTATTACTATTCTGATTTCAGATGATCAATCCTTACAACATAAAGAAGATGCAACATGCAACAAGTTTTTTTCTCCACCTTCATTAGGAAGTTGTGTAAAAAACTGATTTTTGTTTAAGATACAGTACACATTTTCACAGGTGTTTCTCTCGACTGATTACCATTTGATTGATGTCGTGCTATTGTATGTTATATCATTTGAAAGGGCTGTTTCTCAGCTTTCAAAATATGTATCATGTTTTCAGATATGGGTTGACACCAGCAAATATTGCTCATTAATGCATGCAGAGGTCATAGTCTGAGTAAATTCTGGAATTCCAAAACTCTCCTTCCGGTTATACAACAATGCCAATATGGTGATTTACAGGTACAGTTAGCTGGTGTTCTAAAGCCTACTGTTTCCACTCCCCTTTAATATTGTATTATCAATCTTGCATGTATGTAATGGCTGAACATAAGGGTTGAGGTAGAAATGTGCCTCATAGCATGAGATGCCAGAGGTCGAGCTCACATATTGTTCATTCTTATGTGCATGCACTGCATGTAGAATATTTTATGTAGGTGGGATTGTTGGCGGTTTGAAATGGTGACTCGTATGTACTTCTAATGCACACTTTCTTTCTCTATCTTTCCCATTCTAAGGTTGTCATGCTTCAATTGAAGCTTGGACTTTCGGGAAGCAAAACCAGAACAAAAGCTGTGCAGTACTGTTACTTCCCATCTGGACATCACACCTGAATGCTTAATAACTGACCAACAAAACTTTGACAGGAAAACAGTGAACACACATCAAAAATCAATATTAGCACATGCTGTGCTTCATCCAACTGGGAATCTGCAAATGCCTTGTTCTTTATCGCATTGAGTGGTGAATTTCTAAGGCCAAGCCAAAAACATTTGAAATGAAGAAGTGAAGCAGACTTTTCCCCCCTTGATGTGGATCATGTTAACATTCTAGTTAACCCTCAATACCAACAAGACTGGACCGCCCAGGCTTTGGAGCTGAGTGCAAATTAAATGAACCCTGGTTCAGCTTAAAATGAGTACAGAGTGAGCCAACCCTGTGTATCGCAATAATCTTTCAGTGTAGATTTTACCCACTGAGAGTTATTGAAACAGGAGGAGACCATGAAAGCAGCAGTTGATAGGAAGTCAGGGTCTGAGGTGTTGTGCTCGGCCTGGCTGGAGTGGAGATAAGAGCTTGGGCGAGAGAGAAAACAGAGTTTGATGAGACAAGCAGAATACAAATCAGTGTCTAATGTCCCTCAGCCAGACTGCCGAATCAAACCAATATTAGTGTGTCTGCTGAAATGGACAGTGATTCAGCAACTATAATGGCTTTATTGGTTATGCATTGAAATGGTACGATTATGAGCATAATCAAAAGCTCTAATATGAAACTAAATAGCAATCACCTTTTTTGTAAATCTCAATTTTGGAGATTTTGTCTCAGAACCCAGTGTGTCTCCAAGACTGAAATTATGGATAAAGGATCCATCAGGTCCCATGGATACGTGTGACAACCAACAGTGACACCCATCAATGCAGCCCTCGCACCATGCCGAGAAGACAAAGGAAAGCATAGGCCCTGATTTGATTGAGGTCATGTGGCACATCTAGACATTGAACAAAGGATTAAAGGGGAAAGGCAAGATGGATCAGGATAATAGCTCCGTTGATCCGTTCTTCACCAACGCCACGGAGAGCTCTGAGCCCACAGAGGCACTATGGGACAAAGCCACTCTCCTGGGGCTCCAGATCTTCCTGTCAGCCATCCTGGCAATCGTCACCCTGGCCACCGTGCTGTCCAATGCCTTTGTCATCACCACCATATTCCTGACTCGGAAGCTACACACGCCAGCCAACTTTCTGATTGGCTCGCTGGCTGTGACAGACCTGCTGGTGTCCATCCTGGTCATGCCTATCAGCATCTTGTACACAGTGAGTAAGACCTGGGCCCTGGGGCAGATTGTCTGCGACATCTGGCTGTCATCGGACATCACCTTCTGCACTGCTTCCATCCTGCACCTGTGCGTCATCGCGCTGGACCGCTACTGGGCCATCACTGACGCCCTGGAGTACTCCAAGCGCCGGACAATGCGTCGAGCGGGCCTGATGATAACGGTGGTATGGGTGATCTCTATCTCCATCTCCATGCCGCCGCTCTTCTGGAGGCAGGCCAAGGCCAACGAGGAGGTGATGGAGTGCATAGTGAACACGGATCAGATCTCCTACACGCTCTACTCCACCTTCGGGGCGTTCTATGTTCCCACTGTGTTGCTGATCATCCTCTACGGCCGGATCTACGTGGCAGCCCGCTCACGCATCTTTAAGACACCAGTGTCGTGCGGCAAGCGTTTCACCACGGCCCAGCTCATCCAGACGTCGGCCGGCTCCTCCATTTGCTCCATCAACTCCGCCTCCAACCAAGAGGGCCACCTGCACCCCGGAGGGGGAGGCAACACGGGAGGAGTGGCAGGAAACGGAGGTGGAGGAAGCAGTGGTGGGTCGCCTCTCTTCAATAACTGCGTGACGGTGAAGCTGGCTGACAGTGTGCTGGAGAGGAAACGTCTGTGCACCGCCCGGGAGAAGAAGGCCACCAAGACGCTAGGCATCATCCTGGGAGCCTTCATCGTGTGTTGGCTACCCTTTTTCGTGGTCACCCTGGTACTGGCCATCTGCAAAGAATGCTGGTTCCACCCAGTGCTCTTCGACGTGTTCACCTGGCTTGGCTACCTAAACTCGCTCATCAATCCCGTTATCTACACTGCCTTCAATGACGAGTTCAAACAGGCCTTCCACAAACTCATCAAGTTCAAGAGATGCTACTAAGGGAATGCGAGTATTGTACATACAAAATATATCATAACCCAGTGTTTCCCAAACGTGGGGTCTCCTGATTTGAAAATGGGATTGCGAGAGAAACTCTGAAGAAAAAAATAAATAATTGTGCTTGGTTCATAAAACAGGGGTTACGTCAGTTGTAATTAATGTGGTTCTATTTTTTAATGTGGTTCTATTTTTTGGGGGGGTATAAACTACAAAATATTATGATTCCCTTCACTGAAAGATAAGACTCAGGAACATGTATGCGTCTTCGGTTTCCCTCTACAATGCCCACAAGCCTCATTAGAACAGAGTGGACAAGACCAGGTACTAAGTCAGACTGTGGAGAAAAGAACATCATTCGCTAGTTTTCCATCCAATTTGTAACAGATTTTCATGCGAATATTCTCAAATCTGCCTAAAACAATATGCGCCATCAAACTGAATTGTTGAGGATAAATGATGTGCATGATGATGTAGTACACATAAAAGTAACTAACTTTTGCCGTTCAATCCCCATGTACCGTATTAAAAGTACAAGTTAAATGGGTTAAGGGCAAGATTATTTGTACGAATGAATGACATTTTATTTTCATGTGAAATCGCCAATTGGCAACCCATCCCGTATGTGATTAATTGACACAAACAAATATTAAAATAATTCACTATGGTAATTAAATGAGAATTCTTATTCCGGTGTTCTCTGCATTGCGCATCGCGAACAGAGTGAGAAAAAAAGTAAGGTAAAAATCAATACATAAGTAGCCTAAATAAGGTTGTTTTTGTCAAACGGAAGCCAAACATCGATCATCATGTCACCAGAATATGACTTTCAATATTTATTGAAAAGGAGAATCAAACTCATCACCTTGCACATTCACCTCCCTGTGAAGTTCATCATAATTTATTTAATCTTGTTTAATAAACTGCATGATTTCCCGAGTCATAATGGGCGGACCACACAACATAGAGTGATGATGGTTATTACAGTATATCAATAGTTGTACATAAAGGCGTTTCCACATTCATTTTTCTCATAATTAATTTTACCCACACAAACATATCCCATCATGTCTAATGAACAAATTGTCTGTCGGCATTTATACAATTATGCAGGCAATTCATGGTTCCTTCTGCCTGTTTAGATTTTTTCATGCATCAGTTAATTAATCTGCATGAAATGGTTGGATCAAAACATGGTTATTGAACTTCTTTTCTACATAGAAGATCATACTAAACGGTTGCCTGATGATCTTCTGAACTTCCCAAAACCTTTCTGATGCATTTCAGTCACATCAAACCATACTTCCTTCAGCATGAAATACTGTCAAAAGTACTATCAGACTGATTTGTAATAACTGTCATATACCCAATTTAAAAAGTAAACATTAGCCGTTGATTACATCACTTTTTTTTACAGGATGGGGTCGCGGAAAAATGTGGATATCGAAATGGGTCTCTCGCAATTCTTAGTAAATACCGGTATGAGAATATAGTGTCTATTCACATAAACTCTGTACTGTGGCATTTGTTCATGTTGTAAACACATGCTCATTGTGTTTGGTCTCTGTACATTTGTTGTACATTGGAACTTCATTGACATGCTTATGAAGTGCCATACATCTTTCAGATATTTCCTTACTAGAAATGTATGCATGCATTAAAAAAATGGAATCAAATATTCCAAGGACTATGAAACTCATTATAAATGAGGGTTTGGGTTGGGATATTACAGACCCCAAAGGAACAGACTTATCATACATGTTTGAGACAAATGAACGAGTCTCTAAAGAATAAGAACTGGTCCTTCTTTGGATGAAAGACATAAGGTAATTAATCTATGGATTATAGTTAAGCAGTGGATTATAAGGCCCCATTGGACTGGGAAAGACATGGTAAATTGTTACAGAAGTGTCACATACAGAGGCGGACCTTCCGTAACACGTCTGTGGTACAGTACAATAGAGAAATACGTATATAAAGATTCAGTCTTACTGTGTCTCTCTATGTGGCTGCATTTGTTTATGTGTAGGAGTTGTCAAGTTGCTCTAGGTGTAATGATGTGTGGGGAGGGGGAGTTGCAGTGAGTGAAATGTGGACTTTTTTTTCCACCTGTGGCATCAGCTTATTGTATCCAACTGATTAAACATTATCCACATTTGAGGAGCCTGACCTCTATGTAGGAGACAGCATTTACCTTTGGATTGAACCTAAAAATTAATTACGTCCTGTTCCCTGGCAACAAATGAATCTGCATAAGCTACTGTAAACCCACTGGGCACACAGTGGTTGAGTCAACGTTGTTTCAATGTCATTTGTCAGCCGTTTGTGACGGGGAATCTATGTGGGAAAAAGTCAATCACTACCGTTTTCATATTTTTAACCAGCGTAGTAAACATCGAAATTAAGTTAAATTCAATTTACAATGACTTAATCAGGTTGTTACAAAGTAATTTCAACAATCAGAACTATGCATATGTTGAAATTGCATTGAAAATCCCACAGAAATATTTTTCATCCTATAGTCAATATCTATTGGTTGAAATTATTTTAATTTTATATTTGACCTTTTATTTGACTCTTTCAATGTTGATATTCAAATGATATGTTTGAATCAGTGAAATTGTTTCAATGTCATGCCATGAACCTAAATAGAGAGGCACAGTATATTGAAATAAAATGTGAAACCACAGTCCAATGGTTCCTGCCTGTGACTCCTAGTGGTATAGGAGGGGTAATGAGCTTCGATGAGAACAAGTCTACCATCCAGATGCCTACCTCTACACTGAGTGTAGAGAGACTGACCAGGTAAAAGCTACGATCCCTTATTGATGTCACTTAAGTCATTGTAGATGAAGGGGAGGAGACAAGTTAAATATTTGTATTAAGCCTTAAGACATGGATTGCGTATATGTGCCAGTGAGAGGGTGAATGGGCAAGACAAAAGATTTAAGTGCCTTTGAGTGTCAAGAACTGTAATGCTGCTGGATTTTTCACACTCCAGTGTGTATCAAGAATGGTCCACCACCCAAAGGACATCCAGCAAACTTGACACAACTGTGGGAAGCGTTGGAGTCAACATGGGCCAGCGGAACGCTTTCGACACCATGTGGAGTCCATGCCCTGACGAATTGAGGCAAAAGGACAAAAGTGGAAGCAACTCAATATTCGTTTTGGTATTTTATTAGGATCCCCATTAGCTGTTGCAAATGCAGCAGCGACTCTTCCTGGGGTCCACACCAAACATGAAACGTAATACAGAACATCATTAGACAAGAACCACTCAAGGACAGAACTACATACATTTAAAAAGGCACACGTAGCCTACATATCAATGCATGCACACAAACTATCTGTCAGGACCCGGTTACAAACCCAGGTCTCCGGTGTGAGAAACAGTCCCGTAGCAAACTGAGCCACGAATAGTCGTTAGAACCCAGAAGATGAGGCAGACACAGCAGTACTTGAGACGGTGTTTTAATAAAGTAAAAGGAAAGTTCTTCAGGCAAAAATATAAATCCACAACGTCAAAAGTAATTCCAAGAGAACAAACGTGATCCTCCACGGCAAAAAGGTAAATCCACAAGGTGGTAGGTACAGCAGAAAAAGCCTCAAAAGATAATCAAAAATAAATAAACAAGAATAAAACAGAGTACCACAAGAGAGTCCAACTGGCGCAACAAATGTTCACAGCATCACTGGGGCTGGGTACCAATATTCAAACACAGAGAAAAGAACTGAGGAAAACTAAGGGTTTAAATACAATCAAGGGAAACGAGGCACAGGTGCAAATAATAACTGGGAACAAGGGAAAACAAAAGGGTCAAAAAGAACAATGGGGGCATCTAGTGACCAAAACCGGAACAACCCTGGCCAAATCCTGACACTATCTAGGTCAAATAGGGGAGAGGCGTTGTGCCAGGATGTGTTGCTTTATCTGTTTTTTTTAAACCAGGTTTGCTGTTTATTTGAGCAATATGAGATGGAAGGAAGTTCCATGCAATAATTTGTTCTAGATTTGGGGACTAAAATGTATCATCAGCATACATGGACATGCATGCTTTGTTTAATGCCAGTGGCAGGTCATTGGTAAAAAATAGAAAAGAGTAGAGGGCCTAGAGAGCTGCCCTGCGGTACACCACACTTTACATGTTTGACATTAGAGACACATCAAGTAAAGAAAACCCTTTCTTCTATTAGATAGATAGCTCCGAATTCATGATATGGAAGAGGTTGAAAAGCCATAGCACTTAAGTTTTTCAACAACAGGTTATGATCAATAATATCAAAGGCTGCACTGAAATCTAACAGTACAGCTCCCACCATATTCTTATTATCAATTTCTTTCAACCAATCATCAGTCATTGGTGTTAGTGCAGTACATGTTGAGTGCCGTTCTCTATAAGCATGCTGAAAGTATGTGGTTCATTTGTTTACAGAGAAATAAAATTGTATTTGGTCAAACACAATTTATTCCTACAGTTTGCTAAGAGCTGGCAGCAAGCTTATAGGCCTGCTGTTAGAACCAGTACAGGCCGCTTTACCACTCTTGGGTAGCGGAATTACTTTGGCTTCCCTCCAGGCCTGAGGACAAAGACTTTCCTCTAGGCTCAGATTTAAAAATATGACAGATAGGAGTGGCTATAGAGTCAGTTACCATCTTCAGTAGCTTTCCATCTAAGTTGTCAATGCCTGGAGGTTTGTCATTATTGATCTTAAACAACAGTTTTCCACCTCTCCCACACTAACTTTACAAAATTCAGACTTGCACTGCTTTCCTTTCATTATTTGTTTTTTTTATGCATGGATAAATTGCTCACTGTTTGTCGTGGGCATTTCCTGCTTAAGTTTGCCCACGTTGCCAATTAAATAATAATAAAAATAATTGGCAACATCAAATGGTTTTGTGATGAATAAGCCATCTGATTCGATGAAAGATGGAGTTGAATTTGTCTTTCTACCCATAATTTAATGTAAAGTGCTCCCAAGTTTTTTTTCTATCATTCTTTATATTATTGATCTTGGCTTCATAATACAGTTTCTTCTTCTTTTTGTTGAGTTTGGACGCCCAATTTTTCAGTTTTTGATTTGTTAAAAAAGTTTGAAATATCCAATAAATGTCGTTCCACTTCATGATTGTGTCCCACTTGTTGTTGATTCTTCACAAAAAAATACAGTTTCATATCTTTATGTTTGAAGCCTGAAATGTGGCAAAAGGTCGCAAAGTTCAAGGGGGCCGAATACTTTCGCAAGGCACTGTATAACCTGAACCAGATTACAGGCACTGGTTACAGTAAGACGTTTCCTCTTGAGTGGACAGCTTGATGAAAACCAGTCACAATTCAGGTCCCCGAGACAGTAGACCTCTCTTACACCACATACACTATCAACCATTTCACACATATTATTTAGATACTGATTGTTTTTCACTTGGTGGCCTATAGAAACACCCCAAAAGAAAAGGCTTAAGATATGCCAAGTGAACCTGCAACCACAACACTTCAATAACACTTGACATAAGATCTTCTCTAAGCATTACAGGGATATGGCTCTGAATATATACAGCAACACCTCCCCCATAAGCATTTTTGTCTCTTCTATAAATGTTATACCCTTGTATTGCTACTGATGTATTTTTCTATTTTTTATTTATTTCACCTTTATTTAACCAGGTAGGCAAGTTGAGAACAAGTTCTCATTTACAATTGCGACCTGGCCATGTATCATCAAATGAATTATCTAATTGAGTCTCAGAAATGGCTAACATATGAATGTTATCTGATGTCACTTTGTCCTCAGGCTCCATCCAGGTCTCATGTGGAGATTCTGCAATTCCGTCCACAACCGTGTTGTTTTGCCTTGACTGTCTCTCAAGATAGATCAATCAGACTGTCATTGTTATCATGGATTCACACACAGAACTGATGTCCTCTCTCATTGACTTACATATTGCTGTCATCTTGCCATTCTCCTGTTTCAACAATTTGTCAAGCTGACCCTGGGATAACTGCAAACTGTTCTTCAGGTCCTGGACCTCTCTGGTTAGGTCGTCCTTTCTTCTATTAGTAGAATCCACGAGAATTTGAACAAAACACTTTAAGCTATTTTCTTGTTGTTGTAACAACTGCTTGTAGGTCTCTTTTTGTTTTGTTTAACCTTTCTAGGGCAAGCGTTCTGCTAGCGGAACCCCTTGTCAACATTCCGCTGAAAAGGCAGCAAGCGAAATTCAAAAATATTTTTTAGAAATATGTAACTTTCACACATTAACAAGTCCAATACAGCAAATGAAAGATAAACATCTTGTTAAAACCTGTTATGGCTGCAATCCCGATATCGGGATAGGTATGACAACTACCAGTGAAAATAGAGGGCGCCAAATTCAAACCACAGAAATCTCATAATTACAATTCCTAAAAGCTATTCTCGTTGTTAATCCCACCAAAGTCTCCGATTTCAAATAGGCTTTTCAGCGAAAGCACTACAAACGATTATGTTAGGTCTCCACCAAACCACAATAAGCACAGCCATTTTCCTGCAAAATATAGCATTCACAAAAACCAGAAATAAAGATAAAATTGATCACTAACCTTGAATTATCTTCATCAGATTGCACTCATAGGACTTCATGTTACACAATACATGCATGTTTTGTTTGATAAAGTTCATATTTATATAAAAAAAAATCAGAGTTTACATTGGCACGTTAGATTCACTAGTTCCAAAAACATCAAGTGATTTTGCATAGCCACAACGTTTCAACAGAAATACTCATCATAAATGTAGATGATAATACAAGTTATACACATGGAATTATAGATATACCTCTCTTTAATGCAACCGCTGTGTCAGATTTCAAAAAAGTTTACGGAAAAAGCAACCCATGCAATAATCTGAGACGGCGCTCAGAACAGTAGCCTAATTAGCCTCCATGTTGGAGTCAACAGAAACCAGAAAATACATGATAATGTTTCCTTACCTTTGATGAACTTCATCAGAATGCAGTCCTAGAAATCCCAGGTCCACAATAAATGCTTGATTTGTTAGAAAATGTCCGTTATTTATTTCCAATTAGTTACTTTGGTTAGCGTGTTTGGACAACAATTCCAAAGTCAAAAAGCGCGTCCACTATAACGTGATGAAATGTCCAAAAGTTCCATAACAGTCAGTAGAAACATGTCAAACGATGTACTGAATCAATCTTTAGAATGTTGTTTACATATATCTTGAATAACGTTCCAAACGGAGAATTAAGAATGACTTCAGATGAGCGATGGAACGCAGGTCCTTCATCTGTGAACGCACCTGGTGAAAGCATGGTCCACTCATGGCTGTGGTGACTAATTCCCGTGTCAATCGACCCCCCTTCACATTAGAGTCATCAGACAAAGTTCTATTGACTGCTGACATCTAGTGGAAGGCATAGGAAGTGAAAACTCATCCATATCTTGCTGTAATTTCAATTAGACCTTGGTTGAAAATCTGCCACCTACAGAAAAAGAAAACGGGAAGTGAAATTTCTCAGGTTTTTGCCTGCTATATGAGTTCTGTTATACTTACAGACATAATTCAAACAGTTTTAGAAACATCCGAGTGTTTTCTATCCAATACTAATAATAATATGCAAATATTAGCAACTATGACTGAAGAGCAGGCCGTTTGATATGGGCACCTTTCATCCAAGCTACTCAATACTGCCCATGCAGTATCGTGTCCGATTTAAAAAATGCTTTACAGCGAAAGCACAACATATGATTATGTTAGGTCATAGCCAAGTCAAAAAAACACAGCCATTTTTCCAGCCAAAGATAGGAGTCACAAAAAGCAGAAATATAGATACAATTAATCACTAACCTTTGATGATCTTCATCAGATGACACTCATAGGACATCATGTTACAAAATACATGTATGTTTTGTTCGATCAAATCAAATCAAATCAAATTTATTTATATAGCCCTTCGTACATCAGCTGATATCTCAAAGTGCTGTACAGAAAAAAACCCAAACAGCAAGCAATGCAGGTGTAGAAGCACGGTGGCTAGGAAAAACTCCCTAGAAAGGCCAAAATCTAGGAAGAAACCTAGAGAGGAACCAGGCTATGAGGGGTGGCCAGTCCTCTTCTGGCTGTGCCGGGTGGAGATTATAACAGAACATGGCCAAGATGTTCAAATGTTCATAAATGACCAGCATGGTCCAATAATATTAAGACAGAACAGTTGAAACTGGAGCAGCAGCACGGCCAGGTGGACTGGGGACAGCAAGTAGTCATCATGTCAGGTAGTCCTGAGGCATGGTCCTAGGGCTCAGGTCCTCCGAGAGAGAGAAAGAAAGAGAGAAAGAGAAAATTTGAGAGAGCACACTTAAATTCACACAGGACACCGAATAGGACAGGAGAAGTACTCCAGATATAACAAACTGACACTAGGCCCCAGACACATAAACTACTGCAGCATAAATACTGTAGGCTGAGACAGGAGGGGTCAGGAGACACTGTGGCCCCATCCGAGGACACCCCCGGACAGGGCCAAACAGGAAGGATATAACCCCACCCACTTTGCCAAAGCACAGCCCCCACACCACTAGAGGGATATCTTCAACTACCAACTTACCATCCTGAGACAAGGCTGAGTATAGCCCACAAAGATCTCCGCCACGGCACAACCCTAGGGGGGGTGCCAACCCAGACAGGATGACCACATCAGTGACTCAACCCACTCCGGTGACGCACCCCTCCCAGGGACGGTATGAGAGAGCCCCAGTAAGCCAGTGACTCAGCCCCTGTAATAGGGTTAGAGGCAGAGAATCCCAGTAGATTCGATAATGTGCATATATATATATCCAAAAATCTCAGTTTACATTGGAGCGTTAAGTGCAGTAATGTTTTGATTCCAAAACATCCAGTGATTTTGCAGAAATACTCATAATAAACATTGATACAAGATACAAGTGTTCTTCTCAGAATTAAAGATAGACTTCTCCTTAACTGATGTATCAGATTTTTTAAAAACTTTACGGAAAAATAATAATCTGAGAACGGCACTCAGAGCCCAATCCAGCCAAAGAAATATCCGCCATGTTGGAGTCAACAGAAGTTAGAAATAACACAGCAAATCAAACTTCAATAGCAAATCAAACTTTATTTATGCATTTAAACTTTCTGGCCCATGTTGCGTGTGAATGTTTATCCTTTTAAGCTTTTAAGTTTGGGAAAGAGTCTTTCTGACAGATGTTTTAAATCCTTAAACCCAGACTTGGACTACACACCTTCTCCACCGAAAAGCACTCATTGTTGAATTTGCAATTTTCAACTTGTTGTGTAATGTTCAACACCTATGCTCTGTGCTTTCGCTGGCTGCCTCTGCGCCACAGAAAGCACTGAGCTAGGCTGAAACACCTGCATTTTGAAGCTGCCTTACTCAAGAGAACATGTTTGTATGTGGCTTTATTAACTCAAGGATTTTTTTTTTACATTGTTTGAAAACTGATATGTAACACGAATTAATGCCAAAATAACATGCATAATAGGCCAATTTAATAAAAATAATATAATTTATTTTTTTATTTTTAGCTAAACAGGTAGGGCTCAAAACAGGTAGACCTCACCTTCCCTGAATGACGGGTCATCACTGACCATACCCCATTCAAAGGCACCCTCTGAATGGCACAGACACAATCCATCTCAATTGTCTCAAGGCTTAAAAATCCTTCTATAACCTGTCTCCTCCAATCCATCTACACTATTTGAAGTGGTTTAACAAGTGACATCAATAAGGGATCATAGCTTTCACCTGGATTCACCTGGTCAGCCTGTCATGGAAAGAGCAGGTGTTCCTAATGTTTTATACACTCTGAATATATAAGAGACAATATCCAAAGGTAAAAGTTTATTATTAATATTACGAATTTGGCATCCTATTTATAGGGCTAATGATAACTACTTCTAAACTACTTCCAAAGATCCAACTTCCAAAGATCCAATCAACCAAGTTGAAATTATGTTGTCCTTTGTGCCATTCAGATGCCAATGTAGCCTACATAAACCCCAAATCACTCTGAATTTACTTTCACATACAGCTTTTTAAAGAAATGTTAGAGTAGTTATTTTCAACCTTTCAATGTTATTTGAGTGATCAATGTCTAAATGTGTTGACATGATAGCTCAGCTGAGACGGAACACAGCTCATTTCCAAAGCTAAGGTAGGTAGGCATCTGGATCATAGACTTGTTCTCACTGAAGTGCATTAACCCTCAGTAGGAGGGTTACCAGTAAGAGTCACTGTTCAAGCAGCAATCATTGGACTGTGGCTTCACATTTTATTTCAATATACCTCTTTAACAAACATACCATTTTACCATTTACCATACCATCAACATTGAAACAAGGTCAAATAAAATATGTGTAATCAAGTATGAAATTCAACATAATTCCAACCACCCAATTGAATATATGGTGAAAAATATTTGTTACATTTCTATGTGGAAATTTCAACCTGATCAACACGTATACATAGTTCTAATGATTATGTTGCAATTAGAATGATGTAATAACCTGTTAGTCAGGTTAGTCATTGTATTTAAAGATCCAATGAAGCCATTTTTATCTCAATATCAAATCATTCCTGGGTAACAATTAAGTACATTAATGTGATTGTTTCAATCAAAATGGTAAACAAAAAATAATAATAAATACATGTAGCTTCCTAGTAAAGAGCAATTTCTCAAGCAAGAATTTAGCTGGGACTTTCTTTGGAGGGAAAAACTGAAAACTAGCTTTTATTGGGAGAGAGGTTTGGAACTCCTTCATATTTGTATTTTACCACCTGGTGATTTCAGGAGGCAGGCCAAAACTCCATCCCACCACAACAGGCTGAAATTTTAGACTGCCTTTTCCAACAGCTTTTACACTAAAAGGGCATTATCATAATTTTCACAAATTCACAGTATTATTCCAACCTCAGTGTGGAAATATATATAAACCACTCTGCCTTTCATTGTTTGCAACGGTGGGTTGAAATTAGATAAAAACAGTACTGGTTGATGAGGTTTTGTAAATCAAAATGTGTTTTCCATGTAAATTCCACATCAAAATACATTGACAAATGCCATTGAAACATTGATTCAACCAGTATGTGGAGAGCTGTCATAATGACTAATTGATTCAACATGCCTTAGTGAAGAGGATTACAAAGATGAAATAGAATTGTTTCCATTTAGGCTTGGTCATGTACACGGCTACAAATGTGGAATCTTCATTTGAGCCAGTTTGTTGCATCAGGAAAATAATCCTGCAGTAACGGGAAATGTGAATTATTATGTGGATTATAATGAATGTAGAAAGCCAGTATGAGGGTTTGCGCTCAGGCTAGAATGAAAGGTGGCAGGGGGCGTGAGAGAGACAATGTCTGGAGAGTTCAAAAAGTACTCGCACTCAAAACCATGAAAAGGAACAACCCAAGGAGGCCGAGATGCAAATATAATATCATTAATTTAATCCATGCTCGAAAGAATACAAAAAGTGCAAGGTGCCATATAAAAATAAAAAATGAATGGAGCATACATTTCAGCCGTATAACTTCATCAGTGCTTTACAAACAAATTAAGAAGACAAGTATATAAGACACTTGCTGTGTGGAGGGGAGAGGGGGGGGGGGGGGTTGCAGCAATCCATGTTTTTCAGATCTCTTCCTAACACCCTGGTTTGTATTGGAGTGTTTAATATGTCCGTAACTCGCCATGTCCATAAACCACTCTGCCAGAGCCATGACATGCTAAAAGGAAAATCATGTTTAAATAAATAACTTAACCCTGACAGTGGGATGGAAAATGTCGGAGAAAATGTCAGAAACAAGTCCCACAGAGGTGGGTGTATGTGGTTCGTGTAAAGGCAAGGGTCATCTAGAGAGTGGAATTCCCTCTTAGTTCTCAGGTGGCAAAATGTGATTTTTAAAAAATTAAGATCCCCATTAGCTGTTGCCAAGGCAGCAGCTACTTGTCCAAACAGAAATAAAACATCACACCGTACAAAACATTGTGCTTCATACAAATGTACATTGCTCCACTACTACATTACCATTTCACAATATTACATTACTAAGAATAATGTGTGGGTGTGTGTCTGTGTGTTTCTTCCCAGTCCGCATTGTGCCGTGAGGTGTTGTTTTATGTTTTTTAAATCTGATTTTATTGCTAGCTTGAGTTACCGGAGGTTGGAGAGAGTTCCATGTAGTCATGGCTCTATTTCCTACTGTGCATTTAGAGGTAGCATGTCTTGAGGGGTATGTATGGTGTCTGAGCTGTGTGTTAACTGATTGAACAGACAGTTTGGTACTTCAATACGTCAATAGCTCTCACAAAGACCAGTTGTAATGCAGTCAATATCTCCTCTACTTTGAGCCAGGAGAGACTGACGTATGTTGTTAAAAACCTCTTAAGGATCGGACCCTTTTTTTCAATTTACGCCTAAAATGACATACCCAAATCTAACTGCCTGTAGCTCAGGCCCTGAAGCAAGGATATGCATATTCTTGGTACCATTTGAAAGAAAATACTTTGAAAATTGTAGAAATGTGAAAGGAATGTAGGAGAATAACACATTAGATCTGGTAAATGATAATGAAAAGAAAAAACCAACTGTCTTTTTTTTGGTACAATCATCTTTGAAATGCAAGAGAAAGACCATAATGTATTATTTCACCCCAGGTGCAATTTAGATTTTGGTCACTAGATGGCAGCAGTGTATGTGCACATTTTTGACTGATCCAATGAACCATTGCATTTCTGTTCAAAATGTTGTATCAAGACTGCCCAAATGTGCCTAATTTCTTTATTAATAACTTTTCATGTTCAAACTGTGCACTCTCCTCAAACAATAGCATGGTATTATTTCACTGTAATAGCGACTGTAAATTGGACAATGCAGTTAGATTAACAAGAATTTAAGCTTTCTGCCAATATCAGATATGTCTATGTCCTGCGAAATGTTCTTGTTACTTGCAACCTCATGCTAATCACATTAGCCTACATTAGCTAAACCGTCCCGCAGGGGACCCACCAATCCTGAAGACGTTTTAATAATTTTTCATACTTCATACATGTAGAGTGTATACTTTTCAATTTACAGTATTTCCTTTATAACATTTTTAATGACATCATAAAATAACAACATTAGTGGTCTTTTGGTCGCATCGAACCATTCCATGTCAGAAATATTGTTCCAGTATTCGCTTTAGAACGTGGCATAGTATCAGCTGTTAAATGTCTGTGAAACAAAGGCACATTCCTGTGGTGAACACCGGAGAGGGAGAAAGCTGAATTGATTTAACCTCTCTAAGGTATGTGGGACGCTAGCGTCATGTCATGATACTTTGAGATGCATAAAATAAGTATTTATGTCTGTAATAAAGCCCTATTGTGGGGGGAAAAAAAACAAATTCTGATTGGTTGAGCCTGGCTCCCAAGTGGGTGCGCCTATGCCCTCTCAGGCCCACCCATGGCTGCGCAGTCATGTGAAATTCATACATTAAGGCCTAATGCATTTATTTAAATGGACTGATTCCTTACATGAGCTGTAACTCAGCAAAATATTTGAAATTGTTGCATGGTGTAACCACAAGTCCCAACATAACTCCCTTCTCCACACTTGCATAATTCCTCCACTAAGTGAGTTGGAACTAGAAGTGAGTTTGGATTCTATCAATTTTCTTCCTATTCCGTCTTTAACTTTCCATGCTTTAATGACTGGAATAATGAGACAGTCACAAAGCATGACCCAATACCTCCAGCAGTGCTGATGCAGAGATGTACTAAATTGGTCCCGCAACAAAGGTGGAGGACTTATAAGGAGTCCAAAAGGGAGGGCACCATATTCAATATAAAATCAATTGTGCAAAGTCAGATTTGGCTTTGATCTTCTCTTTTAGCCAGGTAAATACTGATCGTCTTTTCTTATTATCTGCTAAGCCATTGCACCTATAACTGGCTGGGAGGGGGCACCCCAGCGGAATCCCCACAGGCTAAGTTCAAGGCTCTCATCAGCAGCTTTAAGAAATTCCTTGTATATTATGCTCACCCATCTGGGGGCTTTGACTTTGTAGTACCAGAATCTTAAGGGGGCGGTGCTGCTTTAGTGACTGCCTTTATCTTTCTGTCTTGGCTACTTGCAGTAGGCCTATAAAACTTATAAGGACTTCGCCTTAGTGAATGGGTTGCACATGTGGGTGTATAGGGTTGGGGACCGTTTCATCATGATAGGACAAACTATATTGATAATTTATTTAAAAAAATGTATATCCCATATCTGCATAAAATTGAAAGCTCTCTCTGTCACAACTCCTGCTCGCAGACACTAATGGGCTCTGCCATTTACAACCATTTTCCTTTTTCACTCACTTAACTCCACACTTTCAACAAACACAAAAACACACCCCACCTTCATTCACAATACCCATATACAGTGCCTTCTATGTCCTCTGTTTGCTGTGTTTTAATCCCTACCATGTTGATTCCTACCAATTTTCTGACTTGAGTAGTTTGTGTTCCAGTTCTTTATATTTGAAGACGTATTATTTCAATAATTATCCTTCTAATGCTGTGTAACGTAATACACCAGGAGTCAGGAAGCAGGTGCAGAAGGAAGCAGGTGAAACGATACAGATGAACATACATGAGGTGTACAGAATGTGAGAAATACTACTACTACTGATGACAATTTAGGGCTAAATAAAAGCGGCATAATCACTGAGAAAATGATGACCAGGTGTGCGTAATATAGTTTCCAGGGTCGGTGGTTAGTAGACCAGTGTCGTGTGGAGACTTATTTATTGAATAATTACCTACTATGTTTAATTGTTACCAGAGTAAATTAATCATGTAACAATTTACTCATTAGGAATAAGGTGGCACCATGGAAGAAGTTGTTTAACGAGTTACCATCTCCCGAATTAACCTCAAGAATATATTGATAAGTCACTCATTAATCATTACCTCAGTCTCATTCTGAACGTCGCAGACTTCTTTAATTTGCACAAACCCGAGTCTTGCTGATCATTCTGTACCACACAAATTGATTTGATTATTTATTTACTAACAAACTAAATGATAACACTGGACACACACACACACACACACACACACACAGTATAGGTTATTGATGAAAACAGGTCCCTAACGGACTAACACAATATGACACTTGTTACAAAGATGAGTTAAAGAGAGCGAAAATGAGACAACACTTAGATACATTTGGGAACTACGTTCACAGTAATCCTAATACCTTTCCCTGAACTGGAGGGACTTAATAGCATAGGCAGGCGTCCCCTTCGATGTCCAGGGGAGGTGGCGGGGTGTCACGGGGGACAGTACAGCCAGGGGACCACCGGCCTGAGGAGGGAAACGTGAAAGGAGGGTGAGATCCGGAAGCTGGTGGGGAGTTTTAGACAATAGGTTACCTCATTGACCCTCTGGTGGACCTTGAAGGGCCCCACAAACCAGGGGCTCAGCTTCCGGCAGGGCAGGTGGAGCAAGAGGTTCCTGGTGGAGAGCCAGAAGCGATCACCAGGATGGAACAAGGTAGCCTCATTGAGGTGGCGGTACGCCTGATCCTTCTGATGGTGGGTGGCGCGTTGGACCCTCACGTGGGCGGTGTTCCAAACGACCTCTATACGCCAGAACCACTCATCCACTGCAGGTGCATCGGTCTGGCTCGAAGTCCACTGAGCCAGGGCCATATGATATCCCAGGACGCACTGGAAGTGCGTTCTGGGCGTATTCCGCGCAGGGAAGGAACCTGGCCCACTCCCCCTGTCGGTCCTGGCTGTGACACCTTCGGAACCTCCCCAGCTCCTGGTTGGTCTTCTCCACCTGCCAATTGGATGAAGGCCAGTACCCGGATGTGAGGCTGACCAGAAACTATGTCCTCCGGAAGACCATAATGCCGGAAGACCTGCTGGAATAGTGCCTCAGCAACCTAGAGAGCGGTAGGTAGACCAGAGAGAGGGTTAAAACGGCAGGATTTAGAGAATCTATCAACAATGACCATAATTGTGGTGAAACCATCAGAAAGAAGGAGATCAGTTACAAAGTTTATGGACAGATGTGACCAAGGCCGTTGAGGCAAGGGAAGGGGAAGTAGTTTCCCTGCTGGAGCGTGCCGGGGAGATTTGGATTGGGGACATATGGAGCATGTTGACATAGTGGGCGACGTCCTTCCCCAAGGAGGGCCGCCAGTACTCAGAGAGAGATGGTGCTTGGATGGTGCCAGTGAAACCTGGGTGTCCAGTGGAGAGGTTACGTATCCAGGGCTTGGACAGGAAAAGGAGAGCAGGTATGAAGATATGTTCAGGGAGGAGGTGAGGGCCTGGTCAATTAAATTCCCAGCAACACCGGAGTCCACTAGAGCTGTCGAGACAACACCCGAGAGACAGCCTTCAGGTGAAATGGGAGCCAGAAAGGGTTTGGCGGAAAACGATGATGGAATACTCACGCCTACCCTGGGTGATGGAAGATCGCAGGGCCGCCCCTCTGCTCTTGTGGAGCCCGGGTTGGGATGTACCGGACACCGCTGAAGCCCCTTCTGGCCACAATAGGGACAGAGCCCCAGATGTCTCTGGCGGAGAAGTGTGTGTGGCCCCTGCCTCCATGGGTTCAGGCTCTGACTCAGGACAGCCAAAGGAGGGAGGTGAGATGGGCTCCCAATGAAGGTTATCCAGATGGCTGCCCATCGCATCCAAGGATAGGTTGTCATCCCGACACGACAACTTCGTCTGGACCTCTTTGCACAGTCCTCTCTGGAATAGAGTGCAGAGGACCGGCTAATTCCACCTGCTGGAGGCTGTCACAGGCCGAAAGGTGAGGCCGTACGCCACAGCGATTTGGGAACCCTGCAGAAGTTGGAAAAGTCACTCACGATCCTTTATGCACTCTGGAGGATGGTTGAAGAAAGCCCTGAACAGAGTTGCTAGAGGGCGATGGGACAAAGAAATCCAAGCCGGCCAAACCCTCACCTTAGCCAAACGACGCTGGGCCAATTGTGCACCGCCTCATGGGTCTCCCAGTCACAGCCAGCTGTGACACAGCCTGGGTCCGAACCTGGGTCTGTAGTGACACCCCACACATTGTGATGCAGTGCCTTAGACTGCTGCACCACTCAGGAGGCCTATTGGGTATTGAATACAGATGTTGAATATTATGTTTTAATCTTGGGGCATTCTCCACCGCTGTGTTCAGTCCACCATGACACCTCACCCTCCTGCTCTTTCTCTGTTAACATGAGCCACAAAGTGACATTCCCCCGCCCAGGTGGGTTAAAGAGCAACTGAACATAATAAGCAACTTCTCCTTTTGAAAATGCCCAACGTGGCATCGATATGAGTCAAACATTTCTGAGTCAAACCCTACATAGTTTTGGTCATAAAGTCAGCCTTGTGCTTCATTCTATAGCTAGAGGACTCCTGATATCTCCAGGAGTGATAAGTATAATGTCGTCTTTATTTGTTGTGTCTAGTACTATCTTTTTGCTAGCTAGGGCCATCTACTTTAAGTGTTGCCTGTTTTCCCAGTGGCCTACTTGGTGTGTGAACTACTGACTTCTCATAATTTGCAGAAAGTTGTTGAAACATCAAGCGGCAGAGCAATTTGTTTTGGTAATCAGTGGCTGTGTATTGGAGGGGGAGTGGTTTCACCTCTCCTAGGCAATCAGCAGTTAGTACAGGGAGTTGTGCTCTCCACCTATGCTAGGAAATTAGTGTTAGTACTTCAGTCTCCCCTGGTTTCTCAGCGACAGCTGTAAGCGGTAATCATATCAGTGGCTGTTTTGTCGAAAAAACTAAGACTGTCGCCGAAACAAAGACTCTTCTGCCGAGTTGTTGTTAGAGGAAGGCTCCACACCACTCTCTCACTTGAGCATCTTACCTAGTTCTTTTCAGATCTCATTCTTGCTCTTTTTGTAGCTTTGGCAACTGTGTGTGCTTTCCGAGAGCATCTGGTCATCGTGGTGGTGGCACAGGTCTAATCATTTCTCCTAAGTGGAAATTCTCACCTGACCATCTCCACATTTGAATTCCATGCTGCCACTATCACTTGTCCACTCAAAGCTTAACATTTTTATTTTCTTTCCAACTCTCTTTCACCTCCTTGCCTCTTGACCTCACCCTTTCCCAATCCCCAAAACTCACAAGGCAGGCAATATGTTTCGCCTCATCTTTACTAATCTCACTGTAATTTCACTGTAACCCCCCTCCAGGTCTCTGATCACTACTTTGTTGCCCTTTCTGTCTCCCTTTCTTCCAACTCTACGACATCCATAGAGTACAACCATACCCCACACAGTAAGCAGCACAAATCCTAATCCAGGCACTTGTCCTTTCCCGTCTGGACTATTGCAACTCACTCTTGGCTGTTTCCCCAATGGTGGAACCAGCTTCCCTCTGAAGCTTGGACGGCAGTCCCTGCCCATCTTCTGAAAACATCTGAAACCCTACCTCTTCAAACAGTATCTTAAATAATCCCCCCCGCCCCCCAAATTAAAAACTTGAACTGGAACTTTTACTTGAACCCCACCCTCCCTTTCTAGCTCCAACTCTACTGTTGAGGAACATTTTACTTTCTATGCCTGTGATATGTGGTTGTCCCACCTAGCTATCTTAAAATAAATGCACTAACTAATTCTAAGTTGCTCTGGATAAGCGTGTCTGCTAAACCGGTGTTTTCCAACCCTGTTCCTCGAGTACCCCCAAGAGCACACATTTTTATTGTAACCCTGGATAATCAGACCTGATTCAACTTGTCAACTAATCATCAAGCCCTTAATGAGTTGAATGAGGAGTGTTTATCAAGGACTACAAAGAAGCTGTGTAATGTTGGGGGTACTCGAGGACCAGGGTTGGGAAACACTGGCTAAATTACTGAAATGTAAACATTTGGGAGATAATTCTGAAAAGATTGTATGTCACGGAATGAAGGGTACCATACAAGTTTATCTTGGGTTGGGTTTATTTCAACCCTGCCCACAGCTGGCAGCACCCAAGTAGACATCAATTTGGAACGCAGCTGCACGCCACTCGATCGTAATCCCCACTATACAATTTGGTTTTACAATCGATATCCCTATGGGACCATCAGTAAATTACAACATGTACATGGGACAATATTTTAAAATCTCTGTTTCTATTTCTTAACCTCAAACCAACTATAAATTGTAGAAATATTGAAAGCATTTAATGAGACAACTAAAATGTGTGCAACATGAACATATTGTTCCATTTACATTGTGTAATTTATTGACGTTCCATAACAAGCCCCAGACATAACTGTTTGTTCTGAATACAGTCTTAATTGCTTTGTCACATTTTTTGTTGCATCGTTTAGTCATATTTGCAAACAAGATGCATGTTTTGGAATATTTCTATTGTGTACAGAGTTCCTTCTTTTAACTCTGTCAATTAAGTTAGCTTTGTGCAGTAACTACAATGTTGTTGATCCATCTGCAGTTTTCTCCTATCACAGCCACTAAACTGTTTTAAAGTCACCACTGGCCTCATGGTAAAATCCCTGAGTGGTTTCCTTCCTCTACGGCAACTGAGTTAGGAAGGGCGCCTGTATCTTTGTAGTGACAGGGTGTGTTGATACACCAACCAAAGTGTAATTAATAACTTCACCATGCTCAAAGGGATATTCAATGTCTGTTTTTTTTACTTCCACCCATCTACCAATAGGTGCCCTTCTTTGCAAGGCAATGGAAAACCTACCTGGTCTTTGTGGTCGAATCTGTGTTTGAAATTCACTGCTCGACTGAGGAACTTTACAATTATCTGTATTTGTGGGGTACAGAGATGAGGTAGTCATTAAAAAATCTTGTTAAACACTTATTGCCACAGAGTGAGTCCATGCAACTTATGGCACTTGTTAAGCATATTTTTACTCCTGAACTTATTTAGGCTTGCTATAACAAAGGGGGTGAAACTTATTAATGTGAGACATGATCACATTTCTAAATACATAATTCTGCTTTCACATTATGGTGCATTGTGTGCAGCTCATTGACAAAAACCCCTATTTAATCCATTTCAAATTCTGGCTGTAACGCAACAAAATGTATAAAAAGTAAAGGGGTGTGAGAACCCTCTCAAGGTCAGATAATTTACCTTGGTAATTCATATTTGAACACTAATCAATATAAAATTGGTGTATTGGCTTTGTAGTTTTGCTGTTGGCAGGTTCAAATTTGGAATTTGGCGATTAAGCAAGTTGAGGAGACTAAACTGCTTGGTGTAACCCTAGCTAACCGATCGCTGCAGCTGTACATAGTACATCTGTAGATAGCCCACCCAATCTATCTACCAAATCCCCATACTGTTTTTATTTTATTTACTTTTCTGCTCTTTTGCACACCAGTATCTCTACCTGCACATGTTCATCTGATCATTTAAAACTTCAGTGTTAATCTGCTAAATTGTAACTATTCGCTCCTATGGCCTATTTATTGCCAACCTCCTCATGCCTTTTGCACACACTTTATATAGACTTTATTTTTTTCTACTGTGTCATTGATTTGTTTATTGTGTTATTGGCTTGTTTATTGTTTACTCCATGTGTAACTCTGTGTTGTTGTCTGTGTCACACTGCTTTGTTTTATCTTGGCCAAGTTGCAGTTGCAAATGAGAACTTGTTCTCAACTAGCCTACCTGGTTAAATAAAGGTGAAAAAACAAAAACAAAAAAAGATGGCAAGCTTGGTTTACGGTACGTGGAGGTGGGGGGTACAATATGAACAGAAAATCACTTCATTCACAACAGCTCTGCTCTGCGAAGTGCAAGAAGTATAAATGCCCTGACTTCTGCAGAGGCCATATCACAGTAAATTCTGTACAGCCACTGCATACATTGGCTTGACCATGGAGCGCATTTAACATTAAAAGTGTGTATGTTAATCCTGTGTTACCATGTAGTTAGCTAGTAAATAAATAATTAAACCAATTTCTGTAGTACTGAATCATTATTAAGGCTCAGGTTTTTGCAGATGGAAGGAGAATACGACTGTTCAGAATGATGATATGATATGAGGTTATGATTTAATAAGTTGACTGTTTTATGGATGTAATTGTAACGGCTCTCGTTGGTGGTAAGAAGAGTGGACCAAAGCGCAGCGTGGAAAGTGTTCATGATTCTTTTATTTCAGAAAACACTCAAACAAAATAACAAATGTGAAAACGAAAGCGCACAGTTCTGTCAGGCAGAAACACTAAACAGAAAACAAGACCCCCCAAAACCCAAAAGGAAAATGACAACTTATATATGATCCCCAATCAGAGACAACGATAGACAGCTGCCTCTGATTGGGGAACACACAAAGAAATAGAAAACATAGACTTTTCCACCCGAGTCACACCCTGACCTAACCAAACATAGAAAATAATAAAGAACTATAAGGTCAGGGTGTGACAGTAATAGGCAAAGACCTTTTTAAAGAGTTTAATTCGGGAGATGGTAACTCTTTAAAGAACCGTGGTGCCCCAAATCCTAATGAGTTAATTGTTACATGATTCATTTATTCGGGTAACAATTTAGCTTAGTTAGTTGATTAGATAAATAACAGTCATCAGATTAATGAAAGTAAAGACAAAACAAAAGGTTTTCCTTTGCTTCAACTTCTCTATCCAGCGAGCTGTACTCCCCAGATTTGTCACGCCCTGACCGTAGAGATCTTTTTATTCTAAATGTATTCTATATTTGGTTGTTCAGGGTGTGACTCGGGTGGGAAACTTTATGTGCTTTGTTTTTATGTTTTGGCCGGTTATGGTTCTCAATCAGGGACAGCTGTCTATTGTTGTCTCTGATTGGGAATCATACTTAGGCAGCCTTTTTCCTTTTGTATTTGTGGGTAGTTGTCTTTGTTAGTGGCATTATAGCCTAAGTAAGCTTCACGGTCGTTTCCTTGTTCTTTGTTTTGTTGGCAACATTTATCAAATAAAAGAAATGTACGCTCACCATGCTGCACCTTGGTCCGGTCATTTCCACTACGACAGTGAATGTGAGAAGATTAGGCAAGGCCACAGGTTAATGTGTTAATCTCAATGGTTCACGGGCAGAGAGGAACTGAATAAGGGATGAGAATGCAGAATAATTAAATTAACTGTCCAGTGTTTCCAGATTTCTATTAAATAAGACCTATAATTACTTACAATATGAGTGAAATAGTTTTCCTTCAAAATATGTTTTATTAAGTATTTTGAAAAGCTGATTTTCTGTGTTGCAATTGTGTGGGCATACCCCAACAACAGAATGGTGTGGGCGTATACCGGTCATTAAAAATGTTCATCCGAGTAGACCTCTGATTGGAATACTCTATGAGGAAATACAAAGTCTGTTTGAGGTGGGGGTTTTGCAGTGAGTATAGGATGAGTCAACAACATTTTTTGGGAATATGTATCTGACCAGTTTCAAGAAACTAGGCGTATATCACACATCACTATTTCACAGGAGTGGTATTTGAACGTTTAACTTTTTTTTTAAATCAAAATTATTATTTTTTTTGCAGAAATGCCTTCTGGAACATGTGAACTTTCATGTGCCTTAATAACAAACTTGTATGCTATCTTAAATACAAATAAAATGGGTAAATTGGTTTAGCCATGGAAAAATACAGGAACCTTCCCACTTGCCATCATTGGCTGAGATAATGAGGGGCTGGATATGCCGAGAGAGGATTTTCATTGAACCAGGCATTGTAGACTCTACAGGTAACAATGGCGGGGAAGAAATGGTGTCGTTGTTATGGAAGAAGTTGACCAAGTTTTGAAATCAGTGGAATGCCCGGTGGAAGCAGATAAATGGTAGCCAAATGTGGAGAGTACAAAAAGAGAACACAGAAAGAAGGCTGTTGTATAAAACACCTGTTTCCGGATTACATCTTCAAATTTAGGGCATACATGACAGAGAGGGAGAAGCGTTCAACCATGTATACAGGTAAGAGTCTAGCTACATTTTCAGATATAATATACATTCCAAATGTTGTCAAGTGATTTTCATTGAAAGCTAAAGCATACTGTTAGATAGCTAGCTGGCTGTCTCACTAGCTAATGTTACATGTATGATCTGTGTAGTAATATTATTTGTATCTCAGAATGCCATTTGTGATGCTAGTTATAGCCTAATGTTAGATAGCTAGCTTAACAGCTATCTAACATTGCACCTAGTTGGTTAGCTTCAGCTACCAGCAGATTCATTCATGGTAGTATTGCCGCATTCAAAACAACTGAGAACTCTGAAAAATATGAGGTCAAATTATGACGTCAGTGATCTTCAGGTCAGATAGTCGGAGCTCTAGAAAGAGGACAGAGATTCCGAGTTGGATGACCGTTAAAATTTTTAAAAATCCAGTTGAAGCTTGTTTTTTCCCCCAGAGTTCCTAGTTCTTTTGAACGCTCGGAAGTCAGAGATTTCCGAGTTCCAAGTTCTTTTGAACGTGGCATTAGAGTTGGGATTATGGTTCATTGTTTAGCTAGATAGCTGGCTACATGTCTAAATAAAAGACTCCGCTATGCAAGTAACCATTTCACTGTACCGTTTACACCTTCTGTTTCCTGTGCATGTGACAAATACCCGTATATATTTTTTATATAGTGTGTGTTTACCAGAGATGTTAATGTGAAGAAAAACATGACCTGCACCAAAGTCGGATTAGGATATAGGCTGAGGTCTAGATAAAGTGTGTTTTTACTACCATTTTTTGCTACAACTTTCACCACTTTTATTCTTGAAATCTTGGGTTGTTTATTGCACTGTGAATCCTTAACGAGATGGGTGGGGCTAAGGCTTAAGAGGGTGTGAACGATGCTGAATGGGTGTAGACAAAGAAGAGCTCTCCAGTAGATGTACTAAAATATTCACGGGCCATTTTCTTAAAAGTGGGGTTACAAGTTTATCAACTTTCAAAGCAGAATTTCCCATTGTTCCTCAACTGCAGAGTCTCTACTTGTATCCAATGTAAAAAATAAAATAAAAATGAAATGTTGCTACATAGGACTGAATCCAGGTGGTGGTCAACCACAGGATTATGTCATGATAACCAAATGTCAACATAGGCAAACCTTAAATAAAATATGTTGAATTTGTACCTTTTTAAAACAATGTCAGATCTTCAACCTTAAATCCAGTATAAGAAAATGAAACAATAGGCTGGGCAGCACCTCCTACTGGAGAATTGTTTTATATACAGCTGTCCTTTTGGGCTCACATCCAGGGTTTTATCCAAAACTTGGCCTGCTTAGCGATTACCAATGAGCTATCATGAGGATGATTGTTGAGCGATCTCCACTTGCAAATGAAATAGTTTCAGTGTTGCTATCGAAGTCATTCCAAAGGGTAGATTTAACAGAGATAATGAAATGTGACCATACTTTATCACTCATATCATTTAGGCCTATATATTCACTGAACAAAAATAGAAACGCAACATTGCAATAATTTCAAAGATTTTACTGAGTTACAGTTCATATGAGGAAATCTGTAAATGTAATACATTCATTAGGCTTTAATCTATGGCCTTAATCTATGGATTTCACATGACTGGGAATACAGATATGCATTTGTTGGTCACAGATACCGTAAAATAAATAGGCCTCACACTGGGCCTCAGGATATCAAGTTGCCATCGATTTAATGCAATTGTGTTTGTTGTCCGTAGCCATGAGGCACACTGTTCACAACGTTGATATAAGCAAATCGCTCGCCCACATGACGACATACACGTGCTCTGTGTTTGTGAGGCCGGTTGGACGTACCAAATTCTCTCAAACAATGTTGGAGGCGGCTTATGGTTGAGAAATGAACAAATGTGTGCACAAAATTTGAGCGATAAGCTTTTTGTGCATATGGAACATTTCTGGGATATTTTATTTCAGTTCATGAAACATGAGACCAACACTTTACACGATGCTTTTATATTTATGTTCAGCGTAGCATTTGCAAAGTCATCAACAGATATTGTTTCAATTCAACCCAGGATTTAACAAAAAATAGACAATACATAGGGCCTCTATGTATTGTCTATTTTTTGTTAAAATAGGGATTCAAGCTCTGGTTGATTTCAAATGTAATGATATGGAGGGATATTGAATTGTGTTTGGTTGTCGACGCAACCATTTGAAGGAGATGTATATTCTGCTTGGATAGTTCCATCTGAGCAGACGGCTTGAGGGCCATCCACACAAAGGATGATAACTACAATGATAAACTATACACAACTATAGAAATTGGCGAGCATTCACACTAGAGGACAGTAGGCTACACCTGTCAATCAACTGATCAACTCATTCTACTGCACACTGTATACAATGTTTACAGACTATTCAGAGCTATCAGGGTGTAATTAATGTGACCATCAATATACTCACACATGTCCAGTTATTCAAGCAAGCTAACCGTGCGCTCTGCCTGCTCTCTTCTCAGAGAAGCCTCGCACACCTAGACTCTAAAACGCGTTTTTGATTGGTTGTGAAAGTTTTTTTTGTCGGAGGGACAAAATAAAAAATATCTGACAGTGATCCAAAAGATTGCTCTCTTATTGTTCTCCACTCTTTTTGTAGTGTGAATGCTCCTCTTCACTTACATTTTTATTGTAATAGTTATCGTGCTTGATGTAGACGGTGCTTAAGTCTGGCTTTAATTTGTTTGTCAACAAATATATGCTGGATTCACGTCTCCGTCTCAACCACAAATCTAAGTTAAAGAATAGGACTAAATTAAATCACATTTTATTTCAATTGCATTCAAAGTCTGATTTGACTTGATTTAGCCCTATTCTTTAACATATCAATTATTAATTCAAATTGGAATTAAAGCCATAATAAATCAGTGACTCAGATGGAACTCTCCAAGCAGAAAATAAATCTCCTTAAAATGTTGGTATTTGGTTGTGTTGACAACCAAACAATTCAATATCACTTTTAAAATGCAATAAATTACCTATTAACTTCTCAACAAGTTAACAAATTATATGTGATTAGGCCAGCTGCTCAGATGGAACTATCCAAGCAGTAGATAAATCTCGTTTACATTGTGATATTTGGTTCCATTGTCAACCAAACACAATATTACTTGTAATACAGTAAACAGCCTAAAGTTAAGGATATCTTACAAATGCATGCAACATTCAACCTTAAAATAAGTATGACATCAATGGTCACATTTTAAGGTTACTGTAACTATAAATGTATTTTTCTGTAATCATAGAAATGCATGTTCAAGATAGCATGCATAGGTCATCGCAGGTCTGTGGAGATTCTCACAATTGCTGTTGTAATCTGTCCAGAATCTCTAACGGCATTGATCACTTCAACATGTAGGCCTAATCTCAACTGCAATCGAGGTTATTTGGTTCTAGTATCAGATGAAGCACAGTGATAACACATTTATTTTCATATTCAAGTGTCATGACTTTACTTTCATTCATCTGATGACTGTTATTTATTGAATCAACTAACTATGTTTAATTGTCACCCAATTTAAATTAATCATGTAACTATTAACTCATTAGGAATTTGAGCAACACGAGAGCGGTTGTTTAAAGAGTTACCATCTCCCGAATAAAACAGTCAACATATTAATCATAACCTCTTATCATATCATCATTATGAGCAGTCGTAACCTCCTTGGATCTGCAAAAACCCCAGCCTTATTTATGATTCAGTACAACACAAATTGGTTTAATTATTTACTAAATGATGACATAGAATAAATATACACACTTAATACATTAGGAGAAGGTCCCTAGCGGACTGACACAATATGGTGGCTTTTTACACAACGACATGGAATGGGAGAGAGAGAAACAGAGAAAGAGACACTTATCGTTGATACATTTGAGCAACTATTCTCACAGTAATCATATACGTGTACTTTGCACACAAACCACTGCCGTTTATCTATGTCGGAAGCAGGCTTTCTTAGGAAGGTTGTTGGGCCTTTCAGCAGCACGCTTGTAAGGCTCTGATTGTACGAAAGGGTCCGGACCCGTCTCTTCTACTGTTATTCACTCTGGACAATGCTCCTTTTGAAGATAGGCTAGCCAGCTGTGTCGATGGTTCCCATTGGGTGATGAGAGTAGAGTACTACAGTGATTTGAGAAGAGTAGTACAGTGGTCCACTTGAATTCACTTTTCTAGATACTTTTCCTAGGACAGCTAATCAGTTTTACCAGTGATTGTCTTAGAGGTGAGCTTCTCACCTCTTCTTCGTGTTGATATTCAGAGTTCAAAACACTTTATACATGGGCTGCAGCTCCCCGTTTTTCCTGGTCTGGGAGGTGAGTTCATTTTCTTCACCTCGTGTTGAGGTTCAAAGTTCCAAAGTTCCAACATTTCAAATGTGTAGCTACCGCTTCACACTTTTCTGGTCTAATGTTAATTTCTTTATCAAACCTTTAATGCACTCTGGTTTGAGAGGGACTGTTCCGTTAGGCTGACACGCTCTCTGACCTCACTTGGGCGTGGCTACTTACTATGCAGAATTTATAGGAGACAAATGCTCTCGTATGGCTCCTGAAATCACTCATATCTTAACAAAAATACTTTCATATTTCATATACAACCTAAAGGATGGCGACTGTGTACATGTGGTGTATATACTTTTCAAGTTACAGTATTTCCTTTATAACACTTAAGGACATCACAAAATAAAAACCAATATGACATTCATTTTCTATAGATCATCTCTGACCAATCCCCACAGACTTATGTGAGAAATATTGTTCCAGAATTCGCTTTAGAAACAGTTAGAGTTTCAGCAGGAAGACTGCCTGTGTAGACAAAGGAACATTCCTGTGTGGATTTTGGAGAGGGATGCTCTCTGTCCTTTAATTTACGACAGCGTGTGAGCCGTCAACTCCCCAGCAGCTCCCTCCTCCCCTCTGTGGGTGAGAGAGGGTCTGGTTACTGTTATCCATTGCCAAGCTGATCTGACACATTCGGATCCTCACAGGACAGTTTGTCATGGTGTAAAACATTGGCAGCTAAGAGCTGGATTTTAGTGTACAATCCATACCTAGATAAACAAATAACTAAATAAGCAAATCAAGTGATAAATACCCTTGTGAGGAGGGAGGAGGAAGGAAGCATCGCGGTCATACTCAGGGAAAAGCCTCGGGAGCTTTGTCAGGGTCAGACAGGTCTCGGAGCAATGGTGGTCCTATCTCGGAGCTACTCTGCAACCACCACTGATCATAAAGAACCCACCTGGGTGATGCCCCAGCAGCCGATGGGGCACCAGAAGGCTTACCACAGGCTTTTCCAAAGCAGCCTTGTAGTCTTCCAGAGCATTTGTGCACACCTCTGCCATCTTTGTTGTCCTCTTGCTTCTGGATTTTCCACTCAACCTCCAACATTCAAAGCAAAATATAGCAGGCTAGCTAGCTAGCCAGTTAGCCTGCCAAACCAACCATCTATCTGATTTTGCTTTGCTTGACAGTTTAAAAAAAATGCTATGGTGGTTTTAAATTGTGAAAAATATATACACTGTTAGTGAAAAAAATTGCTATAAAAATAGAATATATTTACAGGAGCAATTATGCGATGCTGCATTTACAGTGCCGTTGTAACCCACAGTATTGGTGGTTCCAAGCAAGAATGACATAGACTGGAAATGTAGCATATGTCAAAACATGTTTAATTGCAGATTAGCCATATGCCTACATCGAGACTACTCTTCTGTGTAAATAACGTTTTTAAAGACCAACTTTTACACTGAACAAACTTGTAAAGTGTTGGTCCCATGTTTCATGAGCTGAAAGAAAAGATCCCAGAAATTTTCCATAAACACAAAAAGCTTATTTCTCCAAAAATGTGTGCACAAATTTGTTTACATCCCTGTTTGTGAGCATTTCTCATTTGCCAAGATAATCCACCAACGTGACAGATGTGGCATATCAAGAAGCTGATTAAACAACATGATCATTACACAGGTGCAACTTGTGCAGTGGACAATAAAAGGCTACTCTAAAATGTGCAGTTTTGTCACACAACACAATGCCACAGATGTCTCAAGTTTTGAGGGAGTATGCAATTGGCATGCTGACTGCAGGAATGTCCACCAATGCTGTTGGCTGAGAATCGGCCACGTGACACACACACACCATGTACCTGTGTTGTCTTTGACCTGAATATTGTTAGTTCGCAGTAAAGTCTGTAAATAATTAAATGTATGGTTATCTGTAGATGCAAAGGTCTTTCTCATTGAGGCATATTCTTAACCATCAGACTGTGTTATGGGGTGGGGGGAAATCGACACAGAGTATCGAGTATCGCAATAACATTTTATTAATTCTAAGACTAAGTCTTGGCCTCAAACTTCTTTTTAAATGGTGAGCCAACATGTTTTCAGGACTTTTATTTCCATGACTGATCAAAACAAATGTTTATTATGGCTCTCTCTTGTTCCTTTGGAGCAGACATAGGGTCAATTGCAACCATCCCATTCTTCTCTGCAGATCCTCTAAAGCTCGGTCAGGTTGGATGGGAGCTTCGCTGCACAGCTATTTTCAGGTCTCTCGAGATGTTTGATCGGGTTCAAGTCCGGGCTCTGGCTGGGCCACTCAAGGACATTTGGAAACTTGTCCCAAAGCCACTCCTGCGTTGTCTTGGCTGTGTGATTAGGGTCGTTGTGCTGTTTTCTGAGTGTAGTTCAAAGCACGTGAATGCATCCAACTGATATTTATCAGTTCACAACTGGTAAATTCCCACCTCTGACTTGGTTACAAATGCAGCATTAGTGCTGTTTGTGAAGTTGAGCAATCACTGAAGGCACAACACCTGTTGTGTTCACTCAGTTGTGTGGGGGGAAGAAAACATGCTCTGGCCGCAGTGATGAGTCAATCTTGCCAAGCCAGCTCCATTTCTTACTCTATCAAGCATCCACCTGACAAACAACTCAGCCTCACACCTCTTCAATTGCTTCATCCCTAAAAACACCCGTATAAACATCCCTTTCTCCCTCTATTTTTCCCTCTTTCTCCACAACTCGCACCACATCAATAATACTGTGGGGTACAACCGGGTTACCAGGTAGTGCTGTGTGAACGTGTCCAACAGCAACACAAAGCGCAATGAACCCAGGAAAAAACATGTTGATTGACAAGAAGTCATGTGGGTACATGCTACCACAAGAAGGGCCAGTGTTCATGAATATATGGTACAAAGAGGAGCTACTTTTACTCCGATAGTGATGAGCCTGTATCTGTGTGGGGTGTAGGACAAATTGACTTGACCAAATTCTTAACTCATATATTTGTCATTGTTATTCTTCACCATTCTGCTGGCAAGGTCGATCCATTTATTGCATTTATTTTGTAAAGATAGGACATATTGCGCTCTCATTCTGTGTGTGTGTCTGCGTGAACTCACTTACTCACACACACACACACACAGTGAGAGACCAATATGTCTCACAATCCGCTGTGATAGGAGATGGCTTCTGCTCCTTCCCTGCTTACCCTTCCCTTTCAATAACGCTGCCATTCTGCCTTCACACAGCTGGAGAAACAGGAAATGAATGGAGCTGTATCGCAGAGTAATACTAATACCACACCGATGATGAGGATCAGCCCACTCACTGCACATCATGCAGGGAAAATGGACACATGCTGAGTAATATCCCCTTTCACATTGTGACGTATTTCATTACACCGTACGTCATTTTCAAGCAGCAGAACGCAAGACAAGCATTTCGTCAGAGATCGCATTTATTTTGGGAGAATGCAAAAGCGACTTTTTCATTCAAGACAGGAGAAACATATTGTTTCACGTGATAATAAAACATGTTGCGTTTAGTTACTTTTTCCTTCATTTGTTTCTCCAGCTTTTTTGCAAGTTAAGCTAGCTTACTTCAGACAAGCTAGCTAAAACCTAGGCTGAAGATGCTCTTGCTAGCGACCTCCACCTCATAATTATCATCAGAAACAAAGTCGCTAGCTATCCCATAAAGCCATCGCATAAAACCACATATTTTCATCTTGTTCTGTGGTTTGTTAACTTTCCGTTCTATTGACGGATTCTGGTTGCACTAAAGACGACACAAAGTTTGATTTTTTTTAAATTATGTGGCATCCGTTTCTCAATGGGGACCGTCCACAACGGAGTGTAAAACATCATCAAGTTTACACAGGTATAGTTTACCTGTTTTTGTTATTAAGTACTGTTGTCGTTCAACAAGGAAAACATATTTGTCCGCTTTTTTAATTGTTTATTTAATCTTTATTTAACTAGGCAAGTCAGTTAAGAACAAATTCTTATTTACAATGACGGCCTACCCCGGCCAAACACTGGACGACGCTGGGCCAATTGTGCGCCGCCCTATGGAACTCCCAATCACAGCCAGATGTGATACAGCCTGGATTCGAACCAGGGACTGTAGTCACACCTCTTGCAGTGCCCTAGACTGCTTATTTTAGATGGAAGGGAAGTAGCTCTCCCCCTTTCTCTTCATTTCTGTGACCTTTACCTGCCTATCACCAACCATATTTTCTGTGCATAGTGTTGCCACGGGTGAACTCAGTTTGACAGAATGGTGTGCAAAGTTGAATTCAAAGGAAACAGTACGCCTATTGTACTGAATGACCAGTTGAAGACTGGACCGGTGTGATCATGGTGACTAAGAGAACAATTGTGTGTGTATGGTTTCAAATGGTCGCAACCATATTGATCACAGCCTCAGTTTTCCACATTCTTTATGCTGTCAAAAAGTCTACCAAGGACTTCATGTTTGTGTTTCCGCTCCAAACAGTATGTGCACTCGATGAAGCAGAGTTGCCTCTTTAGGGACTTATCTGATCGTTTTCCACGCAGACTCCAAACTTCCTTCTTGCAAGTCTGCCACTCCCTCTCGATATTCTGAGTGTGCAAAACCTATACTCTACATAATTCTGACTTTCATTGACCTTCACATGTCTCCACTCATCACTGACTACCATACTCTGACGCTCCACATGCTTCTTGATGATAGGAACCAGGGTCTCCTTGTTAGGTTGGGCTGTCAGCTGGGGACTTTCTCCATGGGGTAAGTCACAAGATGATATATTAGAAATGCATTTAAATTATATTAAACATTTCAGCAGTATTTTCCATGTCACCAGCACTCTGCTACAATTTTTCACTATGTGCTACTGCTCCTCACATTTAAAAGCGAAGCGGACAACTCATCGGCATGACTTGATGAAGATTGTTGTCTTCTTGGTATACTATGTACTGACTAGGGCTGTCTCTGACAAAAAACATCTTGGTCGACCAAAAGTCGTCTTCTGACCAATAGATTGGTTGAAATCTTAAAAAGTGTATTTTTCCCTATATAGGCTCACCCCATGTGTTAATAAAATAAACTATATGTAGGCTACTGAGCCTGTTTGATGTTTTAAGCACACTGTGATTAAACAATTAAGACACACAAATGACTTGAGGGAGCCACAGATCAAGATAGAAAAAAACCCTGTTCCCAACCCTCATCCAGCTGCTGCTGCCCTTTGCAGATTCTACCATTAAATATTTTGTCTTGCCCATTCACCCTCTGAATGGCACACATGCACAATCCATGTCTCGATAATGACTCAAGGCTGTCAAGCAACTGTCTCCTCCCCTTCATTTACACCGATTTAAGTGGATTTGGGGCTCCCGAGTGGCACGGCAGTCTAAGGCACTGCATCTCAGTGATTGAAGTGTCACTACAGATACCCTGGTTCGAATCCAGGCTGTATCACAACCGGCCGTGATTGGGAGTCCCATAGGACAGTGCACAATTGGCCCAGCATTGTCTGGGTTTGGCCGGTGTAGGTTTTTAATGTAAATAAGAATTTTTCTTAACTGACTTGCCTAGTTAAATTGAGGTTAAATTAAAATTAAATAAAAACATTTAACTGGTGACATCAATAAGGCATCATAGTTTTCACCTGGATTCACCTGGTCAGTCTATGTTATGGAAAGAGCAGGTGTTCCTAATGTTTAGTACACTGAGTGTATGTCACTTAATTTGGAAATCATACTCTCTCACATCTTTGGGAAACAGCCAAACTCAAACATTTCCTGTAAACCTCAGTATCATTAGGCCTATTTGATGTGAGTTATAAATCTTTATTTACCTTATGTCCCATTTCTAAGGTTTTATATCAAGCGTTTCTCCTTGGTTTAGAAGCATAGTCTATGACCTCAAATAAAAGCTCAGCAATTGATGCAATTTCACACATTTTATTTTGAAACGCTTTAAAATGCCTTTTCTTTTACCAAATGCACTAACGTGTCCATAAAATAGTGTCCATAGAACAGAAATCAGTAACCATTAAAGTGTCCATAAACCAGGTCTTCAGGTGTTTGAGGTCAATCGGATATTAGTCGGAGCCATTGGAGAAGCCCAGGGCATCTGTGTTCTTGTCAGCAGCCTCCTGCGTGCCGTTGCCTCTGGAACTCCTCCTCCACATGGACCTGAGGAAACCTTCTAGGGCAGCAATGCGCTGTTCCATGCTGTCCATCTTGAGAAGGACCTGCTCCTGCAGCTCAAATCCGTGGCACAGCTTCTGCATGTCTTTGCACTGCAGAAATCCTTCTTTGCCCTGATAGAAATAGTGACAAACATACTTGTTGAGTGTGTCCACCAAAACAATCAAACTTAAAAATACATAGAGCAGTATGATTTTAGAACTATTCACCAACCTGCCCAGAGCTCTGCCAGCAATGTAAGCAATAAAGGATATGTAGATAATATGTCAAACTAGGGCAGAGATTTTATTACCACCAAAAATAATCTGATTCACAAATTGACTAACAGTAACTAGTATTCACCAACCTGACCAGGGCTCTTCTTCCTGCTGATCCACAGGCAAATCATGGAGATGACCAGAAAGGCCACGCTGAGGGCCATGATCATGCAGATGACATTGGGCAGGGACATGTCCAAGAAGGAGGTGTCAAACTCCTTGCTCTCAACCACCTTTCTCAATTCATCGGGTGTGATTTCCATCCCAATCCTTGACCAGGTTGGGTGTTTGCAGTGCTCCACACCAATATCAACGCAGACCATTTTCAGATAATGAAGTTCCTATGAGAAACAGCTCTGGGTCCTTCTCTTTGGCGGCCAGAGATGTGTATCCAATCGTAACTGAGTAACGAATGAGGGCCTGAGCCAGTGCAGCCTCAGACCAACTCAGAAGCCCCATTATTACATCATCTGTACCATGATTGCATCATGACTGCCAAATGACAGCTATACCAGCTCTGAAATGTATCATTTGTGAAAATAGCACCCTTGTGTGGTGCATATTAAAACAAATGTAACAAGCAAACAAGTATCTTAAATAATGTTTTATTTTATTATTATTATATTAATGAATTCAATAATTTTCAAATTCCCTCTAACACCTTTCTTAAAACAAGCACAGTACAGAGTAGCATCAAAAGACACAAGAAGGCTGAATGTAGTTTGGAACTAAGTCATATTTGACTGATTTTTGAAGCATTTATTTAAGGTTCAAGAATAGAACAGGCTCCAATTCCTGACTCAGATTTGTCTGTCAGCACTCCTGAGTGGTTGCCCTTATCTTCACTCTATGGATGAGTAGCAACACGAGGAAGACTCCACAGCTTCACAGTGGGTTAGTTCCTGGCCCCTGTGTTTTTCGAGTTACTTTTCCCACTCCCATCCGCTCCTCGTCGATCGCCTGAAGCTTCTTCTCCAGGGCCAGCAGCCTATCCTCCACACTCTTCAGATGTATGAACTGCTCTGACAGCATGGCGGATGCATTCAGCATGTCAGACTTCTTCTGCAGGAAAAACACATTTCAGAGATGGCCCTCTTACATTTTTTACCAACATTTTGACAACTGATAAATCCTATTAGTATTATTAACAATTTTCCTCAAAGTTTTTATGCCAGATATTCCTCTAAACCTGGATGTGAAAGCAGGTGCATAATGTTACTTACCAGTGATGCCTTGATCAGCTTCCTCTTGAAAATGTTGTGGACATTAAAGGCAAAAAATGCCAAGAAGATCACTGGCAGGTATGGGAGTACAGGTTCTATTGCACTGAAAACTAGGCCAATCCGGCTGGCAGGTTCAGGTCTGAAAATACAACAAGTTCCTCTGGAGTTATATCTATTCCCACCGTTGCCCATGTGGGTAGGCTGGGGAAAATTTGATTTTTGGGGGGTGGGGGCCTGGAAAAGGGCCATATAGAAAAGGCCATTTTACAAGATTAAACCACACCCAGTGAAGCTGAGACAGGCAATAGAAATTGAGCACAATTTAGAATGTCAATCTGAGCATAGAATCTTTGGCAACATTCCACTCAGAGCTGTAATTGTGACAGTATCATGGAACTGTGAGATCCTTCTCTTACAATCACTTATGATGCAAACTCATAATTCCATACCAACTCAAAGAGATGGCAGAGAGCATCGGTTAAATACTTACATTTTGAAAATTCACAATCAATGATCATTTTAAAATGCCATTAATAGAAACATACTGCAATAAATACAACATTATCAAAAATAATGTTTTAAAGTAATGCTTCATAGTCTATACATAGCCCTGAGACATACACTGAGTGTACAAAGCGTTAAGGACACCTCTTCCCATGACAGATTGACCAGGTGAATCCAGGTAAAACCTATAATTCCTTACCGATGTCGCTTGTTAAATCCATTTCAAAATCAGTGTAGATGAAGGGGAGGAGACGGGTTAAAGAATATTTTTTAAGCCTTGACACAATTGAGACGTGGATTGTGTATGTGTGCCATTCAGAGGGTTAATGGACAAGATCAAATATTTAAGTTCTTTTGAACAGGGTATGGTACTAGGTGCTGGGCGCACCGGTTTGCGTTAAAAAAAAACGCTGCTGGGTTTTTCATGCTCAACAGTTTCCCGTGTGCATCAAGAATGGTCCACTACCCAAAAGACATTGAGCCAACTTGACACAACTGTGGCAAGCATTGGAGTCAACATGGGACAGCATCCCTGTGAAAGGCTTTCGATACCTTGTAGTGTCCATGCCCCGACAAATTGAGGCTGTTATATCGAATAGCAATACAATTCTATGGCTTGCATGTCGTCTCAAAAAAAGCATGATCACTCCCATCCTCGAGTCTGAACAGATTACATTGTAATGGCCCATGATAAAAGTAATTGTTACCAATGTGATTTAACAAAATAACTTACTTTGAATGGCTTTTTCACCCTATGGTCCAACTATGCAATAACTTACACCAGACATCTGCCAAATGTAGCATTTCCCAGAGTAACAGATTAGAATCAAATGGATAAATTACACAGCTTTTAAATGTCCAGCTTGACCTAAATCACCTCTTAAGAGTACCGTTTCTGACCTAACATTTTAGAGATCAGTCATTAGTTGGGTGAATTCATCACTTAAACGACTTAATTATACTGCTGTGTCAGTCCAATAAAAACAATGAAATTACTGGGAAGAGTTTATAGAGGGCTCTTTGAATAGAGTTCATTAAGGATTTTGGGACCTTTGCTGTAGTTAAAACTTGTTAGGTCTAGGGTCCTTTTTTCTACATTTCCGTCTGACTGACGTGCCCAAAGTAAACTGCCTGTTGCTCAGGCCCTAAAGCCAGGATATGCAATTGGTTTTTAGGGCGGTGCTAAAATGATCTTCAGAAGTAAACAGCGGCTTTTGAGAGTCATGATAGCTTGCAGTGATGACGCAAGAAATGAAAGCTGACAAAAGAAAGCTGGGACCCTTTGGATGACAAATAAGAGGAAGATTTTCAAAAAGTAAGTGAATATTTCATCGCTATTTGTGAATTTATGAAACCTGTGCCGGTGGAAAAATATTTTGATGTGTGGCGCTATCCTCAAACAATCGAATGGCATGCTTTCGCTGTAATAGTTCAAAGGGCTTTATTTGGGATGGGAAACATATGTTTACATTGCCAAAGGAAGTGATTTTGACAAGAAACAAAAGGGAAATACAAATGTACTGTTAGCATTGCACTCAAGAAAGTTTTTAAATAATATAGATATTTTAAATGTTATTATTGGCTGTGCTGGGAAATCATAGTCACAAACCACAGTTGGATCACCTGCTACTGTCCTCCCTTCGACTTGTGACGACCCTCCCACTTTGTCTGACGAATTCTTTCTCTTTGCTTTTGTTTTCCTTTATAGGATGTCGGTGGGTGGAGCTGGGAGGGTCGTCAGTGAAATGGGACACACCTGGGCTCGGGTGTGTCCCGGGGATAAATACACTGAGGAGCCTCTCCATGCAGACTCACTGTTGGTGTTTGGGTGTGCCATTTTGTGGCTTGTTTGTTTTTGCACCTCGCAACAACCCTGATTATTACCATCTATGCACGCAACCACTCACTCACATTACTGATCACACACCATTGTTAATTGTATATAGTTTACTTTAGTTAATAAATATATTTGTGTTATTCCTTGATCTCTGCATTGTCTCCCTTTTTGTTATGGGCTACTAGCTGATTTGTAACAAGTGGGGACAGTAAAGCAACTGGGATAATAAAGTTGGTTCCTAGACATTTTGGTGTATAGTATTTTGTTGCATTATGATGGCATAATGCTAATTGGGATGTGCTTTGACTGGTATTCATTGCATAGTCTTATACGGGTTCGTATAGTGCCTTAGAGACGTATCAGTGATTTTGGTTGTCCGGTGATGTCATCAAACGATGCGTTGCCTGGAGAAGTATGCCAGTAGGCCTAATACTAGTGTCGTTGAACTAACTGGTAAGTGTATTTTGTTTGGTTGAAAATGTAGAGTTAATGTTTGATAAACTCTGTAGATGCTTTGTTTGCATCTTTTGTTCTCTTTTTTTAGTTGCGCTGTTTGGTAGGCCCGGTGTTGGTTGCCTTTTTGTTGTTGTTGTAAACTTGCCACTGTGGTGGTTGGTTGTGTGCTGTGTAACATTGATTAGTTTCCAGGCCCCTGCCCAACTCTTGCTCTACTCGCTGTTGGGACATCGGTCCTAGGAGGTGAGTACAATCTGATGTGTACCTCAGTGGGAGATAGGCTTGGCGACATGTTCCACATTGGAATACGTTGGCCATGGTTTTTTGTTATTTTTGTATGGTGTCTGTGGACTGTGGGCTAGAATTGGTTAGGGAAGGAAAGCTCTCGGGAGAGTTGCTTTGGGAAGGTGACCCTGATTTACCTAGGGGTCGCTACCTCACGCTCTTGACCCGGACACGTTTGATATTGTTGGAAACTTACAGCTGTTGCCAAAATATTATGAGAATGACCATGAGACGTTATTTTCGTTGTTTGAGCGTGTTGCTGATGCTAGGACTTGACCTGATTCTGATCACACTATGATGTTGCAGTGTGTGTTGACTGGTAAAGCGCAGGAAGCATATTCAGCTCTTGGCATAGCTGACAGTGTCAGCTATGATAAGGTTAAAATGGCTGTTACAGATTTACGAATAGGTTCCTGAGGCTTACTACCAGCAATTTAGAATTTAAAAAAGGCTGATAGACTCATGTTGAGGTTCAGGTAATTGGAAAAACAAATGTCCTGTTCTCAGGGCTAGGGGTAATTTCAGTACTCACGCTAACATTAACAGTGCCGGTTCTACATCCGTTCGATCCTGTCACTCCGTTTCATGTCCAGGGGCATGTGAAAGTCCCAATTCACCCAGATTGTTTACCTTTTGTTACGGAGGGTTTTGTGTCTCTTAAGAAATAACGACCCAGTGCCAGTGAAGATCCTGAGGGACACAGGTGCCTCTGAGTCGTTTGTGTTAGTCTGTGTTACCCTTCTCTGCTGAGACTGAGTCTGGGAATAACTTGGTTGGTGAGTGTGTATGGCCTGTCGTGTCTCCACCTCTAGTGGTTTCCTCTAAGGCTTCGTTCCCGATGAGAGCGTGCAGAGTTTCCCAGAGGTGTCCTCTGCGTGCGCAGTGATGCGTTCCATGAACCGTGGCGACCTGGTCACTGCGCATGCTAATGATAATTTTAAAGAAATCTGTCAATACTTTCCCTGTTATCCCGTTACCTGTGCCCGGCTCTGATCTAATCAAGGAGCAGAGGACTGACAACAATTTAGAGTCACATGACTGGTCACTGTATATTTTGTGTTCTGTGTTGTCCTGTAGCTTCTGTTTTCTGTTCCCTGCTGTTCTCGTTTTTTTCCCCCCTCTTAAAGGTTGCTCCTTGTGTGCAAAGGTTGCTGAGGTCTGGGGAGGACTAGGTTGGCTGGGGCAGTGCTAACCAGCACAGTATGTTGTACTGAACTCTACCCTGTGTATTGTATGCAACTGTGCTCTGCTGTGATGTCCAAAAACGTGAAACATGAGAATGACATTCATATCCATAGTTTTGCATCTGTGTAGTACAGATCAGGAACCCATGATTTGAATGCGGTTGCTGGGTGTAAATCCAATATACTGTAGTTCAATAACTCACGGTGCCATGTCATAGCTGACACCCCATTCTTTCTGCAGACATCTCTGAATCTTAATTCAGAGCAGATGTTTAACAGAGTTTTTGGAAACGTGGCCTAAAAACCTTAGGGAGATTTTACAGTAATTCTACTGCGACAGTTTGCATCTGCACATTTGTTCCACTAAATTCATTTTGGTAAATTTTTCAGTGGAAATAGGTCAAATTAGTCCTTGTGCGTAGAGTTGTATGACTTGTTAAACTTTGAAATCAATGGGGTTTGTTTGGCATACATTTTAGCATTTAAGAAATGTAGTCAAAGCGTAATTATGTTACCGGGGAATTGCCCAGCAGCTAAAGATGCATACACTATATCAGGCATAGTCATTGCGCGTCTCTAGGCAACTTGATTGGCAGCTCGCAGCAAAAATAAACAATTTGTTGCGTTTTTCTTAATTAGTTGAATGCACCGCTTAGTACATAGAACCGTGGTTATTTGTGAATAACCTTATTAGCTGTTGGGACAAATGGAGCGCGGTAAATGCGCATCTTGAAATGTTTTTCTGCATCCGAATTTGTCTCTAGACTGAACGTTGAGCTATTACCGACTACGACCCCATCCCTGAAAGCTAAGACTCTCAGGAACATGTACGCTTAATCTGTGTACACCTGCAACACTAACTATGCAGGACTCTGTAGATGGGAGAGTAATACATCTGCATAGAATAACTGAGGGAATTTAGTTGATTTTCCACAAACGATCATACATCAAATACGTTGTAGTTGTCACATGCGCCGAATACGTAGACCTTACAGTACAATGCTTACTTACAAGCGCTTAACCAACAACGCGATCATGGCCCTGTATAGTACTGTGCATTGCCGTGAATTTGTTCGACTTGGACTGTGAAGAGACCCCTGGTGGCATGTCTTGTGGGGTATGGATGGGCGTGAGCTGTAAGTAATTTGACATACAGGCAATCTGGAATTTCACAACTATAAGAGAAGCAACCCTCAACCAGGCAAATCTGGCATGCATGTGATGTTAGCTCTGTATGTGCAGTCAAGGGTTAAGGCATTCTGCTCTGTTGAGCAAGCTGTAGCTTTGCTAGGTCTTAACTCTTGATCAAGACTAAGTTCCATTACACTTAGTGCAATCAGAAAGTATTCAGACCCTTTGACTTTCCACATTAGCCTTATTCTAAAATGTATTAACCCCCCCCATAATGACAAAGCAAAAACAGGTTTAGAAATGTTTGCTAATTTATTGAAATATCACATTTACATAAGTATTTAGACCAGTCACTCAGTACTTTGTTGAAGCGCCTTTGGTAGCGATTACAGCCTTGAGTATGACGCTACAAGCTTGGCACACCTGTATTTGTGGAGTTCCTCAAGTTCTGGCAGGTTGGATGGGGAGCTTTGCTGCATAGCGATTTTCAGGTCTCTCCAGAGGTGTTTGATCGGGTTCAAGTCCAGGCTCTTGCTGTGTCAGTCAAGGACGTTCAGAGACTTGTCGCAAAGCCACTCCTGTGTTGTCTTGGCTGTGTGCTTAGGGTCGTTGTCCTGTTTGAAGGCATACGTTTTCCCCTGAGCGCTCTGGAGTAGGTTTGTCAAGGATCTCTGTACTTTGCTCCATTCATCACTCACACAATCCTGACTTGTGTCCCAGTCCCTGCCACTGAAAAACATCCCCACAGCATGATGCTGCCAGCACCATGCTTCACCGTAGGGATGTTGCCAGGTTTCCTCCAGATGTGACACTTGGCATTCAGGCCAAAGAGTTTCAGCTTGGTTTCATCAGACCAGAGAATCTTGTTTCTCATGGTCTGTGAGTCTTTAGCTGCCTTTTGGCAAACTCCAAGCAAGCTGTCATGTGCCTTTTGAGGACATTCAGAGGCTTGTCCCGAAGCCACTCCTGCGTTGTCTTGGCTGTGTGCATCAGGTCATTGTCCTGTTGGAAGGCGTAACCTTAAATTAAGAAAATAGTGGCTTCTGTCTGGCCACTCTACCACAAAGGCCTAATTGGTAGAGTGCTGCAGAGATGGTTGTACTTCTGGAAGGTTCTTCCATCCACACAGAAGAACCCTGAAGCTCCTTAAGAGTGACCATTGGGTTCTTGGTCCCCTCCCTGACCCTTCTCCCCTGATTGCGCAGTTTGGCTCTAGGAAGAGTCTTGGTGGTTCCGAACAGCTTCCATTTAAGAAAAATGGAGGCCACTGTGTTTTTGGGGACCTTCAATGTTGCAGAAATATTTTTGTACCCTTCCCCAAATCTGTGTCTCGGCCCTCTACGGACAACTCCTTCGACCTCATGGCTTGGTTTATGCTCTGAGATGCACTGTCAACTGTGGGACTTTTATATAGACAGGTCTTTACCTTTCCAAATCATGTCCAATCAATTGAATTTACCACAGGTGGACTCCAAGTTGAAGAAACATTTCAAGGATGATCAATGGGAACAGGATGCACCTGAGATCAATTTTGAGTCTCAGAAAAAGGTCTGAATACTTATGCAAATAAGGTATTCCTGTTTTTTATTTCTCAAAACCAGTTTTCACTTTACCCAAAAGCGGTTAAACAGAAATCTGCACTGCTCGGCATCACTGTCAACAAAGCAGCATGATGAGTTGTTCAGACAACATCCTTTTCCATGAAATATATTCGAATTTTAAAACTAGTTTTCATTGAGAAGGCAGTTAGTGTTTTTATCTAAATCAATAACTTTTGAATGTGAAAACACATAATACGTGTTTAACCCCACGTCACTTTGGTTTTAGCCGACTTTGGCTCACGCCCGGGAGGCAGCCCGTTTCGAAAACTAATGCAATCAACGCTAACCAATCAAATGTAGAGCCGGGGCATTAATCGAATCCCCTCCTTGATGATTGACAATATCCATAACCAATCCTTGCGTTCACGAGCTGACAGATGTCCCAATAGCTGAATAGCATGACGGTGAGGGGCGGATCATATAATTCAACGAGAGGAAGGGATGGGATTTGTCTTTGTGTTGACATATTGATTGCGGCGATCTAGAGGTACAGTAATACTTGTATGCATGTTGTTATGTTTTACTCTTCAACTCACGGCCCCAATATTGGCTGTATAGTGAAATGCGATGTTATAGCGTAGCTACTAACGTGAGTGGAGTGCAATGTTTTCACTGGTAGTTGCTAGCCAACACACAGACACTTAGTTGCTGCTGAGTGAGACTCATTGTTAGCCTGCTAGCTAGCGTTAGCTACCGTAGTTAAATTGATGAGCTCGTGAACCCTATGTATGCAGTACAACAGGAATAATATACTAGTCAGACAACACCCACGACGCTGATCGTTGACCTTGTTAAGTCATAGAAGCAAAGTTGGCTAACTAGGTTTTAACGACGTCAGAGGGTTTTATAATATAGATAGGTAGTTAGCAGTATGGTTTAGCCAGGCAGATGGCTAGCTTGTTAGCTCCAAGAACTGGCTGACTGTCCGACATGTTTTATTACGAAACCATCGAAAAGGCTGTTAATACGAACCAAGTAGTTGGCCTATATACTAATGGTTATTCTCCACATATTTGAAATACAATAGCAAAAAATGAAGTAACTAGTTAGACGTCGCTAACTGATAGCTGTGTAGCTAGCTCATTATTCATTACTAACTCCTAGTCACCTACTCCTAGTTAGCCAATAAACCAGGTGTGTATTCATTACGCCGATTATTTTGCAAAACTTGTCTTGAACGAAACGGGGAGCGACCTACCTGAATTTGTCCAATATAAACTCTCGTTTTAGTAGCAAAACATTTAGGTGTTCAACTGTTTCGACTGATTAACGTTACACCCCAGGACTGATTGTCTAGCTGCCTGGCTTGGTGGACTTTGCTGTTGTTCATGACCGTATTTCTGATTCTGTCTTTTATTTCTTAGTGTTTGAATGGATAATACCAGGTCCACGGAGAAATGGGTAAAGCAAGACAAGGTTATTGTGGAGCCCTCTTACATTTGTCATCTGTCAACGCATCTAGTCGGTGCACTTCTAATGCATCCTCAACTTTAAGTATAGCTTGGTTCATGTATTTAGTTAGCTGTTATGGAGTTGTAAGAACTAATTTCCATATTTTGACATCATGATATATTATCCATATAGAAAGTGAGTGCATTAATTGTACAGAAGGTTATGAAACCTTGAATACATACATTTTTCAGTTTTTCTAAATGGTAGTTAAGCTGGTAAACTAGCTACAATATTTATCTAAACTACAATATTCTCTCTGTACTATATAACTGGTGTTTCTTAGCTATGTTGATAATATTTTTTTCCTGGCTGTTGAAACATTTTTTTTTTCTCTTTATGAACAGCAATTCATTGTAATCTTATTTAATATTTGCCAAATACAGACTTTTTGCTAATATTCAATATCATAGCTTTTTATTGTTTTTGACCACAATGGATCAGCATTTTGAAATAACTAACTCTGGTCATCCTAGATTATCATATCACAGACAACTCTAGAGCAGCGAATGGATTTGGCTGATATCGGTTTTGGTTTTTCAAGGAGAGGCCTCTATCTTCCTCCATGATGCTGTCGAGTAAGAAGTCAGACGCAGGTTCATCTTCCTCTGCCGCTTCCACCTCCTTGGCGCCAGGGGGAGCTGAGCGGTCCCTTGAGGCCCAGGCTCCTGTCCAGATGGGGGCCCCTCCCTTGGCCCCAGGCGCCGTGGAGATCAAAAAGAAGGAGCGGGCCTCTCCGAGTGGGGAACCTGGTGGGCCCCCGCAGCCCCACCTCCCTGGACCCGGGGGGGTGGACCTGGACACGGCCGAGGGTCGCAGGACAAGCCGCCGCAAGCGATCAAAAGTAACAACCTATAATACATGTCCACCCATCTTAGCGAGACATGACCATTTGCTTCATCTTTGGTGAGCCGGAACATGGTTTTAATGGAGCGTTTATTGTGCCTCTTGTTGCAGGTGGAGTACCGCGAGATGGACGAGAGCCTGGCCAATCTGTCTGAGGACGAATACTACTCTGAGGAGGAGCGCAATGCCAAGGCGGAGAAGGAGCGCAAGCAGGTGATCCCGCCACCGGCGCCGCCCATGGAGGAGGAGGTGGACAGCGAGCCTGAGGAGCCCTCTGGTGAGTGTGAGTTGGACTGTGCGAAAGTGCGTGCCTGCGAGCGCAAATGTAACATTGGGCAGCGAAAGGTGTGTGTGTGTGTGTGTGTGTGTCAGGACGGGTGTTGAGGGTGGCGTGTTTGTGGTTTTCCAGGTGTGGAGGGAGCTGCGTTCCAGAGCCGCCTGCCCCATGATCGCATGACCTCCCAGGAGGCCGCCTGCTTCCCGGACATCATCAGCGGGCCCCAGCAGACGCAGAAAGTGTTCCTGTACATCCGCAACCGCACAGTGAGAACACACCTACTTCATTAACAAGACTTGCTTAGTTCTGGAGAAGATTGTACATTTGGATTTGGGTCTGAAATTGTGGCAAATAATTTGTTTCAGCTCCAACTTTGGCTTGATAACCCGAAAATCCAGCTAACCTTCGAAGCCACAACACAACAACTTGAAGCGCCATACAACAGTGATACAGTGCTGGTGCACAGGATACACAGTTACCTGGAGAGACACGGCCTCATCAACTTTGGCATCTACAAGAGAGTCAAGCCTTTACCAAGTGAGTACATTAGCCTTTTACTATCTGCCTGATATACTATAGTAACTGCATGTACAATGCTTATGCTCACATTTTAGATATGGGCATTTCCATGTTAAAAAAAAGCCCCAAGAGCTGTTCATAGGAGCACATCAAATTTGGTGTCAAATTAAAGCTGAGTCTGTTTTTTTTTATTTTTAATTACGGTGTATATACAGAGGAAAGGGGGTCTTACAAAACAACTAGCAGAAAAGGTCTTAAACGCTATTAGTAATACATCAAAACACTGTTGAAGTAAAGACCCCTGCGAACTAATATCAACGTTTCATTTGCTGAAATTATTATCCTTCTGTAAGTTTAAGAAATATTACCTATTGTCTTGTCATTCTGTTACCAAAACCCCACATATTTTTAAACCCCCCCACGCAGTCTTTGTAATGCTATTTATTTATTTATTTAAATTATCACTATGTCTAATAAATCACAGTTTATTTAATGAAAATAACTTCAAAATATATTTAATCATTTATTTCCTCCAATCTGATTGTGTGGGCGTTAGAGCATACGGTTGAATATTTTAACACACAGCCCTGATTGGATGATCTAGAGCCCACCTCCTTTCCCATATGAACAGTCATTGGTCTATTATTATGTTCGGGTCACATTGTGACATCATGATGTGGGACAAAAGTTCCATCCCACCTGAACAGGCTGAAATTGCAGGCATTTGTTTTCACATTTTTTTACACAAAGTGCGACCTTGTAGTGTCGAAATATCATGAGGGACTATAATGAAAGTTCACAGAAGTAACAAGTGAAGGTAGACATACCAATTATTTATAGTATTTTTACTGATAAAGATGTGGTTTATGATTTATTAAGTGACCACAGCCAAATTGGTAACATATAATGAGTAGTAGAATGACTGCAACTGAATTGGCTACAATGGGAATTCATAGTAATCACAAACCACAGTTGGATCACCTGCTACTGTCTTGCCTCCCACTGGCATACTGTTATGTTCAGCTAATAATTGTTTTATTTTTCTTTCTGTCGTATGCTGGTCAAAGCAAGAGTGTTTAAACAGCCTGGACAACCCGTCCCCCTCTCTCTCCCTGTCCCTCTCTCTCTCTCTCTCTCTCTCCAGTTAATGTCACCCGTCTCAACCCTTACTGATACTTACCCATGAGCCCCCTCTTTCCATTTACTGTAACCAACCATCTCCCCCACTGAGCACCGGACGTCCATGGACGCTGAAAAGTAGTTGGAATTTGGTCAGTCCAAATTGGAACCAATTGTAGATGTCTGTTTCACAAGTTTGGTCAGCACATTAAAGAAAAGTTGAGTAGAGTATAGGGCAGTAAAATACAGTACTGGACAGAGTTTAGTACAGCACAATGGAGTACAGTATACTTTACTGTACTTACTGTACCGAACTACTGTACTGTTCTCTAATGTGATGTCCAAACTTGTGAAAAATATATAAATAACCTATGATTGGTACTGAGTATTTCCGGACCAACCAAATTTGGTCTTGTTTGGGGGCCATGCTCATTAGAATAATAGCCTAACATGCAAAGGAGGATATTACATTTGTCTACCTCTGTTACCCTATTCAGGATACATCACAATGAAGGGAATGACATTCATTCATATTTATGCATTTTTGTATAGCACAGATCAGGTACCCATGATGTCATCCTGTTACCGGTTGTTAAGCCATTTCACTTACTGTAGTTCAATACCCAAAATAGATTTGTTGAACCTCGCGGTGTCTTATCATAGCTGACACCCCATTCTTTCTGCAGACATAATTGAATCTTAATTCGGAGTAGATATTTACGAGCTTTTGGAAAACGTGGTCCAAAAAAAATTGGAGGGAGATTTGGACCGTCATTCTGTTACCAAACTTTACGTCTGCACTCTTCGAGTAAAATTTTATGTGGAAATTGTTAAAACTAGTCCTTGTGCGGTTTGTTAAACTTGGAAATGAATGTTTTTGGTTTGGCATACATTTTAAAGTGACAAATCTTGAGTCATTCTGTTACTGTGGAATTGCCCATCTGAGCAAGGTTGTTTGCGTATACAGGTATTTACCAGTAATTTACCAAAGTTTCACAAGTCTTTGGTAATTTTGATAATTAACAGGTAATCTATGGCAATCCCTATGGTAACTTTGGTAATATTTTAATAACTAAAAATGTGTTCATTATATAGCAAAAGTTCAGAAATCTGCGTTTTCAAACGCATTCCTTAATCCATTATTTTCTTCAATAGAGTGATGAGGGGTGTGCAACAATAGTTCTTTCACATAAAATACATTGATGTAACACATTAGGCAGAAAATAGTTACATTTTCATCCGGTGACAACAGAAGTTCAATGCTATTTTGTCTGGCAGCCACACAAGTAAATGAACTTACAATCAAAATGCAAAGTCATTTTTGCAAAATCTATGTAAACATCCTCTCTCTGTCAACTGCATTTATTTTCAGCAAACGTAACATGTGTAAATATTTGTATGAACATAATATTCGACAACTGAGACACAAACTGAACAAGTTCCACAGGCATGCGACTAACAGAAATGGAATAATGTGTCCCTGAACAAAGGGGGGGGTCAAAATCAAGTCACAGTCAGTATCTGGTGTGGCCACCAGCTGCATTAAGTACTGCAGTGCATCTCCTCCTCCTCATGGACTGCACCAGATTTGCCAGTTCTTTCTATGAGATGTTACCCCACTATTCCATCAAGGTACCTGTAAGTTCCTTGACATTTCTGGTGGGAATGGCCCTAGCCCTCACCCTCCGATTCAACAGGTCCCAGGTGTGCTCAATGGGATTGAGATCCGGGCTCTTCACTGGCCATGGCAGAACACTGACATTCCTGTCTTGCAGGAAATCACACACAGAACAAGCTGTATGGTTGGTGGCATTGTCATGCTGGAGGGTCATGTCAGGTCGCTCCAGAGTACAGGCCTCGGTGTAACGCTCATTCCTTCGACGATAAACGCGAATCCGACCATCATCCCTGGTGAGACAAAACCGCGACTCGTAAGTGAAGAGCACTTGGTCCAGCGACCGTTGGGTTTGTGCCCATAGGTGACGTTGTTGCCGGTGATGTCTGGTGAGGACCTGCCTTACAACAGGCCTACAAGCCCTCAGTCCAGCCTATTGCGGACAGTCTGAGCACTGATGGAGGGATTGTGCGTTTCTGGTGTAACTTGGGCAGTTGTTGTTGCCATCCTGTACCTGTCCCGCAAATGTGATGTTCGGTTGTATCGATCCTGTGCAGGTGTTGTTACACGTGGTCTGCCACTGCGAGGCGTCTCACAGTACGGACATTGCAATTTATTGTCCTGTCCACATCTGCAGTCCTCATGCCTCCTTGCAGCATGCCTAAGGCACTTTCACGCAGATGAGCAGGGACCCTGGGCATCTTTCTTTTAGTGTTTTTCAGAGTCAGTAGAAAGTCCTCTTTAGGGTCCTAAGTTTTCATAACTGTCGCTGGATCGAGTCCCCGTGCTAACAAGGTAAAAATCTGTCGTTCTGCCCCTGAACAAGGCAGTTAACCCACAGTTCCCCGTTAAGCCGTCATTGTAAATAAGAACAAATTCTGAACTGACTTGCTTAGTTAAAGGTTCAATAACCTACATTCTTTATATCATTTTTTATCTTGCATTTTACCAGAGAAAAGTAGGCTAATCTGAGAATTTCCAGAGGAAAAGTACATTCACATCAGTCGGAGCACTGACTCCTGATAGAATGCTCCTTTGTGAATTCTCATCTGAGTGGAGAAGTGCAACTGAAGAAAAAAGCATCTAATCAACAGTGGCATTATTTTCAATTATAAAATGGGTTGTTTGGATCCTGGATGCTGATTGGTTAATAGCAAGGAGTTATAATAATTTGGGGGTTCAACCCTAAACCTTATGTGACTCAACATAATTAGTTTTTATCGATGTGTCAAAATAGCTGGTTATGTGATTGTTATTCACTCTAGTTCCCCTGTGTCAATGTAGCAAAGAAGACAGGCAAGGTGATCATCATCGGAGGGGGTGTGTCTGGGCTGGCGGCCGCGCGGCAGTTGCAGAGTTTCGGCATGGATGTGACAGTACTGGAGGCCAGGGTGGGTCAATAGCGCATCACACATCGATACGAGCCCAAGTTCATTGGGACACGCTGTAGCAAAACACTTCGCAATTGAAAACCAACATTTTTCTTATTGGACAAGGTGAGAAATGACATCGGTGTTCTTCCATTTTGTGCCAATTGAACACGACCTACATCTAACCTTCAGCTAATACACTGATACTGACCAGTAATGCAACATTTCGGCCTGGTGGAACAGCTAATGGTTAGGGTTTTCCTCTTTGTTGTGGTAATTTGGTTATTGTTTCCTCAGGACCGTGTTGGGGGGAGAGTGGCCACGTTCCGGAAGGGCAACTATGTGGCTGATCTGGGGGCCATGGTGGTGACAGGACTGGGTAAAGCATTCATTCATAGACACACACAATTACACACACGTACAGCCAGTGCCGGTGGTAATGAACATTACACGGAAGTGAAAATAAATTCCTGTGCCATCTTGTCAATTTCCCCCCCGCAACAGTTCTATAACCCTGATGCCTTTCCTATCCTGTCCCAATAAAAATCACTTCCATCCCGTGCTCATTTTAACATGCCCAAATCAGAAGTAACTTCCTCCGTTAGCTGCTCGTCTGTCTCTCCCCCGCGCCTTCCCTACGCTCCATGTGCTCTCTGTGTGTGTGTGTCCATAGCAACGGCTCCACTTGGACGAGAGAGAGCAATTTTCCATTGCCTGCTCAGCTGTAGGGCCTATTTTATTTATATATTGTGATTGAAAACAGAAGAACATGTGTTCCTGTTGGAGGGGCAGGGGGGGTAAAATCATGTCCTTCTAAAACTGCTTATAACACACAACTCAGTTTAAAAGGATTCCTGTACTGCCCGTTCCTGTGGGCTGTTAATCCTCTCCCGAACTTGGCTCTAGAATTTCACTCCAGTTCCTGTAGGAATCTCGCTGGACCCACAAGACCCATGGGAGTCCTGTTCCTAGGTCAACCTCTAATGTACATGATTTGAAAGCCACTTTGTACAGTAATTTCAAATGGGCCTGCTATGACAGCTTCTCACCAGCAGAGGGTGGTGTTGACCATGTAAATGTAGTCTGGGCCCATATGAGCCAAGTGTCTGAGTAGGAGTGCTGATCTATGATCTGTCCATAAACATGTCTTCATTATGACCTAAAAGGCTAAACTGATCCTATATCAGCACTCCTGCTAAGACGCCCTGATCAATGTAGTCTGAAGAAATAGGACTGGACAGGCAAATTACGATTTGTCACTTTTCTTCTTTGTTTTATGGAAGACTGTAAAAACGACAATTTCAAATGATACCAAGTTTAGTCATATTCATATTTTTTATCACATTCAATATATGCAAGAAAAAAATCTACGCTATCTATCCAGCCAGGCTGTTAGAACTACAACTAATGTCATAGTTTAACATTGCTACCTAATATAGCTTATGTGATATTGTGGGCATAGAACTAGTCTATAGATTCTATGGCTGTATGCCTATATCCTGATGTTCTATCTGGTGTGTTCTAGGAGGGAATCCCATGGCGGTGGTCAGCAAGCAGGTTAACATGGAGCTAGCCAAGATCAAACAGAAGTGTCCTCTGTACGAAGCCAACGGTCAAGCTGTGAGTGTTGCATCGCTAGCTATTTGGGCCATTCACTTAGTTTGAGTTATGAGGTTTAGGCCACACACTCCATATAATGCCAATGCACTGCAGTAGAGTGAAATGCTTGTAGAACATTATAACAAAATGAATTGTCGTATTACTTTGGTGTCTCGTGCAAGCACTCTCGACTTTGAAGTGTCTGCTAACCACAGATGTAACCTACAACCATGTAGACATTTATTTCGTTTCCCCCAATGTTAACTCTCTGCGTTTTGTTATTTACCTCTTGTGCTGAAGATGTTTAGATTTCATCCAGCACACCACTATGTGCTGTGTTAGCGGGGCCCTTACTTTGTCCGCAGGGCTGCTTGTTTCCGCGGAACGCGAGCAAAGTGCAGGGTGGATTCAGTTAACCACTTAGCAGGGTGGATTCAGTTAGCTGCTTAGCCTAGCGTGTCATCAACAGCAGCTCTGCCCTCTCTTTGTTGAGGCCAGACTCCCAATGTAATACCGTTAGACTGGAAATAACCAGCAGTGTTCTCTTCAAACTATTATTTTCTCCCTCTGTCATGCAGCGGTAGGATGTTTGGGGTTATTTTCAGGCCAGGGTCCTGTTCCTTAGGGCCAAACATAGAGAAACGTTTTTCAACGAAAAACGGAAATGATCTCTTTTTATTGGACAACTTGAGGTAGTCCCTACCTGTCTCAGTCCATTTTATTTTGTTTGGTGCCTAATGAAAATGACCCTGTTCAGAGGTGGTAGTCAGGGATAGGGCAGCTGGTCACTCTCCATACAGCGCGACTGATTTCCTTTTCTGCAGGGGAAGCTAATTAAGTGTCCTTTTTCAAAGTGTGGTTACATCTGTTTAACATTTTTAAAGGAAAGAGTCACACATTTTGAATCAAATGACACAACATACCTGGCTGTATTTCTGCCTGCTAGTGCAGCGCAAAGCTCAAACACATGAACATATGAAATGACCCCGGGAATCGAGAGAACAACATTGCTCAGAGATGCACAAATACACCCATTTAAAAAAAAAAAAAAAGAAAGTTATATTGTAAGTTTGTTTATTTAATTTGTTAATTCTCTCTCCTCTCGACCCCCTCCCGTGTTTATCATCTGGTGGACTGCTAAAGGGTGAACGATGCACAAGCGTATGTATTGCTTTACTACATAACATTGTTCACCTATTGTTAATAATTCATGTTCTATCCGATGTCGGTACACATTGAAGTAGACTGTAATAGAACTGGGTCTGTCCTTGGGTGTCCTGAAAGGCACCTGTCTGTGTTTAACCGTCTGTCGAAGCCTTGTAGTCAGCAATAGCTTTTTCCCCACTCCCCCCCCCCCCCCCCAAGAGGTATATTTCTCTTGATCACGTCTCTAATGGTCGAGGAAGTGATTCCTTTCTAAATTGGATTGCTCTTCCTTTATGACTGCATGTTCATGAATAACATGAAATGCTATAATCGCATTGTTCATTATTAATATTTCAATTCTATAATCCTAATGTTCATTGTTGACCTAATCATCAGGTGCCCAAGGAGAAGGACGAGATGGTGGAGCAGGAGTTCAACCGTCTGCTGGAGGCCACCTCCTACCTCAGCCACCAGCTGGACTTCAACTTCCTCAACAACAAGCCTGTGTCCTTGGGACAGGCCCTGGAGGTGGTCATTCAGTAAGTGTTTGGCCCTTTGTCCAGGCATATGCAGGTCTTGGCAACTTGCACAAATTCTGTGGCGATGGTTGTATTTAGTTTTTAATAAAAATAAAAAAATATCCCTCTTTCTCAACGGCACATATCAATTCTTAAGTGTTCTTTTGACTGGTAACTTCCAATAGGTTGCAGGAGAAACATGTGAAAGATGAGCAGATAGAGCACTGGAAGAAGATCGTCAAGACCCAAGAGGATCTCAAGGAGCTGTTGAACAAGGTTGACCATGAGTACCACTGTATCTGAGGTCAAAAATGACAACAAAAGTAGCTTTAATGTAGATCCCTGTAGATGTACTCTTTTCCCTCCTTTAATCTGTTTTCTCCTCTTGTCTATCTACCTTTCTCTCTTCCCCCTCATTCTCTCAGATGGTGGGTACCAAGGAGAGGGTCAAGGAGCTTCATCAGCAGCACAAGGAGGCCAGTGAGGTCAAGCCCCCCAGAGACATCACTGCCGAGTTCCTGGTCAAGAGCAAGCACCGCGACCTCGCTGCACTCTGCAAGGTGAGGTTACTCGTGCTCTGTCACACCACCCTACTGTGGAGGCAGAGGATAGGTTTCTTCCATTTTTCCCCAGACCTCAAGTGGACTCCTGATGTGGTTTAAGCATGGTTGTGGCCTTAGAGCATCTTAAAACAGATTTGATAGGGCCCTACTTGTTCCATACGAATAGCTTCAAGCTGCAAGCAGTTAATGGCACATTACTTTGTTTACTTTCCCGTTTGCTTATTTGTTTTTCCAAAACAAACTTCATTCTTGTACCGCGTGGTACTTCCTCCAGACTCTCACACAATGTGGATAAGCCATACATATAACAGCTGGAGTCATTAGCTGGAGCATCACCTATTTCTAGCCTCCAGACACAATTGGATTCAATTAAAGGTGTTCTCAATGTATGTGCTTTCAATTCAACTATTTTTGGGCAATTATCAGAGCGTTTTCCAGGGCCTAAAACGAACACCTGCCAAATGTGGGTAAGATGTCTATTTCAGCTTCCCGGGTGGTTCAGTGGTTTAGGGCACTGCAGCGCTAGCTGTGCCACCAGAGAGACTGGGTTCGCGCCCAGGCTTGGCCTAGCGTCGTCCGGGTTAGGGAGGGTTTGGCCGGTAGGGATATCCTTGTCTCATCGCGCACCAGTGACTCCTGTGGCAGGCCGTGCGCAGTGCACACTGACCAGGTCGGTTTCCTCCGACACATTGGTGCTGCTGGCTTCCGGGTTGGATGCGCGCTGTGTTAAGAAGCAGTGCGGTTGGGTTGTGTTTCGGAGGACGCATGCCTTCGTCTCTCCCGAGCCCGTACGGGAGTTGTAGTGATGAGACAAGATAGTAATTACTAACAATTGGATACCATGAAATTGGGGAGAAAGGGGGGTAAAAAAAATGGCAGGTGGTCAGGGCTCCACGGTGTGTGCAATTCACTTGCATTTGTGAATAGAAATGGTCAAGTAGGATCTGTGTACCGCTGTTGATGGCATTTCAATCAACTAATGAAAGAAATGTTACTCAGATTTCCAAAATAATTGTGGTTGTTATATAGCAAGTATCTCTTCCATTCAAGTCTTAACTTCATTTGAGTAAACTTATTAGGGGGAAATACAGGGCTTAATGATTATAGCCGACTTTCTGCCACAGTATGAGCTTAGCGCAAACCATGTTAATATAGTAAATGGGTGGATTGGATTTGGGTCATTTAAAGGGATACTTCGGGATTTTCGCAATGAGACCCTTTGTCTATTTCCCCAGTCAGATGAACTCGTGGATGTATTATTATTTTTTATCTCTGCTTGCAGTTTGAAGGAAGTTGCTAACTAGTGCTAGTGCAATTGCTAACTAGCTGTCCACTAGCATGCTAGTAGATACCCATAGACCTGATAACCGTAGTTAGCATCGGCTCTCAAACTACCTATAACTTCTTTCCTACTGGACACGGAGACCTAAAAATGTCTGACTCTGGGGAAGTAGATTGCCAACATCCCGAAGTGTCCCTTTAAGCCAAGGAGACAGAAGTGTACCTGAGACCATAGGGGCACATCCTAACTTTCACTTAAATCTAATTTTCACCAAGTTTCCCATTGACGTCAATGCACGACTAAGTGAAAATTCGACATAAGTAGAGCTAAGGATGTGCCTCGGAGACAAAAATGGTAAACACGAAGGTTTCTGCAGCATGTGTTTGAGTGGTCTAATGCTTTGCCTGTGTGTATCATTAAAGGCAGTTCAGCATCACTTTCAGTGCAGATAAAGCTCCACCTCAAGTGTATTTTTGGGAAGCAAGTTTAAACACAGCTGCTGTCTGAACTCGACTCGTCTTTTGGTTGACTGCCTCCTGAAAAGACACTTCTAAGGCTTGACTCTGGCTGGAAATGGTGTACACACACACACACACAGAGTGTGGCTAGAACAGGGTTGGGGAGGCCTTGGGAAGGTGGGTGTCAATGGCTGCAGGGGTAGGTGATGAAACCTGGACAGGGTGACTCAGTCCATTAAACTGAGTGGGCTGATGTCCTTCTTACTATACTTTAAACCTTCTTGTGTGCACAAATAGATGTACTCCAGTGTTTCCCGTTCTATTGCTCAGGTTGGCCCCCATGTCTGAAACCAGTCGACTTCAAATGGTTTCCTGAATGCTCCATTGGCGGCCTTGGTGTCTTGCCAAGAAAAATAAATGTGCTCTCTCCTCGTTTTGTACCTTTACCACTTTTTTCCGCAATTGGTAGTTAGTCTTGTCCCAATTGCTGCAACTCACGTACTGACTCGGGAGAGGCGAAGGTCGAGAGCCATGCGTCCTCCAAAACACAACCCTGCCAAGCCGCACTGCTTCTTGACACACTACTCGCTTAACCCGGAAGCCAGCCGCACCAATGTGTTGGAGGAAACCCTGTACAACTGCCGACCGAAGTCAGCTTGCAGGGGCCCGGCCCGCCTACAAGGAGTCGCTAGAGCGCGATGAGACGACGACATCCCGGCCTTAGACCGCTATGCCACTCGGGGAGGCCCCATGTCTCAGTGTTAAACTCCTTTCTCTTCCCCTCTCCTGTAGGATTATGATGAGCTGGTGGAGTCGCAGGTCAAACTGGAGGAGAAGCTTCAGGAACTGGAGGCCAACCCACCCAGGTAACACTTGAACACCTTCGCTCCACTGTAAAGGGCTGCTGTTGTGCTATTCTTTAAGCATGTGGGTGTGCTCTAGCCTGGGTGCCAGTCTGTCTCGGCTCTTTCTTATGGAATTGTCATGGTAATGTTTAGCTTGTCAATGACAATGGAGTAGACAAAAGTACAAACAGATCTGGGACCAGGCTAGATGTGCTCGCATTCGTCTGTTCTTTTTTTTTTTACACCCTCTGCCGATCTCTCCACAGTGACGTGTACTTGTCGTCCCGGGACAGGCAGATCCTTGACTGGCACTTTGCCAACTTGGAATTTGCCAATGCCACGCCCCTCTCTACTCTCTCACTCAAGCACTGGGATCAGGTACACTCACACTCACTTAGGTCCAGTATGTAGCTTTGTAGTTGATCTGACCAAATTCACACAGAATGTGAGTTCTATATCTATCATCCTCAATGAAAGCCATTCTGATATGTGGTGGATCCATTCTATGTGTAATACTTCTGTTTCTCGTCCTTAAGTTTCGCTTCTGCGTCTTGCACACCAGCTTCAAATAGCTGAAAAATATTATTTTTGGTTATTGATAGTATTTAGACCCATTTGACTTTTTATACATTTTGTTATGTTACAGCCTTGTTCTAAAATTGATTAAATTGTCTTTTTTTCCTTTGTCAATCTACACAGAATACCCAATAATGACAAAGCAAAATCAGTTTGTAGAAATTATAGCAAATGAATAAAAAACATCACATTTGCATAAGTATTCAGACTATTTACTCAGTACTTTGTTGAAGAACGTTTGGCAGTGATTACAGCCTTGAGTCTTCTTGGGTATGACGCTACACTCTTGGCACACCTGTATCAAGGTGTCCGTGGTCCTGAGCGTTCTGGAGCAGGTTTTCATCAACGACCGCTCTGTATTTTGCTCTGTTCATCTTTCCCTCGATCCTGACTAGTCTCCCAGTCCCTGCCGCTGAAAAACATCCCCACAGCATGATGCTGCCATGCTTCACCGTAGGGATGGTGCCAGGTTTCCCCAAGACAGGAAGCTGGTCATTCAGGTCAAAAAGTTCAGTCTTCGTTTCATCAGACCAGGGAATATTGTTTCTCATGGTCTGAGAGTCCTTTACGTGCCTTTTGGCAAACCCCAAGTGGCCTGTCATATGCCTTTTACTGAGGATTGGCTTCCGCCTGGTCACTCTACCATAAAGGCCTGATTGGTGGAGTGCTGCTGAGATGGTTGTCCTTCTGGAAGGTTCTCTGATCTCCACAGAGGAACTCTGGAGCTCTGTCAGAGTGACCATCGGGTTCTTGGTCACCTCCCTGACCAAGGCCCTTCTCCCCCGATTGCTCAGTTTGGCTGGGCAGCTAGCTCTAAGAAAAGTCGTTTGGTGGTTCCAAACTTCTTCCATTTAAGAATGATGTAGGCCACTGTGTTCTTGAAGACCTTCAATGGTGCAGAAATGTTTTGGTACCCTTCCCCAGATCTGCGCCTAGGCACAATCCTGTCTCGAAGCTCTACGGACAATTCCTTCGACCTCATGGCTTGGTTTTTGCTTAAACGTGCACTTTCAACTGTGGAACCGTATATAGACTGTATCCAGGCTGTATCACAACCGTTTGTGATTGGGAGTCCCATAGGGCACAATTTGGCCCAGTGTCGTCCGGGTTTGGCTGGTTTAGGCCATCATTGTGAATAAGAATTTGTTCTTAACTGACTTGCCTAGTTAAATATGATTCTTAGCAACCAGGTAATGGTAGATTGATTTGTATATATTGCTGTGATGGTCATGGAATTTTGGATAATGGTTGTTTTGTCAGCCAAATGACCACGGTTACCCTAAGAACCATTTGAATAGCAAAAAAAAAATGTAGATTTTCTCCTCCGCTCCTGACTGCATGTGCAGAAACGTGATGATCGATGTTTACTATTGTAGCCAAGCTGACAGCTAGCAGAGGGAATAGCTATATCAAGTCAGTGTTCCCTGTTTTTGGAAAGCGATTTGGGTGCATGCAATTCATGATACTTGTTTGCCACAACACATTGCTGAAACCAGGGGCAAGAAAGTTTCATCATGTTGTGAGGAGTCCATGTTACCGCTGAAACGGACTCATGTGCACTTGTCTTTTTGAATGCCTGGATGGCTTCAGTCATCTGTTTGTTCTACAACACACAATTCTTCAACTGTCTAGTTTTGTCTCTCCTTATATCGATTGTTAGATGATAACCAGGCTTACTTTTATTTGACTGTTTATCAAATCAAAATTGATTTGTCACATGGGCCGAATACAACCGGATTTAACCTTACTATGAAATGCTTACGTAGAAGCTCTTAAACAACAGCAGAATTGAAGAAATAGAGTTCATAAAATATTTACTCAATCAACTATAGGAAGACACTTAAATGTTGTAAGTAACACAATATAATAACAATAACGAGGCTATATACAGGGGGTACTGGTACTGAGTCAATGTGCAGGGGTAGAGGTTAGTCGAGGTAATTTGTACATGTAGGTAGGGGTAAAGTGACTGCATTCAAAATAATATATTTTACAATTATTTATTACAAAAAACACAAGGAAGGGGTAACATTAACGTATTAGAACATGAAGGACAAACGATACAGCATCAAGACACTACTAATAGACAGCACGCAGCAGTGTAAAAACAAAGGGGGGGTCAATGTAAATTGTTCAGCAGTCTTATGGCTTGGGGGTAGAAGCAGTTAAGGAGCCTTTTGGACATAGACTTGGTGCTCCAGTACCACTTGCCGTGCAGTAGCGGAGAGAAAAGTCTGACTTGGGTGACTGGAATTTTTGGGGTCCTCGATGACCGGAAGCTTGGCCCCAGTGATGTACTGGGCTTTACACACTACCCTCTGTAGTGCCTTACGGTCGGATGCTGAGCAGTTGTCATACCAGGTGGTGATGAAACCGCGCCAGCCCTACCACTATTTTGTCGTCAGCAAACTTAATGATGGTGTTGGAGTCGTGCTTGGCCATGCAGTCGTGGGTGAAAAGGGAGTACAGGAAGGGACTAGGCACGCACCCTTGAAGGGCCCCAGTCTTGAGGATCAGCATGGCAATAGACGTGAGTGCCATGGGGCAGTAGTCATTTAGGCAGGTTACCTTCGCTTGGTTACCTTCGCTTGGGACTATGGTAGTCTGCTTGAAACATGTTATTACGGACTCTGTCAGGGAGAGGTTGAAAATGTCATTGACGACACTTGCCAGTTGGTCTGGTAAACTTGCCACATCCTGGTAATCTGTCTTGCCCCGCGGCCTTGTTAATGTTGGTTGGGTTTCCCTTTGTAGTCTGTAATAGTTTGCAAGCCCTGCCACATCCGATGAGCCGGTGTAGTAGGATTCAAACCTAGTCCTTTATTGATACTTTGACTGTTCGTCTGAGGGCATAGCGGGGTTTCTTATTAGTGTCCCACTCCTTGAATGCGGCAGCTTTAGCCTTTAGCTCAGTGCGGATGTTGCCTGTAATCCATGGCTTCTGGTTGGGAAATGTATGTATGGTCATTGTGGGGACGACGTTGGCGATACACTTATTGTTTTAGTCGGTGACTGAGGTGGTATACTCCTCAATGCCATTGGATGAATCCCGGGACATATTCCAGTCTGTGCGAGCAAGACGGTCCTGTAGTGTACATTCCACGTCATCTGACCACTTCTGTAATGTGTGAGTCACTGGTACTTCCTGCTTTCATAAGTAAATAAATAAATATACACACATCCCTCGTCTTACCAGACATCGCTGCTCTGTCCTGCCGATGCATAGAAAACCCAGCCAGCTTTATAATATCCGTGTCGTCGTTCAGCCACGACTCTGTGAAACATAAGATATTACATCATGTCCTGTTTGGTAGGACGGTCTCGATCGTAGATCATCCAGTGATAACCATCTGTTCTGTTGGCCAACGTGCAAAGGCGGATTAATTCTCACAAGGCACTCCGGCCTCCGCCACACCTCTCTTTCAGTCTTTTCTTCATGCAAAGGATGGGGATTTGGGCCTGGTCTCGGGGAAGCAGTATGTCTTTTACGCCAGACTCATTATATAAAAAAAATCTTTGTCCAGTTCGAGGTGAGTAATCGCTGTTCTGATGTCCAGAAGCTCTTTTCGGTCACATGAGACAGTAGCAGCAACATTGTGTACAAAATAAGTTAGAAACAAACAAATAGCACAGCTGGTTAGGAGCCCGTAAAACGGCAGCCATCCTCTCCTGCACCTTTTGTTTTGGGTAAAGTTTTTCACCTTAAATGAAGTTGATAAATACATTATCTATTTTATTTTCATGAGCTTCATCCATAATCGTCGGTTACACGATTTATACAATTGCCGTTCTAGCCTTATATATTGCGCCTTTATGATTTCTTCCTGCAGTACATGGACTTTCCCTTCCCTAAACCAATCCATCTTGTCCTGGCAATTCTCTCTCCTAGTATGCACATCCATACTAGATCCGATTTCAAACATGTACTATACACGGCTATTAGACACCAGATCTTGTTGAATTCATTCCTTTCAAACCACCAGGCTATAGTCCCCCGTAAACTGCAAGTACCCTTCTAAGCTCTTGTAAACCAATCAATCAAATGTCTTTTTATGAACCCCCTTTTTTTCACCAGCAGTTGTCACAAAGTGCTTTACAGATACCTAGCCTAAAATAATGTAAAAAATGCAGAGGCAGAAACCACAAATAATAAGCCAGACATAATTCACTTTCTGAGTGTTTAAAATGTATCGATTTGTTGTGCTGTATATAACCCACATTTTGTGTTCTCCCTCCCTTTTTTCTCCTGTCCAGGACGACGACTTTGAGTTCACAGGCAGCCACCTGACAGTGAGGAATGGCTACTCCTGTGTCCCCGTGGCTCTGGCCGAGGGCCTGGACATCAAACTGAACACGGCGGTGCGTCAGGTCCGATACACCGCCTCTGGTAAGTTTACAGGATATTTGTGGGTAGCTGCGCTTATGCTCGTTTGTCAATCTGTGTCTTTTCTTTTGTGTTGTCTGTCTGGGTGTGTCAGTCTGTGTATTCCTTTGTTCATGTGTTACCTGTTAGTGTGTGTGTGCGGTGGGAAACCTGTGTGTGCAGGGCCAAATGAATGCAGGGACTTACCAGGGCTGAAGCCCCTGGGCCAAGGTCTGTGGGGGGCCCAAGAGGCAAGCAATTATAACATTGAGGAAATACAGTGCATTTGGAAAGTATTCAGACCCCTTCACTTTTTACACTTTGTTACATAACAGCCTTATTCTAAAATGTATTAAGTAGTTGTTTCCTTGATCAATCTACACACAATACCCCATAAATGACAAGTGAAAGGTTTTTTTTTTCCGTTTTTTTTCCCCCAAGTGGTTAAAAAAAGGTTTAAAAAAAACTGATTTACATTTAAGTAAATATTCAGACCCTTTACTCGGTACTATGTTGAAGCACCTTTTTGGCAGCGATTACAGCTTCATGTTTTCTTGGGTATGACACTACAAGCTCGGCACACCTGTATTTTGGGAGTTTCTCCCATCCTCCGCCGATCCGCTCAGGCACTGTCATGTTGGATGGGGAGCGTCGCTGCACAGCTAATTTTCGGTCTCTCTAGAGGTGTTCATGTCCGAGCTCTTGCTGTGTCAGTCAAGGATATTCAGAGACTTGTCCCAAAGCCACTCCTGCATTGTATTAGCTGTGTGCTTAGGGTCGTTGTCCTGTTGAAAGGTGAACCTTCACCCCAGTCTGAGATCCTGAGTACTCTGGAGCAGGTTTTCATCAAGGATCTCACAGTACTTTACTCCATATTTCCTTCGATCCTGACAAGTTTCCCAGTCCCTGCTGCTGTTAAACATCCCCACAGCATGACGCTGCCACCACCATGCTTCACTGTAGGGATGGTTCCTGGTTTCGTCCAGACGTGACACTTGGCAGAGTTCATGCCAGAGTTCAATCTTGGTTTCATCAAACCAAGAATCTTGTTTCTAATGGTCTGAGTCCTTTAGGTGCCTTTTGGCAAACTCCAAGCGGGCTGTCATGTCTTACTGAATGAGCTCTGTCTGGCCACTCTACCATAAAGGCCTGTTTGGTGGAGTGCTGCAGAGATGCTTGTCCTTCTGGAAGGTTCTCCCATTTCCACAGGGGAACTCTGGAGCTCTGTCAGAGTGACCATTGGGTTCTTGGTCACCTCCCTCAGTTTGGCCTGGCGGCCAGCTCTAGGAAGAGTCTTGGTGGTTCTAAACTTCTTTAATTTAAAAATGGAGGCCACAGTGTTCTTGGACCTTTTTTTTAATGCCCTGAAACTTCTTGGTACCCTCCGTCAGATCTGTTTCTCGACACTCCTGTGTCCGAGCTCTACGGACAATTCCTTCGACCTCATTGCTTGATTATTTATTTTTTGCTCTGACATGTACTGTCAACTGTGGGACCTTTTTTAAAAAATGTTTATATAGACCGGTGTTTGGACAGGCAATCAATTGAATTTACCACAGGCGGACTTCAAGTTGTAGAAACATCTCAAACATGGTCAATGGGATCAGGATGCACCTGAACTCAATTTTGAGTCTCATAACAAAGGGTCTGAATACTTAAGGTATTTCTGCTTTTTATATGATTTTATATTAATGCACACACTGAACAAAAATATATAAATACAACATGTTAAGTGTTGGTCCCATGTTTCATGAGCTGAAATAACAGATTGCAGAAATTTAACATCCCTGTTATTGAGTATTTCTCCTTTGCCAAGATAATCCACTGACCTGACAGGTGTGGCATATCAAGAAACTCATTAAACGGCATGATCATTACTCAGGTCCACCTTGTGCTCGGGACAATAAAATGCCACTCTAAAATGTGCAGTTTTGACACACACACACAAATGTCTCAGGTTGAGGGAGCATGCAACTGGACGACGAACACATTTTATCGATGACAGTTTGAATACACAGATACCGTGACGAAGTCCATTGTCGGCCATTCATACACTGCCATCACCTCATTTTTCATTGGGATAATGCACGGCCCCATGTCACAAGGACCTGTACACAATTCCTGGAAGCTGAAAATGTCTCAGTTCTTCCATGGCCTGCATACTCACCAGACATGTCACCCATTGAGCCTCTTATTGAGCCTCTTTGGGATGCTTTGGGATACTTGTAGGACAGCGTTTTCCAGTTCCCGCCAATATCCAGCAACTTCCCACCGTCATTGAGTGGGACAACATTCCACAGGCCACAATCAGCATCCTGATCAACTCTATGCGAAGGAGATGTCTCATTGCATGAGGCAAATGGTGGTCCCACCAGATACTGACTGGTTTTCGAGTCTACACCCTACCTTTTTTCTTTTTAAGGGTATCTGTGACCAACAGATGCATATGTGAAATCCGTAGGTTAGTGCCTAATGATTTCTTTATTTTTTATTGACTCATTTCCTTTCTTTGAAATTGTTGCATTTTTATATTGCCCCCCTAATATTGTACAATCTGTTGCTTCTTTGCCCTTGGCTATTTTGTTTGAATTCAATTTGTGTTGTATTAAAAATTATTCAGCTTATGTCTTTTGTCATGTAAATGACATAGTATTGCATGAAATGCGTTTTTAAAAGGCAGCTTTTTATTTGGACCCTTCAACAACAACAATCCCATGTGTGGTAACCCTAAAATGCCTCTGCTGAACTGTAGCCTATGGCACATGGCAAATATTATGGCTTTATTATAAAGGGCCTTCTTCAACAGGAAATGTACCAAGCATCGAATTGCATCTGGTGCACAGATTTGTTTTGTGGGGGGGGTGTTGTTGTTTGACTAATTGCGTGTATGTCTCTCGGATCTCCAGGCTGTGAGGTGATTGCGGTGAACACACGCTCCACCACTCAGACATTCATTTACAAGTGCGACGCGGTTCTATGCACCCTACCCCTGGGTGTCATGAAGCAACAGCCCCCTGCCGTACAGTTTGTTCCCCCCCTGCCCGAGTGGAAGACCTCTGCTATCCAGAGGATGGGCTTTGGCAACCTCAACAAGGTACGGAACACCCCTCCACTTGGCTTTGTCACACTTATTTTAGGTGTTTATCCATGTGGATTGAGATGAATGTAAGACTTGAGACTTGCTGCTGTACAAATCTATGTCTAAAAGAAAAAAGCCTCTTTGCTCACTTGTTAGGAAGCAAAGTAAAATCATAGATATTTCCTGCTGTCAAGACATGTATTTCCCTCATTCACTCACCCTGTTAATTCCTTAGCATCCTGAGGCACCACTTTGCGTCCAGCATGAATCAGCCCAGGTGTTTTGTACATAATACACAGTGCAAAAAAACAATGTTACCCCTCTCTCCAAAATAGCATTTTATCCTAGTTTATGTCAGCCCTGGGAGGGAGAGTTGGGGAGTGTGAGTGAGGGTTTTGTCAATCTGTTAGTAATCAGATCAGAATCCAATCTCCACTTTCTCCCTCCCTCTTTTCTCACTAAGCCCCAATGTGCATCATTCTACTGCAGAGTTTCTATCTCCTAATTCGGCTGCAGCAGAAAATGCTGCATCATTATGCAATGTGGGACCTGTTTGTGGTGCCTCGTGGCCACCAGAGGGAGCGCTGCCTCTGGATCCAATTGAATAGAGCCTAAACTCCACAACCTTTTTATCAGCAAAACACCCTAATGACAGCATTTTGTAATCTGAATTATTTTTTGTGTGAAGTGGGTCTTAAACAAATTAGACAAATATAGAACAGTCGGTTGGAACCATAGAACCGCTATCTAATTCTGTGTTTAGTGCAATGATGAAATGCAGTCGCTCAGGCTTCTCACATTTGGTGAAGTTCCATCTTTCCCTCGGGTGTCTCTTATGAAACCGTTCTCTTCTGATTCGTCCGACTCTTCAGGGTTCTTTCCATATAGTGAGCCGTGCCAGATCACTAGCATCATCAGAAAGGCCTAGAGCTCAGAATTCCTCCCAGTCTCCATGCTCCGACCTGTTTTTGTTACCTCGCCACAGGCCACCAAACCAGACTTATTGCCCAACTCCAAACTTTGCCTGGGAAACTGCCCTGACTAGATTAGTATGTGTTTTTGGTATGTGTTGAATCACTCATGCTGATATTGTGTGTCCCTCCCGTCACTAGGTGGTGCTGTGCTTTGACCGTGTCTTCTGGGACCCTAGTGTGAACCTGTTTGGCCATGTGGGCAGCACGACAGCCAGCAGGGGAGAACTCTTCCTCTTCTGGAACCTCTACAAAGGTGAGCACAGTGAACCAGGCGATTCTCTCAACACTGTGGCAATTGGGATCTTTCTCAATCAAATGTAGTTTAAAAAGGCCTTTTTACATCAGCAGTTGTTTTAAGTGCTTTACAGATACCCAGCCTGAAACTCCAAAGAGTAAGCAAGGAAGAAGCACAGTGGCTTGGGGGAAAAACTCCTGTTTTCTTAGATTTAAATGTTTGTCCTTTCATCTCCTTCATTGCACTGATCTGAAAGAACTGACCAGGTAAAAGGCGGCCTAATGATGATCTTCTTCCACCATGTAGTTTTCAATTGTCAAGTTGTCCACAGTGCAGATAAAAGGGAGGACGCAAGGAGAGGCTGGATTTGTAAGCAATTGAGATCGAGACGTGGTGGCATTTTGGATGAAGTCACCCATTTTGACTTGGGCAGTATTTCATTCACCTATGCCTCTGAAGTTTATCAATGTGTTCCCCCCCAGCCCCCATACTGCTGGCACTGATGGCAGGAGAGGCGGCTGGCATCATGGAGAACATCAGTGATGATGTCATCGTCGGACGCTGCCTCGCCATCCTCAAAGGCATCTTTGGAAGCAGTGCAGTACCGCAGGCATGTGCGAATTGGCTTTCTTTGGACATAGAAATAGAATTACACTCAATATGGCTGCTGGTCCACCCATCACGGAATGTTGACTTGAATCAGAATTTTTGTTCTAGTTATGTTTCTATGAGTCCTCTCAAACCACCAGTCAAATACGTCATGAAAAAAGGTGTCATGTAAGCTAATCATATGTAGTTATTCATGTTGATTAGCTTTGGAACTGTTTAGTATTTATCAACCATATTTACTGGAATCTGATATCGGCATGGAAACTCACCGCTGTTTGTTGTCACGGCAGCCCAAGGAAACAGTGGTGACGCGTTGGCGTGCCGACCCCTGGGCGCGGGGCTCCTACTCGTACGTGGCGGCCGGTTCCTCTGGTAACGACTATGACCTCATGGCCCAGCCCATCACCCCTGGCCCCGCCATACCCGGAGCGTCACAGGTAACACATCTGACCACTGTGATACATTACGAGACAGTTTCCCGGATAGACATTAAACTCCTGGGTCAATAAGCATGCTGTGGAGAATCTCCTTTAAAAGTGCTTTCTGGTCCAGGACTAGTCTAAGTCTGTGCCCGTGAAACGGTACTCTATACACCAGGATCCTGGGACCACTTCACATTTCCACAAAAAATGTTATGACAAGACCTGGGGGGGAATTCCCCCAATGTCGCTCTAATGCAATTCCACAATATACACAACATGCGCAGCAGCAAATTGGCCAAAAATGTAATAGCACCTTATCCCGAACAGGTTATCCCATGGAAGCCTTTAGCCTAACGTAGTTATTTCACACACAGTTGTCATAAATTCAAAGCACACTGAAAATTCTATCCTTTTCCAACCCAATCCCAGTGAGCTGAAGACTGAGCCATAGTCCGACATCACAAAAATTAAATGAACCTGAACATTTTGAGAAAACCGTAGGGTATACGGTGCCTTCAAAGTATTCACACCCCTTTTTCAACATTTTGCTGTGTTACAGCCTGAATTTAAAATGGATTAAACTGATATGTTTTGTCACTGGCCTACACACAATACCCCATAATGTCAGTGGAATTTGAACTTTTTTTACCAATTTATTAATGAAATGCTGAAATGTCTGGAGGCAACTATTTAACCCCCAAAGTTCAAGACAACACATTTGCTTAACAAGCCAGATAAATTGAATGGGCTCTGTGTGCAATAAATGTTTAACATGATTTTTGAATGACTACCTCATCTCTGTACCCCACACATAAAATGATTTATGTAAGTCCCTCAGTCGAGCAGTGAATTTCAAACACAGATTCAACCACAAAGACCAGGGAGGTTTTCCATTGCCTTGCAAAGGGCAGACATTGAATATCCCTTTGAGCATGGTGAAGTTATTAATTACACTTTAGATGGTGTATCAATACACCCAGTCACTACAAAGATACAGGCGTCCTTCCTCAGTTGTCGGAGAGGAAAGAAACCGTTCAGGGATTTCACTCTGAAGCCAGTGGTGACTTTAAAACAGTTGCAGAGTTTAATGGCTGTGATAGGAAAAAACTAAGGATGGATCAACATTGTAGTTACTTCACAATACTAACCCATTTGACGGAGTGAAAAAAAGGAACATGTACAGAATACGAATATTCTGAAACATGCATCCTGTTTGCAATGTGGTAAAGCAATTCACTTTATTTCCTGATTACAAAGTGTTATGTTTGGGGCAAATCCAATACAACACATTACTCAGTACCACTCTCTCCATCATGTTGTGGGTATGCTTGTAATTGTTTAGGACTGAGGAGTTATTCAGGTTGAAAAAAAAAATGTAATGGTGCTAAGCACAGGCAAAATCCAAGAGGAAAACTTGGTTCTGTCTGTTTTCCACCAGACACTGAGAGATGAAGACATTGAATGATCCTGAGTGGCCTAGTTAGTCTGCTTGAAAAGCTATGGCAAGACTTGTAAATGGTTGTCTAGCAACGATCAACAACCAATTTGACAGAGCTTGAAGAATTTTGAAAATATTATGTGCAAAGCTCTTAGACTTTACCCAGAAAGACTGTAATCGCTGCCGAAGGGGATTCTAACATGTATTGACTCAAGTGTGAATACTTACTTTAAATGATTTATTTCTGTATTTCATTTTCAATACATTTTCTAATATTTCTAAAAGCATGTTTTCACTTTGTCATTATCGGGTGTTGCGTGAGAAATTGAGTGGAGAAAGTCGAGGGCTATGAATGCTTTCTGAAGGCACTGTATTAATTTAAACTAGAGTGGAGGACAACGTGGCGGATGTGGGCGGCAGCAGAGTAAGGAGACGAAACAGCCTTTGGGCATAGAAAAAGTGCAGAGAGAAACTATTTAGTTATGAACTGAAGGCTGAACATTTTGGAGTAAAGTAGGCTAATGCAATTGAAGGCATGTATCAAATTCTTCCTTTTACTGAAATTCCCAAAGTCCTATCCAAATATTTAAAGCAATGTGTGTGTGATCTCCTAGATTATCATTCAGGCACCGTTTTGATTGGGACAGTGCGCTGCTTTGAGACAATCGTGGGGGACTCTAGATAACTAAACTGACATGGATTGATTTTTCACTGCATCTCTGTTTGGATATTCGGTAACAATTAGGTTGGGGAGGTGAGCGCTAATGATCACATTTTCTAGTTTGATCATATGTTAACTGATCAGAACATTTTGCTATCACGTTTATACAAGTGGATTTTGTTCTTCAGCGTGTCCTACTCATGACCAAAAAGCCTGTGACTTCTCTGATAATCAATCAATGTTTATATATATATTTTTTTGTTTCACTGAATCGGTCTGTAGATGTGGTTAATTGATCTCTGGCTGGACGGGTGGAAGTGGTAGCTTATTTGTTTGCTCATCTATCGTCCCAATCTGACTGAAACCCAAAATCTTGAAAAAAAGGACCCAAAAAAGTCCTTACTTTGCTCTGTATTATCAAAGCACGTCTCGCCTGTGTATGTCAAAATACTGCTGTAACATTTCACCCGCTTCTCTGCTCTGTCTCATGCTGCTGCCCATAATATGAGCGCTTCGGTAGGGAAGGTTTGATCAACAAATATCAGAACAGAGTTGGTCACCGTTAAGATACGTTGATATTTAAACAATTTCCTTATAAACAAAGACGATAACACCCCCCCCCCCCCCCTCCCATCTGAATCATTAAACGGCCCGTTGCTCTAAGCCAATGAGAATGTTGAATATTACCACACGCTAGAAAGTCGCTCTGCACATTTCATGCATTTTTTGGGGTCAATCCCATTCACTAAACCACCAGAGCATGTGTGCAAATCTCATCCTCCTTAGCCAACCCACAATTATTTGACCAAACCGAGTGGTTCCCGACAGATGTTTTAGGGTCGTTCTGATGTTGACACACTAATTGACGGGAACACTCAAATTTATGTTTGGGATGATGAGTTTGTCGTTTTGATGGTTTTGTTTTTTTTCTCTCCCCATTTCTTTTCGCAGCCTGTCCCTCGTCTGTTCTTCGCTGGGGAGCACACTATCCGGAATTACCCGGCCACGGTGCATGGTGCCCTGCTCAGCGGCCTGCGAGAGGCGGGACGCATCGCAGACCAGTTCCTGGGCGCCATGTACACCCTCCCCCGACAGGCCACTCCCACCACCGCCCTTCAGCCCTCCCCCAGCGTCTAGACCCCTTTCCCTTTACAATGTCCTTCCATGTTCAAGTGATGTCAGTGACTCCTGTTAACAAAGACTCTTTAGATGTAAAGAATGTGTTTTTGTTTTAACCCCACCAATGCTAATATATGGACAGAACAGTGAAACCCCAATGTACATTCCCAAAGGACAAGCCAGCACCAGCACATTACTTAGCCTGTTCTTGTCCCCTTAATGACTACATCCACCACCACCTCACTAAGTCAATGCTGTGAGTCCTCATAGCTGATGCAGCTGGGTGGAACCTTCAATGGAAGTCTCAGGTGGTTCAGTCTCCCTTCCGGTTCTGCTAGCTAACCTCTGTGCTGATAGAGGGTGATCAGTCATGGATGAGGGTAGGCATTGGCCTATTTGGATGGACCAGGGTCTACTATGAGCAGGGTAGCCAGATCCTACCCCAGTAGGATGACACTAGTGTCATAGCTGACCTTGTTCCAGCGATAAAGATGGATGGGCTGAAGAGGAGGAACATCAGAGGGCAGCCGATCAAACGCTGCTCCCTACCTACTGTACTTGTAAAGGGCAGGTGTGCTGCGCTATCTAGCAACACAATTGCACTCACTCCCATTGAAACGCTAGTTGCTGCAATGTTGTAGCCTACAGGTGCATTGTATTGATTATTTTAAGGCTACTGTCGTTAATGTTAGTTGTATGCCTCCTGCTGAAGAGGACCTGTACCATGTAGGGTTGGAGTAAAGAAAAGTTTGTATTGAAATGCAAAAATATGATTTGAGTGAGAAATTCCAGTTGTGAATGTTTTTTGATATTTTGTTGTCATTGCATACTTAAAAAAAAACTTGTCGTTTGGGTATAAAAATAAATGCGTCTTGCCATCTTGTGTGTCAAGAGAACTAGTTTCTTATTGAACAAGTTCAGATGGTATCTGCAGTGTTTCATCCCTAGTTAACACAATCCAGGTAGTTATGAGTGGAGGAGACAACTTCTCCTGAAGTGTACACTCGTTCACTACCCACAAATCTAAAAGCATTGGATTGTAGGCATGGGCTAGTGGGAGTTTCTGCCATATTTATACCAGTAAGTTCCTTTTAAAATCCATATAGGGATGTGAACATGTGCAGACTTTGGGAGGAAGGAGAGATAATTGGGACTCCCCACTAGCCACACATCTCTGACCTGGGTGGCCACAGTATTTTATGTAGTGTTGACTCCCTGTCCTCTTCCTGACCATTGGCCTGCTCCCTGGAGCGTGTGGTGGCTGTGACAGGCTTTGCCAGCTTACGCCATTGTAGGGGTCTGATGGACCAATGGAAAAATTGCACTGGGAAGTTTGGGAACATAGCTCAATGCCAATATCAGAGGGATTTTTCCTGTGCAAAGAACTGTGGACCACAGCGGTTTGACTTAACTATAGTAACTTTGGTTGGAAATGTATTGAAATAGCTCAAGGTTGGCACTGGGTTATTTCCATGTGTGGTTTACCATGGGGCTCAGGGTGGCTGGTGGGCTTTGTATTATCTATACACACACAGTTTTCATTGGAGTTCAGAACTTTCTTCTCCTATGGGCAGGTGTATGTCTCCCTACTTGCGAGATATGTTACACAAAGCTTTGAAGGAGGCTGCCTTCAGCGTGTCTGAACAAATCTCCAACAGGCATGTGACTCACACAGCAGCCTGTACAGAGGTAGGGTGGAAATGTACCCAGACTCTTGTCACGTGACAGTTCCAAGAATCAGCTAGAGGTATCAAACTCATTCCATGGGAGGCCTAGTTTTTTTTCTTCATTTTAATTAAGACCGACAACCATGTGAGGGTGGTTCCTTGCTAATTCAGTGACCGTAATTCCAAGTACATAGGAGTGAAAACCCGCAGACATTCGGCCCTCCATGGAATGAGTTTGACACGTGGCCTACACTATTGATACTCAAACCCAAGTCAGGATGATAGTAGAATTGATGGAAAAGCCTTAGGAGATCACATTGTAGTAGATGCCAAAAGGCAGGTACTAACATGTTGCAAGAGTCATGTAAGCTTACATTCATTTTAGTATCTGGAACCACTTGAAACACCTGCAGTCACATCCGCATAACAACCTGTTTTAACAATTTAGCGATATTTACTAAATTAAACTGCTAAGGTTTTCATGTTGAAATGGAGTTCTCTTTCTCTGTACCAACTTGCATAATTACCATTTTGCAGTGATTTATTTGCATGCTTGACTTCACACATACTATTTAGGTCACCCATGCCAGTATACTCATAGGAAAAAAAAGTCCGTCCCTCCCTAGGACATGACCTTTTGAGAAATGATGACCTTGAATGAGACCTTTTAACTAGGTCCATATCCATAAAGCATATAAGTAGGAGTGATGATCTAGGATCAGGTTGGCCTTTCAGATCCAAATTGATACGATTATATCGACAGGTGGGGGGTCCTGATCAGCAATCCTACTCAGATATTTTGCGGATACGGGCCTTGATTTAGGGCTAGATTCAATCCGTAGCACTAAAGATCCACGCGACAGCACGATTGAAATTTAAAGGCAATGTTCCCTCGTTCGCGAAGACTGCATTTACTGTAAACACTTCATATGGCGTCTCAATGGGAATTTACCTTTAAAAATTTCAATCGCACCACGGATTGAATCAAGGCTTTAACCTACTCAGTGGTCCCCACACTCAGGTTACAACGGTTTTGATTTTTTGTTGTTGTGTGCAGACAAACTCATAAGAAATATCCATGCTATCACAACTTGTGTCAAATGCACTCATTTGGATAGCCCAGATTGCGCATACTATCACATTTGTTGATAAGCAACTGCTGGTTAGGGTTAAGTTAATGGTTAGGACACGATTAAAGGTGAGTAGAGAGTTGAAATGTTACTGACAGTCCATCTGTAGGATGCGCTACAGACCATTCAAATAAAGTGCCACCCATTAGTCTGAGCTAGGCCAACCCATCAAGTTTGCAGCCGACGTGACTGAGCCAAGCCACCAGCCCCACTATAACCCTGTCACTAGACCTGCTTGATGCAAGACTGTCGGGGAACAATCCTACTAGCCTTCTCACAGCCAGGCAGTGCTGTTTAATAGCAAGGTGAGTGTGCTGACTGGGCATTCCACAAGGGCTTGTGGTTTCCACGTCGTCAAAAGCCTCTCTTTAGCCAAGTCTCAATTGCAGGTGATATAAAAGCAATGGAATTGTTGCTCTCGCCCAAAACACACTCGCGTGCAGTGCACTCGCACGTGCTAGGGAGTGGCGCTGTCAAATCCAAGCATGCAGAGGCCTCGAAACAAAAATGTAAAAACCTAAAAACACTGTCGAGTGGACTGTTACACTTTCCCGTAACACAGAGGCATACACAGTACAGGTGCAAAGTATAGTCGACACGGACACAAAAACAAGGTTACAAACAAGTTGCTTTTTTTATTTGATTGGAATACATAGTCCGCTGTACAGTTGGCAGCTTTGAGAGACCTACATGCAGGACTGCGGGAAGGTTAAACATGCACAAATGTATTATTACTCGAGGACAGAAAAGCATCCCGCACCGTTTTGCTGTGTATTACCGACACAGAAAAGCTTGGCGCAGCGACGCCCAGAATAACCTTTTTGATCTGATTTCATAACGTACATTTCTCTCTTCGTTACAACGGTCAGTCCACCCCCACCCCCATTTCAGAAGCATTTCTATCCATCTATAAACACACTGCAATATAAAAACATGACTTCCAACCCCCCCTAGTTGATTGTACAGGCCAAATTCCCCTGTGTGTGTGGGAGTGGGAGTGGGTGTGTGTTGGAGAATCTCCAGTTCTTTATAAGTATGTGTGTGTGTCTTGAGGCCTAAACATCTTTTTCTTTGGCAGCATTTGCAAACAGCACACAAGATGAACAAACCCTGAATTTATGGGGGGGTGGAACAGAGTAGCAAAAAACCTGGACCGACTGACTGATTCCTGAACCGCTAATAAAACAGGACGCCACATGGCAAATGACTTAAGACTGTTGACTCCTAGCAGACCCACTCCTGATCAAATGTACATTACTCTCATTCTTCAATGACTATGACACAAGGCTGGCTTCTGACATGTCTCTCTCCTCTTGCCATCTCATAGCTCAAGGTCATGAGACATCTCTCGCACTAAAACCAAAAAAGGGGAAAGTACTCTCCAGGAATGCATTAATGAGAAAGATGCATACAGTATCTAGCAAAAAATGAAATCCTTACAATCAATCAAAGAGGACAAACACTAAATATATTTCAATAAGGCCCACTTTACAAAATTACAAGATTTTCTTCAATAAAATCTATCTGATACAGCTTCCAAAATAAGACATCTTTTGTTTTACAAAACTGACACAAAAATAAGTGGGCGGGAAACAAAAGAAAAACCCTCAAATTGAATATTTCCCCTTATTTCAGCACAAATAGTCGAAGAGACAGGGTATCCATCTTGGAAAACACTGGCGCTGTCTCACGGACTGTCTACAGTCTACAACTCCTCACGCTATCGGACGAGTTGTTGCTTTCAATCAATTCCAATTTGGCCGGTGCAAAAAAAAACCACACACACACACACACACACACACACACACACTTTGATGACCATACATTCAGCAAAGAAAAATAATCACAAAGCAAAGAGTGGAATAAAATTGTCAGGGACACACGCAAAAGTGACTTTTGACAAAAGGGGGCTTACTTATGTAGGGTCTTAAGTTAAGTGCTGGTTAAGTGCAGATTACCGTTTCTGAAGTCCATTGACACCATGAACCCTCCAATTACAAAGGAGGCCTTTGAGGACCAATGCCAACTCATTCCAAAGAGCCATTTCCAGTCTCTGGCCTCCCTTCGTTTAAGTACATTCTCCGCTACTTTGTAAGAGAGGAAAAAACAATGACGTGTAAAATAACAGATGTTTATACACCAGAAGTTACAGAATGAGGAGAGTTAACCGTTCTGTTCTCATCTCAAAATGGTGGGAGGTTCTTCCTGTCTAAACCTAGTCTTTGTCCGATTTAGGTACGATAGGAGAATCTCCATACAGCAGTAATCTGAGCAGACAAAATATCTGTGATACTCACTATACCCAAACAGAGACATTTGGAGACTTCAGAACCATTGCCCTTTTGAAATCCTGCAATGCCTTATTTTCAATTCCAGCTGCGTGTGGAGCCTGGAAAGACTCCAAAACATCATTCGTTAATACCCAGTTTACACTTGAGGATGTTCTGTGGTAAGGGGTCCTGATGACACATCCTCTTCCCCAAATCAGAGCTCCTCAACGCACATCCACTCCTCTTGCTAACCCTTAGATGGGCATAGCGAGGCCATTCAGCAGTGGAAGTTATGGTAACGTTACAGTGAAGTGTTCATGTACACATGGGCCATGTAGGGGAGAAGTGGACGTGCATTTCTGCTGGGCGGGGGGGGGGGGGGGGGGGGGTGGAGTTTCAGCCTTGCCCTTTAAAAAACGTATTTCTTTGAAGCCCATCTCTGGGACGACCCTTGGAGAGCACATTAAACCTATGGTTTCCGACAGCTGCTGTCATCCCCCCCCCCCCCCGACTCCCCTCTGAGTGTAGGGGGGCAGGGGAGACTGTATGGCGGGGGAAGGGGTGCTGGCCTTGCATCATAGGATTAATGATATGATGATACCCGACCCATGGCGACGTACGTCTATGACCGTTGATGTGCACGTGTTCTGGGCTCTACTTTGACACGGAGCTCCGAAATCCGTACCTTCTTAAAAAGGAGCTGAAGCTCAATTGACCTACTATCAAAATATCCCCAGTGAGTGATTTGCATCGAGAGTCTGCACAGACACTCGAATATGAGCATTATACATAAATCCCTTGGCTATGATGGACAACAACCACTAGCATGTGGATTTTGGCACATCAGAGCAGGCCAGTTTTGACTGGACACCCATCGACTGCCTCTGTTTCGGGGCTAGTGCTGGACGCTGCCAAATCGTCTCGATTTCCCCCCCAGTATTTATAACCCTCCAAAGTCAAAGGGAAAGACGCGATTAGCTCCAGCCTTGACCTTCAACCTTTCGGTTACCCGGGAGCTGTATATCAGTGTCTGCTGGCAAGCTTTGGCAGCCTGTAAAATGGCTCTCAGAACTAGCATTGCTTATCACGGGCGTTAAGAATCAAGGCATTCTTGAGGTAGGGGAAGGAGGAGAGAAAGGGGGGAAACTGGAACCACTGTACTCTTCCCTTCTCAGAACCACTGTGCAGGACAGAAGTGACAAGGTCGGAAATACAGATTTGGAACGAGTGGCCGGCTGGCGGTCGTCATGCTGGTAACGGAGGAGGACTGGTCGCGGGGCCAAGTTGTCACGTAGCCCTTGGCACATCAGCCCAGGGCTTCTGAACAGCATCAAGCGGTGTGTGTTTGCACTAAACACATGTTCGCAGACGGGCCAGTAGCCGTGTAAGGGACCACATGGCAACACTAATGCTTTATGATGCTGAGCTGAGCTGAGCCGGAGCCCTTCTAACAGGCAAATCGAAAGGGCAGAACATTTTGGGCAGCGAACATATGTTTATGGGTCCCAAAACAAAACTTTTCGATTCAAAAGATTGGAAGTTCTTGGTATTTTCTGGAAAATGTTCTTCTATAAAATATTCTCTCCAAATGTAAAAATCTTTGCAAATGTGTAATGAGCATTCCTTATACTTCCTCTCATAATTCTAGACCAGGAATATCACACACACAGCATTGACAGTAAGTGGAGGAACAATTATTTAAAAAGGTAAACACGTAAATTGCTAGCTAGCAGGAGGGTAATTGCACCTCCAATTTCCACAGGGTTAGGGGAATACAAGGTGGTGATTTCAGGGTCGGGGGTCATTATTTTTGTATTCTGTGTGATGACTTCTTCCATTTCCCATTCTCAATACGCTATGAAATCTAAAAAGGCCTGTAAATGATAGGTCCCCATCACCAAACTGCAAAGTTCAATGAAAAATAGGTATATGCATTTTGTAGTAAATAATTAATAAATATGAAAGCTACAGTGAAAATGCTGGTTGGCTGGTACTATACAGGTAAAGCTAAACTACAACAACTGACCGGTATCATGGGGAAACTCCTACCTCTCTGGTCAATCTCGCATAGGAAACTTGAGATCTGACTGGCGAGACCTCTAAGAGAACTAGTGAACAAGCTGGCCGTAGAACGATACGAACCGTATTAACACCTGTATCATTCTGGATCCCAACGTCCTAGTCATCGCATGGCGTAATAATACAGTGACTCTCCAATAGGATCTGAGGGGGGAGGTTAATTAGCTCTTTTGTTTTACAATGACAGGCAAGCCAACAAGCAAAGGTCATTCTCAGGTTCAGCTGCCATTCCTGAAGCGATATGGTACCCCTCCTACCAGAGTTTGTAGTTAGGAGTTTAGAGTTCACAGAGTATTGCCTGTATGAGTATTGCAGTGTGTATATGTAAGAGTATATCAGACCTCAAAACTAGGCTGGTGGTGTTTCTATGGCACCCCCATGATTTCTAGGTTTCTGGCCAGAGTGACACCAAACCCTCCCTTATCCAACAACAAAAAGTCCAGTTTTAATATTAAAACAAAATACATTTATATAGAAAAAAAAAGAAAAAAAGGTTGAGTTGAGACGATTCGCACTGCGAACCCAGTCGCGTACATTTGGACTGATTGTTCCTTGTGGATATTGGACAACACGAGCCCAATGCCTTGCTTCCTGTGCTGGATTGGCTGTTCACAGCAGCGCTGCAGAGTTTACAAACAGATCCAGGTCAGCAGTTCCAGTCGGAGCCTCCATTCTGTGTCCAGTCCAGGGAGGGAGGTGTGCTGAAGCAAAGCACCCTAGGAATAGTAGTCCTCTTCCAGATGACTAATATTCAGTATATGACCCCCCCCCCCAAGCTAAAATACATGCATTCAATTATTAATTGAGTGCAGACAAAAGGGGTGGACCTTCTTTTATGCCATTTGTCCAAACAGACAAATGGGGGGGGGGGGGGGGGGTGATGGTGAGCAACAGGAAGTGAATGACTGAGAAACAAAATGAAGCACAATTTGAAGGTTTGATCAAAGTCCTTGGCTATCAACGTCCGTAATGCTTAGGTACTGGTGTTGAAGACGATATGTTGTATGCAGCCTATAAGTAAATAAGAATGTGCATCTACGACAGGGTCCTTATCTTTGTTGTTCTTAAAGCAGAGGGCATGCAGGAGGCACACAACTTCAAAAATGCTCCTCTTATACAGTACGTAGAAACATGCAAACTTCCGCAAAGCCCTACATTCAAACCTCTTTTAGGCCGACATTATGCATTCTCTGGGACGATAGTCATGTTTTGTGGGTTTAAAATGGCTTTAGGTGTGCGTCTGTGTGTGTGCGCAATGTGCAAAATAAAACCCTGCAAAAATGCTATGGTTGTCGGTAAAGAACGACCAATAGTCGGTCGGGACAATATTTTGTGCCGATATTAGCCTTTCCTATTCTATCGGCGCAGCCGGTTTCCCCTTTAAAGCCTCAGCGCACTTGCCTCTCGTGTGAAACTCCTGCAAGCCGGCACCGCCCATTGCTAGTTAGCCTGTCCTCAAGAAACCTCTGGGATGCTTGCTAGCTACCCACTCATGCTGCATATAAATTTAGCACACTTGAATAGTGCCACATGGAATGTAGAAATGTTTAGTGTTAATTTACTGTTCGGCAAAACAATGTCCATACAGACTGCAGCACTTTACAAAGCAACATACCAATAGCTAGTGTTCATAAAGACAACTTTGCTAACGTCAGTTCACTACCCTAGAACTTTATTTGTGGTAGCTACCATAAAGCAAAACATGCTCATTTCAAAGCTGATTGTCACCAAAAAGTTGGGTTAATAATTCACTGCTAAATGACTACGTGAGTGGCCAGTGGTTTCTTCTCTCGAACTGCCTGGCTACATGAGTCCTGAGTGGTGAATTTTCTCTTAAAAAGGTGCTACACCTCGAATTTCTCCCAAGTTGGAAGCTAGTTGAATTGTAACAGCACTCGGCCGCATTCAAAACAAATCTCCCCCTCCCTAGCATCCCATTTCCCCATAACAAGGCGGAGGCTCACACTTTACTTCTCACACCTTTAACTTTTGGTTTTCGTCCACCAGCTTCAAACAACTGGAAAAAATATATTTTTTGTTTTTGAAAAGATATTTCACAGCGATTTAGATGGTACAATGATTCCCTACACCAGTGGTCACCAACCGGTCGATTGCGAGCGACTGGTTGATCTCCAAGCATTTCTAGTCAATCACCAAACATTTCTGTAAAAAAACAATGATAATGTTCCTATTTCTATTTTTTTTTATTGGTTTCTCGCTGTTGACGGTAAGTTTACCTGATTCAGCAGCCCTAGCGATGGGAAGGCAAATTAATCCCATTTTGAACCACTTCATGTGTCAAAGTAGAACGCCGACCTACCCGGCAGGCCCAGAAAGCAATTCAAGTGCACCTATAGGCCTACCGATGTCTAATCAGATCACTGCTCAGATCACTGCACTGTTTCCCCGAGCAATAGACTGTAAAAGAAGCAAAGTTGATACTGTGAGATTTCAAAAAAACATTTAAAACCATGAACTAGAGAGACTCAACAAATACATCAAAGAGTTTCTGTTTTTATGAGTAAGTTCATGTCTAAGTTGCTATTCAGCACTGTCAACACACTGTTCAACACATTTTATAAGCCATAAAATGCACTTTCTCCCTACTTCCACTCACGCTACAACCAGTACTGCTGCTGCAATAAATGAGTACAGCAAAGCTTGCGTTGTTATTATTAGTGGCTTGTCTTTTTTAATATCAAGGAATATTTAACTTTCTCTGGCAACATGGAATATTGCATGAAGCGGAAATAATGCAGTGCGACTTGAGTTTCGCCATCAGATGGAAGACTGTGTCCCATTTTCACAGCAGAGGGAGGGAGAGCGAAGGGATGGTGAGTCGGGCGAGGGTCAACCTCACCGCTGCTCGCTCCCTCCTCAGACTGACCAATAGATCCAGGCAATCAGTCAGCCTCTCAAGTAATACGACAAATGATCTATTACCGGTGTGATCATATACCTATAATTCCAAAACGAGAAGAACAACATTGGCACGGCAATTCAAGCATAGTCCATATGCAGTGATAATGTATTGGGCCTATAGCCTACTGCACAAACCTCATTGCTACATAACCGTTTTTTAATTGGTTAATGTTGCACAGGCGTACGTTTTTTTAAAGCCATGTTAAAAAAAAGAGCGGTAGATCTCGGCTTGCATTTTTTACTCAAGGTGATCTCGACTCAGAAAATGTTGGTGACCACTGCCATACACTGTTAAGTGCTTGTTTTCTCACAAACTGAAATTGAGCGAAAAGTGTAGAATTTTAACAACCAGTAAATGACGGAGCAACTTCGACATTGTCCGATTGACCCCTTTTCCACTAGATAACACAGCCACAAAGTCAAAACAGCTTTCCCATTTTGACAACAGATGCAGCTCTGGCGGGAGAAATCACTAGGCGAATATCACAGCCAATCACAACACTGGCGGATAAGTAATCCTGTGAAACACTATCATTCCACTCTATTATGAACATTTTCTGTAATTACAATGCAACAATTCAGAAAAATCCTATGTGTAGCACCTTTAAAGAGACGTCTTTATAAAAGAAGACAATAGGCTACTTCTATTAACATTTTGTTTATCACTAGACCTAACAGGGTTTGGTAGACTACTTTCTAAATGGAATGTGTTACAGTTACCTGTCCAAAATTGTAATCAGTAACAATATGATTACTTTCAGTTACTTTTGGATTACTTTTCTCTTAAGAGGCATGCGAAGAAGACAAAAAGGATCCATCAAACACATTTGGTGTGTCATCATAGTGGTCTCTGACTTCTGGTCAGACTCCCTCAAGTGGAACAAACTTAACACTTGCACCTTTTTTCAATGATTCATTGAATGTCATTGAAAAACAGAACGGTATCACAATGTATGCTTTTCCTACAAACATCATTTCTGAATTTAAAAGTAATCAAGTTTACTCCTAAACCCTGAGGCTAACATGGTCCCAAATGGAAGGGATACAGATTGTCATCTGTAGACCCATAGATCATTGAAATGAGCCCAAATTAGTTCAAAAGCTGAATGCATGCAGTCTTATTGGGTATGATTTGACCTGTATTGTGAGTAGACAAGCCAATGCCATCTTGATTTACCTAGTTTATCAAGAGATTAAGCATTCAAAACAATGATTACCATTATGTTATGTAGATAGATTTTTTTTTTTTAAAGTACAATTGATTGTATAATTGATTTATGGCTGTCTCTGGGAATTTATAAAAATGCTAAAATTGAATTATATTCATTATCGGCATAAAATATTGTCCATCGGCCTCCTTGACCTCCAATAATCAGTATCAGTATATGGGTTAATTTGGTCGTTCTCTAGTTGTCAGTATAAAGCAAACGCATGGTCTAAGCGCTCATCAAATTAAGTTTGAATAAATCAAAGATCAGAGTAGATTTATTTTTAATCCAAGTAATTCGCTCTCCGTTTCTGGTCACATGGGTACATCCTTTGTGCAGCTCCGCTGGGAAGTTCCAAAGTGAGGTCTTGTAACGGTCCACTCCGAAAGACAACAAACCCTTCCTTCCTGTGTCTCTCCTCTTCTCCCCCCCACACACACACACACGCACACCTCTAGGCCCAGTCACCCAAGTGATCATCTCTCCCTTGTCGAGTCTGAGGAACACATTATAATACAGCTGGTAGGAGAAGATGCGGAAGAGGATACATTCACTGGTGGTGAGGTCCACACCAGAGCGATACTGTATATGGGCATATTATAATACAGCTGGTAGGAGAAGATGTGGAAGAGGATACATTCACTGGTGGTGAGGTCCACACCAGAGCGATACTGTATATGGGCATATTATAATACAGCTGGTAGGAGAAGATGCGGAAGAGGATACATTCACTGGTGGTGAGGTCCACACCAGAGCGATACTGTATATGGGCATATTATAATACAACTGATGTTGTGTCTGTGCAAATGGAAGGGTGTGGTTGAAGGTTTCAGAGGGCGGCCATCTTGTTTTTGCACTCCGAGAAGCATGGGTAGGTGCTGGACAGGGACTTGAGAGTTGTTATTCTTCTGTATGGCTGTGACTGCTGTTGCTCGGGGATTTAGATATGCTTGATACAGTACATTTCTCCTTGTTGAGGGGCTCCAAGCAGTTTGGGGGCATGGAGAGCTCTGGGAAAAAAAAAAGAGTGCACAAGTCGTATACTAAGAGAGGGCTGGGCGGCGTCATTCGAGTAGGAGTAAAACTTATACTTCCTTTGATTAAAGTAAGAAGTGCAGTCAAGCAGTCACTAGTGGCTCAGTCTGGAGTCACATTTTTATCCTCTGACGGAGTTCTAAAAAGATTCCCACCATAAAAATACAGTAGTTGTAATAGTCATGGCTATTACACAGTTTCAGTGAGATGAGAAGATAATCTTTCATGTTATCGTCAGGTGATAACACTATACAGTATCAACCTGTATACACTTTATCAGAAACTATACAAAAATTAAAAGATACTCTTGTTAATTAGAAAGCAGGCTCCTCTGACATGTCGCTCTGGATAAATGACAAAAATGTCAAATGTAATATCCTACCTGGACATTATGAAGCGGAGCTACTAAGACGGTTGGCCGGTTTAGTTGTCGGTCTGACAGTTGCTCCATGGTCGATTGCCGCGCCCGGTCATCCTCTCCGCATGGCCAGCCTGACCCCTACTGGACCACAGCTCTGGTCTGGAAGCCGTGGTTCCCGTTCCTCTGCTGGCCCCTAGGTCAGGTCTGGAGCTTCTCACTCTCTCCCTCTCGTAGGTACCCAGGTCACCGGGCGCCGGCCTCGTCCTCCGTGACCAAGAGCTGGGGTTAGTGTTGTCAGCAGCCTAGTCACAGTGAAACAGAAACAACAAACACTTATAGGTCATTAACTCAACGGTCTGTGAGAAGAAGTGAAATCTTGGCAAGCCGCTGCGACTGTGGATTTTGCCACAAAACAGAGGGGGAAAAAAAAAAAACTTAGACCGAAAACAAGACACCCCAGTGAGGAATTTATAATTTATATGGGTCTCGACTAGCAAATGAGCACCCTATAAAACTTGCTTGCATACCTTCACGCAACCTCAATGACCTTGTTCTAGGAAAGTGAGAGATGACAGTGCAGTTAGTAAACGTCTGAAAGCAAAGGCCTATGATTTCAGTTTTAAAAAGGCTGTAGTACTGTAATTAATGACAGGCCGCTGGAATCCCATCCTGCCTACCGCAGCAGAACGTTGCTAATTGCCCTTAATGGCCGCTCTGCGTCTCCTGGGGAAGACGGGCAGGCAGACAAGAAGCCTGTTACAATGCGAAGGGCTGCCAAACGGGCAGGGCAGACCCAAGATGGCAACTTCCTGTTCTATTCATCCCAGAGGGAAGAAATGACCAGAGCACATTCTGCATTGACTACAGCATTACAGCTGAAGAGTTGGGTTATACTGTGTTTTGAGTGTAACCATATGTATATTATGCTTCATGAACACCAAATGTACAATGGTCATGTTCTTTTTGGGGGAATTGTTTTCATCACCAAACCACAGGATTATTTTCTGAGCCATTGAAGCTACAACTCTTGACATTTTCCTGTGGATAGTGGAGATGACTCCTTATTCTAGAAAAAGTTTATTAAAAAGGTTCCGGGTTGGATGGGCCTACAAATATAGGTTATTTAAGTCTTTCAGCGGAGTGGCTTAAATAAGGCAATGAGTACAAAAACCCCAGAAGCTACTAGGGACATTTTCCCATAACTACATTTTAATTTCAGAAAATATTTCTGCTTGTGGAATGTCGGAACGTTATAAATGTTGGTTAGGCAATTTGATCTGCCACATGAGCAGAGGAAATGTACTGGGAACGCCAAGTGCTGAGGCCCTCATCACAAACCTGCTTTGTTCCTGCTTCACTCAAATACCTTATGATTGGGGGCTTATATGTTTTTTTTAGTAACAAAACAAAAAAACTAGACATCAAATCTGGCCCCACTTTTTGTTTTGAGATAAAAGGAAAAAGTTTGGGTGGGGTGTATTTCTGGAGTTAAGACAATAGACTTTTGACAAAGCCTCAGAAAATCACTCAGTTCTGAAAACACCCCTTCAGGCAGAAGTCATGAAAACGTTTTGGCTTATATTACAGCACAGAATCATGGCCAACTACCCAGGTTACCTCGAGGCCAACACACATGGAGTGTTACATGCATTACATGCCTTGCAAAACATGCCATTGCTTTGACATGAAAGCTGTCTAATTTTGGTTGCGTTTCAGAAGTACATCACTTACGTTCCATGTTAGAAGCGAAGTGCGCCAAAAGCTAGTCTCCAAGCAGACAATGCTCATTACACCCAAGGTAATACATTTCAGAGAAGCCTTAATTCAATCCGCTTATTAAAATTTATGTTTTGAGGTCTTTGTCCAGGGAAGACTTTAATAGCTCTAACATACCTTGTGGAACCCATTTCTCAATCACTTTTCTTACAGGCCATTGGGATCTCCTCTGATGTTTAAACCACCAACCAGCTCTCCTCCGTGGAATCGTCCAAGTTTAACTCCAGCGCAGATTGTTTTTCCAGGCTTTTTAGGTCAAGTCGGGCAAAAACCAACCAGAATGACAGCATGGGCCATGCATTTCACCTTGTTGCCACTGAGTTTGACTGACTCACACAAAGGATGTTTTCGTATCGCAATCAGACAGATCGAGCTATGGTCCACAGCCAACCATAAGTTCACAGCCCATTCACATACCATCTGAGGTTTCTTAGTTTTACAGTGGGCTGCAAAAAACAACACTGACGTTCTGTGCTGTACTTGGAGGTGAGAATGGAGAGTTAGTGAGGCCGTATGCAGTCAGTCGCCATATTCCCCACTGGCCATTAAAACCACACAGAGACCCTGATAATCTGATGCTATAATGCTGTCACGAATGTGACCTTTCAATAGAATAAGAGATGTCCCCTAGGATCTCTATGACGAGGTTTCAAACAAATGACAACCAAATAAATGATATGAGATAAATAGCCATCTACTGACAGATAGTCACCCTTTGTACTGAAGGACATCAAATTGCTGGGTCTTCTCTTCAGTGGCTATTGATTATGTGGGGTTAGCCTGACAGAGGTCATAACAGGCAAGGGTTAAAACATCTGGCTCAAGATACATTTCTATAAAAACAACTGATAGAAAAATGGACGCTAAAACTATGGCTGATCAATGATCAGAGAAAGAGGCCTCATGATAGGCAGAGCTACTGTGCATTGTTGTTAAACACTCACTGATATAGCAAACCTTGTAAATTAAACATCACCCTGGGACAGCAGAGCTGTGTGTAGACTAGGGCCGACTATTTTGTCAATGGTTTGGTCGATAGGCTGTTGGTCGACCGAGATTTCGTTAGTCGAGCAGTCGCAAGACACCAGGTGCACAAGACACCGGTCTGATTCGCGCCCGTCTCAGTTGACTGATCCAGGCTACGGGGATGGCACAGTCCACCACTCGAAGACATATGATAAATTGTATATGGTTATATTATGTAAGTAAAAAATAATTGTGCAACACTAATAAATCTAATATTTTATAACAAATGTGTTGCATTGGATGCGGTTGCTGTGCTTCTCAATCATAATCTTCAGCGCGCCGTAGAATTGGCACCTTTCCCTTTGTTGCTATGTGCATAATAGCAAAGTTAACCAGCATGTTGGGATTGAGAACAATGCGGCGGCAGCAGCAGAGACGAGGAAACAACCCTTGCTTTAGCCTACGTGTCTAAGATAATGTAGGAGAGAAAACAACCCTTGCTTTAGCCTACGTGTCTAAGATAATGTAGGAGAGGAAACCAACTTAATTAGGTCTATAATCAATAGCCTAACTTAAATGTGCCTGGCTTTATAAATAATCCAAATATATCTACAGAAATAAAGACAGATCTTGCATCTGTTGTCTGTTTGAGTGATTGTTTAATAGACTACTGATTCCGTGAGCACCAAGCCTCAATCAACGGCAAAATGTCAGATAAAGCAATTTCACAGATTCTGCTGTTTTTAATCTTTGCTATGCTGTAATAAAGGCTTTACACATTTTGACAGAACAGACTGGTATTACTTATAATTTTAGTGTTGTTTACACTGTTCCAAACAGTAATTATTATTATTTAATCTTAAATCAAATAGCAAAAGCATCAAAGCATTAAAGCATCAGACAACTCAGTGCATATGTAGTTGATTTTATTCAAACACATAGGGTCTGTCTATATATGGATATATGGTCAAAAGAAAAGGACGACTCTGGGTCGACCAATATATATATATTTTAGTCGGGGACAGCCCTAGCATAGACAAAATGAGAGATGTCCATGGTGGTTTTGATGGTCAACTATAATTCCCTTCTATATCCTAACGTTGAGATGCACATCTCCATGACAGTTGACACCGCAATTACTGTCCATCCTATTGCCCTTCACCCAATCAATGGCTCATTGTAACTGTAAAAACACTACAATGATGCCTCAAGCTCTTTTCTAACGAATACTAACGACACAACTGGAATAAGAGAGGACGACTGCCTTTGGTGAAGTTAACAGAGATACGTATTTTGGAAACAAGCACTGTTGATTATAACAATATTCCCTTTGGGAGGGCGCAGAGGCAACAATGAGTGATTGGAACACAAAAAAAAAAAAAAAAAATAATAAATTGGTAGTTCATCAGCAGCAGCTGGTTTTGCACTTCAGGAACAAGTTGGTTGTATGGAAAGAGTTCATCCTATCAGGGAGGGCTAATGTGAGTAATGGGAAAGAGGATGGATGGAGGGGATAAGATTAATGAACTAGACCGTGTTAAGTTCACGTGCTGGAATTGACTTGAGTTAATGACCCTGATGGTTTGCTCTCTCGCTCAGTTAAACGAATGAGACTCGTTCAGGTAGGGATGAGGGCAGAGAGCCCATAGAGGTATGGGATGCTGAAAGGGCCTGAAAGGGGGGGGGGGGGGGGGGGGGGGGGATGTTTCCGTGTTAGGCTGATTTCATTCAAATGCATCCTCCAGCGATTCTTTAACCGCTCCTGATATAAAGGGGATATCCCAATTATAAATACAATAAAAGTACACACACTAAAAGGGTAAACAAATATATATATGTTTTTAGACAACCCCAAACTTCAAGGTGCAGGGCATTCAAGGAGTTGGTTTGATGGTCAAATGTGATGTCATCAGCCTCCCCCTTTGCTTAAGGAGCAATAGAAAACAAAAGAGGAAAGACACCCACCCCCCCCCCCCTCCCCCCACTGACGGCTAACGAGGGGCTATAGGGGCATTATAAAGCAGAGTGTGACAGCAATTATAGATCTAAGAGCCGTGTTGCCGGCATGTTATTTATTTAATGTCTTGCTCGGCGGGAGATGAAAAGGTTGGTGGAGGGCTTGGTGACCTTAGCATCGGAGCCCTGTGTTTGTTTTGACTGCGAGAGGAGCTGGGTGAGTCGAGTTGCACACGATCAAACAGAGCCTCGTCGGCCAACCAGCAGATTAGACAATGACACATCCGCAGCTCTGTTAAAGAGGGAGCCCTGACCTCCTTGACCCCTGACCAGACCCCTCATAATTAGCTGGACTCAGAAATGTACAGTTCAGAGGCTACAGCCACAACAAGCATCACTGTTGTGTGACAACCCATAGATCTAGTCATGCCTGCTTAGTGCTTGTATTAAAGAAGCATAACTTGAGCTAGTGTGAGCTATGAAGCAGACACAAAACAGCCCAGACAGACCATTCCAATGACGGCTTTAACAATAAGCTTGTTGTTTCCCCTTCATAAGATATGCGCCATGGAAGATAAATATGAACATGGCTGATGGATGAGAGGGAATGGGGGGGGGGGGGGGGCAGTTGTCATTTTCACCTCATCTATTTGAGGCCCTGTATAACCTTTAGCTGTATAACGTATAGATGTGCCTCCCCACTGCAAGTGGATATGGATAAGAGAGAGGGAGGGAGAGGAATAATGAGGTTCTTTTGGCTAGAGCAGAAGTTTTCATGTGATATTTGAGTGACAAAAAAAACAACATCTATGGGCTAAATAAAAAACCTAAATAAAACACATTTCTAGAAAGCATTATAGCTACGTGAATTGACATTTTATTTATATCGAACGCATGCTTATCTGCGTGCGTGCCAGTACATATCAGATTGACTCACATTCAACCAGTAAATGTAAACAAGCTCGTCTCTCGTGTCCGTTTTAATAAAAGTGAACGTGTCAGACAGTCAGCCTTCTTTCAGACGTAACTGACCAGACTACATGCCATGGTTAATAAGCAGCTAAATATCTGACACCAGTTGTCTGCACTACATTGTGGGAAATGGAGTCAAATGGAGGCCAGCTACACGGAGGTGTGCCTTTGAACAATGCCCATCTTCAATTATGTCAGGAATAGCACACTGGCTGGCAGGTCACAGTTGGTAAGCTCTGGCACAAAAAATACAAGCAAGGGGGGTGGGGGGAAACCCTTGAGGTTTTTGTAAAAAATAAAAATCCTCCCTGTTGAGGTCTTTTCATTTTCATCCTCCCTCTCTTTTTTGTCCCACCCTTTTCTCTTTGTGCTGACTTCAGCACCAGGAATCAGGCTGAGAGAACTGCTATGCTAAGCTTGAAGTTTTAGGCCCGGCGTCAGTGAAAAAGAGTGTCTGAACACTCATGCAAAGTGGACACACCAGAAAGCTAGAGTTGGTGTTTTCTGGACTATATTTTCCAAATAGCATAGTAGGTACACACAGTGCTCTAATTGAGGGGGTGTGTGCCATACCCCTTTGTTAGCTTAAAGATGTCCTCCAGTGATTTTGTTAACGTTTCCTGTTGAAAAGCAATATCCCAATTATAAATACAGTAAAGTATAGACACTAAAGGAAAAATATATGTTTTGAGCAAATATATAATTTTTTTAGACAACTGCAAACTTCAAGGAGTAGGACATTCAAGGAATAATTGCCTTTCACCTTTGCTTGAGGAAAAATAGCAGAGCAATAGAGAACAAGAGAGAGAAAAAAGTCCCACCCCCCCACGTGTGCCATGTCATGAGGATACCTGGACCACCTAGTGAGATGTGCCTTTTGTTAGTAAATCAGGTGTTAAATGAGGTGAAAAGCAGAATGAAGTGCCACTAAGATTTAGCACTTTTTAAAATATATTTCTTTTCTACAGTGAAAATCTCAAAAATCCTTAGCAGAGGCAAAACGACAGCTGGGCCTGATTGAGAGGAGGGAGGAGAAAAGGGTCAATCGTAACAGCAGTAGCCTATCAACATACTGTACAATTCCTCATGTGTGTGACGCATAAAGCCTAGTTTGAGCAGAACTATCGGTCGGGCAGCAAGCATGCGCAGCTCTAACTGGTTGTCCCGTGGAGCAGCTCACAGACGAATGACTGCGATAAGAGTATTTTAACATTTTTACATTCATTTGAACCTTTATTTAACTAGGCAAGTCAGTTAAGAACAGATTCTTATTTACAATGACGGCCTACACCGGCCAAACCCGGACGACACTGGGCAAAATTGTGCGCCGCCCTATGGACTCTCAATTAGAGGTCGACCAATTATGATTTTTCAACGCCGATACTGATTATCGGCGTTATTTCTTTTTTACAGTGAAAATCTCAAAAGGCTGAATGGGAAAGACAAAATATTCAAGTGCCTTTGAATAGGGTATGGTAGTAGGTGCAGGCACACTGATTTGAGTGTGTCAAGAATTGCAACGCTGCTGGGTTTTTCCACACTCAACAGTTTCCTGTGTGCATCAAGAATGATCCACCACCCAAAGGACATTCAGCCAACTTGACAACTACGGAAAGCTTTGGAGTCAACATGGGCCAGCATCCCTGTTGAACGCTTCCGACAGCTTGTAGAGTCCATGCCCCGACGAACTTAGGCTGTTCTGACGGCAAAAGGAGGTTCAACTCAATATTATGAAGGTGGTCCTAATGTTTTGTACACTCAGTGTATTTCATGTGCAGTCTAATGTGTGCAATTATGTGCCAAATCAGTGATTTAGTGTATTTTTATTGGGTAAGCTATCGTGAAACCGGGCCCAGACTGTTTTCACAAGAAAGAGAGAGAAAAAAAATGAGGAGCTGAACATAACAGTATGCCAGTGGAAGGTAAGACAGTAGTGGACTACTATGATTTCCCATTGTAGCCAATTAAAATAGCAGAAATTCCATTACTGATTTGTCGATTTGGTAAGAGAATGAGTTTTAGTCACTTAATTCAGAAACAAACTTGATATCAGTAAAAACACTAACTAATTGGTAGGTCTACCTTTATTTCTGACTTTTATTATCCTCATTCCTCATGAGGGATAGAAATGAGAAAATATCTTAAAGATATGTGGGTTTTTCATAACGGAATTACAAGGATCAAGGCAATGTTTCTTAAACTTACAGAAGGCAAAAAAAAATGTCCAAATATAACTGTTGATATTAGTTGGCAGGGGTCTTCAGCATTGTTGTGTGTTGATGCATTTATAATACCTTATAAGACTTTTTCTGGTAGACCCTTTTCCATCTGTTCAACCAGAAAATACAAACATTTGCTTACTCAATTTTTGGGATGGAAAAGGGTTGAAAAAAAAAATGGACTCTTTCACTTGACACCCAAAATGCACATGCTTCTATGAACTTCCTGTTGGCGCTTATGGGTCCTTTTAGATGGAAATGCCCATATTCGACCAGACGTTAAAAGGCCTATTTTAACCATGAAAAAGATTAGTTTAAATTGAATTGTCCATGGTACACAAGGATATACCATTACATTTGAAATGCTTAATTGAATAAAAACAACACACTTTAGAATGTTGTATTTATGTATGGCGCATTGAGCTACTGCTCCTTCAGACATCACGTGGCATTGACAGTAGCCTACATTGTTTACAGCGCGGACTGTAAATGTAACCTAGAGTTCTGAGGATGCGCAAAGAGATTGTTTAATTTTCAAGGTAATTTTCACTCATCAGTAATGCGTTTTACATGAAAAGGCATTTTACTATTATAGGCCGATTACATTGCACTCCACGAGGAGACTGCGTGGCAGGCTGACTACCTGTTATGCGAGTGCAGCAAGGAGCCAAGGTACGGTGCTAGCATTAAACATATCTTATAAAAATCAATCAATCTTAATGTAACAGTTTAGCTTCCGTCCCTCTCCTCACCCCTACCTGGGCTCGAACCAGGGACCCTCTGCACACATCGACAACAGCCACCTTCAAAGCATCGTTACCCATTGCTCCACAAAAGCAGCGGCTCCTGCAGAGCAAGGGGAACAACTACTTACTTCAGAGCGAGTGACGTCACCGGTTGAAACGCTATTAGCGCAAACCCCGCTAACTAGCTAGCCATTTCACATCGGTTACATTAACATAATCACTAGTTAACTACATGGTTGATGATATTACTAGTTTATCTAGCTTGTCCTGCGTTGCATATAATCGATGCGGTGCCTGTAAATTTATCATTGAATCACAGCCTACTTCGCCAAACGGGTGATTTAACAAGCGCATTCGCGAAAAAAGCACTGTCGTTGCATCAATGTGTACCTAACCATAAACATAAACGCCTTTCTTAAAATCAATTCACAAGTTTATATTTTTAAACCTGCATATTTAGTTAATATTGCCTGCTAACATGAATGTCTTTTAACTTGGGAAATTGTGTCACTTCTCTTGCAATCTGTGCAACAGAGTCAGGGTATATGCAGCAGTTTGGGCCACCTGGCTTGTTGCAAATTGTGTGAAGACTATTTATTCCTAACAAAGACAGGCAACTTTGCCAAATGGGGGATGATTTCACAAAAGTGCATTTGCGAAAAGAGCACAATCGTTGCACGAATGTTTCCTAACCATAAACATCAATACCTTTCTTAAAATCAATACACAGAAGTATATTTTTTTAAACCTGCGTATTTAGTTAAAAGATATTCATGTTAGCAGGCCATATTAAACTAGGGTAATTGTGTCACTTCTCTTGCGTTCATTGCACGCAGAGTCAGGGTATATGCAACAGTTTGGGCCGCCTGGCTCGTTGCGAACTAATATGCGAGACTTTTACGTAATTATGACATAACATTGAAGGTTGTGCAATGTAACAGGAATATTTAGACTTATGGATGCCACCCGTTAGATGAAATACAGAACGGTTCTGTATTTCACTGATGTTTTGTCTTCAAAATGATAGTTTCCGTATCAATATTAACGACCTAAGGCTCGTATTTCTGTGTGTTATTTATTATATTATAATTAAGTCCATGATTTGCACAGTCTGAGTGAGCGGTGGTAGGCAGCAGCAGGCTCGTAAGCATTCATTCAAACAGCACTTTTCTGTATTTGCCAGCAGCTCTTCACTGTGCTTCAAGCATTGCGCTGTTTATGACTTCAAGCCTATCAACTCCCGAGATTAGGCTGGCAATACTATAGTGCCTATAAGAACATCTAATAGTCAAAGGTTCATGAAATACAAATGGTAGAGAGAGAAATAGTCCTATAATTCCTATAATAACTACAACCTAAAACTTCTTACCTGAGAATTTTGAAGACTCATGTTAAAAGGAACCACCAGCTTTCATATGTTCTCATGTTCTGAGCAAGGAACTTAAACGTTAGCTTTTTTTAAATGGCACATATTGCACTTTTACTTTCTTCTCCAACACTTTGTTTTTGCATTATTTAAACCAAATTGATTATTCATTATTTATTTGAGACTAAATTGATTTTATTGATGTATTATATTAAGTTAAAATAAAAAAGTGTTCATTGTTCATTCAGTATTGTTGTAAATTGTCATTATTACACACACACACACACACACACACACACACACACATACATACATACATACACATATATATATATACAGTGCCTTGCGAAAGTATTCGGCCCCCTTGAACTTTGCGACCTTTTGCCACATTTCAGGCTTCAAACATAAAGATATAAAACTGTATTTTTTTGTGAAGAATCAACAACAAGTGGGACACAATCATGAAGTGGAACGACATTTATTGGATATTTCAAACTTTTTTAACAAATCAAAAACTGAAAAATTGGGCGTGCAAAATTATTCAGCCCCCTTAAGTTAATACTTTGTAGCGCCACCTTTTGCTGCGATTACAGCTGTAAGTCGCTTGGGGTATGTCTCTATCAGTTTTGCACATCGAGAGACTGACATTTTTTCCCATTCCTCCTTGCAAAACAGCTCGAGCTCAGTGAGGTTGGATGGAGAGCATTTGTGAACAGTAGTTTTCAGTTCTTTCCACAGATTCTCGATTGGATTCAGGTCTGGGCTTTGACTTGGCCATTCTAACACCTGGATAGGTTTATTTTTGAACCATTCCATTGTAGATTTTGCTTTATGTTTTGGATCATTGTCTTGTTGGAAGACAAATCTCTGTCCCAGTCTCAGGTCTTTTGCAGACTCCATCAGGTTTTCTTCCAGAATGGTCCTGTATTTGGCTCCATCCATCTTCCCATCAATTTTAACCATCTTCCCTGTCCCTGCTGAAGAAAAGCAGGCCCAAACCATGATGCTGCCACCACCATGTTTGACAGTGGGGATGGTGTGTTCAGCTGTGTTGCTTTTACGCCAAACATAACGTTTTGCATTGTTGCCAAAAAGTGTCATTTTGGTTTCATCTGACCAGAGCACCTTCTTCCACATGTTTGGTGTGTCTCCCAGGTGGCTTGTGGCAAACTTTAAACGACACTTTTTATGGATATCTTTAAGAAATGGCTTTCTTCTTGCCACTCTTCCATAAAGGCCAGATTTGTGCAATATACGACTGATTGTTGTCCTATGGACAGAGTCTCCCACCTCAGCTGTAGATCTCTGCAGTTCATCCAGAGTGATCATGGGCCTCTTGGCTGCATCTCTGATCAGTCTTCTCCTTGTATGAGCTGAAAGTTTAGAGGGACGGCCAGTTCTTGGTAGATTTGCAGTGGTCTGATACTCCTTCCATTTCAATATTATCGCTTGCACAGTGCTCCTTGGGATGTTTAAAGCTTGGGAAATATTTTTGTATCCAAATCCGGCTTTAAACTTCTTCACAACAGTATCTCGGACCTGCCTGGTGTGTTCCTTGTTCTTCATGATGCTCTCTGCGCTTTTAACGGACCTCTGAGACTATCACAGTGCAGGTGCATTTATACGGAGACATGATTACACACAGGTGGATTGTATTTATCATCATTAGTCATTTAGGTCAACATTGGATCATTCAGAGATCCTCACTGAACTTCTGGAGAGAGTTTGCTGCACTGAAAGTAAAGGGGCTGAATAATTTTGCACGCCCAATTTTTCAGTTTTTGATTTGTTAAAAAAGTTTGAAATATCCAATAAATGTCGTTCCACTTCATGATTGTGTCCCACTTGTTGTTGATTCTTCACAAAAAAATACAGTTTTATATCTTTATGTTTGAAGCCTGAAATGTGGCAAAAGGTCGCAAAGTTCAAGGGGGCCGAATACTTTCGCAAGGCACTGTGTATATATATATATATATATATATATATATATATATATATATATATATATATATATATATATATATATATAAATAAAAATATAAATAAAAAATAAAAATAAAAATAGGCAGATTAAAAGGTATCAGCTTTTTTTGGTCCTCCAATAATTGGTATCGGTGTTGAAAAATCATAAACTGTCGACCTCTACTCTGAACAGTTGATGTTGTTGATGTTGAGATGTGTCTGTTACTTGAACTCTGTGAAGCATTTATTTGGTCTGCAATTTCTGAGCCTGGGAACTCAAATGACCTTATCCTCTGCAGCAGAGGTAACTCTGGGTCTTCCATTCCTGTGGTGGTCCTCATGAGAGCCAATTTCATCATAGTGCTTGATGGTTTTTGCAACTGCACTTTAACTTTAAATTCTTTAAATTTTCCGTATTGACTGACCTTCATGTCTTAAAGATATGATGGGCTGTCGTTCCTCTTTGCTTATTTGAGCTGTTCTTTCCATAATATGGACTTGGTCATTTACCAAAGAGCTATCTTCTGTATACCACCCCTACCTTGTCACAACACAACTGAATGGCTCAAACGCATTAAGGAGGAAAGAAATTCCACAAATTAACTTTTAAGAAGGCACACCTCTTAATTGAAATGTATTCCAGGTGACTACCTCATGGAGCTGGTTGAGAGAATGGCAAGAGTGTGCAAAGCTGTTATCAAGGGAAATGGTGGCTATTTGAAGAATCTCAAATATAAAATATATTTTGATTTGTTTAACACTTTTTTGGTTACTACATGATTCCATATGCGTTATTTCATAGTTTTGATGTCTTAGTTTCCTATTATTCTACAATGTAGAAAAGAGTCAAAATAAAGAAAAACCCTTGAATGAGTATGTGTTCTAAAACCTTTGACCGGTAGTGTATATATATTATTCAATTAGCATTTAAAATGCCCTTTCCATCCCTATTATGGGGTTATTTTCTATTTATGGATCCATATTTGATGGAAACCCACCACTGGTGTGCATGGCCAAAGAGCTCTATTTTCATGTCATCTAACCATAGCACCGGTTCCAACCCAAGTGCCAATGCCATTTCAAACTCCAGGCTTTTACATTTGTTGGATTATATGAAAATGGCAGGATAGTCGAAAACAGACGCCGATTTTTTCTCAGTTCATCACCATCAGGCTCAACCCCTTAGAAGTTCCCCCTACATTGTGGGCTTCAAAGCGCAAGCAAAGCAGCGATAGTAATTTAAAAAAGGAAGTACGCATCTTATAAATAGTTTTCACATATAAAATTTATATGCCTGAACTCCGAATCAATTTGGCTTCGCAAAAATAATATGGTTAGGTATGGTTAGGGTGATTGGCGATATTCGCAATCTAATACAACTGTCACAGGCTCGCTCCCTCATGGTTTCGACTAGCTTTCCACAGATTCCAGAGGCACAAAGTAAAAAAAAAAATTAAGAACAAAACGCTTTTTGGTCTTTAAGGTTAGGCATAAGGTGTGGTTAGGTTTAAAATCTGATTTTCAGAAGAGATATTGTAGAAATACACACGGTTTATGACTTTGTGGCTGTGTTAACTAGTGACCACCCTCTCCCGCCTTGATTTAGAGCCACACCTGATTTGTTTGATTTACTCAGAATTTGAATTGATTAGCATACCACTCAGTAAATCCACAACCCCTAACTTCCAAATAGTCCCAAACTGTTACTAGGCTCTATGCACCTGCAATTCAATCCCGGGGACGAGGTTAAGATCCCTCCCAATCTCATAAAACATTTTAGAAAAAAGATCAGTGCCTTTCCCTCGCAAGGTGAAGTATTGAAAAGGTATTGAAAACAGGGGTGCCACTTTTTTTGGGGAAAAAAATGCATTACTTTATTTTCATTTAATTATTTCACTATTCGAATATCATTTAGAAAAATAGTTGAGCATATAAATATAGCTCAGTATTTGTAATATTTACTTTATACTGAGCACCACTTCAAGGACATTTGTATCATATTAATAGAGCCAAATACAGTATCCCTGTACATTTCCTTGTCAAGACTCAATGACCAGATTTGCAACAGGCTTAAGAACTATTGTAAGCAGATGGTATAAGAACAGTAGCTTCTGTTGAGTATTTTTTCCATTCTTCAAAAGACTAAACATCCTGAGTATGTATTATTTGCCAAATGCTGGCAACAATCTGCTGTTCACCTTTAATCTGAAATTAAACAAATTGTGTTTTGTTTGAGTCAGATTAGTGAAGTGACAGAAATTTAAAAACACTGAGCATAATTATTTCCTCATGTTTGATACTAAATTGTGGGGCCTCCACAAGGTCTGCTAATACTTTTCAAAGACAGTTTGTACAGAAGTTAAACTCACCATGGGTTGTGTCTGCCGGGGTGTGAGCTCCTGAGAACTGACAGGCTCGTGGGGGATACTCCTCTGCATAACTCCCTCAGTTGGTGACAGAGAGCTCTTGCTCCGGCGCACCGGCTCTGCAATGTCCCTGGTGGTCACCACACTGTTCTTAATCCTGCGCATGTACAGCTCTGCTGGCGATGGCTTGGCTGCCCGTGATGTAGAGGCCCCCGTGGCATTAACCTTCTCCTCCTTGTCCAGGACAGTGGTGGCTCGGTACGCCCTCCACGTGGTGGCCGACTCTAACTCATCTTCAGAACCCACCCCTTCCAGCCTGGCTCCCTGGCCAGGCTCGTCCACAGATGCCGCCCCCCTGTTCCTCCAGGTGCTCCGCACAGTCAGGTTTCTCATCTCTGGGAGACCGTCGTCCTGGGAGGAGTGGTGGCTGTGGTGTCTCCTCCAGCTGGTGACGGTGGTAGTGCTGCTACTGCTGCTCTCGAAACCTGACTCTGTGTCGTTGTTGAAGTCTGAGATGGTCTCCGGTGACTGGAGGCTGAAGCTGCTTCGGGGGCGTAGGTGCGTCTCCGCACGGGCCATCCCTAGCACCCCTGGTTGATCTGTTTCGTCCGGGCCATCTATGGATGGCCGGAGGGTGATCTCACTCTTGGGAATGGAGATCTCATAGGGGATAGAGATGTTCCCCCTGTGCTCACTGGGCCCGATGACAATGTTGCTAGTGGACGTGTGGCGTTCCTTGACTGGTGGTTCGCTGGATACACTGCTGCTGCGGCTGCTGGTCCTGGAAGAGCTGGGATCGTTGGGGTAGATAGTGATGCTGCTGGTCATCTTGTTGGTGGTCAGGACAGGTTTCGTGGAGATTTTGGGCTTGCCATTGGAGGTCAAGAACTCTGCCCCGACTCCGGATATCATAACTTCCTTCCTATCAATCTCCACAATGGCCGGCTTGATGACTGCCTTTGACCTCAGGGCCTCCCGTGGGCTGCAGACCCTGCGGACCTCCATCCCTGCTGGGGTGTGAGTGGGCTCCAGATATCCTCCTTCAGCCATCAACAGCCTGTTCTGCTCCTCGTCAATCGAGCTCCTGGTGGAGGAACCCTCTGACTGAGAGTCTTGTAGGCGAGAGTATCTAGAGTACTTCGGAGGGTTGGAGGTTCTGCTACTCAGTGCTGCCACCTCAGACACAGGCTCTGGTTCTGAGGGCCTGGACCCAGTGGATTCAGTCTCAGAGGCTGAAGAGTGACCCTCAGAGCCATGATCACTGACCAGCGGGGACACATGGGACTTGTAGGCAGTGTACGACCCATTGGCCTGTGAGAGGTTTGACACTGGAGGAGCCTCTTGAACCAGGTCGACAGACACCAGGTCAGACGCAGAAGCATCCTTTTCAGGAGGGGAGACTGTGTTGGTCTTGCTTGAGCTTTCAGGCACCACAACAGAATTGTTTGACTCACTGTCACAACCAACATTCAATCTAGAAAACTTATCCACTTGGCTCTTTTTGCTTTCACTCTCACTTGGCTTCTGAGATGTCTTCCATGGCTTCTGGTCATTAGCTGCTGGAGGGTAGCGATTAAGAACCGAGACCTTCTTGCTGTCACTCAAAGACGCGCTAACAGGAGTATGGGCTCCTCCCCTTGTTGTTTTGTCCTCCACCCTTCTACCTATTTCTTTCACTACATTGTCAGAGGCAGTTGAGGATCCAGTCTTTGGTGTCCTCCTGCTCTTGTGTGAAGGACTGAGTGCCCTCCTGACAGACTTCGGAGAAATTTCCTCAGAGTTGCTCAGCTCTTTGCTCCTCAGCTTGGTCTCCCTCTTGTGCTGCGGGGACAGCTCTCTGCTCTTGTACTTGGGGGCGGCTGGCTCTGCAGCTGCAGCACTCCTGTACTTAGGCTTGTCCTTCCTGAACCCACCCCGGACATTGATCTCTTCATTTTCTGCCTTGCCATTCTCAAGGACCTTTGCTGGACTGCTAAGCCCTCCATTGCCGTGACTGCACAGCTGCATTCTAAGCTGCTCCACCTGATCGTTGAGGGCTCGGCTGCGGGACCTCTCCTGTTGGAACTTCTCCTGCAGCTCTCCGCTCTTTGACTCTGTGTTCTTGAGATCCTCCTCCACTAGTTCCAGTTGCTTCAGCCGGTTCTTCAGCCTCTCAACTTCCTGGGTGAGTTCCTTGACTTTGTTGTCTTCCTGGCCATCAAGGCTGTTCTTCTCGTTTTCTGACTTATTCCTTAGCCCAACGTCATCGCCCAGTTTCAGGTAGTCCACGCTCTTCTTGCGCCCAAGCTTGCTAGTCAGGCCAGATGAGAGGTCATCTTCAATGCGGAGGTCCCTCAAGTCTGTGCGGCTGGGATCTGCTCGGCCGATCCTGTTCTTCTGACAATCCAGCTTTTCGGTCAGTTTTAGTATAAGCTTCTCATCCTCCCTTTGCTTCTCCAGGAGCCTCTTCCTCTCACTCACAAAAGTCTGAGTGAGGCCCTTGAGCTGCTCCAGCTCCCCTGCCAGAAACTTCTCAGCCCGGTCCAGCCTTACCTCTGATGCATCCACTTCCATCATACGGGCCTTGAGGGCCTCAAGCTCAGAGGAGAGCTTCCGGGTCAGGTTCTTCTCTTCATTGAGATTGAGGCAGAGCTGGCTGCAGTCTGACTTGCTCTTGCCGAAGGCCTCTTCCAACTTCTCCAACTCAGCCATCCTCCTCTGCAGGCGCTCAATCTCAGACTTTAGGTCCTTGGTCAAGCTCTCCTCCTCCTCCAGTTTCTCCCTCACTGTGCGGCAGAGATCCTCTGCCTTGCACACCTCCTCGTCTTTGCCTTCAATCCTCAGCAGCCGCTTGCGCAGGGCCTCTACATCGCCCAGCATGGAGGAGTTGCTGCCCTCTGCCTGGATGATCTTGTCCTGCAGATCCAGCAGCTCATCTTCAGACTTCTGGAGCTTGTTGGTGGCCTCCTCAAGCTCATCCAGCCGTCGTCCCAGGCTTTGCAGCTTGTGCCGCAGGTGGCGATTCGTTATGTCTTTGTTTTCAGACATCACAGATATTATTGCTGTTGTCTTCTATATGGAAAGGGGAAATTATTTTACTACTTTTTGGGAGGTCCACATTTGTGTGGCAGTCCTTCTCTGGTTAAAATTATGAGTCACAAGTCCGTAATGTTGAGTTATGTTCAGTCCCTTTCTCCTCTCCACACAATGTCTTCTCCCTTTTTCTTTGGTTGGTTCTTATTCCTTCAACTCCCCTCAGCTTGATGGTCAACATGGGTGTCTATCACCTGAAAGAACAAAATAACAGAGTTGCAACAAAATTAGAAATGATTACTGACTGACCTCAAAGTGATTCTGAGGATCAGCAAACATTTCAGTAACTGTTGAGAACACATAAGGACCGAGAAGATGGTGAAAGAGTGTAGTCCACAGAGAGCGAGAAATTGTTTGACTGTACTTGATTGCACCGTGTAGCAGACCTGCACACTCAGCATATGATTTCACAGTTCCGCCTGATTACTGCAACACAAACCATGAGAAGAGCTGGGCTGGCCCAAACACACCCAGCAATGCAAAGGGCTGGGGCAAATGGGTGGGGAAAAAAAAGAGGACCAGCGTAATTCAGCACGTACACAAGTGCTCATACATAGTAAATGCACACGGTAACCTAGGCAGATGATTAAGATCACTACAACCAAAATGAAATGCTATGACAGCAATTCTACGAAGACACCTTTTACCTTGCCTCGTCGTATGGCCACTGGAGACTGGAGGGTAGCATTCAAAAGAACGCTACTCCCCCCCCCTTCTTGCCTCCTGCAGCCTCTGCCAACGTCCCAGCATTGATTTCTCTGCCGTTCTGCTGACAGCAGTATATCCAAATGACAAGCTTCCACTCACATGGCTGTCACCATGGCAACAAGCATAGGGCATTGCTACACACCACTCATGATCAGGACCTTGGAGAGATACACTGAGTGTACAAAACATGAGGAACATGCTCTTCCATGACATATTGACCAGGTAAAAACTGTGATCCCTTATTGATGACACCTGTTAAATCCACTTCAATAAGTGTAGATGAAGGGGAGGAGACATGTTAAAGAAGGATATGTAAGCCCTGAGACATGAGTTGTGTATGTGTGCCATTCAGAGGGTGAAAGGGCAAGACAAAATATTTAAGTGCGTTTGAACAGGGTATGGTGGTAGGTGCCAGGCACTCTGGTTTGAGTGTGTTAAGAATTGCAGCTGCTGGGGTTTTCACGCTCAACAGTTTTGCCATATTATCAATAATATTCCATCACCCAATGAGACAACAGTGGGAAGCATTGGAGTCAACACGGGCCAGCATAATTGGAACGCTTTCGTCACCTTGTGGAGCATGCCCTGACGAATTGAACTGTTCTGGGGGCAAAAGGGGGTGCAACTCAATATTAGGAAGGTGTTCCTAATGTTTTGTGCACTCAGTGTATACAGTGCCTTCAGAAAGTATTCACACCTAGGGTTGTGCTGGTCATGAAATTTGGTCAGCCAGTGATAATAATAACTTCCGGTCTCACAGTAATTTACCATTAATTAACATAAACACATTTAGCATCTCCTGGCTATCACACACAGCCTGATGCAGAACTTTGGAACATTTTCATGTTAAAAAGTCTAATAAATCCATGCAATATAGCCTACACTAGTGTTGGTCGACTAGGTTTGGCCTTTGTCCTAACAATTTTATCAGCTAATAGTCGACGGGCCAGATCATAATTATTATATAATATTACCACAATTAATTGGCCTACTACACTACAAATTGAACAACATTTAACGCATATGATTAGTACATAATACATTCAGTGACAATAACATAATAAATTCGATCTGATTAAGCTCATAAAATCACCATGTCTCTATTCAATGATTATTTTTGTCTATTTCTAAGTGAGTTGATTGGTGGGGAAAAAAAACAGGTCTACGTAGCCTACACTACTTTTTCCAACGTCAACATTCTTTCAAAACAATTAGCTGGATAGCAAGAGAAAATGTCGCTCTCAAAAACTATCAAAAGAAAGGCGGAAAATGAAAATGTAAGTTTCAGGGAAGAACGTACAGAGAGATATGCATTCATCTTACCATTTTTTCCCAATGCCAAGCAAGTGTGTCGTATTTGCAATGATTATGTTGCTGTTAGCAAATGATTACATCTCAGACGTCATTCTGAGTCGAAGCATGGAATTTCAAAGTGGCCTTCCCGTCCCAGACAGAGGCCCAACACAGAAACATTGAAGCCTTAACTGCAAGCTACACACACACACACACCTTTTTTGGCTGACATATTCTGTCACTTAAACAGGTTAAATATGTAGTTACAAGGAAGAGGGAAAACTGTTGTGGACATGGTGGAGAAGCTTGAGTCATTCGATTTGGAAACGACAGGCGGAGGGTCCAGGCCGCAGCATTGTCACGGAGGTGGAAGATTTTCATCAAGCAGCTGACAACTTCTCCACCAGATTTGAAGACGACATCATGCCAAAAGATAGTGTTTGTATGTGATCCTCTCAGTCCACCCAGGTGGAGAATTCTCCTCCCTTGCTAAGAAAACGATACCCTCGCTGAAAGAGGCCGCAATTCAAACTGAAATGATTTAATTCCAGACATCGAGCCAAATCAGGGAATACACTCAGGAGTGCTTGTGTGTGTTTTGGGTGGCATGCTCAGAGAAGTACAGCATAGTAAAGAAATGTGCATTTTATGTGCTAACAATGTTTGGATCGACTTACATCTCTGCGAGTCCTCATTTTCCTCTATGAACACAATATAGACTCACAACAGGAACCGGCTTTCACAAGTCAATCGAGGTCAAAATCACATCCATCTTACCCGACATCCACAAGATTGTGACCGAGGGAAAACACAACTTTTCCCATTGAGTGAGTAAGTAACTTAGCGGCCTATATGACTGTATTTAGTCAATACTAACATTATTGTGAGTGCTTATCTAGGAATATTTAGATCTCAATCTGACAGTATTTTCTGTTTATTATGTATGCTACAGTTTTGGCCAGTTACAAATTGTAAGTAGGCCTATTTTAAAAAAAGCCCACTTCTATTAGGCTATATCTTTTTGTGAAAGATTCTGTTAAGCCTCATAGTCTAAGCCTACCTCAGCCAGTTAAGTTATTTTATATAGGCATAAGCCCTCTTGTTGTTTGTAAAGTCAAATTACAATGAAGATTGTTGAAATGAATTACATGACTGGTGTAGTTTTTCTCCATATGTTGCTGGGCAACACTGATATAACAAGTCAGCTATATTTTCAGCACCAGGCGCTGTTCACCTATTGATTGCGCTGCGGTTCCAGCTTTACGTTTCAGCAGCACCACAAAATGTTCCGCTGCCTGCTTTATTAGTTGACTCCTGCATTCTCTCTCCTCATGAAGCAAGTTCAAATGTAACCTTTGCATTGTTTAGGTACTTCCTTCTTGGGACAATGCATTTGGGGCCGGAAAAAAATATTAATAATTAAATTTGGGGGGCTGTCAGGGGCCAAATAATATTTCTGGCCTACACCATCACAATAAATCCATTAGTTATTTAAACAGGCCTAAGGAAACATGATATGAAGAAAATTTAACCTATTTCAGAAGAACAGAAGAGCATACTCAGTTGTCCTGATGTTAGGCCCGGATCTGGCAATGCCATATGGCTGTGGGCTTCACTAGTTCATTTAGAAGGTAAGACTGGCTTAGAATTCCGTGGCATTATTTTATAGCATGAAGAATATAATTGAACATAGCTCAATAAAATATAAAGGATATTTTCTCCAAACTATTTGAGGAAGTGCGCACATGCGGCTATTCTGTGTTGAGCGGTTAACAAAGAAACAAGTACTCCTATATGCTTCATTTAGTTATTCGGAAATTATTCAGACCCCTTGACTTTTTCCACAATTTGCTACGTTACAGCCTTATTCTAAAATTGATTAAATCGTTTTTTCGTCATCAATCTACACACAATACCCCATAATGACAAAGCAAAAACAGGTTTAGAATTTTTTGCAAATTTATTAAAAAAACAAACACAGATTACATTTACATAAGCATTCAGACCCTTTACTCAGTAATTTGTTGAAGCACCTTTGGCAGCGATTACAGTCTCGGGTCTTCTTGGGTATGACGCTACAAGCTTGGCATGCCTGTATTTGGGGAGTTTCTCCCATCCTTCTCTGCAGATCCTCTCAAGCTCTGTCAGGTTGGATGGGGAGCGTCACTGCACAGCTATTTTCAGGTGTCCCCAGAGATGATTGAACAGGTTCAAGTCCAGGCTCTGGCTGGGCCACTCAAGGACATTGAGACTTATCTGGAAGCCACTACTGCGTTGTCTTGGCTGTATACTTAGGTTTGTTGTCCTGTTGGAAGATTAACATTTGTCCTAGTCTGAGGTCCCGAGTGTTCTGGAGCAGGTTTTCATCTAGGATCTCTCTGTACTTTGCTCTGTTCATCTTTCCCTCGATACTGACTAGTCTCCCAGTCCCTGCCGCTGAAAAACATCCCCACAGCATGATGCTGTCACCACCATGCTTCACCATAGGGATGGTGCGAGGTTTCCTCCAGACGTGACAGTTGGTATTCAGGCCAAAGAGTTCAATCTTGGTTTCTTCAGACCAGAGAATGTTTCTCATGGTCAGAGGCCTTTGGGTGCCTTTTGGCAAACTCCAAGCAGGCTGTCATGGCCCTTTTACTGAAGAGTGGCTTCCGTCTGGCCACTCTACCATAAAGGCCTGATTGGTGGAGTGCTTCAGAGATGGTTGTCCCTCTGGAGCTCTGTCAGAGTGACCATTGGGTTCTTGGTCACCTCGCTGACAGCCCTATTCACACAGAAATGTCTGAAGTCAGTAAGTATTCAACCAATTTGTTATGGCCAGCTTAAATTTGTTCCAGAGTAAAAATTTGCATATTAAGACACAAGTTGCATGGACTCTGTGTGCAATATTAGTGTTTAACAGGGCCCAAAATGTAATTTTTGCCCCACCAGCCAATCTGTTTTTATCACCAGCCAAAATATTTGTACGCCATAATAACATTTAAAAAAAACTGATGACCATGCTTTGTAATGTTTCTAAAACAAGAAATGTATTCGTAAGAAGCAAATGTGGTAGGTTGCTCAATATCATTTCAGACCGAGTCTTAACCAAAATATCAGACAGAATTTTCAGCCGCCCCTTTAAGGGTGGGAGGCTACCGTGGTAACGGAGCCACTTGAGCCATGTCACTGTCTGTGAGATTTGGGATGTGACTAGTAGTAGACCGCGTTTATTCGTTATCAGTTGAAGCAGCAGATTCAAAATAACATTGAAAAACAACAGAGCTTATGTCTGAGTGTTGGAGTGTGCCCGTGGCTATCCGTAAATTAAGAAAATGGTGCCGTCTGATTTGCTTAATAATTATTTATAATTTAACAATTACATTTACTTTTGATACTTAAATACATTTAAAACTCAATTATTTTACTCAAGTATTATTTTACTGGGTGACTCACTTTTACTTCAGTCATTTTCTATTAAAAAGGTATCTTTACTTTTACTCAACTATGACAATTGGATACTTTTTCCACCACTGCTTTTGACTCACAAATCCGAATGTAATGCTTGCACTGTAGAGCCCTACAAATAGACCACCCGCCAATGTGGCTGGTGAAGTTGACATATTTACCCGCCAATAGCTACATCTACCTGCATTTTGCAGGTGTTCAATTTATCCCCTGGCGTTGAACATAACTTTTGAATGACTACCTATCTCTGTACCCCACACATACAATTATCTAAGTTCCCCCAGTTGAGCAGTGAATTTCAAACACAGATTCAACCACAAAGACCAGGGAGGTTTTCCAATGCCTTGCAAAGATGGGCACTTGTTGGTAGGTGGGTAAAAATAAAAAGATATTGAATATCCCTTTGAAGCATGGTGGCAAATGTTGCAAAGCAATACACTTTTTGTCCTGAATTTAAAGTGATGTGTTTGGGGCAAATCCAATATATTACTGAGTACCACAACCCAAATGTTCAAGCATACTGGTTGCTGCATCATGTTATGGGTATGCTTGGACTGATGAGTTTTTCTGGTATAAGAAAAGAAACGGAATAGAGCTAAGCACAGGCAACATCCTAGAGGAAAACCTGGTTCGGTCTGCTTTCCATCAGACACTGGGAGATGAATTCATCATTCAGCAGGACAATAACATAAGACACAAGGCCAAATCTACACTGGAGTTGCTTAACAAGAAGACAGTTAATGTTCCTGACTGGCCGAGTTACAGTTCTGACTTAAATCTGCTTGAAAATCTATGGCAAGACCGGAAAATGGTTGTCCAGCAATTAACAACAACGAATTTGAACGAGCTTGCAGAATTTTGCAAAACATAAATTGGCAAATGTTGCAGGTGTTGAAAGCTCATAGAGACTTACCCAGTAAGACTCGCCCCAGTAATCACTGCCAAAGGTGATTCTAACATGTACTGACTAAATACTTATGTAATCAGAGCCAGTTTTATTTTTCATAAGCAGTACCAGTCAAAAGTTTGGACACCTACTCTTTCCAGGGATTTTCTTTGTTTTCTATTATTTTCTACATTCTAGAATATTAATGATGACATCAAAACTATGAACTAACACATATGAAATCATGTAGTAAGCAAAAAAATGTAAGATTCTTCAAAGTAGCCACCCTTTGCCTTGATGACAGCTTTGCACACTCTTGGCATTCTGTCAACCAGCTTCATGAGGTAGTCACCTGGAATGCAGTTCAATTAACAGGTGTGCCTTCTTAAAAGTTAATTTGTGGAATTTCTTTCCTTCCTCATGCGTTTGAGCCATTTAGTGGTGTTGTCACAAGCCATAGTCGGTAAAAGACCAAGTCCAAGAAGATTTCAAATAAGCAAATAGAAACAGTCCATCATTACTTTAAAGACATAAAGGTCAGTCAATCTGAAAACTTACAAGAATTTGCAAAGTTTCTTCAAGTGCAGTTGAAAAAACCATCAAGGGCTACGGAGAAACTGGCTCTCATGAGGACCGCCAAAGGAAAGGAAGACCCAGAGTTAACTCTAATGAACTTGTCCTCTGCAGCAGATGTATCAACCCCAGAAAACAGGCAATAAACTGCACCTCAGATTGCAGCCCAAATACATGCTTCAGAGTTCAAGTAACAGACAACTCAACATCAACTGTTCAGAGGAGACTGAAGACCTGATTCACGCATGGTTGATTCCAACCCGTGTGTCTTTGTAAGAGGTGAACAGATTACCTCTGCATGTGTGGATCCCACCGTGAAGCATGGATGTGGTGGTGTAATGGATGTGGTGGTGTAATGGTGCTTTGGTGCTTTGCTGGTGACATTGTGATTTATTTAGAATTCAAGGCACTCTTAACCAGCTTGGCTACCACAGCATTCTGCAACGATACGTCATCCCATCTGGTTTGCGCTTAGTGGTACATAATTTGTTTTGCAACATGACAATGACCCAACACACCTCCAGGCTGTGTAAGTGCTATTTGACCAAGTAGGAGAGTGATGGAGTGCTGCATTAGATGACCTTGCCTCCACAATCACCCGACCTCAACCTAATTGAGATGGTTTGGGATGAGTTGAACCGCAGAGTGAAGCAAAAGCAGCCAATAAATGCTTAGCATATGTGGGAACTCCTTCAAGACTGTTGGAAAAGTATTCCAGGTGACTACCTCATGAAGCTGGTTGAGAGAATGCCAAGAGTGTGCAACACTTTTCTGGTTACAACATGATTCCATGTGTTATTTCATTGTTTTGATGTCTTCACTATTATTCTACAATGTAGAAAATAGCAAACAAAATTAAGAGTAGTGTGTCCAAACTTGACTGTTAGTGTTTTTTTAATGTTTTTTTTCTTACAAATGTTTGAATTCTTCTACTATCACAGTTTTTTGTAGACCGTTGATAGAAAATAATTAAATCCATTTTAATCCCACTTAGTAACAACAAAATGTGGGAAAAGTCCAGGGGTGTGAATACTTCCTGAAGGCACTGTACAAGCTTTACAACTGCACGTCATGAATGCCTGGCGGGAAAAGGCAGTCCATATTTCGGTCAGACCAGGAATATCAGCAGGCTTTTGTATTGCATGTTAAAACTTTAAAATGGGGAGTTTAGTCTTCAACCTATTACCACAACACTGTTTTTATTAAATAATCCACGTGACACCTATACAAAGCTACTAAACAGGTATCTGGCAACCCCCTTGTGGGCTGCCTCTCTGATGATGAGAACATGGGACATTAACACAGAGAGTCAGCCTGTCAGCATGTTTCCTATGAAATCGCTGGTGCTTTCCTCTCATGCATGATTCAGGTCCTGGTCTACAACCATCTCCACCCTCCTCCATACCTTTCCTTCTGGCCCCCCTCCTCCACATTCAATGATCGTCACTTCTAAAAGCACAGCAGTTTCTAGCAGTGAGATAGCCAGAAGACGGAAAGGGGCCGAACTTGGGAGTACAGAAAAATGACTACTAAAGGGATTGATTTTCTGAATCACCAACGTCAATGACCAACAAACTAGTCATCAAAGTATAATAATCCTAAATCTTGTGTCTGTGTGTATGAGTAACACACTTAAGCCTACTTGAATCCTTCCAACTGTCTTTTGAATGTTGGTCTATTGTATTCCAATGGGTAAAACTGTTAAACTGTTATTAGGGCCTGTTTCAACAGAGCCCATTTCTTTTTTAAATCTCTTTTCATTTTTGTGTATTGCCCCAACCACTCTGCCCACAATTCATTAAAATGCCTTGTTCAACATGAATCAAGTGAATTTCCAGGGAGCATAAACATGGCAGTGATTATTTCATAAAACATCACATTTTAAAATCAAAGAGATTCGCTAAAGCAGTTGAATTATTCTCCTCTTTCATGAGGTCTGGTGGTTTTGTAATCTTTTAGGGATTGTTGGGAGTCTATTATTGTCAATTGAAAATAATGCAGAATGTATTTGCCGTGGTTCCCAGAACTGCCTGTCCAGTCCTAGGCCAAAACACCTTTCGATTCTTATTATTATTTTTTACTGTTTCGTGTAACATCATTCAGATGTTGCCTGTTTAGTCTGGTATTCACGTATGCCATTCCCTCTTGAGTGTGTCTCATAAAGTCAAGTCTCTTGGGTCAGAACAGCTGAAAGTGCTCTGATCTCGGGCCAGGCCTGGTCCAAATGGCCCCGGTGGGCTGGACTCCCGTCTTGGCAGTCGCCCCCATATTGCTGTGCCAGGTCGGTCCCAGCCTCCCCACTCTCAGACACGCACGCCAACCGCGCCAGCTAAACGCTTTTAAGAACCAGCAGTGCGTGCAAAGCGACTCTGGCAAGGCAGCATCTGCCAAGGCAATCAACATACCTGCGCTTATCGGAGCTATGGCCTCATTAGCTGCATTCATGCCAGCCTAACGGAGGGGGCAAAGGAATGAGAGTCTGGCACACAATGTGAAGCGACAAGACTGCACACTTGGGTGCCCACGAGGAACGAGAGGAGGTACACCCTTTCATTTTTTGGCTTCTCTAGACGCCCAACCTGCCACACCGTGCCGAATGCCAAACATTTTGAATGATTAGGCGATGTGGTCACAAGATTTGTCTTCATTATTATCGAACACCGGCAAAGGTGTGGAGTTGATTGGGCAAGAACAGGTTTGGAAGCAGTTGGGGGTGGGACGAAGGGGGTGCTGCTGAGGCAATTACACCGGCGACCAAATAGAACACGCTGTTTCATTCCTGAGAGAACATTGCTTTGTTCGTCAATTATGAAAAACCTGAAGGGGGAAGCTACAAATGCCCCTGTTTTCCTGAGCACATTCCTCACAACTAGGTCTGTTCATAACCAGCCATAACACTGCAGTTAGAAAAACAAGATACTGAGGGATGGACAGAAAGAGAACACTTACCACTGCCCTCGGAGCTATTGATCGACAGACTGAAGTCATTCTTACTTCTTAAAAACATGTCCCCACCTCGTGTTGCCTCTGTACTGTACTCAACAACAAGGGAAATATTTCAAATAGAACACCTGAACTTTCAGGCTCCCCCTTTTGTTTTAGTCTAATGTAATTGAGGTAAGGGGAAAGGGGGCACTGAGCAACTGCAAAAAGGAAGAGAAAAAGGGCATTCTGGGTCAAATAAAATACAAGCCTTGAAATGCCCTGGTTGAAAGGGGTCCAGGTCAGAGGGTTATATGAGGTGGGACTCAGTAAGGATCGGTACCTACAGAGTGGCAGAGGACAAGATTCACAGCGAACTTGACAAGGAAGAGGCAGCAGAGAGGCGAAGACAAGCCGGAGAGGACAAAAGCGAGGAAACAGGACAAAGGAGATAAAACAAGTGGAAAATAGAAAACACACACACGACCCCCCCCAAAAAAAATGGAGGAGCAAGACAGTGTCATAAAGACAAGGAAAAGGACAGAGAGAAAGTGAGGAGTAGAAAGATAGAAAAGAGTGAGGTAGGGGTCAGATCGTGTACTGGTGCCAACAACACCAAAGCGTTTTGGAAGTGAAAGCGCTCCCAGTCACTGGAGAAGCGAAGTGAGCCGCTGTTCTGTGCTGCACCAAGGTTACAATCATGCACCATATCATTAGGGCCTTAGCCACTCTCTTCCTGCCTGCAGCTCCCAGTACATTCTGTTCCCTCCATGAAAGAGGGAGGGAGAGAAAAAAAATAAAAAATATAGAGAACTTTCCCTTGCACTTGACTTTACTTTGGAAGTCTAGCCTTGGGTTCATGTTCCTCAAACATTTGTTAATAACCGACGGCTCGGTGCCCGTAGCCAATGACAATGGCCTCAACCTCATCTTCACATGGTCGGTCTGTCTGTGTGTGTCTGTTTGTGGTGTGATAGTAGCTAAGACACCGAGGCCTGGAAGTATGGGACTCTTGGCTGTCCCCAGCTACGCTGCTGGATACTGGCAGGCCAGTGAAAGCAACAAGATGGTTGAAACCTGATGCTTGTGCTGCATTTTTTTGTTCTTCCAAGAAAGAGAAAACCATCCCATAATGTTCGGTTTGTCGTTTCTTGTGCTGTCGTGTCTCTTTTTTCTTGCAGTTTAATTTTTTTAAATTTTTAAAATTTTTTAATGAAAGTAAGTTTGATGTTTCAATAGAATTGTGGTTCAGGACTAACTGTTCATGAATTACAACTGAAATGGGACAAAAAAATACATTTGATCTTTTCTCCTCGTGAAATGACTGTATACAGTATGAGTAATGAAATGTCCTCCTTCATAGACAAATAAGAGTTGTTTACGCTCAAGTACATCTGTTTTGACCATAGTGACATGTCGACTAAAGATGATGCCGCTTCTCTGCGAGGACATCAATAACAACTCTTCCGTGTTGCCTGTGCCCTTTCACAAAACAACATACAAACAAAGTAACTACTTTCACATTTTCATAAACCAATGCTGAATAAAATATAAAATAGACAATGGCAAACACACATATTAAACTAATGCCTTCAAGGCTTATTCAATAGTAAATCATTATTTCTTCCCCCCCCAATCTCTTTCCAAATCTCCCATTCAGTGTGTGCGGCATTCTTGAAACGCAACCATTCAATGTAGTCTGGTTTTGGATTTGGAGTCGTTCGAAGTTGTCTGAATACATTGGGGTTTTCTAAGAAGAACAAGCTGGCCTCTTTACTTCAGGTTTTGCTATTCAGGGAGTGTTTTGTTTTGAGTCACAAAGCCGAAACGGCTGTCCTTCCAAAGAAAAGAGGGAAAGGGAGATTATTGGATAAATATTTGCATGGTACCAGAAGGAGAGAAAGAGGCCAGTCTAATCAGAGTAGTTATGCCCAGCACGTGCACTATAATCTGCCTGGGTGTGGGTGACTGTCTCCATGGACCCAGGTGGCCTGTTTTCAACCATCTAGCTCCCTGTGTGCGCGCGCGCGTCCGAATGTCTGCATTGGTCTCAAAAGTGTTTGTGCACATGCACTGATGTGTGTGTGAGTCTGCATGTTTGACTCAGTGTGTGTGTCTGTGAAGAAGAATTTGTCAAATCAAAAGAGAGGTGAGAGCGGGTGACAGAGACACATACTGAGACAGGACAACAACGTTCTGCAGTGGTCTTGTGTTGTTTGACTTAGCTCCTTCAAAGTTCTATTCACTAGACACAAAAACAGTCTGGATTAACACCTTACAAGGTTATAATGATCAAACTGTTTGCCATCATTCCCTTTCCATCTCCTCTTCAATACCACCCCAGCAACCCAGACCTTTTCTGGGTCCCCAATCAACCTGGGTATGCAGCCTCCCTGCTGTGGGTGGTAAGGCCCTGGCACAGATACAACCAGGCCCTGCTTCCACCAGCCAACAGCATATCACTCACAGAGATATGGGCAGGGAGGATAGAGAGTACAGGCGTTCACATGCTTCCCATCCGAAACAGTTTGTGCACATACAATATTACGACATTTTGTGATGTTTTTGTTTGTTTCGGCTGTTCATGTACATGTAACAGTATAACTTTTACCCGGGCGCGAACCAGGGACCCTCTGCACACATCAACAACAGTCACCCACGAAGCATCGTTACCCATCGCTCCACAAAAGCCGCGGCCCTTGCAGAGCAAGGGGAACCACTACTTCAAGGTCTCAAAGCGAGTGAGGTCACCGATTGAAATGCTATTAACGCGCAGCAATGCTAACTAGCTAGCCATTTCACATCCGTTACACAACATTTTTTTCCTGAGGCAAGGCAAAGTTTGGTAGTCGAAGTCTACGCCCCTTCGTGTGTTTTTGGTCAACCGTAAGGATTCTTCAAATTAAATGTTTGAATGACAGAGACAAATTGTTTTCATGCAAATTTTTTCAATTGAGAAATACTGCATCAAACATCTTAGATACAATGTGCCTTCGGAAAGTATTCAGACCCCTTGACTTTTTCCACATTTTGTTATGTTACAGCCTTAATCTAAAATGGATTAAATAAATCCTCCTCGGCAAAAATGTCAAAATGTATTAAAGATTTGAGTCATCAGATTAATTCTGACTATTTTGAGGAAGTATATACTTGCTACGGCGCCTCAAGGGGGACAAACAGTACTATTGCCGCTTTTTTTCTCGTATTTCCAAGCAAAGGTGTTATGGAGTTTGCGAGGCACAGATGTTCACATCACCTAACCGTGTTCTGCTAGGAGCAAAACTAAACTAGCATGCAGAAGCCTTAAAAGCATGAGGTAAGAGAGAAAGTATTGAAAGAAGGCAAAAGAGTAAGATTTTGTCCAAAAACATTTTCCTAACAAACTATTGACGATAACGAGACACCCGGAAAGAAAACAAACTATTACAAATTATCATTTTAGTTGACAAAAAAAGCAACCAGACGAGAATTCCATGTAAGACTAATGGACAGTCAATTTCATATGAAGTTCCTTTTCATCAATGTTGTCCAATCATAAGCATGCAGAATATTTAATGCAATCCTGTCATTGGCCGATAACATCTTACAGTTGTGTGGGCTGCTCCCACACACACAAACTTCAATCACTCGTGCCTCTTTTGAACCGATGTACAGCCAGGACACTTGTATTTGATAATCTTTGCCTTCATATTTCTAATGCTATTTGCTGAATATTAGGAGTACAGTAATACTTAAGGATTTGTTGGAATGCTCAGATCCCCCTTTCAAGGAAATCAATGGTTTTTTACCCCCTTCCAATGCTTACGATGGGGAGAAAAATCAGCTGTAAATTATTTAACCGCTAGCCAAGGCTATATAGTCTACATGGTTAATTAGGACTTACATTGGTTAAAATCTGCCACAATATCAACGATGCCAGCTAAGGTATACACGGGGATAGTCGGTCTAGTTGGACAAGGCTATCTTTGTACACGATGGAAGTTAAAAGGTAAATATTAATTATTTAATCCGCCCCAAAAAATGCAATGAATATGTGACTAAATTAGGGATGTGACAAAGTGAAATTTTTCTTAACATTCAAACTAAATTCATGAAATTCCACAATGCAGAATATGGAGGTCCTATTGTGTATGACCGCTAGGGGGCAATGAAGTTCTATCTACTCCAGTCATAGGCTGAATCGCAAACTGAACACTTGGCTGCTTAGCCCTTTATTGTGTGGCCACTTGCTGTTGATTGACTTAGCTTGTTGTAGAGTGCCTGCTGCTAGCATAGCTTCACTGACAAACACAGATATGGAATTTTAGCTAGCTAGCTAGCTAGCTAGCTAGGGATGTTGGGCACGGCACTGATAAACAGTGTAGCTTGTCACTTATTTACAATAGTTTGACAACTTGCTGATGAAGTTGTAGACATGTTCCCAGCAGTCAGTCTGTACTTCAGCATGTTTCCAAAGCACCAACCACTACATTGTAACGTTGGGTCAGCTAAAAGCACAGTGAAGCAGCAGACTCACAAAGCAGGCGGTTGCCTTTCTCTTCCATTTTTCCAACGATGATGTGCGGAGCGATTTATACCGGTGGCAAATCATTTGAAAGATGCATATTCTCCTACTAACCTTGCAGCATTGTTGCGTTAATTATTTGTTACTTTTTTATTTTTCCATTGATGGTGACCTGTTAGTGGTAGTTTTGTTTTTTTGGTTAGGGATTTAACGTCCTAATTTTGTTTAAGACAAACCCTCGACTGACAACTAAAACTATCTAATAACTAAAACTAATGAAGGAGGAAATTAAATCGAAATGTGAAAACTAAAATATATTTTAAGACTAAATCTAAAATAGCTGCCAAAATTAACACTGAAAGAGAGAGGGATATAAACAGAGTGCAATTTACAACATAAGCCCTGTCAGCTTTCAAGTGAGAGATGGTTCTGGCTCTCCAAAATGTACGACCGGATCAAGGACATGACTTTAAACAGTACCAATATGACTCAGAGCCCCTAGGAGCCTGGCTGGCAGCCGAACAGCAGCAATATTAGCGCATGTCTCCATCAAAAGAAAGCACCAAAACATTTGCCCTTTGCTAGATAGCCCTCTTGCAATAGCAGACCATAGAGGAAGAGATATGGAAATCTGGGGAAGCTCAGGACACAGACAACTTGATCAAGCGGAGAGTGGGTGGACGTGAGTACCACATGAATAGCACTGACACGACTGGCCGCTCCTCCTTTTGGCACACCAGTTGCAGCAGCTTGTGTGCATCTGAGGGCGACTGCGGTTCTTAAGAGCCTTCGTGGTCGCAGTCTCCAATGGGATGTTTTTACTGCTACCTCACGGGGACAGTGATGCAACAATGGCTGCCGTTTCCCCTCATGGCCTCTCAGCTCCCAATCAAAATATTTGTCCCTCCATACTTTAACTACGTCTGGAATGTCGGCCTAAACACTCGAAAAACGAACTGTTCGAGGGAACTGGGCAGCAAAACAAACAGCGACTGGTGTGAGTGGAGCGTCGGCCCTTAAGTGTCATAAACATTGTAAACAGTTAAATAGTGAGTGGGTTAGGACATAGGTACTTATGAAATAGTGGGTTTAATTTGGGATGCATCAAGGGTCTGTGATGGTACCCACTTAAATCTAAATACAAGAGGAGACTTATTTACAGTGCTCGGAGATGACATGGCGCCAGGGTCTCTTGAGCCATTTCCCAACTCTACAACTCCGTGATACAGTCTGGGGTCGAAAGGCCAGTGAACGACACTGACACGGAGACTCCACATGCCTCTTAGGCCCTTGTCCCCAGGTCACATTGGAGTCACAGACAGACATGTTGACTAGGCATCAAGACTGTGTGTGTGTGTGTGTGTGTGTGTGTGTGTGTGTGTGTGTGTATGTGTGTGTGCGTCTTATAGCTTGAGGAACGGCAAGGAGTCGTATACCAGTTAATATTTTAGCTAATTGGTTTCTCGAGCTAACGTTACCTTATCTGATGTTGAAACATTAATTTAGCAAATTTTCACAATGCTAACAATTCTTCTTCCACCACACTTGCTCCCTCACCTCAAACTTTCCAAATGCCAGTTGTTTTGCGGTTACAGCTCATGAAGTATGCTTCATCACCTTCTCACCTACCTCTTCGTTGTCGGGGATGCGCTAGTGTTGTAACTGGCAAACTGCCTTTCCACTCTCTGCTGTCTTTCAGAGCGCGCAATGATGCCATAACTAGCAAGTAGGTTGTCTCTTCTATCTTCAGTCGCATGCTGCATTCTGTTATGTGAACGGATCTACACGAATCACGTAGTTTACTTATTTTGGATTAAAAACTGTGAATTTCCCCAAAAGGTGACTAGTTTGCATCCCTGCAGACAGACATTGATCACAAAAAGTGTGAAGTGTGATGATTATTAATGTTATAGTTATTAATGATTCATAGGCCCACATTCGAGATGGGCACATTTGTGTGTGTGTGTAGCTGTTGTAACAAAATGGGGATGATGAACGTGAGTAAGAAAGATAGCTTTTAATTAAGGAAGTGTTGGGAATGTAGGAATGTTGAGCAGAGGGAAGTCATGTTGTGAAACTAGCAGGTAGAGGAAGTGTACCAGCCATTGTGAGTTCAGCACTAAACACACCCTCCCCTTCAGTAAGTAATGACGTCATCAGAAGCAAGCAGCCTTGGGCAGTTAAAGGAGAGGGAGAGAGAGAGAGGAGCTTACGCAACAGGCAGAATCGCTAAGTGGGAACAGACGGGAAGAGAGGGAGAGAGAGAGTATGGTCGTTATTGAGAGGCCTGACCCTGCATCGCTCACATAATGCTACTTGTATGAGCACACCGTACAGGTGCTAGGAACATACTGTACATACTTACATGATCGCTCATGAACACACATGCTAACTGACATGGTCTCTAGCACACACACGCACACGGGAGCGCATGCACACACTCGACAGGTTCAATGAACACATATCGTACATACACAGCCTCAATAACCCTCAATACCACCAACACGTAACTAGGGATGTGCACTGTTATTCAAATATTTAAAACGGACATTAGTATACGAATACTTGTGAGCATACATTTTTGACAGACCAAACAATTATAGCCTAATATAGGCCTTTTTAACCAGATTTCAACACAGAAAAAGCTTTTTCTAAATTAAATCAAAATATCCATTTGACATTGTTACAGACAAGGATATACCATAACATTTCAAATTATTAATTGAATAAAACAAACGTTTTTATGATGTGCACGGTGCGCCCCATAAAAAGACCAGTAGCCTTCCTGTGTGCAGTTTGTTGTTTATGTTGGCCAAGCAAAGCGGCAAAGAGCCTCAATGTACAGCAAGTATAGTGAGAGTTCACTAATGCAATGCAATGCAAGATGGACTTAAAAGTTTGTGAAATGAAAAGAAGTAGGCTACAACAAGCTAGCTAGCTAAATGGCTGTAGCCGTGTTGCCTTTGCATCCTTCTCTCTCCCGTAGTCTGATCGCTACACACCGCCGACTACAACCTCTGCAGGCAGCTGCAGCAATAGAGCGAAAGCCTCTCACGCAGCAGTGATCAGGTTAAAACCATATTTTTTAACCGGGACGGAAAAGTTCATTTTCATTCTCCGTTTCAAAACGTTTTGCTACATTGGTGACCAAATAAACAGGGCCCTGGATGGGTTTGCTCAAACAGACTTAATTAGTGTACACTGTTCACATCACAGTTAGGTAAGAGCCTCTCTACTGGAGCTCTAATGGAGACTAATGGCAGATTGGCTGCCTATGACGTGCTCAGGCAGGAATGCAACATGTGTCACCTTGTGTGGTGCTGATAACTGATGTTTGCTGAACATGGCAACATTATGGTGCTTGAACACGCTGTAACTAGGAGGAGCACTTAAATTAGTCGACAAGAGAGGTGGTGATTGGAGTCCGTACTCAAGGCCAGAGAGATGGATGAGAAAATGAGAGATAAAGGAGAAAGTGACACACACACACACACACACACACACACACACACACACACACACACACACGAGAGAGTCAGCGAGAAAAGAGAGAAATTCCCACTCTGTGCCACTGACTGGCAACCTACTGTTTACTTTGGCCGGCAGCAAATACACGGTTTACAGAGGAAGGGACATTGGGAGCTCACTCACTGAAAGAACAATAACTTAGTTTCTACCCCCCACAGACTGTCTGACAACCAACAACCATTGACACGCATAAATACACACACTGAATTCCAAACTGTGGTGTACATTCAAACTTGTACCAACACAACCAAGGTCTCTACTCATTTACCATTAGACTAGAGACACACACAGCTTGAAAATTAACCACTTCTCTTACAGCATAAAGCCATTTGAATAAAAATGCGCAATAAGAAATCCACACCAATTAAAAACAAACATAACTCAATATCTAATTAAGACTAAATGGTATTCAGTATCCAGCACATTTAAATTGATGTGAAGACTGAAATGTTGTTGATTAAATGTCCACTACCCTTGTCAAATAAATAAATTCCAAAAAAATGGTGAGCGGTTTCACTGCTTTTCTATATCCAAGGCAGCTGAATCATCTCTGCTCTCCTCTATTGACTACCATCCACGTTCAAGGACAGCGAGAACAACCTCATTATGATTCTACCTCCGCCTACCATCCCCCAATCTCTCCTCCCCCTCTCCCACTAGGCCAGAGAGGAGATGAGGGCTAATCAGTTAGGTGACCCACAATGATGGATGTGAGTCTTTACGAACCACCAAGTCTCCTGACACTTAATTGACTGCTTCCATACGTCGACACACACACACTAGGACACATAAAAAAAATGTTTCAATTTTTTTTTTTTTTAAGAGTTGTGTTGGACTTCAGTGAGCACCAACCACCACAGAAATCTCAACCTCCTCCAAACATCAACCCCCCCCCCCCCCCCCCCCCCCCCCCCCACCATCCCACTATTTCTGCTATCAGCCTCCACAGGCACTACCACCACCAGCCATAAAAGATGTGCCTGTCAGCATCACACTTTGTTACAGGGAGGGCACACTGGCACTGAGGCTCAAATCGTTATACCAGCTCAAGGTTACAGCACAACACAAGGCAGGGACAATACAATACAGCATTATAACCATCAAGGACAGTGAGAGGACATTCTAATACAGGGGCTTTCCACCTTTTCACTCCCAGGCAAACCAGCAAATGCACATGCTGGATACTGAATACCATTTAGTCTTAATTAGATATGGAGTTGTTTGTTTTTAATTGGTGTGGATTTCTTATTGAGCATCTTTTATCATCATCAGGTGAATGATAATGGCATGGAGAAGTAATCAACATTTTAAAATGAATAGATTTGGTAGATACCGTTTTTCATTATTTTGACCTCCCCACATTATAATTGGGAGAGGACGTGTAAACTAAGGCTATTAGCTTGAAAGGAAACTCCAAACACATTTTCGCTAAGAGCATCTGTTTAGCTGGTTAAAACAAAAAGGTTAGCCAAACATGTATGTCCAAGTGAAGAAAGCTTACCAGCAGCCAGCGGCACTTGTCGCACCGGTAGCCTATTTGCAGGTGCTTTTTCAAAGCATATGTCAGATACTCCAGTAAGTTTAATTGGCTCCAATGAGTAGAACTTCCTCAGCATTAAGAGTTGAGAAATTAAGTTGATAACATTAGAAAGAAGATAGTATTCACACTAGCTTGACTTTTTCCACATTTTTTTGTGTTACAGCCTGACTAGAACATTGATTAAATTGAGATTTTGTGTCACTGTCCTACAGGCAATACCCCATAATGCCAAAGTGGAATTGTGTTTTCTGAAATTAAAAGCTTAAATGTTTTGAGTAAATAAGTATTCCCTTTCTCTTTGCGACTCTGCCTCTTGTCTGTTGACGTTGAGACCGGTGTTTGCAGGTACTATTTAATGAAGCTGCCAGTTGAGGACTTGCGAGGTGTCTGTTTCTCAAACTAGACACTAATGCACTTGTGCTCTTGCTCATTTGTGCACCGGGGCCTCCCACACCTCTTTCTATTCTGGTTAGAGACAGTTTGCGCTGTTCTGTGAAGGGATTAGTACACAATGTTGTACGAGATCTTCAGTTTCTTGGCAATTTCTTGCATGGAATAGCCTTCATTTCTTAGAAAAATAATAGACTTAACGAGTTTCAGAAGAAAGTTCTTTGTTTCTGGCCATTTTGAGCCTGTTATCGAACCCACAAATGCTGATGCTCCAGCTACTCAACTAGTCTAAAGGCTAGTTTTATTGCTTCTTTAATCAGAACAACAGTTTTCAGCTGTGCTAACATAATTGCAAAAGGGTTTTCTAATGATCAATTAGCCTTTTAAAATTATAAACTTAGATTAGCTGACACAACGTGCCATTGGAACACAGGAGTGATGGTTGCTGATAATGGGCCTCTGTACGCCTATGCAGATATCCCATTTTAAAAAATCTGCCGTTTCCAGCTACAATAGTCATTTACAACATTACAATGTCTACACTGTATTTCTGATCAATTTGATGTTATTTTAAATGGACAAACAATGTGTTTTATTTCAAAAACAAGGACATTTCTAAATGACCCCAAACTTTTGAACGGTAGTGTATTTCTAACTGCACTGTTTCACAAAAAGTTCTGAACCTATATAGATTTTATGGACACCGTATACATTAGTTATCTTGTTTTTAGTCCCACCCTTCAGCTCCACTCAACCCCTCCCATCTATCTCTTATTTCTATATGACATGTACAGTGCATTCGGAAAGTATTCAGACCCCTTGACTTTTTCCACATTGTAATGTTACAGCCTTATTACAAAATTGATGAAATTATTCTACACACAATACCCCAACATGACAAAGCAAAAACCGGTTGAGATATCTTTGCAAAATGTACATAAGTACTCAGAACCTTTGCTATGAGACTCGAATGCTTCCATTGATCATCCTTGAGATGTTTCTATAACTTGGAGTCCACCTGTGGTAAATTCAATTGATTGGACATGATTTGGAATGGCACACCCCTGTCTATATAAGGTCCCCCAGTTGACAGTACATGTCAGAGCAAAAACAAAGCAATGAGGTCAAAGAAATTGTTCGTAGAGCTCCATGACAGGATTGTGTCGAGGCACAGATCTGAGGAAGGGTACCAAAGCATGTCTGCACCATTGCAGGTCGCCAAGAACACAGTGGCCTCCATCATTCTTATATGGAAGAAGTTTGGAACCACCAAAACTCTTCCTAGAACTGGCCGCCTGGGCCAAACTGAGCATTCAGGGGAGAAGGGCATTGGTCAGGGAGGTGACCAAGAACCCGATGATCATTCTGACACAGCTCCAGAGTTCCTCTGTGGAGATGGGAGAACCTTCCAGAAGGACAACCATCTTTGCAGCACTCCGCCAATCAGTCTTTTATGGTAGAGTGGTCTGACGGAAGCCACTCCTCAGTAAAAGGCACAACAGCCTGCTTTGAATTTTCCAAAAGGCACCTAAAGGACTCTCAGACCATGTGAAAACAAAATCAGCTCTACTACTTCTTAACTCAGATATATGAGAAGCATGCAACTACCACCCATGATCTCAATGAAGAAACAAATATATACTTAGGCATTACTATATCCCCCTCTAATCACACTACTTGCAGGAAGAACTACTTAGAAAACTTTCAAAATATATCCTAAAAGACATAAAAAGATGGTCCGCTATGGCCTCTTCTTTGCATCCTAGAATCTCAATTATTCAAATGAATGTCCTCCCTCGTATCAATTTTATGAGTTCCATGTTACCACCGTCTCCTCCTATAGACAATTGGTCTAAACTTGACTCCGTCATAAAGAAGTTAATTTGGGGGAGAAAGAGACCACAGATTAAATATGCAACACCACAGAGAACAAAAGTATCACGTGGACTAAATCTAAACTTGTATCACCTATCATTCCAGATGAACTTCCTGAAGACCTGGTTAAACCCAGAGGCTTCTGTTCCTGGGCGTGCTATAGAAGAGTCAATCGTTTCATCCATTAGATTACAATATTCATTCTTTTCTGGATTGACTCCTAAAAATATTTGCATTATTGTTTGGACCCATTATAGCATACTCAGTAAACGTGTGGAAAACTACTTCAATGGAATTCATACTCTCCAATATGGCCTAAAATAATTCTTAGTGTGTGAGAAACCCGTTATATCAGATTCTTGGTCTAAGAAAGGTATTTATACTTTCAAAGACATATTCAATGTGAATGTGAAATCCGCCAGTGTTTTAATGTCCCAGGTTCCTCATTTAGTCTTTACCTTCAACTCTGCCTATCCATGCAAGCCTATGGGTTCCCCCGGGGAGCAGAATAAGCAGTACGCCCATTGATAAAACTTATAACGAACAGACGGCCCTCAGAGGGAGTTGATTTTGATATCTACAGTCAATTCTAGCAGCACAAAAACCATTAACTTTATCCACTGTATGGGAAAAGGATTTTACACTTGCTGACAGACAAATAATGGGAGACAGTATCGAAAAAATACATTAGGATCATCTGGAAACCCCAATAACTAATTCATTAATTACAAAATATGCCATAGAACCCATCTAACACCTCAAAAAAGGCATCACATGGGTATTAGTCCATTGCCATTATGTGAGTTCTGCACCACAGGGGACCTTGGTACTTTTCAGTGTGTTGGTACTTTTCAGGATGTGCTGCGGAAATGCCAGGAGGTGGTTGGATTCTGGGGGAAAGTCAACAATGTCAACTCTGTACTTATAGATAAAATATTGCCATTAGATCCTATAGTGATGTTGCTTTGTGATGACTGACTTGGGCTTGTCAGAACACACCAACGGAGAGTGTGGTTGTCAAGAACCACAGCAGCTAAGAAAACGATTGTCGGTTAACCATTGCAACAATGGCTGCTCGCATTTAAGGAAATTGTACTTATGGAGCTCTCCACGGGCCAGGATCCCACAGGGGCCAAGGTGTCCACTCTGGACACATGGAAAAAAAGAAGCAGCGGACATTTCTGAACTCTTAACCAACAGGCCTTTACATCCATGAATGTGTATCAATAATTTGAGCCTATTTCTGAGACTATGATGTATTGTTCAGTAGATTTACTATGGGGGGGATAAAAAAATGATATCTCCATAAATGTATTGTATGAAACATATGAATTGAAATAATACAATCTTGATGTAAAAAAAAGAACTCTTAGACCATGAGAAAGAAGATTCTTTGGTCTGATGAAACTAAGTTTGACATCTTTGGCCTGAAAGCAAAGCGTCATGTCTGACGGAAAACTTGCACCATCCCTACGGTGAAGCATGGTGGTGGCAGCATCATGGGAGACTAGTTGGGGACTGGAGACTAGTTAGGATCAAGACAAAGATGAACGGAGCAAAGTAGAGCAAGCTCCTTGATAAAAACCTGCTCCAAAGCGCTCAGACCTCAGACTGGGGCAGACCTCAGACAGCCAAGACAAGACTTGAACCTGATCGAACATCTCTGGAGAGACCTGAAAATAGCTGTGCAGCAATGTTCCTCATCCAACCTGACAGAGCTCAAGAGATTCTGCAGAGAAGAATGGGAGAAACTCCCCAAATACAGGTGTCCCAAGCTTGAAGTGTCATACCCAAGAAAACACGAGGCAGTAATCGCTGCCAAAGGTGCTTCAACAAAGTACTGAGTAAAGGGTCTGAATACTTATGTAAATGGGTATTTAAATGTTTTATATTTTATAAATTTGCAATTTATTGTGTGTAGATTGATGAGGAAAAACAACGATTTAATCGATTTTAGAATAAGGCTGTAACGTAACAAAATGTGGAAAAAGTCAAGGGGTCTGAATACTTTCCGAATGCACTTTACATGTCATATAGAAATAAGAGATAGATGGGAGGGGTTGAGTGGAGCTGAAGGGTGGGACTAAAAACAAGATAACTAATGTATACTGTGTCCATAAAATCTATAGGGGTCAGAGGAAGACCCCCAAAAATTGTCAAAGACTACAGTCCCCCAAGTCATAGACTGTTCACTCTGCTACTGCACGGCAAGCGGTACTGGAGCCCCACGTCTAGGTCCAAAAGGCTCCTTAACTGCTTCTACCCCCAAGCCATAAGACTGCTGAACAATTAACCAAAGGGCAACCAGACTATTTATATTGACCCCCCCCTTTGTTTTTACACTGCTGCTACTTGTTTATTATCTATGCATAGTCACTTTACCCCTACCTACATGTACGACTAACCTGTACCCTCGCACATCGACTCGGTACCAGTACCCCCTCTATATAGCCTCGGTATTGTTATTTTACTGTGTTACTTTTATTAACATTTTTTACTTTAGTTTATTTAGTAAATCTTTTTTTAACCCTATTTCTTGAACTGCACTGTTGGTTAAGGGCATGTAAGTAAGCACTTCACAGTAAGGTTGTATTCAGCTGTTGTATTCAGCACGTGACAAATAAAATATTTTTTAGGTTGATTAACATATACCCTCTTCCTCCCTTTCTCCGTCGCTGCCTTTTGTCAATCTGTCTGGGTGCCAGCCCTCCCCGGTTGGCACAGCCTGGCAGCCAGAGTGTTGGCATCAGATACCCGCTGCGGCTGCAAGGTGGCACTGTGGGCGCATCAGATTCACTGCATCTCTTGTGCGAGAGGCCGAGAGAGAGAGGGGTGAGTAACTAAGTGTGGTGGTGAGGGGGGGGGGGGGGACAGCATGCGAGACAGCATGTGAGAGAGCGAGTGAGCTACAACGCGGTGGGGAGCTAGCCCACAGAATGCTGAACAGGGCTTTGCCAGACCGGAACACTGCAGCAGGAATGCAGCACTCTCTTGCACTCATCATCATCACAGGCTAGAGGAGAGTGAGAGAGAGAGGGGGAGATGGAGAGAAAGAGGGAGGAAGATAAGAGTGGGAGGGAGAGAAATAAAAGAGAGATGGGGAAAGGTAGGCGGAGAGGAAAATTAGAGAAAAAAGTGCTAGATAGATGCAGTAGAAAGAGCGGGAGGAAGATAAGAAGAGGGAGAGAAACAGAGGCGGAGTAATGTAATGCTGTCGGTGGTGAATGGGGAACAGACGTCACACTGGCTGGCGTAGCTCTGCCGCTGCGACAGAGCAGAGACGGAAGCCTCACCCCCCTCCCCCTCTTGGCCCATAATGCAGCGGTATTTAATGACACATACAGTAATAAACCCATGGAAATAAACTGAGGAAAGGGGTGGAACCATACAGAGAGTGAGGAGGAGAGGACTCAAGGTTTCAGCTTACCTGCTACACGAGTCCACAGAGACAGACAACCTCATAAATGTGTCTGGGATACGCACACAGAGACAGCTTGATTGACACATTACTGTCAGAGCCATCTTTAAATATAGCTGATTACAATATATGTTGGGATATAGCCACTTTAGCCTCTACCACTGGGAGATATGCTGTGTCATATCACATTCATACAGTCTCTTTACTCAAATACAGTCTATGCCCTTTACCATGGCAACTAGGCTTGGGAGATATACCATAAACCGGGGTATTTCGAAATACAGACAGTATGACTTTCAATACCGCAAAAAAATATGATACAAAAATGATGTTGGGGGCTCCCCCACCACGCAGGTGGCACATGCTACTTCACTGCTTATAACTAAGTAGAAGAAATCTGTGTCAAATAAATGATATCCATCTCAGGGCTCCAGCTGTGCATTTGGTTTGCTAACATGCTAGCTAAGTGGCTAGATGTCAAGATCAAGCTTCTCAAAAGACTTTCAATCCCTTCCTGGATCAAGATCTCCGTTGCCTAAATTGTTTTGTGCGGTAAAAAAAGAAATAGTGCCCCTTGTGTGCACATTTGGTAATACTTACACCCCGGTATGGTCCAGCAACGGTATAAAAATCTGGATACCACCCAACCATAACGACAACAACCCAACGGGAAGAACAATGAATAAAGGCCTCTATGGGATTAAACTGTCTCCTTTGTATACTTCATAATTTCACCACAGGTAGAAAATAGTCATAGACACTCCGCACAGTTACTAGCATGCTGAAGACAGTGGCTGTAGCCTGACTAGACTTGACCAGTCAGGCTGTGTTTAGACAGGCAGCCCCAATTATTTTATTTTTTTCCCCACTAATTGGTATTTTGACCAATCAGATCAGCTAAAAAAAAAAAAGTGATTGGTCAAAAGACAAATTAGTGGAAAAAATATCAGAGTTGGGCTGCCTCAGTGATTTTATTTGGCTTCTCCCAGTGCTGAGTAAGTTTGACAGAGAGAGCACATTACTGGGAGGGTGTTACCAAGGGTCTCCAGGTGAGCCGGCACTCTGTGCGTGCACTCTGTATATATGCGAGTTTGCCATTCCTTGCTGACCTATGGGTCCAGGGAAGGAAACGCGGCGCCAGCTTTAGTGCAACACTGACCTGGCCCACCAGGAAACGAGCTCACAAAGGGTTCAGAGGTAAGGAACGGCCTTGGAATCCGGAACCTTCCCCACCACATTTTCTCTGCGTTTCCTCTTTCAACTGAGCAGCTGGACGCAGACTCATTGCCATACACACAGTATGGGAGCGTACGTACGCGCACACACCACACACAAGAGTGTCACCTTTTTTTTATAGAAAGAAACAGTCAGTCAAAGGCAGACTCTCTCTCAAACTGCGACTGTCAAATAGAGACATTCGGTCACAGTTTGAATGAAACAGTATGTCAAAAAAGGCCAGTCAAGGTTAGATAGAGACGGTCCTGAGAGGGTGTTTACAGACGGACAGCCCGGCACGCACACACACTAATACATGATAATATAAAGACTGAACTGTAGATACTGTAAGCTTATGTGTAAACATGGCCTTGACAAAGACATTCAAAACACACATACCGTAAACTTACTTTCTATGGATCCTCTTGTGTTGGGTGCTAAGCAGCTGGTAAATGCAGCCCGTCGGTCACCAGATGGTTTCACTATGGAGCTAAATCCACAAGCCCTACAACCAGAGGAAGAACACAGAGGACAAATATTACTATGAGTTTCTCATGATTCTACCATAGTAATGATTCATAGCTTCATTTCACCATTGTTGTGCTTGGTATTGACACTTAAGGTCAGTCAACTGACTATGCCTTCAGTGTAAAATTAACCATTGATATTGAGGCATATTGGCTACGAGGTGGTCTGAGAAGTCGGTCAGATATGTGTCACATTTCGTTGCGCCTCAATTGTCTCATGCATGACCAGACAACTTGTTTTTGGCTGGCCCAACAGTGCTCCATTCATTCCATTCTGGCCCTATGTCTAGAGCTGGGAATCGCCAGGGACCTCACAATACAATATTATCACGATACTTAGGTGCCGATACGATATATATTGCGATTCTCACGATTCTATATGTATTGTGATTCGATACTGTCATGTTATTGCAATTTGATGTTCCACACCTATTTCTCACCATTGCTGCAGAGGGACAAGAGAGAGCCATGATAAAATTAGATTTGATCAGACAAAGAAAGAAAGAAAGAAAGAAAGAAATAAAAGTGCTGAAAACAAAATTGGCTCCCTATTTAAAAAGGAGAACAAGCTATGAAGGAAAAACACTGGTTTTGGTGCAGGTACAGTCAACTAGCGCAAAAAATAAATGTTGTGATATTGTCTAAACGATATCAAATCGATACTGGAGTCAAATATCGCTATAATATTGTCAAATAATTATATATTGCGATACGCAACTGAATACATTTTTTCCCCCATCACTACACACAACGTTGCCTCAAAGTTTGACTCAACATGGAATTTCTACTCAAAAGTGTGGGTTATGCCAAGACAGTGATAACGAGGACCTCAGAGAAGTATACTGTAGTGTTGATATTGTCATGGCTGAAGTACATCATCTTTTTACCTAAATGTAACCGCCAATTGACTCTCCTGTTACTACAACATCAATGTTTCGGATCCCAGTTCGTTGGCAGGTCCTTACAGATATTTCAGACACCCCAAAAGACCTCAAACATTGACCAGGGACAAACCCTCCATTTCACAACCAAATAAAGAAGTAAACAGGCTCGCACGACATGACGACTCACCATTATTTTCAAGCCCCAAACACTCTGAAGTGGCCCTTTCCTCGCTCTGTGTGGTTTCCCTTAAATCATTGAAAACCAAATGGTAAACTGAACATCAGCCACATCCTTCTCGAAGGCGGCCTTGGCCCTCATCCTTTACACGCAAAAACATGCATCCCCCCGTCTACGTCAGCTGAATAGTAGGGAGTATTATTACGCCATTTGCCTAACAATTTAAACTACAACCACTAGCAGAAAGACAGCTTGAGAAAGTACATCAAGTTACTTCTGAAATTGTACCTTTCCATGATTACGCCAATGACATGCCTTAAAGCACAAGTAAAATACAGAGAAAGGCTGTACTAAGGGGACGAGAGCAGGGGAGAAAGAAAGTGTGTTGGGGGAGAGATCATGTAGCATTTCCTTAACTCAACATTTCATGGCCTTAAAATACACGCAGGGTTATTTTGCGCTGGGGCTAGTTTGCACGGGAGCCCATTTCCTGCGAGTGATTAGGGGGGGGGGGGGGGGGGGGGGGGGGCTGTGGCACACTCAAAGTTCTCGGGTTGTTTTGTCTGCGAGCGAAGTTAAGGAATGCCCAAATTAAACATGCTGAACAAGACGCCCTAAGGAGGTACGAAGGCGGGAGGGTGGAGTACAACATGAAAAAAAAAATAGAACACCAAATAGATGTCATTCGCAGGCGATTTACAAACCGCAAGTGCATGCCTCCTGCTCGTATTTGCATTCCATCAGATAGGGAAGTTGGACAGCAGTGTTGTACCATATTGATAAAGCTGTCATGTGCCCTGAAGGCAAGCAGCCTACGAGCTCCTTCATTTGACTCAAAACCTGAAGGGCTTGTTGTAATGCGCTATTATAATATCCCAAGATGAAAAGTAACCCTCAAGTCTTCTTCTCTTTCAAAAGGCTCGGCTTTTGTTTCCGCACTGTACGCCCAAACATAGGGAAGAGAGCGAATCTCAACAAATGAAAGTACAGTACTTTCAATTCACATCGTGATCACCAACAGCAGTAATACTAGCCTACTGCTATTGCTGCTCCATTTCATTTCAAAATACTTACAGTACATTCCCCAGGCCAATGCACTCAACAGGGTGACTAACTTGGGTAAAAAAAAAAAGGTATTTCTTGAACTTTACCAACAATTCAGAATTGATTGGTATTGCTTTCTTATAAAGGAATGCTGACCATTCAGGGATTTTGTATTTGGCATGTCTGGGGGACCAGATGTCTCTTAGACCTCCAGCTCGGAGGGAGAGCAGATAAAACAGTACTTTAACTGCATTCTTTCATGGCCGAGAGCTGGGGCCCACCTATCCACACCCATCCTCAGACCAGCATGAGGGGAGGAGAGGGAAATGAAGGGAGAGGAAAAGGGGAGGAGGGAGCGAGAGACGGAGAAAGGGAGAAAAAAAATCAAGAAAAAAAAGGGGAGGATGTGAAAAAGGGGATAGTTACAAAAAAGTTGGTCGGTCCAAGTGGGTGGGTGAACAGTCACTGTGCCCTTGTTTGACCAGGGAGGGGAAAAAACATGCCTCTGCGTGCCAGATGTGAGTTATCAATGTAATCAATGGCACCAACACAGTCAAATTAAAAGATGTCTGTCACTGAGGGAAGGAACGAGGATGCTGAGTATAGCAGCATGCCACAGTGGGAAAATGAGAATGAGCTAACTGTGGCTCAATTAAGTAACTGAATCCAACGTGTAGAACCATGACAGGGCATTGTTCAGTTCACAGCAAAGGGGAGGAGGGCGAGCTTGACAAATAAATCCAGAACCACACACACACACACAAAAAAAAAACAGAATGTTGATCATAAAAAAGCCTGGTATTCCAGAACACAAATGAGCTAGTCAGGTCTGGGAGTGTTAAGGATTCCTGTGGGGCAGGAGCTAGCTACCGTGGTAGCCAGGCCTTCCTGTAGCCTTATTACTCAGGACAAAGGCAGGCCCATGTCACAGAGGCGGGGAGGGAGAGGCAGGAATGCCAGGCGACAAAGTGCCTGACATATCCTAATATGGGTGTATGCAGGTGCAATTAAACAATCATAACGACACACTGTGTAAATCACCTTGTGACATGACGAAAGTTGGCTACTGTACAGGGAAAGTGGCGATGGTGAGCATTTCATGAAACCCATTAGAAAGACGGTAGAGAAAACACTCAAATGCTCTCACAACTCTTTGGGATTCTCTATTACTTTTCTTTGTAGTGCAGGACAAGGCTTCAATCTGTGTATGAGAAACCAACCCTATAACAGAGATTTCACACTTAACTCTGTCAAGTAGGACGTTTAAGCGTAATATGGAACTTAAACAGCAAATGAGCTACCAATGGGCATGGGGGGAAAAAAAGAAGGGGATGAAGGAGTGGTATATGAGAGGAAGCATGAGGGCCCTCCAGATGGCGGGAGAGTGATGCCTCACACATGGACCATGTGTTGCCTCAGCAGACCCCTTCGCCAGAACGGGCCAAAGTCAACACAGCACTCCAACCAGAGAAGTTGGAGAGAACGGATCAAACAGTGACGACGGCCCTATTTCTGTCCCCCAACGCCTGGATACAGCAAGACCCTGCGACTTGAAAACAAGCCAGCAGCTTCGAAATATTCATTTAAAACAGAGCTAAAAAAAAAAAAGTGTGGTTCACCAACCATTCTATTTTTATGGCTATTTAGCTTGCGCTGCGAGACTGCTCGCATGAGGAGTTTCAAAAGCAATGGGCTGGCTGGAAAGAAAGAAACCCAACCCACTCGTTACACGCTGGCCCTTTTCAACGCGCTGATGGAGTTTGAGATGAGTCGTCTCGAAAATAACACTGAGGGGGGAAAAAAGCGACGTATGGCCACGCCATTGACGAAAGCTTCCACCCATACACATTAGCGCTTATGCTTATGCGTCAGAAGAAAATAGGAGTACCCTCGGAGTTGAGGGGGGAGTTAAAGGGGGTTGGGCTAGCGTCTGAAAATTCCTTACCCTGAGAACATGAATATTTTCTGATCACAAGAAATTATCTGGAGAAGGAATTTTATTTTGAAAGACGCCTGTTCGATCCCAGGTGGAAGAGAGACGGGTGCAGGGATTGTACATGTAGGCTCTACGTTACAGTGCTGGAGGGAGAACAACAGAAATACAGGTCCACATCCATTATCCCACAGGATTGCCGTACCACATCAACAAGAGTCATCCCTGTCCAGCCAGCAGCAAACATAATTGACAAGGCTAGTTTTACACAGTTCACATTCAGAGTAGAAGAAAGATGTGTCAGTCCGTTCAAACCAACCTGAAACGTCCCAACCCTTTAGAGCTAGTACAAGACCCTTAAAGAGCAACTCTGCCACTTTCCAACCTCATATTCATCATCTCCAGCACCAAACCAGTGGCTACATATGTTTTACCCAATGACATCAACAAAAGTTAAACATTTTAACAGCGATTTTCAAACCCTATGAGATCTCAGTGAAGTGGGGAGCAAGAAAATACCCTCGCCAAAAAAAGCGTTAAAACAAAATCAAAATATATTTCAGATTCTTCAAAGTAAAGTAGCCACTCTTGGCATTCTCTCAACCAGCTTCACTTGGAATGCTTTTCCAACAGCATATGTGGAGTTCGCACATGTGCTGAGCACTTGTTGGCTGCTTTTCCGTCACTCTGCGGTCCAACTCATCCCAAACCATCTCAATTGGGTTGAGGTCGGGTGATTGTGGAGGCCAGGTCATCTGATGCAGCACTCCATCTCTCCTTCTTTGTCAAATAGCCCTTACACAGCCTGGAGGTGTGTTGGGTCATTGTCCTGTTGAAAAACAAATGATAGTCCCACTAAGCGCAAACCAGATGGGATGGCATATCGCTGCAAAATGCTGTGGTAGCCATGCTGGTTACGTGTGCCTTACATTCTAAATAAATCACTGACAGTGTCACCAGCAAAGCACCCCCACATCCTCACACCACCTCCTCCATGTTTCAGTGTGAACCACACATGCGGAGATCATCTGTCACCTACTCTGCATCTTACAAAGACACGGGTTGGAACCAAAAATCACACATTTGGACTCCAGACCAAAGGACAAATTTCCACCAGTCTAATGGCCATTGCTTGTGTTTCTTGTCCCAAGCAAGTCTCTTCTTCTTCCACCTTTAGTGGTGGTTACTTGCAGAAATTTGACCATGAAGGCCTGATTCACGCAGTCTCCTCTGAACAGTTGATGTTGAGATGTGTTTGTTACTTGAATCCTGAAGCATTTATTTGTGCTGCAATTTCTGATGCTGGTAACGCTAATGAACGTATCCTCTGCAGCAGAGGTAATTCTGGGTCTTCCTTTCCTGCGGCGATCCTCAAGAGAGCCAGGTTCATCATAACGCTTGATGGTTTTTGCGACTGCACTTTTCCTCGTTGATGACCTTCATGTCTTAAAGTAATGGACTGTCATTTATCTTTGCTTATTTGAGCTGCTCTTGCCATAATATGGACTTGGTCTTTTTCCAAATAGGGCTATCTTCTGTATACCACCCCTACTTTGTCACAACACAACTGATTGGCTTAAACGCAAGGAAAGAAACTGCACAAATTAACTTGTTAAGGCACACCCGTTAATTGAAATGCATTCCAGGTGACTACCTCATGAAGCTGGTTGAGAGAATCCCAAGAGTGTGCAAAGCTGTCATTAAGACAAAGGGTGGCTACTTTGAATAATCTAACACTTTTTGGATACTGCATGATTCCATGTGTTATTTCATAGTTTTGATGTCTTCACTTATTCTACAATGTAGAAAATAGTAAAAGAAAAGAAAAACCCTAGAATGAGCAGGTGTGTCCAAACTTTTGACTGGTACTGTAGGTAGACATTGGTTTGGCGCTGGAGATAATGAATGAGGTAGAAAAGTGGCAGAGTTGCTCTTTCACCTTGCTAGCCTCCGAAGACTTGGATACATGATCTGGAGTAGGAGTATTACAAATGACAAGAATAGGGAAAGCACCATATTTTCTTTGAAGGTACTTTCTCAGTGTTCTGTTACTTCTGCCCCCCCCCCCCCCCCCTTCCAGGCAACCAGCACAAACCATGGCACTGCCTGCCTGCGAACCAACAGAGGCAGTGGATTTATGAAACCAGTTATGGGGGTGGATGTTGATACAGGTGTCTGTGTCATCCCTCTCCCACCCTCCTGCTCTCTCTCCCCCCCCTTTCGTTCTCTCTATCTGCAGGGTCGGGCCAGAAGAAGGATTTCTGTCATTCAGCCAGACTAAGCCGGCTTCCAGAAGCGCTCCCTCGCTTTCTCCCTCTTTCACACGCATGTGTTACAGTGCGACTGACACACACACGGCCCGATAGGGATGTGTAAAACACGCAGGGTGGTTGCCACGGCAACGTGAGCCAACGGGTCATAAACACCCCCTCTTCCTGGATCCCAAGGCTGGACGGAGGCCACGGCTGTTATCTCAGGGGCAGAGTGACATCACTCAATGAGGACTCATTCACATGCAGTCCAGCAGCTCTCCCTCCTTCCTGCTCCCCGTTCGGCTGATAACAGAGAGGACCTGAGGAAGAGTGGGTGTAAGACCAAGACGGTATGTTTACCTGGGGCTTTTGTTGGCTTACAGTGTCTTCAGAAAGTATTCACACCCCTTTACTTTTTATACATTTTGTTGTGTACACAGCCTGAATTTAAAATCAATTAAATTGAGATTTTGTGTTACGGACCCACACACAATACCCCATGTCAAATTGGAATTCATTTTTACAAATTAATTAACCATGAAAAGCTGAAATGTCTTTCGTCAATAAGTATTCAACACATTTGTTATGGCAATCCTAAAAAAGAGCAGGAGTAAAAATGTTCTTAACAAGACACATATGTTGCATGGACTCCCTCTATGTGCAACCATAGTGGTTAACATGATCTTTGAATGACTACCTTATCTCTGTACCCCACACATACAGATAATTGTAAGGACCCTCAGTCGAACAATTTATTTCAAACACAGATTCAACCACAAAACCAGGGGGGTTTTTCCAATGCCTTGCAAAGGTCACCTACTGGTAGATGGATAAAAATATATAAAACAGACATTGAATATCCTTTTGAGCATGGTGATGTTATGAATTACACTTTGGATGGTGTATCAATACACTCAGTCACTATAAAGATACAGTTGTCCTTCCTAACTCAGTTGCCGGAGAGGAAGGAAACAGTTCAGGGATTTCACCATAAGGCCAATGGTGACTTTAAAACTGTTACAGAGTTTAATGGCTGTGATAGGAGAAAACTGCAGATGGATCAACAAATCACATTTTATTAGTCACATGCGCCAAATACAACAGGTGTAGGTAGACCTTACAGTGAAAAGCTAACTTACAAGCCCCAAACCAACATTGCAGTTTTAAAAAATCTGAATAAGAACAGTGTAGTTACTCCACAATACTAACCTAAATGACAGAGTGAAAAGAAGGAATCCTGTACAGAATAAAAATATTCCAGAATATGCATCCTGTTTTCAATAAGGCTTAGTATTAACGCTTAGTATTGAGGATAAAATGTTATGTTTGGCGCAAATCCAACACATCACTGAATACTACTACATATTTTCAGGAAGTTTTTTCAGAATAAAAATAAATGGATTATCACAGTCAAAATCCAGAGGAAAACCTGGTTCAGTCTGCTTTCCAACAGACACTGGGAGACAAATTCACCTTTAAGCAGGACAATAACCTAAAACACAAGGCCAAATATACACTGGAGTTGCTTACCAAGACAACATTGAATGTTCCTGAGTGGACTAGTTACAGTTGACTTAAAATCTACTTGAAAATCTATGGCAAGACTTGAAAATGGCAATGATCGACAACAAACTTGACCGCGCTTGAACATTTTTTTAAATAATAATTTAGTACAATCCAGGTGTGCAAAGCGCTTAGAAACTTACCCAGAAAGACTCACAGCTGTAATCACTGCCAAAGGAGATTATAACATGGGCTAATTTTCATACATTTTTTACAAATGTAAAAATGTTTCCTCCACTTTGACAGAATATTTTGTGTAGATCGTTGACCAAAAAAATGACAATAAATTTTAATCAAATCAAGGGATGTGAATACTTTCTGAAGGCACTGTACGCCATATAAATAAAATGACCAGATTCTATTTATATAGGCTTACTTGGCTATAGCAGGCAGGGCTCTCTCTGTGGCTAAATTATAATGAGGTGGGTTGGTTGATAGTTGCTCCAGGTTGTTAACCAGATGCCCTCTCACTCTCTCAAACACCAAATACACTAATCACAGCCCACTCTCCTCTTCTCTCCAATCCTCCCTCTTTCCCGCTGGTGAAGACTAGAATGCAGCTGCCCAAAATTTAAAAAACTAAAACATAGCAGCAAGGCATGGAACGGGTTAAGGAGTAACCGCCAAGAATGGAAAATTACACATTTTACCCACGTCTCTCCCTAACCATCACCATCCATCCTCACCTCACACATTTTGAAGCGCGAGTACAATCTCGAGGCACCTCTGGCAAAGTCAGTCAACCACACATTTGCTGTCAATGTCTTCTCAGAGTTCCTAAGAAAGCACAGCAGCAGCTAGCTAGCGCTGTAAGAGACCGAACTCCAACACGAGCCCCCAGATGAACTCCTGGCGAGGTTGGACCGACCTGCCCTCTGCCAACAGCAGGCACGGAGAACTAAAAACGGAGGACCATCATCTCGCCCGAAAAGGCAGCAGAAAGTAAGAGACCAAATATCGTTTAAAAAAAATAAAAAATCCTTTGGAACATTTGTCAAGCTCAAATACCATGGTGCGGGAGTTGAAAGAGACCAATTACAATACTCAAAATGGTATCGTGCTCTGTGTAGAGCTGAGTGATATTGGCAAAAATCCATATCGCGATAAATTGCCTGAATTGATGCGATAACAAATAGAACGATAACTTTATAACGTTGTGCACCCGTTTTTAAAATGATTATCCTTTAAACTACTAATGGTTGAAGTCATCTATTGTCCTATTAACAACCACCCATATCAGCAAACGTATATCATTTCAATCTTCACATTTCTCTAGTACAGGCTACTTATCGTAATGAACGTTATCAGCGAAAATGCCTTTGATAAGTGATCAGTATGGTCGGTGTCGATCATTTTCGGTTTATCGTCCCAGCTCTAGGTCAGAGTATAAACTGTAAAATTCTAGTGAGAGAGGCCCCAAATAATACAAATCTCTTTTCTAATTTTCCTTTCTGGTGGAGTAGCTTCAGCATGGAGCCGGTGTGTGTGTGTGTGTGTGTGTGTGTGTCTGAGGCACACAGTCATGGAGCAGTGACTGTTTGATGAGGAACATTATCATAGTGACATCATGGGCTGGATAGAAGTAGTCTATCATCTTCAGAACTAAATAATTGCATTGTCTCATAAAATAGAAAAATAAATAATATTGTTCGTTCTAGGTATTATAAAGCTGTGACTGATAATAGCCTATTCAAATAATATTTTGAATGGAACTTGGCATTTGATCGGGAGAAAGCCATGCATAAAACGATGACGCATAGCCTTCATATAGCCTCTCGAATGGAGAGAGAAGGGAATATAGGCTAAGTTATGACATTTTTACAGCCAAACACAAGGTAGTTAAGGAGTGTCCGTTATAATAGGTTTAGACTATTGCCTAAAGCCCATGCATCCGACAGATAGAAACGATATCTGACTGGACATTGGTGGAATTCTCCATTCTTTCTGGCCTACATTCCTCTATTGTGTTCTGTATCACATATTTATTGAAATAGACTAAAGCAAATAGGACTAGGCAAATTACTTGGAGTGTCACTTGTGTGCTGGGAGACGCCGTTCTTTATTGTGGGGCGCCAGCCAAGTTCAAATAGGCTGAACCGTCACCTGTCACATCACGATGTCATCCCCATCGATAGACGATGTCTGTCAATCATAGTCGATAGACGATGCTATCGTAATGTCGCCCAACCTTACACACAATGTTAAGGACATTAATAACAAGTTTCTATCCATACATCCCTTTTAAGGATAAACGGTTCAGATTTCTCTTTTCAATAACTTCCAAAAATACTACTGGAACAAGCTGAAAAGGAGGGTGGACTCCTCGTGTGAAAAACAGCTGAAAGGGACACGTCGGGAGCCGCAGATAATGGGTGAGAAATGTTTTTGTTTTTATTGCCCTTTTAAAATGCACCAACACAGAAAAATCTAAAAAAATAAACGGGTCATCATGTAAGCAGGAAACGTATTCTATTCTGGTGTCGCAGCAAGATCAACAAAATGTGTCTGTTTCAATGATAAAGAAATGGAGGATTGCTAAACAGGCCAAATTAAAGTTTACCCCCTTCTGAACATTCCTTACTTTCTAAATGCCTTCGCATGGTTTACAGGTCGGTTCATTTAGGCTATGATGGAGGATAGCAGGCTTTGGAGGTCCATAAATATGAACTACCGGGGCAACGAAACGTGTTGTAAATCTGATGCGTGAGCCTCAGTTTTTGGATAATCCATAACGATTTCAGATATAGGTGCCAAAAAAGATGCCTGAGAAACTGAGGCAATATGTTTTAATCACCTCTGTAGCCTCCTTGTACTGACCAAAAAGTAGGCCTTAAAAAAAACTTACACTAAAAACAGTAACAAACAAGTGAGGTGGAGGTAGAGACCAAAAGAAAGACCAAGCAGCAGTAGGCTTACAGCTAGTGGATCATATGGGTAAATAATCCAGAAAGGTATGTTTTACAACCTCTGTTCTGACCAATTCCCCACATTCAAACACATCACACCTGTTATGCTAGCCGTTAACGCTCTGTCTGTCAAAAGCTTGTATCGATTCACAATACAAACTTGGAAGCCATGGAGAGATTTTCCCAAGGGCACCTTCTTACGGGGAACGGAAAGGCTACAAAGTGCAGGGTGTGAAAATGAAGTATTTATTGGCTCAAGTGGTTTCTTACCTTCCCCCCCAGAGAGGTAGGTAGTTTTAGGCCAATTTAGCATTAGCCAGCTAATGCTAACAGTTTAGTCAGACAGACAGCCTGTCATCTACAAAGGCAAGAAATTATTTACTATTACAATTGGGCACACTCAAATAGAACCTTTTATTTGAGCCATGAGGTTGCTCATAATTATAAGGAAGGACAACAGTTATCTGCCAAAGCTTGGTATTAACATACTGGGTTGCTAGCTTGTCACAAGAGTAAGAAAGAGGCACATGTATACTAGGGCTGGGAATTGCTAGGGACCTCACAATACAATATCGCTATTCTTTAGGTGCTGATACGATATACATTATGATTCTCACGATTCTATATGTATTGTGATTTGATACTGTGATTTTATTGCGATCCGATGTTCCAAATATAGTGCTCCCAGTAGGACAAGAGAGCCATGAGAAAACGAGTTTGGATCAGTCATGGAAATAAAAGCGCAGGAAACAAATCGTCTCCCTATTTTAAAAAGGAGAAGCAGCTATGAACAGAAAATACTAGAGTTTTGGTGCAGGTACAGCTAATTAGCTCAAAAACAATTTTGTGATAGTAAAAACAATATGATATATAGTCAAAAATAATATCCAGAAATGTAACTATCGACCCCCCCCCCATCATCACTAATGTGTACGAGAAACTTGACATGTAGTAGTTCTGATCCAGTTGAATTCTAGGAACAGGCACTTATATATAAGTATATATAAGTATATATATCTATATATTTTTTTTTAATTAAACCTTTATTTAACTAGGCAAGTCAGTTAAGAACTAAGTCTTATTTACAATGACGGCCTAGGAACAGTGGGTTAACTGCCCTGTTCAGGGGCAGAACAACATATTTTTACCTTGTCAGCTCTGGGATTCAATCTAGCAACCTTTCGGTTACTGGCCCAACGCTCTAACCACCAGGCTACCTGCCGCCCCACTTACATTGAGAAAAGAGTTCATTGATCAACTGGTCAGATCAACTTGTTGATTCATCATGATCCTTGTGGTCCCAGAGCTCTGACTATATTGACAGTAACTGACGTCACAAAGCCACGTGCTCCATCAAAGCAGGCCACCAAGAAAACGCTGCTCGTCGCTCCTCAAAGAGTCCTTTCCCTCCCTACCCACAATCACCTGCTGCTTGGGTGAGCATCAATCCCCCATCAGTGGGTTGAATGAGATTTGCCAGATCCAATCGGAACGTCCAATAATGAGCAGCCCATGCATGCTTTAACACCAACGAGGCCAAAGTCACCGCAAAAAGGACATGCCAACACAAAGCCACTCACGACTCAATCATGTTGTCCCCTTAGCCGTATTGTACCTTTTATCTTGCCACACACACACACACACACCTCGCCGCTTGTGGCACTCAAACCAAAATGTTTCAGTTCCAAAGGGTTGGATGGCTAAATTAACTTACACCAAATGAAACTCAAGTCCCCCCTGGGCCTTACGTCACAGCCCTGTTAAATTTTAAACATGCTACAGCATGACAACAGTGACAGGCGACCTAGATTAAGCCATAACGCAAAGCTACACCACGAGAGGCAATCTATTGTGTCCCTCACAGGAATATTGGGTCGTTCCATTTGATTTCAATGACTTTTTGACCGCAACCGTTTTGATTTGAACAACAACAACAAAAACTTTCTATACACATTTGTCCATGGTAGAAGTGGTCAGAAAGTAACTTTTTCTGAATGCCAAAATATTTAGGAGATAGAAGTGCTCAAAGTTGACCCATTTTCATACCCCACCCTACCATGAGGCATCCATGTCTTCATCACTGGAAAAGATACACTTCTGAGTTTGATGTCATTTAAAAAGCTTACAAACAGGGTTGTCAACCTATTTTATATATAAATAAATTTAAGCTTTATGAAATAGTCATTTTTTTAAATTAAATGTCAATTATCCCCGCATATGTTGTAGCTTAGATCCTATATTAAATCATCTGAGGTGTGTGTTGTACCCGCCACCAGTTGAGACACAGCATGCTCTTAAATACAGGGTGGGTGTCATGTTTTGGCTGATAAATGTACTAAAAATGGGAATACAATTTAAAAATGTCAACTTTCAAAAAGGTAGCACAAAGAAGGTTGGAGATGCACACATCGGAGAATGTTGACTTGGATGGGAAGATCAGATCTATACTGTCAACCTTCCATAGAAAACCTACTGAAATATAGAAAATAGAAATTCCCCTTTTAAGTTGACATTTGACAGTGGGTGGACCGGCGGCCATCTTTGTGGTAGTAATTAGAAGTAAACATTACTATTCAATTTCCATGTACCAGTTATCTACCAGTTAAATTGCTGTGGTTCTAAGGGATATATATGTCCATTCTATCAATTATACACTATACAGTTGAAGTCGGAAGTTTTACATACACCTTAGCCAAATATATTTAAACTCAGTTTTTCACAATTCCTGACATTTAATCCTAGTAAAAATTCCCTGTTTTAGGTCAGTTAGGATCACCACTTTATTTTAAGAATGTGAAATGTCAGAATAATAGTAGAGAGAATTATTTATTTCAGCTTTTATTTCTTTCATCACATTCCCAGTGGGTCAGAAGTTTGCATACACTCAATTAGTATTTGGTAGCATCAAACGTTTCGGGGAGCCTTCCACAAAATTCCCACAATAATTTGGGTGAATTTTGGCCCATTCCTCCTGACAGAGCTGGTGTAACTGAGTCAGGTTTGTAGGCCTCCTTGCTCACACATGCTTTTTCAGTTCAGCCCACAAATGTTCTATAGGATTGAGGTCAGGGTTTGTGATGGCCACTCCAATACCTTGACTTTGTTGTATGCTTTGTATGCTCCATACTTTGGAAGTATGCTTGGGGTTATTGTCCATTTGGAAGACCCATTTGCCACCAAGCTTTAACTTCCTTACTGATGTCTTGAGATGTTGCTTCAATATATATTGTTCTGGGATTGATTTGCACTTTTCGCACCAAAGTACGTTCATCTCTAGGAGACAGAATGCGTCTCCTTTCTGATCGGTATGACGGCTGCGTGGTCCCATGGTGTTTATACGTGCATACTATTGTTGGTATAGATGAAAGTCCTTCCTTTAGGCGTTTGGAAACTGCTCCCAAGGATGAACCAGACTTGGAGGTCTAAAATGTTTTTCCTAGGTCTTGGCTGATTTCTTTTGATTTTCCCATGATGTCAAGCAAAGAGGCACTGAGTTTGAAGGTAGGCCTTGAAATACAGCCACATCTCCATTAGACGCAAATGATGTCAATTAGCCTATCAGAAGCTTCTAGAACCATCATTTTTGGGAATTTCCAAACTGTTTAAAGGCACAGTCAACTTAGTCAATGTGAACTTCTGACCCACTGGATTTGTGATACTGTGAATTATAAGTGAAATAATCTGTCTGGAAACAATTGTTGGAAAAATGACTTGTGTCATGCACAAAGTAGATGTCCTAACCAACTTGCCAAAACTATAGTTTGTTCACAAGAAATGTGTGGAGTGATTGAAAAAAATGAGTTTTAATAACTCCAACCTAAGTGTATGTAAACTTTTGACTTCAACTGTATATACAAAAGTATGTGGACACCCCTTCAAATGAGTGGATTCAGTTATTTCAGCCACACCCGTTGCTGACAGGCGTACAACATCAAGCACAGAGCCATGCAATCTCCAAAGAAAAACATTATGATGGTTTTCATCAAACACCACAACAACATTTTCAGTCACATCCTTGTATGAAGGACAAGTCGATTGACAGGTAAATGTCAAGCCCTGCATGTTTTTGTTCGAAAGTCTCAAAGAACGTTACCTGCCCCAATACATAGTGCCAACTGTAAAGTTTGGTGGAGGAGGAATTATGTTCTGGGGCTATTTTTCCTGGTTCGGGCTAGGCCCCTTAGTTTCGGTGAAGGGAAATCTTAAAGCTACAGCATACAGTGGGGCAAAAAAGTATTTAGTCAGCCACCAATTGTGCAAGTTCTCCCACTTAAAAATATGAGGCCTGTAATTTTCATTATAGGTACACTTCAACTATGACAGACAAAATGAGAGAAAAAAAATCCAGAAAATCACATTGTAGGATTTTTAATGAATTTATTTGCAAATTATGGTGGAAAATAAGTATTTGGTCACCTACAAACAATCAAGATTTCTGGCTCTCACAGACCTGTAACAACTTCTTTAAGAGGCTCCTCTGTCCCCCACTCGTTACCTGTATTAATGGCACCTGTTTGAACTTGTTATCAGTATAAAAGACACCTGTCCACAACCTCAAACAGTCACACTCAAAACTCCACTATGGCCAAGACCAAAGAGCTGTCAAAGGACACCAGAAACAAAATTGTAGACCTGCACCAGGCTGGGAAGGCTGAATCTGCAATAGGTAAGCAGCTTGATTTGAAGAAATCAACTGTGGGAGCAATTATTAGGAAATGGAAGATATACAAGACCACTGATAATCTCCCTCGATCTGGGGCTCCACACAAGATCTCACCACGTGGGATCAAAATGATTACAAGAACAGTGAGCAAAAATCCCAGAACCACACGGGGGGACCTAGTGAATGACCTGCAGAGAGCTGGGACCAAAGTAACAAAGCCTACCATCAGTAACACACTACGCCGCCAGGGACTCAAATCCTGCAGTGCCAGACGTGTCCCCCTGCTTAAGCCAGTGCATGTCCAGGCCTGCCTGAAGGTTGCTAGAGAGCATTTGGATGATCCAGAAGAAGATTGGGAGAATGTCATATGGTCAGATGAAACCAAAATAAAACTTTTTGGTAAAAACGCAACTCGTCGTGTTTGGAGGACAAAGAATGCTGAGTTGCATCCAAAGAACACCATACCTACTGTGAAGCATGGGGGTGGAAACATCATGCTCTGGGGCTGTTTTTCTGCAAAGGGACCAGGACGACTGATCCGTGTAAAGGAAAGAATGAATGGGGCCATGTATCGTGAGATTTTGAGTGAAAACCTCCTTCCATCAGCAAGGGCATTGAAGATGAAACGTGGCTGGGTCTTTCAGCATGACAATGATCACAAACACACCACCCGGGCAACGAAGGAGTGGCTTCGTAAGAAGCATTTCAAGGTCCTGGAGTGGCCTAGCCAGTCTCCAGATCTCAACCCCATAGAAAATCTTTGGAGGGAGTTGAAAGTCCGTGTTGCCCAGCAACAGCCCCAAAACATCACTGCTCTAGAGGAGATCTGCATGCAGGAATGGGCCAAAATACCAGCAACAGTGTGTGAAAACCTTGTGAAGACTTACAGAAAACGTTTGACCTCTGTCATTGCCAACAAAGGGTATATAACAAAGTATTGAGAAACTTTTATTGACCAAATACTTATTTTCCACCATAATTTGCAAATAAATTCATTAAAAATCCTACAATGTAATTTTTCTGGAATTTTTTTTCTCATTTTGTCTGTCATAGTTGAAGTGTACCTATGATGGAAATTAAAGGCTTCTCTCATCTTTTTAAGTGGGGGAACATGCACAATTGGTGGCTGACTAAATACTTTTTTGCCCCACTGTATGTGCTTCCAACTTTCTGAACACCTTTGGGATGAATTGGAACGCTGACTGCGAGCTAAACCTAAATCGCTCCAACATCACTGCACATCCAACATCTAGTGGATACCCTTCACAGAAGAGTGGGGGCTATTATAGTAGCAAAGGGGGGACCAACTCCATATTAATGCCCATGGTTTTGGAATAAGATGATCGACGAGCAGGTGTCCACATACTTTGGGTAATGTATTGTATTTCTATGACTCCTGTTTGTAAGCTTTTAAATTATATCAAACTCAACCGTTTATATTTTCCAGCGATTAAGACATGGATGTCTGTTGATTGGGTGGGGAATGCAAAAATGGGACAACTTTGAGCACCTCTATCTCTTAAATGGTTTTGCATTCAAGTCCACAAAGTTACTTTTTGACCAATTCTACCATGGGCAAATATGTATGGTTAAGTTTTGTTGAAATCTAAAAGGGGTTCGATCCAAAAGTGATTGAAATGAAATGGAACGGCCCTAATCTCATATCATAATGAATAAAGGGGTCTGGGAGGAAAGGAGATAAATACCTGATTAGTCTTTTGCATGACTCTATGGACACAGGCTTGGGTTTCAGTGTCCAGAGGCTAGTTCACTGTGTTGTAGTGGAAATGGAAAGTAACATTAAAATTATATCTGGTTTGTTTGGTAACAACGACGTATAGTAACTTTAAAAAAAACTATTCTGAATAAGTCTTGCCAGTGCCAAAGTCACCCTGGCCTATACAGGAATATACTGTAGATTAGTACAGGGTAAATATAACGTAGTTCTGCCCAGGGTGACATCTTTGGAGTGACAACGAATCTGCCCCAGTAGGTCAAAGGGCGTTCTTTAATGAGTGAGTGAACAGCGGTGTGAACTGGGAACGCTTTACTGACACTCTCAATCTCTAGGATCTGAAGACCGATCAGCGGCGCTGCAAGAACGTACAGACAAGTGGTTTGAACTCCAGCTGAAATCACAGAGACAAGCCCTGTCACCCACCCGCCACTGATAAAAGTGCGGCTGGCAGGAAAAGGGTTAAGGGCCACTAACACTTCCCAGGGTCCTGAACATAGAGGCACCATTGGGGGAAAAACACCAATAAACAGACCCAAAAGGCAAAGCCCAACAGGCGAAGCCAGTGTTAGCAGACTCCATAGAGGCATGTATAACCCTCCTTAACACACACACACACACACACACACACACACACACACGGAATGTCAAAAGCATAAATCCATTCCCCTTGCCGGCGCTAAGTCAGCAGTGTCCAGCTGGCCTGTGTAGCGTCAACACGAGCCCGTCCCGGATACTCAGGCCATTATTACATTATCACAATACATGTGGGCTGTGTGCTTCATTAAACTCAATATGACTAATCTGTACTATTTCAGGGAGAACCATAAAAAAAACATCCTCTGTATCGTTGACTATGCCGTCCCAGGGAGGAGTACCATTCTAAGAGTAAAAGCACTTCACTAAAATACAATTTTAGACTTATACAATTAAGGGCAGTTCAATAATACCCCAACTCCAGAGCACTTTCTCCTTAATGTGCCAAGTGGTCTGAAAAGCCCAAAAGGCAGAAAACCACCAGTTTCAATTTAATCCCCACACTAGTCATTGAGCCACTCCATAATCCTCAGGCCCGCCGAGTAAGTCTGATAATTACACTTATTGGACACCCATAATGATTAGCCTTTGGTTTCAGTCAAAGGCAGCAGATGCCATTTCATTGCATGCTTCCATCAAGTGGAAAACTAATCATGTGTAAGCCCAGCTCGTAAAAAGAGAGGGAAATTATTACTTTGCATGGGCGACACACTTGGCCACTGAACAAACTCTGCCCAGTCGCTTGCTTTCACTCTATAGCATAAAAAGTCAATTCTACATAGTAAACTCTAAGGATTCAAATTCTCAGCAATAGTCTTTACACTACGTTATGTTCACTAAGAAAAAGTCAACTGAAAGAGTGACACAACGCCAAAGGAAAAACACCAGAGACCTACCAAGTGACCAGTCAAAAGGTGAAAGTAAAGTTTGCTACAGTAGACTGGCACAAAGAGTCCAAATGGGAGGTGTGGAACAGGACAGCACTAGTTTTACTACTCTACTTGGCCAACATGTTCACTTGGCCAATGTTCACACAGGCAGGATATGAAGGGATTGCAATTCAAGTGTAGAGGTTGCTTTGTTTTGGCATTGTAACCTCAACGGTTTAGCATGAAGACACAAAATGTCCTTTTCCTTGGCTGTAAGGTCTACCAGGTAGGAAGTGGTTTGTATCTACACCAGTAATGCCTGTGTACTTCTGAATTCCTACTTACGCCAAAAGGGATAGGTCATTGCCCCATATGCACATACAGTGAAACTCCAATGCATGCAGCTGTGCCTATCTCCCAGTCCAAGTTGATTGTACTTGTGTTCCCACCATCAGAAGGGGTGAAAGCAGTAGCAGAGTTGGTAACTGGCTCTGGGACTTACTGGAAAGCGATCAGTGAATTGCCTTCATGTCTGAAACAGGTCAAGGCAGGTCCCCTCTATTTTTCTCCCTCGCTCTCTTTTTACAGGCCCCACCTTCCAGATTACCATTCCAATGCTGCTACTTGTACTGCAGCTGGGGAAGCATTGCTGTTCAGACTCAGCGTTGCACCTCATTCCTTTGACACTCGTTATATGTAGCCTACAGTGCATTCGGAAAGTATTCAGACCCGTTCCCCTTTCCCACATTTTGTAACGTCACAGCCCTATTCTAAAATTGATTAAATATTTATTATTTTCCTGAATCTACAAACTATGCCCCATTGTGACAAAACGAAAAACAGGTTGACATTTTTGAAAATGTATAAAAAAAATTAACAGAAGTACCTTATTTACATAAGTATTCCTTTGCTATGAGACTAAAAATTGGTCTCCGGTGCATCCTGTTTCCATTGATCATCCTTGAAATGTGTCTACAACCTTCATGGTAGAGCGGCCAGACGGAAGCCACACCTCAGTAAAAAGGTACATGACAGCACACTTGGAGTTTGCCAAAAAGGCACCTAAACACTCTTTGGACTGAATGCTAAGCGTCATGTCTGGAGGAAACCTGGCACTATCCCTACGGTGAAGCATGGTGGTGGCAGCATCATGCTGTGGGGATGTTTTCAGCAGCAGGGACTGGGAGACTAGTCAGGATCGAGGGAAAGATGAATGGAGAAAAGTATAGAGATCCTTGATAAAAACCTGCTCCAGAGCCCTCAGGACCTCAGATTGGGGAAAGGTGCACCTTCCAATACGACAACGACCCTAAGCACACAGCCAAGACAACGCTGGAGTGGCTTCGGGACAAGTCTCTGAATGTCCTTGAGTGTCCCAGCCAGAGCCCAGACTTGAACCCGATCAAACATCTCTGGAGACCTGAAAATAGCTGTGAAGCAACACTCCCCATCCAACCTGACAGAGCTTGAGAGGATCTGCAGATAAGAATGGTAGAAACACATATACAGGTGTGACAAGCTTGTAGCATCATACCAAAGAAGACTCGAAGCTGTAATTCCTGCTAAAATGTGCTTCAAAGTACAAAAATGTCAGTATTTCGGGTTTTGTTGTTAACATTTCTAAAAACCTGTTTTTGCTTTGTTATTATGGGGTATTGAGTGTAGATTGATGAGGGGAAATAAGTATTTTAATCAATTTTAGAATAAGGCTGAAACTTAAAATGTGGAAAAAATAAAGGGGTCTGAATACTTTTAACCATCTCTGCAGCATGATTGGTGGAGTGCTGTAGAGATGGTTGTCCTTTTGGAAGGTTCTCCCATCTCCACAGAGGAACTCTGGAGCTGATTCAGAGCGACCACTGGGTTCTTAGTTACCTCCCTGAACAATGCCCTTCTCCCCAGATTGCCTGGTTTGGCCAGGCAGCCAGCTCTTGGAAGAGTCTTGGTGGTTTCAAACTTCTTCCATTTAAAAATGATGGAGGCCACTGTGTTCTAGGGAACCGTTAATGCTACAGATTTATTTTGGTGGACTCCAATCCAGTTGTAGAAACATCAAGGATGATCAATGGAAACAGGATGCGCCCGAGCTCAATTACGAGTCTCATTGCAAAGGGTCTGAACACTTAGGTAAATATGGGATCTGTTTAATACACTTTCAAGATTTTTTAAAACCTGTTTTTGCTTTGTCATTATGGGGTAGTGTGTGTAGATTGAGGAAAAAATGTATTTAATCAATTGTATAATAAGGATTTAACGTAACAAAAATGTGGAAAAAGTCAAGGGGTCTGAATACTTTCCAATTGTACTGTACATACAGTTGAAGTCAGACGTTTACATACACCTTAGCCAAATACATTTCAACTCAGTTTTTCACAATTCCTGATATCAAAGTAAAAATTCCCCATCAGGTCAGTTAGGATCACCACTTTATTTTAAGAATGTGAAATGTCAGAATAATAGTAGAGAGAATTATTTATTTCAGCTTTTATTTCTTTCATCACATTCCCAGTGGGTCAGAAGTTTACATACACTCAATAAGTATTTGGTAGCATTGCCTTTAAATTGTTTAACTTGGGTCAAACATTTCGGGTAGCCTTCCACAAGCTTCCCACAATAAGTTGGGTGAATTTTGTCCCATTCCTCCTGACAGAGCTGGTGTAACCGAGAAAGGTTTGTAGGCCTCCTTGCTCGCACACGCTTTTTCAGTTCAGCCCACAAATTTTCTATAGGATTGAGGTCATCGCTTTGTTATGGCCACTCCAATACCTTGACTTTGATTTCCTTAAGCCATTTTGCCACAACTTTGGAAGTATGCTTGGGGTCATTGTCCATTTGGAAGACCCATTTGCGACCAAGCTTTAGCTTCTTGAGATGTTGCTTCAATATAGCCACATAATTTTCCTACCTCATGATGCCATCTATTTCCTGAAGTGCACCAGTCCCTCCTGCAGCAAAGCACCCCCACAACATGATGTTGCCACCCCCATACTTCACAATTGGGATGGTGTTCTTCGGCTTGCAAGCCTCCCCCTTTTTCCTCCAAACATAACGATGATAATTATGGCCAAACAGTTATATTTTTGTTTCATCAGACCAGAGGACATTTCTCCAAAAAGTATAATCTTTGTCCCCATGCGCAGTTACAAACCATAGTCTGGCCTTTCAGGTTATGTTGATATAGGACTCGTTTTACTGTGGATATAGATACTTTTGTATCTGTTTCCTCCAGCATCTTCACAAGGTCCTTTGCTGTTGTTTTGGGATTGATTTGCACTTTTCGCACCAAAGTACATTAATCTCTAGGAGACAGAACACATCTCCTTCCTGAGTGGTATGCCAGCTGTGTGGTCCCATGGTGTTTATACTTGCGTACTATTGTTTGTACAGATGAACGTGGTACCTTCAGGCGTTTGGAAATTGCTCCCAAGGATGAACCAGAATTTTTTTTCTGATTTCTTTTGATTTTCCCATGATGTCAAGCAAAGAGGCACTGAGTTTGAAGGTAGGCCTTGAAATACAACCCCAGGTACACCTCCAATTGACTGGATTTATGTCAATTAGCCTATCAGAAGATTCTAATGCCATCATTTTCTGGAATTTTCCAAGCTGTTTAAAGGCACAGTCAACTCAGTGTATGTAAACTTCTGACGCACTGGATTGTGATACAGTGAATTAAGTGAAATAATCTGTCTGTAAACAATTGTTAGAAAAATGACTTGTGTCATGCACAAAGTATACAGTGGGGCAAAAAAGTATTTAGTCAGCCAACAATTGTGCAAGTTCTTCCACTTAAAAAGATGAGGCCTGTAATTTTCATCATAGGTACACTTCAACTATGACAGACAAAATGAGAAAAAAATCCAGAAAATCACATTGTAGGATTTTTTATGAATTTATTTGCAAATTATGGTGGCAAATAAGTATTTGGTCAATAACAAAAGTTTATCTCAATACTTTGTTATATACCCTTTGTTGGCAATGACAGAGGTCAAACGTTTTCTGTAAGTCTTCACAAGGTTTTCACACACTGTTGCTGGTATTTTGGCCCATTCCTCCATGCAGATCCGTCTCTAGAGCAGTGATGTTTTGGGGCTGTTGCTGGGCAACACGGACTTTCAACTCCCTCCAAAGATTTTCTATGGGGTTGAGATCTGGAGACTGGCTAGGCCACTCCAGGACCTTGAAATGCTTCTTACGAAGCCACTCCTTCGTTGCCCGGGTGGTGTGTTTGGGATCATTGTCATGCTGAAAGACCCAGCCACGTTTCATCTTCAATGCCCTTGCTGATGGAAGGAGGTTTTCACTCAAAATCTCACGATACATGGCCCCATTCATTCTTTCCTTTACACGGATCAGTCGTCCTGGTCCGTTTGCAGAAAAACAGCCACAAAGCATGATGTTTCCACCCCCATGCTTCACAGTAGGTATGGTGTTCTTTGGATGCAACTTAGCATTCTTTGTCCTCCAAACACAACGAGTTGAGTTTTACCAAATAGTTATATTTTGGTTTCATCTGACCATATGACATTCTCCCAATCTTCTTCTGGATCATACAAATGCTCTCTAGCAAACTTCAGAACCATAAACAATAAATGAACATGCACCTGTGGAATGGTCCTTAAAACACTAACAGCTTACAGACGGTAGGCTTTTAAGGTCACAGTTAAGAAAACTTAGGACACTAAAGAGGCCTTTCTACTGACTCTGAAAAACACCAAAAGAAAGATGCCCAGGGTCCCTGTTCATCTGTGTGAACGTGCCTTATCCATGCTGAAAGGAGGCATGAGGACTGCAGCTGTGGCCAGGGCAATAAATTGCAATGTCCATACTGTGAGAGAGCGCTACAGGGAGACAGGATGGACAGCTGATCGTCCTCGCAGTGGCAGACCACGTGTAAAAACACCTGCACAGGATTGGTACATCACACCTGCGGGACAGGTACAGGATGGCAACAACAATTGCCCGAGTTACACCAGGAACGCACAATCCCTTTTGTCTCACCAGGTGTGATGGTCGGATTCGCGTTTATCGTCGAAGGAATGAGCGTTACACCGAGGCCTGTACTCTGGAGTGGGATCGATTTGGAGGTGGAGGGTCCATCATGGTCTGGGGCGGTGTGTCACAGCATCATCGGACTGAGTTTGGTGTCATTGCATGCAATCTCAATGCTGTGCATTACAGGAAAGACATCCTCCTCCCTCATGTGGTACCCTTCCTGCAGGCTCATCCTGGCATGACCCTCCAGCATGACAATGCCACCAGCCATACTGCTCATTCTGTGCGTGATTTCCTGCAAGACAGGAATGTCAGTATTCTGTCATGGCCAGCGAAGAGCCCGGATCTTATTCCTATTGAGCACGTCTGGGACCTGTTGGATCAGAGGGTGAGTGCTAGGGCCATTCCCCCGCAGAAATGTCCTGGAACTTGCAGGTGCTTTTGTGAAAGAGTGGGGTAACATCTCACAGCAAAAACTGGCAAATCGGGTGCAGTCTATGAGGAGGAGATGCACTGCAGTACTTAATGCAGCTGTGGGCCACACCAGATACTGACTGTTACTTTTGATTTTGACCCCCCCTTTGTTCAGGGACAATTTTCTATTTCTGTGGAACTTGTTCAGTTTATGTCTCAGTTGTCAAATCTTATGTTCATACAAATATTTACAAATGTTAAGTTTTTTGAAAATAAACAGTTGACAGTGAAAGGACATTTCTTTTTTTTGCCGAGTTTAGGTCGGGGAACAAAAGGACTTGAGTTTCTGTATGTTATCACAATCACACCATTAGTAGTTAATCCTGAAACATACACCACCACCCTTCTACTTCCCGGAGAGTTGTTTATTCCTGTCTGCGCGATGTATTGACAGGGACAGTAAATCCCGAGAGAGCCATGATTCCGTGAAACAGAGTATGTTACAGTTCCTGAAGTCTCTCGAAGGAGATCCTCGCCTTGAGCTTGGCTACTTTATTGTCTAGAGACTGAACATTAGTGAGTAATATACTCTGAAGTAGTGGATGGTGTGCATGCCTCATGATTCGGACAAGAAGTTCACTCCGAATACCTCTTCTCCGCCGGTGGCGTCTTGGAGCAGTCTCTGGGATAAGTTCAATTGCCTTGGGGGTACGAACAAAGGATCCAATTCGGGAAAGTCGTAACCCTGGTCATAATGCTGGTGTTACCACCGCTCTAATATCCAAAAGTTCTTCCCGGCTGTATGTAATAACACAAAAAAACATTCTGGGCTAATAATGTAAGAAATAACACACACAAAAAAAATACTGCAAAGTTGCTTACGAGCTAGAAGCAGAGCTGCTATGTCTGTCGGCGCCACCTTACTCTCTTAGTGCATCTTACTCTATTGGTAAAGTTAAATCGTAACTGTAGCCAGTTTGTGGAATCTTTGGAAAGCTCCCTTCCCATGTGAAGTATATCTATGCAAATAATAATGGACGACGCCTGCCATCAATCAAGGCAATTCGAAGTTGTCTATCATGTTTAAGGCTGAGCATTCCCTGCTGTATTCACAATTTGAGCAATGACCTAAATACACTTGACGATTTATCCATAGAGGTCAGGTTTTTGAAGATCATTCCAATTATGGCTGTCAACATAGTCTACTTGGGAACTAGCCCTTGATCATGACTCAGTTCCATTACATTACACATAAGTCAATGGACAAAGGCTCTTCTGTAGGGGGGTGACAAGATGCCACAAAAGTGTTGTCACTGAAAAATACTGTTGGCTGCGGTGTTAAAACAGTTTACAGTAAGTGTGTATTTTGCGTTTGTGAAATTTTGATGTGATATGAAAGTAGAGGGATTTCTGTTTCTAGAACCATGCCACAATTTAGAATTGATTCACGTTTAGATGGAGTATTTCGCTGTTATGGCTTCCAGAGCCAATTCACCCCTTATAACAGAACATGTAAGCTCCTTGGACTGAGAAGTAACGTTAGGCTTCTTTAGTCCAATACTGGGCTACTTGGGAACCAGCTAAAATATTATCAGTCAAGTGTCAATATAGTTCAGACCAGTTGACCTATAATTTTACTGTCTACTTTAGGCTATAGTGGGAACTAAATCTTCAAAGTGACAGTGGACTGTAGCTGCCTTAAGTTGACAGTTGGATTTTTTTGAATTGTGGAAAGGTGACTGGCTACTAGTGTTGCAAATTAATTTAAGAAATCGCCTGAGCCTGATGATACATTGTTCCGAGGAAAATATTTATGTTCCTATTCAGAAACCCCAACATTCCACACAGAGTGGCACATCCCCACTGAACGTAAGTGTGCTAGCCACTCGTAACAACAATGATAAAAGGCTACATTTAGTTACAGTGATCTACAAACGCTTAAAACGAGAACTTCAAACTCCTACACATTTTTAACCAGCTTGCCTGCTCAGCAGGGCACAACGTTGTAGAAAGTTCAGATATAAATATTGAAATACATGGATCTGGAAATATGTAGCACTGTATAAACATGTTCTCGGACTTGAATAATATGGAATCACATCACTTCTATTCGTGACATTTCATTCTGCAACATTCCACACGTTTGACTACTGAACGTGGCCCAAGTGTTTAGCTGCAGTCCGGTGTTTCATGGAGGCTTCGTTTTAGCTGCGGCAGAAGATCAGGGGGAGGAGGGGTAAAAACTTGCCGCAGTTCGGAGTATGCCTGCCCATGTCGAACTCAGGAAGTTGCAGTGCCGTCGTTACATTTGTTCATTGATTTAGTAATACAAGTAGTTTTATTTATCAAAACATTAGTTCACCTACCTTGCCATGAAAAAAAATCTGCGATAGTCCCCAAATTGATTCGCTTTGTGTCGAAGAGTTCCGACAAGATGACTCTGTAGGTTTGAACCAGACTGAACACAAGTTCTTTCACAGATTTTACTGGTACACCAGCGGGACAGGGTTTGTTTTCCTCCTGAACTGCCTTCGTTGTTTCTTCCCTCCACTCCCTGCGCTGTAGGATCAAACCATCACATTCCACCGTGTCCCTAACAATGAAAAATGTGGGTTTTCCTTTGCGCCGGTGGACCCACACCCCCTGCATGACTAGTAGGGTCTGACGGTGACAAGAACGCCCTTCCCTGCTGTAGAGTCCCGCCTTTCCTCAAGTCTAACTGAATAAAGAGCGAAACATGCCGAATTCAAAGGGAAAAGAACATGAGACAGGAGACTCTTTGAATATTAGTGCATAGGTTTCAACACATTGCGTTGCTTTCAAAATTATGACAGAGCAACAGACCTAAGTGGAAGGAATGTAAGGAAGGCATCAGTTTCAGAGAACTTTGCAGAAAAAACGTGTGTATGAATTTGGTCTGTCAATGAACAATATGGGATATCATATCATTTACAAATGAATGAGTCTCCTTTCATAAAAGACTCATACATTTCATGCTTTTGGGAATAGGAATAGGCTTTTTGCCATGGGTCGTGCAACTTTTTTTGGCAACCACCTACCTGGTAATTGGGGGAATCAAAATGCTGACACCTGGTTGCCCAGCTTGGCAACCACATTTCAAAATAATTGGCTGGCCCTGTATTGGTTCATATCTGTCCTGTCAATGGAAAAGCAGCAGTACAGTGCTAATCAATGTGGACCCAGGAAGAGGACCATAACTGTCATCACCACAGACTTATATAATCAACTCTCCGAGAGGCCAAAGTGCATCTGTATCTCACTGTATGCATGTGACAATAGGGGCCACTCAACACAATGCGCCTACACAGAAAGTGTTATTTGACTCCTCCCGCTGCCTATAGTCTTGGCTCAATCATGGCCCACACACATTTGATTGGCTATTTATTAACCAAAAGCCCCAGATGTTGGATGATTTATCCTACTGTCATAGGCTACACCTTCTCCTATTACGTTTCAGTTGCTGTGACTGAAACTTAACCACTTAATGAAGTATTAGATAAAGTATTTTATCTGTGCAGTGTCTCGCCTCCCGTCTACATTTAGTATCTACGTATTTCAGCAGTACATACTACGTTTTTAGCCAGCAGGAATGAACACATTGATATGTAGACTAGACATGGTGTATAGAATTTGATTTGATTTGATTTTGATCATGTCTAGTCTAAAACTAGCCATGAGTTAGTTGGGTGATTCTCACAAAACTGGCACTTGGCAAAAAAGCCTTGAAAAATAAATAAACACATTTCCAACATAATTCCTCTTGGATCAATATGATCAGGATCTGTAGTTAACCATTTTGTAATTATTGTTATGTTTAGTGATTAGATATTGTGCATTTAACCACAATTTCCACAACTACCAATGCAAAAATTCTCATTACCGCAATAGTTTTCCAAAAAAGTCATAAACATGCTCCTTATTGTGGCTTTAAGTAAATTAAATGGGGTTTAAATATCTATATTTATTGACAACTCCTACTTAGTCAAATAACTAATGTTTTACAAAAAATCTGTACAATAGCTGTAAGCAGTGGTCCTAGTAAATAATTAATGTTTCCAGCACAGCACACCCACTGACTAATATTGATTGTACAGAACACATTTCTAATATTGAGTTGCACCCCCTTTTGCCCTCAGAACAGCCTCAATTTGTCAAGGCATGGACTCTACAAGGTGTCGATAGCGTTCCACAAGGATGCTGGCTCATGTTGACTCCAATGCTTCCCACAGTTGTCAAGTTGGCTGGATGTCCTTTGGGTGGTGGACAATTCTTGATACAAATGGGAAACTGTTCAGTGTGAAAAACCCAGCAGTGTTGCAGTTCTTGACACAAACCGGTGCGCCTGGCACCTTCTGCCATACACCCCACATAAATCTAGTTTCTTGCCCATTCACAATCCGTCTCAATTGTCTCAAGGGTTAAAAATCCTTCTTTAACCTGTCTCCTCCCCTTCATCTACACTGATTGAAGTGGATTTAACAGGTGACATCAATAAGGGATTATAGCTTTCACCTGGTCAGTCTATGTCATGGAAAGAGCAGGTGTCCTTTTGTGTTTTATTCAAATATGTTAGTTTTTTCTGAAGTAACATTTTATTAAATAACCCAAAAATGTAATAGGGACGCATTTCAGTAATGAGAATTTGCGGTGAGAATGTGCAAAATTCAGGCAGAAATGTTAAATGTATTTAAAATAAGAACTGAGTCATGCCATACACTAGGTATCTTAGTCTTCAGACCAATAGTTGATTGTTGCAGATGCATTATGTTTTTCAAACTCAATTTGTTACTGCCAAAGTTAAAACTGGTTTCATGAGAATCACCCAGCTAGCTTTTGTTTCTTGAGTCGTTGTCATTTACGGGCTTCTAAAAGGGGTTTGTTTATGAGGTTAAAAGCAGAGGAGGAAGAGCACGGAAACAGTTTTCCCTCTAACCGTTGTTCAACTGAACATGAAAAACGAAGTCCTTCATTGCTTAGTGTAATTAAAAATCTGTGGGTTGAGCATCATCATGATCGCTGAAACAGTAGGATGAACATATTTCATCTCCAAAGTACCCACGTATCCATGACCTTTTTATGAGGCTGCGGTGACTAAACTGTTCTGTAATAAAAACACACCTTGATGGAATCTCACAGAGAATCCATTGTGTATCCCTCGTTAAAACGAGCTGCATTCAACCCCATTAAATAAAATACTCTTGGCAGATTGTCTCAATGCTGTGATCATATTGTTTTACACAAGGGGAGGCGAATGCAACATTCATACTGCAGCTGTCTGTCATTGCTGAAGACACCAAATAGGTCAAAATAATCAAAGAAATGAAATCCCATCAAAAAGCCTTATTAGCTGTCACATGCAGGCATGCCCAGACACCAACAAAAACGTGCCAGGAAAGTGAATGACAACCATCCTTGTCATTTGCATGTGTGAGTGTGTGTGTCTGTGTGTGTGTGTGTACATGTATGGGATATGATTATGAGTCTGTGTGTACATATGTGTGTTTACATAAAAAAAATCATCAGATTCTACAGGGACTGGTGTGCTCTGTACTCAGAGAGGGCTATAAATATCCTGGTATACCCTTGAAGGAGAGGCAAAAGGAAGGAGGACAACACACCACTGGAAACGAGACGAGAAATGGAGAGAAGGAAAAGCAGAAAAACAGTAAATAGAGGGGAAGAGAATGATCGAGAGGAAAAAGAGAGAGAAAGGGAGACAGAGGGTGAGAGAAAGTAAAGACTGGGGAGAGGTAGAAGACACAAGAAAGATAATAAGGTTTTGGAAGAGCTGTGTAAATATCCGTCATCACAAACAGCTATTGGTAACAATACTTAACATCTGCAGGTGTAAAGCTTTCTAACTTGGTAAAAACATTTATAATGTCATGTAATGAGGCTATAATATGTTACATCTCTTTGTATCAAAATTGAAACAGATTGAAAATGACTGTGTGGTAATAATACATGGGTCACACATGTTCAAGTCTTACCATGTAATATACTGTAACTGCATGAGGATGCATTAATACTGCAGGCTAGGTTAAGTGCTATCCAAACATCTAGACTCAACCATGTCATATAGATAGTGATGCATTGCATAAACCTAAGGCAGTTTGAAGGAGCATGCTTATAGTAATAATTCCCAGAAAATGAGTCAGTGCCTTCTCTCACAACCGGTTTCATAGGAAGAAAGAGAAGAGGATTCTGTTACTCTGCTCTCTGTCTGTGTGTCATAGTAGGGGATTCAAATGTACTTTGCAATCAAACCCAGTTTAATATTCAGGATTGAAATATTCTCCTGTATTTAGAATAAATATGTCGAAACGTGCATTTGCGTTATGAATAAAGCAATGGAGTCAAATCACATCTGTGCTTCAAAGCTTTGACCATTCCACATAGTCTACTAGTCTATGAACTGAAGGCAGGTTGATTAATCATATTTATTTGACATTAAGACGGGTGGAATTCTGCTCTGTTACACAAATTCTCTACAAAATGTAGGCATGTAGCCTCACTACTCCAGAGGTACAGTATGTACAGTAAACCTCAGTGTCAGCTCCTATCTGGAGGTGAACACGGATCAGTCTTTAACAGTTCACCCTTGCATGCCCCATCACTGTAGGAGCACATTCCATTGCGGTAAATCTGTCTCGGCAACTACAGTATATAGCCTGCCAAAAACGTTTCATCCCAGCCCAGCAGCCCTACCGCAAGGTAAAGCCCTACCCATTTATCTTTTCTTTCCTGCTTCGTCTTAAGTGGGCCTGTGCTTACGGCGAGGCCCGTGGAGATAAAATATCCTTGCAACACTTTCATGTCTGCCAGAAAGGAGAGGCTGGGGATGAAATGGGAGCGACCGTGAAAGGTGTTCACCAGGAGGCGTTCCAGCAGCCTCTTTCTGGAATGCAACCCCAAGCATCTCCCGACCGTCTCCAAGCTATCCCATAAAACCTCTGGGCTCCTGCCAACATTTTCCTGGTGCTATGCACACCTGGACCCAGTCAGTGAGCCCTCGACTCATCCAAAGGGTTTGGGAAGTTGGGAGATGGTGAATTCCATCGGTTGACCTATGCAACAACACATATCATCATCAGACAGAGCTGGCCTCCATGCATCAGTGTTGATAGATATGAAAGGTAGCGTAGAGATGGAGAATATAATAAGTGATGGTTGGTGGAGGCTAAAATGTGTACACTTCTAAAATGTGTACACTTCTTTTTTGTCTACCATAGCCAATCATGTAGTTCATCTCCCTTCTTAGAAGCCTGCTGTCCTGATGATTTTTTGTTATTGACTGTAAACTAAGAGACTGGCAGACAACCTGGCCAGGCAGGTATGTACACTCTCCAACCAACCAGTGTTAATTGATCAATTAAGTGCCCGGGAGAAAAGAAAACCAGCAGAACTGGAGAACTCGAAGGCCTGATCTGCACCTCTGCTGTATTATCCTAACTTACACACACACACACACACACACACACACACACACACACACACACACACACACACACACACACACACACACACACACACACACACACACACACACACACACACACACACACATCCTGTTTGTATGACACTGTAAAGTCTCTTTCAGATGTGTCTTTAATCCAATAAGGTCTTGCCATAACAGCTGTAAGAAACACTACCCTAGGGTGTGACAGTCTACACTACATTTAATGTACTGAGACTACAGAACCCACTACTCTACCACAGCCTAGACCAGGGTTTCCCAAACTGGAGGTGAACTGTCCTCTGGCCCCAAGGGGTGTACATTTAGTTTTTTTTTTACCCTAGCACTACACAGCTGATTCAAACAAATCAACTAATCATCAAGTTTATCTCCCTTACAAAAATGTTGCTCCACACCCAATGTTCACTCTCAAGGCGTAGTAAAAATGGTTATTTTATACCCTCTAGTGGCCGAGTATGTCGGTCTTGATAACCAAAAAGTCTCTATATCGTGTTCTCTGTCAACCTTAATAACAGCAATATGGTTCGAGCTTATGTTTAACCTTAAACCAGGAATTACACTGGTGGCAGTGGCACCAAGATGGTTGCTACATTGGTATATATGTGCATGTGCCTGTATGGACCCATGTATTTAAGCATAAGGGAAAGAAGTGCAAGGAGAATGTCATTAACCACCGAGAGAAATCCAGAAGAAGGCTGCAAAGCCGAAACATCTGTGTACGCTATCCCTGATGCAGTGAAAATAATAAAAACAAATGAAAAATTAAGTAAATTAAGTATGCAGCATCTTTTTGAGGACAGACCCTGCACCGTTTATCTTTTCAATGTTTGCTGCTATTCACAGGTTTCACGCACCAGCCAAGCTTCTGTGAGAGCATGATGGTCCCCTTTTGATTAGTTTTCAGGGACATAAAATAGGACTTCACACAGTGGGACACAGCATGCCTTCATGTCTGTTGTGACTCGGCACTATACATTGTGGGAAGCAGCGAGCACCAGGGCAGGCAATAAACCTAAATTCTTACCACTTAGTCTTAGAGTACCTGGTCTGCTCTTATTGTGGCCTGGATAGGGAAACAATAACCCCAGTCATAAGCCTGATTCACACTATCGTGCGGAACCGAGCCAATCCAAGCCAAGCTGTACTTGGGCTGACATGGCATCCGCCACAGTTGCTGGAACCGTGCTAAAAAGGACAATGTGAAAAGAAAATATCTGAGCCAGCACAGTATGGTTCCCATCGACCCTATAGTGTGAATCAGGCAATAGTGTAGCAGCAGAAAGTGAGAGCTGTAAACAGGGAGTCAAAGCGTAGCTCCTAACATACTACACCACAAAAAAGCCAAAGCCTCTGGGTAGAGACAGTACAACGCTCATGTACACTGGTTACAAGTGTACTCACACATTCACACTCTACCATACACTCAAAAACATGATTTTTTTCCTTTGTTTTATATGCAGTATATATCCACACTATGAGGTTGGAATAATACTGTGAAATTGTGAAAATTATGACAAATGCCCTTTTAGCGTAATAGCTGTTTGAAAAGACTGCCTGAAATATCAGCCTATTTTGGTGGGATGAAGTTTTGGCCTGCCTGGTGAGATCACCAGGTGGTAAATGAGTTTATAGACCAATAAGAAAGAAACGTAGCAGGCGTAGAAAGCTGCCTTAGCAGAGTTTTTCAGGGGGAAAGGAAGTTAGATTGAAAATACTGTGTCCCTGAAAACGTGTTTTCAGTCCTAGCAACATTTTTGCTTGAGAAATAGCTCTTTCTGACGACTTTAATTGAAAACAATCACAGTAAAGTACTTAATTGTTATCCAGAATGATTTGGTATCCCATAGGGCGACGCACAACAGGCCCAGCATCGTCCGGGTTTGGCCGGAGTAGGCCGTCATTGTAAATAAGAATTTGTTCTTAACTGACTTGCCTAGTTAATTAAAAGGACATTTTTATTTATTTATTTTTTAATTCAGAGGAAAACTGCAGCATTGGACCTTTAACAATATCCCCAGTTGGGGAGAGTGACAAAAAGACCAAAGCACAGAGTATGTTTCAGTCTCTTGCACCACCCTGTGGTTATAATGTGGGATGGCAGTAGTTCCTGTAAAAGACTAATTAATTATCATGTGGGTCCAGACAAAGGCAGCTGCAAAGTGCATCTGTAGAGCCCTGAGGGAGTCTTCAAATGCTAGTAATCTTACTCAGGTTTCAAAACAAATATTAAAGGAGCAATCTGGGATTAAAAAACAACAACAACGCATTTACCCAACCTCTTTTTGGTAAACAGCTGAGGGATGGGGCTAGAGAAAAGTAACCACTCTCAAATTCATAGACGGAAAAATAGATACACAGACTGACCGTCCGTGAGATAAAAATGATAGTTTAGACCATGTTTTGAAGCTATACAATGTTTGTTTACAAACAGAGTAATGCAAACTTATTTTTGGGGTTCTGATGGGCTAAGACGGTTGAACTATGCTCATGAGGCATTTCTAAGTTATATTCTTCAAGAGTCAAGGGCTATCTATCATTCATTTAAAAGTTCAAAAATGGATGTACCAATCCCGGATTGCCCCTTTAATGGAACTGAAAGTGGCACTGTGACGTTTTTCTCGGTTCTCTTGCTGGATTTTTCCCATCACCATTATTGTAAATGCAATTAAATAATCAGAGATTTCCATACACAGCCTGGGCCCGGTTTCCCAAAAGCATCTTAAGGCTTATTAGAGCATTCATAGGAGCTCCCAAAACCATCGCCATTAACGTTACAGTTGAAAACGCTCCCTCAGACCACTCAAGGAACAGCTAAGTGCGTCATTATATGTTTTCTTGCCCACTAAACATAGAACCACATGGTTTATCCATCTCTCTGTGACCGGAGATATCTTCAGACAGCAAACTCAAAGTTTCCAATGTCTCTGCAATTTATACAAACAAACAAGCAACGTAAATGTTCATGTTCTAAGTGGTTGAGTATAGAAGCCTAGTCCCTACTATAATATTGTAACCAACTGTCTGTCAGTTGTAACCAACTGTCACTGTCATCATACCATGCATACAATGAACAAACGCAGAGAGGTGTTGTCTGAAGCTCAAACCGACTTGGTAAAGGGTACACTGCTAGGCCCAGTTCAAAAGCAGGCTAGAGATGGCATATTCCACTGTCATCCACAGTTGCAGGTCACAAAAGATGACACAACTATTGTACCCCATCAGAACCCAAAATACAAGCTTGTTTTGAGGATGTCATGGACTTTCAGTCCTTGTATCTAGAGCTCTGCATACGAATTTGAGAGGAGTTTCTTTTACCTAGCCCCATTCCCCCTCAGCTGTTTACCAAAATAAGTGGCAAATCGCATACTTTAACTTTAAGCCAATGATAGTGGATTTTAGTTTTTTTGAGGCCGATGGCCAGAGGGGGAGAAGCATGACAGGCGTTAATGACTAACAGAACAAGATAGCTATTAGCAATTTGTCATGAATGTTGTCTTAGGGTTAAAATTACACCACAGGGGGTGTGAGAGGAAGCTGCGATCCTGGTATGTCCTGATTAGACTAAGTAAGATCGTCACTCCTTAAAGCTACAGTCTGCGATTAAAAAACAACAACAAAGTGGCCGCCGCCACTTATTTTGGTATGCAGCTAAAGGGATAGGCGACGGAAAGGTAACCCCACTTAAATCTATAGATAGTGTTCCAAGACTGGACGTACCAATCTCAGACTGTAGCTTTTATCAAGAAAGTCTAATAATAAGTGTAAGAGTTTTGCTTCAACCAGGGACCCTCTGAGCACATCAACAACTGCCTCCCATCGTTACCTATCGCTTCACAAAAGCCATGGCCCTTGCAGAGCATGCCTCAAAATTACTAATGCAAATAGTCTGGGTAGCCATTTGATTAGCTGTTCAGGAGTCTTATGGCTTGGGTGTAGAAGCTGTTTAGAAGCCTCTTGGACCGAGACTTGGCGCTCTGGTACTGCTTGCCGTGCGGTAGCAGAGAGAACAGTCTATGACTAGCGTGGCTGAAGTCTTTGACAATTTTTAGGGCTTTCTTCTGACACCGCCTGGTATAGAGGTCCTGATAGCTTCACTATCTTGCGTGCGGACTAGCCTATAGCCTATGTTCTGTTCAGTTTGAGAAGGAGAGCACGAATATCCACACTATGAGTAGATTTCATTTAAAGTCCCTCTTTTTAACACACCTGCACATTCATTTGTTTCTCCTTTTCCATACAATCCATTATATACAATTGGACTAAATATTATTTGAATAATGCAAGATTTTAAATCCCAGCAGTCTTTAAAATGACATTCAGGAGCAAAAGATTTTCAATAGTTGTTTTTAATTCATAAAAAAAATAATATTGGAATGGAATATAACTAATAACATTAAATAACATTTGAATATAACATTTAATAACAATAACTTAACTAATTAACTCAGTGTAACATTGATGTGGCAACTCTCTTATGCTCTGCTATTGAACGATTATAATTTGTACATAGGTCACTAATAAAGGTATCCCCAGTCAAATTGGAGCATAACTCATGAGCCCACCTCCTGCACTGCTCACACCTAATCCAGTCCCAAACTGTGACTGAAAACAGGGGGAGAGATGCGAACTGAAAAGCTCTCTCTTAAAAATTTAGCCAGCTATCTAGCTATATGAAATAAAATGCTGTGTAAAATAGCTAAAAGGCTATAAGTAGCTAGCACTCCTAACAGTTTATTCTAACTAGCTAGCTGGCTAGTGAAGTGGCTAACTATCAGGTTAGCATAATCTAGCGCTAACTGGGTTAGACATTGTCTTGATGACAGGTAGAAACACATTCATAAACATAAAGGGGTAACCTGCCCCCAGGGGCCAGTTACCACCTAGTAAGGGGGGGAAGGGGCGAGTTGCCCCCAACACACTCATCCAAAATATTACCACTTTACTCAAAATGTATCTACATTTTTCTCTCAAAACAAGGGGATTGTTAATTTTAAGGCTTTCCTACTTGGATATTTACAAGACACTTGTAAATCCAACTTAATTGGAATATATCTACAACTTACCACAAAATTGTTTTGTTGAAATATCTCCAAAAGTTGTGAGCAGGTAGCAAGTCTTAATGTGAATTACAATGGGGGTCAGTTACCCTCAAGTACCCTACAGGTGTGTTCTTTTTTTAAAAACCATAATAATTTCAAAGTGGATTTGCTTAAGACTACTGATAAATACTCTGTGTGACCCTGATGTAGCCCACTGCAGTAAAAGGTAAGATTGAGGAAAATAATTTATACAATTTTTATATAAAGTGATCTATAATAGCGCTTTGGTCCACAATGCTTTACGCTAGAAACAAGCTGTAAAATACCCGGGAAAGACGCGACTCTGATGCATATGGGGATATCTATGAAGACAGACGCTGGGAGACAAGAAGCAAGTACAGGGAGTTAATGTTTAATAAATAAACAACATGAAACAAAACACGGACAGTGTCTGGACAGGGGGAACAAAATTACATTAATGCTGACACGGGGATGAAACTGAGGAATAGACAGATACAGGGGAGGCAATCAATAAGTGTTGGAGTCCAGGTGAGTCCAATGAAGCGCTGATGCGCGTAACGATGGTGACAGGTGTGCGTAATGATGAGCCTCCTGGCGCCCTAGAGCACCAGAGGGGGGAACGGGAGCAGGCGTGATAATATCATTGTTTCATTTCCTTGACATTCAGAGACTGAGCTACAACCTTCTATAGTAGAGGAAACAAAATATGGTCTTTGCTTAGGAAGTAATCTGATTCTATCATTTTCAATTGATTAAGCTATTCACTTTCTGTAAAATAGAATATGTTTAAATCCAGACAGCTTTTAAGGAAACCCTTGCGACGTTCTTTAAGTTGGGTAAAGCCATGGAAGAAGAGTAGCCAGCAGTTAAAGCTTACAATTTTCTGTGTCGGTAGGTCTATTCTTTCTGGGTTGGAAAGGTAGGCCTAGCTTTTGAAAGTAACATCTCAGATTTAACGTCTCAGATTTAATGACAGTGAGATCCAAAAGTATTGGGACAGTGACACATAGTACCAGTCAAAAGTTTGACACACCTACTCATTCAAGGGTTTTTCTTTATTTTTACTATTACATTGTATAATAATAGTGAAGAAATCAAAGCTATGAAATAACAAATATGGAATCATGAAATTTCCCCCCAAAATATTTTATATTTAAAATTCTTTAAAGTAGCCACCCTTTGCCTTGAATAAAGCTTTGCAAACTCTTGGCAACTTCATGAGATAGTCACCTGGAATGCTTTTCCAACAGTCATGAAGGAGTTCCTACATATGCCGAGCACTTGTTGGCTGCTCCACCTTCACTCTGCAGTCCAACTCATCCCAAACCATCTCAATTGGGTTGAGGTCGGATGATTGTGGAGGCCAGGTCATCTGATGCAGCACTCCATCACTCTCCTTCTTGGTCAAATAGCTCTTACACAGCCTGGAGGTGTGTTAGGTCATTGAAAATAATACTATAGTCCCACTAAGCACAAACCTGATGTGATGGCGTATTGCTGCAGAATGCTGTGGTAGCCATGCTGGTTAAGTGTGCCTTGCATTTTTTTTATAAATCACAGACAGTGTCATCAGCAAAGCACCCTCACACCATCCCACCTCGTCCTCCATGCTTCACGGAGGGAACCACACAAGCAGAGATCTACTCTGCGTCTCACAAAGACACGGCGGTTGGAAACAAAAATCTCAAATTTGGACTCATCAGACCAAAGGACAGATTTCCACTGGTCTAATTTCCATTGCTCATGTTTCTTGGCCCAAGCAAGTCTCTTCTTATTATTGGTGTCCTTTAGTAGTGGTTTCTTTGCAGTGATTCGACCATGAAGGCCTGATTCACACAGTCTCCTCCGAACAGTTGATGTTGAGATGAGTCTGTTACTTGAACTCTCTGAAGCGTTTATTTGAGCTGCAATCTGAGGTGCAGTTAATTGCTGATTTCTGAGGCTGGTAACTCTAATGAACTCATCCTCTGCAGTAGAGATAACTCTGGGTGACGGTCCTTATGAGAGCCAGTTTCATCATACCGCTTGATAGTTTTTGCGACTGAACTTGAAGAAACTTTAAAAGTTCTTGAAATGTTCCCTATTGACTGACCTTCATGTCTTAAAGTAATGATGTTGTTTCTCTTTGCTTATTTGAGCTGTTCATGCCATAATATGGACTTGGTCTTTTACCAAGTAGGGCTATCTTCTGTATACCAACCCTACCTTGTCACAACACAACTAATTGGCTCAAATGCATTAAGAAGGAAAGAAATTCCACAAATTAACTTTTTTTTCACCCCCTTTTTTCGTGGTATCCAATTGTTGTCTCATCGCTACAACTCCTGTATGGGCTCGGGAGAGACAAAGGTTGAAAGTCATGCGTCCTCCGATACACAACCCAACTAAGCTGCACTGCTTCTTAACGCAGCGCGCATCCAACCCGGAAGCCAGCCGCACCAATGTGTCGGAGGAAACACTGTGCACCTGGCAACCTTGGTTGGTGTGCACTGCGCCCGGCCCGCCACAGGAGTCGCTGGTGCGCGATGGGACACCCAGGAGGCCCCACAAATGAACTTTTAACAAGGCACACCTGTTAATTGAAATGCATTCCAGGTACCTTACCTTATGAAGCTGGTTGAGAAAATGCCAAGAGTGTGCAAAGCTGTCATCAAGGCAAAGGGTGGCTACTTTGAAGAATCTCAAATATATTTGGATTTGTTTACTACATGATTCCAGGTGTTATTTCATAGTTTTGATATCTTCACTATTATTCTACAATGTAGAAAAGAGTCAAAATAAAGAAAAACCCTTGAAAGAGTAGGTGTATCAACTTTTGACTGGTACTGTATATATATATATATGTTGTCTCTCTACTCCAGCGCTTTGGATGTGAATTGATACAATGGCTACGAAGTTAAAGCTTTAATTTTAGGGTATTTTCATCCATATTGGGTGAATTGTTTAGAAATTACAGCACTTTTTGTACATAGTCATTTTAGGGGACCAAAAGTAATGGGACAAATTCACTTATGTGTATTAAAGTAGTAAAATGTAACTATTTGGTCCCATATTCCTAGCGTGCAGGTACAAACATGTTGGATGCATTTGCTGTTTGTTTTGGTTGTGTTTGAGATTATTTTGTGCCAATAGGAAATAATGCTAAATAATGTATTGTGTCATTTAGGAGTTACTTTTATTGTAAATAAGAATAGAATATGTTTTTAAAGACTTCTACAGTAATGTGGATGCTAATTATGGATAATCCTGAATTAGTAGTGAATAATGATGAGTGAGAAAGTTACAGACAAATATCAGGCCCCCAATACATGCTAACCTCTCACCATTACAATAAAAGGGGAGGTTCACATTTTTGGAGGGGTATGACTTTCTCACTCATCATTATTCACGATTAATTCAGGATTACCTGTAGCATCCAAATTATTCATTCTGCTAATATGTAAAATGACTTAGAATTGCATGACATTTTTACAAAAGGCTATTGTTTCTCAGACCTGTAAATACAATGACAGATTCATGCAATGCTTTTACTATAAATAAAAGGAGATCTTTCCACCCCTACTCTTGTCCACGGTGGTCTGCGAACCCACAACCAGACCTTCTGGCCGGCAGCCCTGTGCGCTATCAACATTTCTGTCTTGCCATACAATGCTTTCACAATTTCTAAAACTGCATATCTAAGGCCCTGGTCTGTCCAATAAGTTGGGGGTAAATGGTAGACATGCTCTCTGCTATCCACGTTATATTTTAATTATTATTTTGGGTATAGGGGTCACTTTTTTTAAACGTTAGGGAGGGTTTAGGTAAAATATGTTTTGCTGAAAGGGGAGGACCATCCATTTTCATTTCAGAGAGGTCCAATTTTCAGAGAGGTGTCTTCTTATAAATAACGTTCACAACCCTTCTATGCTCGTTGGCAGGGGTAGGACATGCAGTGCGTCAAACCTCTCAAATAAAACAAAAAAACTTGCTACACAGACGCCCGGACTACGGAGACGCGGGTTGATTGAATAACAATTGTGTGTACATATATTTCGCAGCGCTCGCGCACGCAACCTGGGCGGTCTAGTCACGGAGTCAAGCGCTTCCTGGTGGATTCATTCGAGGAGTTTCTCTAGTTTCAAGAAACTTTATTATAATATGTACATGTTCTAGGCTATAGATACAGTATGTTTACTATTGTAGCCTAAAAAACGCTAGTTTCAAGATAATAGTGTGGAACACACACCCTTGGAAAGACTACCACATTGAGAGAGGAGCCACGCACTCAGGTAAGCGCATCTTTCTTACTATTTTCAAATAAAATGTAGTTGTATTGTTACATATGGGAACATCACTTCTTTTTTTCCCTTTTTTACAAAGTTGCCAAGTAAATGCTATTATACAAAGATAGGATAGGGGCTAATATTGTACTATTCTGCTTGGGATTTCAAATGTTTTGCACTAATCTTTATTACCTGGGAAAATGTTTGATCATGTATAATTATTTATTGTATAAGGGTTCAAACAAATGTGCACGCACTGCGAACATCTTTCATTGCATTTATAATACATGTCTAGAGCCATGCAGAGAAACCTAAATTATTTCATACAGTATTAGAAAACATTGTACAAGCAGTTCTTAAAAGGGCAATCTGGGGTATATAATTATATATAGCCATTTCTTCTTGAAGAATGTATAAATACCTCATGAGCTTAGTTTAACTTTCTTAGTTAATCTGGCTATAATCTTGTTTTATTCCATTGTTTGTCCTTGCATCCATAGCTCCTTCAATGAATTTGAGTGGTTAAAATTTTTCCAGCAATACTGCTCAGCTGTTTACCAAAAAAGTAATTGTTTGAATCCCAGATTGCCCCTTTCAGCAAGACAGGCCTTTCTCTGTGCTGGTTGCTGATAATAAGCAGATTCTACTGCACACTCAAAACCGATTAGTGAAGGTGTTGTATGCAAAATGCAAAACTGGAAAAGCAGGAAAATAGGGTCCTGTAGGCTCAGCCCTAATTTGTGTGCTCTCTGACACCCGGAGTTGCATGGTAAATGGCCTATAGATTTTGGCGGCTTTTGACATTACTTGTATCTGTACAGGGTGGACTCTGAATTACTCTATGCAAAGTTGTATTGTCTTCTCAGGAATTGTTATTACTTTGGTCTCATCCCTCACACAATCCTTTAAATGCTGTGGAGATTGGGCCTGGGAATGTTTAGGTTACTGTAAGCTTGGTATTGTTTGATTGGTCAATGGTGGTTGGTTTTGGGTTGAAAGGTTACACCTTCAGATGTTGTAAATTGATTTAAATGTTGTTCTCTCTCTTGTATCCTGGAACTAGTCCATGGAGGAAGGTTGTTTGATCAATTCTTATTTCCTAGGCTTCTGGCCTAATAAGCATCTCTTCTGTTCATGCTTTGTCTTCTAATTCTTTGGAACGTAAGCTTCATGCCTTGTATGTGAATCCATTCATTGTTCAATATTAATTAAATATCTGCCTTTGATATAGACAATTCTCAGACCAATTCTTGCTAGTCAACATCAACTCATTGCATCATGCTTGCTTGTATATTTTAATTACATTTATGAAGTCAGATAAACATTATAATAGGCTAATTGCTTAGTCCTATTATAAGTCGCATGTGATGTATATACTATAAAATACTGTATATGCACATATATAAAGTATTAATGCCCACTACAGTCTCACTATTGTTTGTGTAGAAATGCTCTTATGAAGGTTGACTGACCGAAAGCATAGCTACTATTAAAATACATTTTTATCTGACCGGAAGTGACTGGAAGTGTACAGGCTGAAGTGGCAGCAAGTCTTAACCCTTAAATGGTTGAACATTTTGCCATGTCTTTTTGGTCTGTTTTTCTCTATAGTCACTGCTAGTTTTGAAGCCTTTGTTAAGGCCTCTAGAAGTGCAAGTAATTTAAAACACCAAATATCCATTGATATGCTGTAATGTGTAAACACATTACCTAGCAGCCAGCCTGATTGCACTAATCCCTTGTAATTACAGTAAAATGCTAGGAAATACAATCTCCTCCCCTTATTGAATTTCATTCATCCATTAATTTTTTCCTATATAAACAGTCAATTTAACGGTATTGTATTGTGTGTTATTAAACAGTACTTGCTACTGTAATATTTATATTACAGTTGGCGTACTATAGAATGAAATGCAGAATTTTGCTTACCACGAGCTGCCTGTAAGCTACTGTCAATTTAACAGTAACCCCTATACAGTGCATGATATTCAGCCCATTGAGAGTCATCCCTACCGAAATACATCTTATCTAACACAACTCAGGATAAGACCCAGATGCAGATATACGAGGCAGACAGTTTGAAAAACGGCAGGTCAAGCCAGGCAGAGGTGGAAACATGAGACAAAGGGCTGTGAGACAGAGGTTTGATCCTAGATACATGAACAGTGGGATGTATACGGAGGGTGCGGGGCCGATAAAGGGCAGATTAAACTGCTAGGGGAACGTTTACGGAACTCCACCCGGAGGGGCAAATCCCAAGTGGACAGCCATACCCTCTGCCCGAGACGATAGCGGGGAGCAGGGTGGCGGTCTTCCTGGTACGGCGACAACGACGGATGAACATCTGGGCCGATGGTATGCTGACTTCTTGCTCAGGGAAGAGCGGGGGCTGATATCGCATGGACCACTCGAAAGGCGAGAGACTAGTGGCCAAGCAGGGAAGGGTGTTGCGGGCGTATTCCACCCACATGAGTTGTTGGCTTCAGGTGGTGGGGTTGGTTGAGAAGAGGCACCTAAGCATAGTCTCCAGGTCTTGATTGGCACTCTCCGACTAGCCGTTGGACCGGGTATGAAACCTGGAGGACAAGCTGGCTTGATGACCCAATAAGGGTGCAGAACGCCTTCCAGAATCGGGACGAGAATTGACAACCACGATCAGGGACAATGTCGACAGGGAGTCCATGGATTTGGAAGACGTGCTGCACCATGAGCTGAGTCGTCTCTTTCGCTGAATGTATCTTGGGGAGAGGGATGAAATGGGCAGCTTTAGAGAACCTATCCACCACTGTCAGGATAGTGGTGTTGCCATCAGACGGAGGAAGCACAGTGACAAAATCCAGGGATATATGAGACCAGGGGCGATGAAGAACAGGGAGTGGCTGAAGGAGGCCTACCGCAGAGCCTTATTCTGAGCCCACACGTGCATGTGGCGACGAAGGCTGAGACATCAGGAACCATAGGGGGGCCACCAAAAGCATTGTCAGAGGAAGGCCAGGGTTCAACGGGAGCTAGGATGGCAGGTGAGCTTGGAGGAATGAGCACATTCCAGGACCTGAGATAAGGCCGAATCAGGGACAAAAATCCGGTTAGCCCCCCCCCCCAGGGTCCGGCTGGGAACGTTGTGCCTTGCGGACCAGGCTCTCGATACCTCAGACAATTGTAGCTGCAAGACATGAGGTAAGGAGGATGGTCTCATAGTCAGAAGGTGTTGCAGCGGAACTATACATGCGAGAGAGAGCATCCGGCTTCACATTGAACATGCCACAGAGCACATAGTTGACCAGGGTATGGAACACTACGGGAGTGTTGGTGAGTCCAAACGTCATGACCAGGTACTCAGTATCCACTAGCTGTGTTGAAGGACGTGTTCTACTCGTCTCCTTCGCGTATCCAACCTAGGTGGTAGGCATTCCCGAAGGTCCAACTTGGAAAAGATGGCTGCTCCCTGGAGAGGTTTGAAAGCCGAGGAGAGGAGTGGTAGAGGGTAACAATTCTTAACCGTGATGTCATTGAGGCCCCTGTAGTTGATACATGGACACAGGTTCTTGTCCTTTTTCTCCACAAAGAAGAACCCTGCGACGGCAGGGGAGGCAGAAGGATGAATGCTCCCAGCAGCCAGAGAGTCCTCAATGTAGTCCTCCATGGTCTCAGGGCCAGTTTGTGCTATAGACACACAGGGCGAGACCCAGAATGCAGACACAGGAGGCAGATGGTTTGAGTCTCTGATATTTATTCAAATGCAAGGGGCAGGCAATAGGCAGGTCGAGGACAGGCAGAAGTTCATTAACCAGGTCAGAGACTCTGTTGGACAACTAACTCTTTATCCACAATATAGCAGGGGGTGTAAAGCCATAACACATAATTTTTTCCAGCAGCAGACTATGATCGATAATGTCAAAAGCCCCACTGAAGTCTAACAAAACAGCATCCACGATATGTTTATCATCAATTTCTCTCAGCCAATCAGTCATTTGTGTAAGTGCTGTAAAAATAGCAATGTATCTGGTCAAACACATTTTTTTCAAAAAGTTTACTAAGGGTTGGTAACAGGTTGATTGGTTGACTATTTGAGACAGTAAAGGGGGCTTTACTATTCTTAGGTAGCGGAATGACTTGCTCCAAAGCTTTTTACTATCATTCTTTATATCATTTATCTTAGTGTTATAGTATAGTTTCAACACCACCACTGGCATTTGTCTTTTCTGTAAATGTTATAACCTTGTATTGCTACCACTGAATCATCAAATGTATTATCTAAGTGAGTTTCAGAGATAGTCAAAATATGAATGTCATCTGTTACTAGCAAGTTATTTACTTCATTAACCTTGTTTCTTAGGCTACATATGATAACGTTGGCTATCTTTGAACACTTTTCTGGGATTGTTTTCATTGTTTTATTGGGAAGCTTAGCAGAATTAGACATGCTCATGCTGTTTATGTTAGTGCAGGGTGAGCTGCACACATGGGACTTCCAACTATGGCACACATGCTAACACTATAACTCTGGTTCATAGGCACATGATCACTGCATACAATAGCTGTGGGATCAGCAGAGGCATTCAGCGCAGTTAGAGGGGCATAAATTAGGTTACTTACAATGTGTCTTCCAACGCCCTGGGATAATTGCTGAAACATTATGACAACTCAGCGACACAATGGTAGGAATTTACTGAGCTGGGCTTGAGTCATTGACAAGTAATTGTCTCAATGCAGCCTTATAATGCTGTGCAAGGATCCAGGAACCCAAATTATTTGGATGGATCCCATCCTCCTTATCAAACGAGCTTTGTTTCCAGAAGGTATCAAAATTGTCAATAAATGTTACACCCACAGAGCTGAAATAGTCTCGTAGCCAGTTATGGAGGGCTAAAAGTTTGCTGAAACGTTCAATGCCACGCTCAACCCCATCAGTTCTTTAAAATCCATCTTCAGCTGTTCTGAGCTGCCCTTCATAATGTCATTGAATCCCATATGAACTATGATAGACTCAATTTCCTGATGCTGATTTTAAAATGTTTGGGAGCAGCTTACTGATATCCTGTGCTTGTGCTCCTGGATAGCACAAAGTTTTTGCCCCACGGACTGAGACATTACACACCATTGAACCGCCCAATACAACGGCCGGGGAAGGGAATGGAGAAATCTGACTATTCCTACCTCTCACACAATTCTTTGAACCTTTCACGGATCCACGAGAAGCAGGATAGTGTATGCCCGCTGCTTCCCCCGATAGGTCCAGACCTCCCACAGAAGGCAGTGCCCGTCAGATCCAGAGAGAGGGAAAGGAGCCGAACTCGACAGCGAAGCCACTGCTGGAGTCAGCGTATTTGGAGTCAGCACCGCCATCGCAGACACAGGCAGTCCCAGGGACGAAGGCGCAGTTAGATCAGGCACCAGTGCAGCAACGCTATTCCTTATGTCAATCTGCTCCGAACCTCTCACAATCACTGCCGTCCGCTTAGCAGCATGCTGCTTCCTTTGGTTTCCACGACTTGTGACATGGGGACCAGAAGCTGATTGGAACAATCTTCTTTGCTGTTCTCTGTCTACTTCATTACAAGATGGAGTAGGAGAAGCAGATGGAGACAACGTCCTTGGCAGGCAAGTTCTAGGTAGCACAGGTCATTCGGATAGGGACAAATGACAGGGCTGGAAAACATCCATCAGGCCCGAGCGGCGTCCAGCCATAGGAGTTGAGAACGAGAAAGTTCCAATTTGCATTTTCCCCGTAAATTAGCACAGAATTGAGATTTTCTGGCCAATCGTAGGCACCTCATTCCTGTAATCCTCTGCAAGCAAACAATTGCTTCATTTGAACTCTGGATTGTCAATACAGTGGAGTCGACCATGTGTGAATGTTGCAGTTGTATGTTTACAAGGCCTATGCCAAACATTAGGAATGTCTTAGGAATGTCTTTAATATTGACCCCCCCCCCCCCTCCACACACACACACACACTGATTGAAGTGGATTTAACAAGTGACATCATTAAGGGATCATAGCATTCACCTGGTCAATCTATTTCATGGAAAGAGCAAGTATTCTTAATGTTTTGTACACTGTATATATTTAGTGTATAATATATATTTACTTATCAGATCGGACTTGCCGTAACATAAGTTCCCTAGATTTATTTTCCTACAGGGCTGTTATCTCTTTAATTTCAAGTTTAAGAAAGAAGAAAGACAAGTCTTAACGTGAAATATTAACACATTTACACTCAATGTCTTTGTACTTCCTTTCCTTGGAAAAGGGTTTGGGATTTACTGGAACCAGGACATATCCATCCTTAAGGATTTAAGTGACGTAGTTCCTCCGGATTGTGGGAATCCCATTGAACTGACCAGGGTAAGTACAGTTCAACCTTTCCTCTTGCGCTCACTTCCCATTCCTAAGTGAATGTCACTAGGGTGGTCAAACAGTTATGCCACATTAGGCAAAGCACCAGTCCAGATATCATGTCATTACATACAATATCATAACAATTTTTATATACACTTTATTATTTTTCTAATACGTGAGTTGTTAAGCCACTAAGTAGGGCTTATGAAGCCTTTATAGCCACAATTTTTGTAAATATAAAGTAGGACCCCTCTTGTTATTGCCTGTTATACTGATGACAGAGCAGGAAGACATTAGTCTAGATTTGACTGGAAATATGCTCATCATTCACTCATCATCACAAACAGAGAGCACAGTGTCGAAAGTCCACTAAAGTGAATATTGCAGTGAGTCTTGAAATATGACTTCTAATTGGAAGTATTTTTCTCACAGAGGGAGTTGCTTGCTTTAGCAAAACCAACAGTGGAGTCGACCATGGGGGATAAAGAGGACTTAGTAGTGACCACGGCTGTGAACTTTGTCGGGAACGGAAACTTCCTGGACTCTGCGTTCCGCTACACCCTCTTCCCAGTGTTCTACGGTGTTGTGTTCATCCTTGGGCTGATATCCAATAGTTACGTGCTGTTCGTGCTGTGGCGCCTGCGCGATGCCAAGGCCTTGAACGAGATCTGCATCTACATGGCCAACCTGACTGTGGCCGACCTCCTCTTTGTGTCCGCCCTCCCCTTCTGGATTGGCTACTACCATCATGGTGGCGTCTGGCTCTACGGCAAATTCCTGTGCCGTGTCACCGGCGTGTTCTTCTTCATCAACACCTACTGCTCCATCCTCTTCCTTGCTGCCATCAGTATCAACCGCTACTGGGCCATCACGCGTCCGCTGGATGCCGCCTCGTCCGACCATTGGTGCCGTGGGGTGGCCGTCACAGCGGTCATCTGGGGGGTCACTCTGTCCATGTCTGTGCCATACCTCGTGAAGACAGGCATTCAGAAGGACAAGAGCAACGTGTCGCGATGCTTCGAGGGCTACCACCATGAGACGGATGGCGAGAAGCGGCTGGTGGCCGCAACCCACCTTATCATTGTGGGGTGCTTCGTCTTGGTCTTCTTCCTCGTCGTAGTGTGTAATCTGCTCATCGCCCGGGCGTTACTAGCCCAGTCCCTTACCCAGGCTCGGGGCTCCAGTTCCTCCAAACCCCGGGGGGTGAAGGGCCGGGCCCTGCAGATGCTGTGCGCTGTGGTGGGGGTGTTCGTGGTGTGCTTCCTCCCCCACCACATGGTCCAGGGCCCCTGGACCCTGGCTGTGCTGGAGATCAAGGAGGGCTGGGGCAGCACGGAATGGAGCCAGAAGACCAAGCAATGGTTGAACGACACCCACCAGGTCACCCTGATGCTGATGGGGCTCAACTGCCTCTTCGATCCCGTGGTGTACTGCTTCGCCACCAGGAGGTTCCACATGTATATCAAGGACCATCTGAAAAAGGTGGGGAGGGGCAGAGCCTGCTCGGAAACAGCCATCACACACATCTCTATAGTGGAATGCAAGAATGTGAGCCAGCGGCTCCATAGCGAACAGCAGCAGCTCAATAATTAAAGTCCTTCACTGTAACGGAAAACTGTAATTTATATGGTAAATTTGGGTATTATCAATAGTAAAGTACTCCAAACATTTTACTTCAGCATAGTGTAAATTGTTGTGGGCGGGGAAACAATTGCTTTATTTTGAATGGTACTGTAATTCCACCCCACAGAATACAGTACTGTACCTTGTCTTTGGGGGGCCAAAAACATTTTGACCACATGTTATTGTTGTTTCTGGCTTATTAACATATTTTGAGCCGTGCCTTGTAAGAGGCTATATTTGTTGCACCCATGAGTGAAAATGCTGTACCAATTTAACTCCTATGTTAAAGGAGACAGATTGTACAGGGGACAGATTTTAGTGGCAGCAAGTCTTAAACTTTAAATGGTTGGGCATTTTGCCATGTCCTTTTGGTCTGTACCCCTGTAGTCGCTGCCAGTTTGGAAGATTTTGTTAAGGCCTCTACAGTTGCACGTAATATAAAACACCAATTATGCATTAATATGCTGTGGGATGTTTACAACCAGATGCATCTGGTTTTCAAGGGAAAAGGAAAGAGAGCCTGTGACGCCTACACGACTTCCGCTTTTGAACATTAACAAGGCGACACTCCATCTTAACTCCTCCTCCACATTTATTGGATTGGTTGAACAGTGCAGAAGAGAACCTCCCCATCCATTTTTTTCTTCTCGTCAGCTACGTTAGGTTACCTAGCAGCCAACCTGCTTGCACCAATCCCTTGTAATTACAGTAAAATACTGTGAAATACAAACCCGTCCCCTCAAAGCATTTCATTCATCCATTCATCCATGTGCCGACCGTACAGTGAAGTGCTTACTTACAAGCCATTAACTAACAATGCAGTTAAGAAAAATAAGTGTTTAGAAAGTATTTACTAAAATAAACTGATGTAAAAAATAAAAAGAAGAAAATAGAAAAATATTTAAAGAACAAAAATAAAATAACAGTATCGCGGCTACATACAGGGGTACCGATACAGAATCGATGTGCGGGGGCACCGGTTAGTTGAGGTAATATGTACATGAAGATAGAGGTAAAGTGACTATGCATAAATAATAAACAGAGAGTAGCAGCGGCTTAAAAATGGGGGGGGGGGGGGGGGGGGGGGGCAAATGCAAATAGTCCGGGTAGCCATTAGCCAGATTAGCTGTTAAATTTCACCACCTCTTTCTTCCTGTTGTTTTTCTCTTTGAGCGTAAACAGAGTATAAAAGCAGAAGTTTCATAGGGAACTGGAGCTTCTATAAATGATAAATTCACCCTGTATACAATTCCCTCTGGAAGGAGATTAAGGGCTCTATTCAGAAATCCTCATTATTTCGTTGAATGATTTAACATTTGAGCGTCATTATTTCCATATAGCCTATACTTTCTCGTTCTGAACTTCTAACGTGAGTAGGACGGGTCTGGCTTTGTGACAATGATCAAGACCAGCTGCTCACCGATATGACAGCCCCAATGCAGTTACACCTCAGACACCGCCAAAACATCAGCTATGCGGGTGTCGGCTTTTGCCGGTTAATGCTGATCTGATTGAATCTAGGCCTAAGGGTCCCACTGTTCAGCAAGAGTAGGAGCAGGGCAAGTTTCATTCAGCCATCAGGCTGCTGAACAGTGGGACGGATGGACAGTAGGCCCCAGAGACTTTGAATATGTGAAAATCTAAATGTGTGACTTGTGTACTAGCTTTCCAGTTTTTCCTACGGCATGTAATATATTGTGTTGTGTTTGTGTATTTGTATGCTGACATCACAAAATGAATTTACATGTAAATGGACAAAGTATATCGTATCATATCGTATTTGTTTTGCAATTTTGTACGACAAATTTTGCAAAACAAATACTGGGAGCCAAGAAATACTTTTAAAAATGTGATGCATTGCTATTATTGTTATTGCTATTATTATTATAAAGAATGATGAAGTAACAAGCTTTAAGGTCATTTTATGAGGCTGGTAACCATCCTAGATGTCAATTCAACATCTCTTCCATGTTGGGTCAGCGTAATTTCAATGAAATGACGTGGAAACAATGTTGATTCAACCTGTGTATGCCCAGTGGGATGTGATGAACTTGATGACTTCTCAGCTGTCAGCTGCTGAAGTATAAACAGAGACGGTTTATGAAGTAAGTTGACCACTGGTATAAATGTTGCACTTACTGTAACTCTTTGTATGTGATGCAATTGGAACATATTGTGTAACGCTGTACTGCATTCTCAAATAAAACATATCTAACAGATATATTGTTATTGAAATACCCGTTTTTTTGTTTGTTTCGCAAATTAAAAGCTACCATTAAAAGATTATGGGAAACAAAACATAAATGTACAATTTCCATTTTCCCATTCATAAACATGGCTCACTTATCAAAATAATACTGACAACACAGAATGCTACAGGAAACTTGAACATTTTATTTACATTTTCCAGGTGTAGCACAGAAAACAAATAAGGGGTTGGCCAATTTGACTTTTCTTGAATAGATTTAACAAAGACCTATATCCAAAACATTCAAATTCACTTCCCTATGAGAGGGACGGAAGCAATACTGCAATGCATTCCAGCAAGAGTTGTTCACAATCTAGTCTGGTTGCAGCAAGAACTAGACCTTGTTTCAAATATATCAAGAAATTATGTTATTATGCCTAGCAATCAACAAATGTACATTGTTTAGAACACACGTTTACAAGTCTCGTCACAAATGACAGCTCCAATAAGCCCCTATGGTGAACGACGTGAATGAGAAGCTTGTAGAATCATGAATCTTAAAATTTTTCAGTTCATCATTCTCCGGTCCTACCTGCCCTCTATGGTGAATGAGAGGCTTGGAGAATCATGACTCTTGAGTTTTCAGTTCACTGTTCTCTGGTAGGGGGTCCTGCGTGCTCTGGGCATTACTGACTCAAGTGAATGAAATTAGTCTAAAGGTTTGTTATTTTGACTGAACGAGTCAAAGATCAGTCAGTAAAAAGAGCTGAACTTCCCATCATTACCTTAAACAGGACAAATTAAGAGACAGAAACCAGTTGCTTTGTTTTGACTGCAGAAGAGAGGTGAGAGGTCAGTGTTACATCACTTCCTGGTGACAATCCAGCCAAAGCGTTCTTCTGGCTTCTTAGATATTTTTCTGTTATTAAATGTGCAAAAGTTTGGGTGTTACTAGCACGGCCCCCTAGCCAGGCTCGGGGCTCCAGTTCCTCCAAACCCAGGGGGGTGAAGGGCCGGGCCCTGCAGATGCTGTGTGCTGTTGTGGGGGTTTTCGTGGGGTGCTTCCTCCCCCACCACGTAGTCCAGAGCCCCTGGACCCTGGTTGTGCTGGAGATCAAGGAGGGCTAGGGCAGCACAGACTGAGATCAGAGGACCAGGCAGTGGTTGAACGACGCCCACCAGGTCACCCTGATGCTGATGGAGCTCAACTGCCTCTTGGACCCCGTATTGTACTTCTTCACCAACAGGAGGTTCTACCTGTACGTCAAGGACCATCTGAAAAAGGTGGGGAGGGACGAAGGGTGCTCTGAAACTGCCATCACACACATGTCTCTATGGTGGAGAGTAAGAATGTGAGCCAGTGGCCCCATAGTGAACGGCAGCAGCTCAAGAATTAAAGTCCTAGACCGTAACGGAAAACTGTAATTGATACAGTAAGTTTGGATATTATCAATAGTAAAATATTCTAAACATTTTACTGCAGTATAGTGTAAATTGTTTTGAGCGGGGAAATAATTGCTTTATTTTGAATGGTACTGTAATTCCACCCCACAGAATATAGGACTGTACCATGTCTTTGGAGCACCAAAAAATGTTTGCACCCATGAGTGAAAATGCTGTACCAATTGAACTCTTATGTTATATTGTATCTCACACTGTATCTTACACTTTATTCTTGTGACAGACTTGTGACTTCAATTTCCTCTTTCCACCTCTTTCTCTCTGTTCTTTTTCTCTTTGAGTGTGATCAGAGTAGAAAAGCAGAAGTTACATAGGGAACTGGAGGTTCTAAAAATGATAGATTCACCCCTTACACAATTTCAAGAGGTTTTAGTGGTGCGATGTGAAATTGTATAGGGGGCAGCATTTTCACTTTTGGATAAATAGCGTGCCCAATTTCAACTTCCTGCTACTCATGCCAAGAATATGCATATTATTAGTAGATTTGGATAGAAAACACTGACGTTTCTAAAACTGTTTGAATCATGTCTGTGAGTGTAACATAACTTATGTGGCAGGCAAAACCCAGAGGACTAACCGTTCAGATTGTTTTTTTTAGGTCTCTGTCTGTTCAGTGAGTTCTCATTGGGAAACTACCGTTTCCACTGGATGTCACCAGTCTTTGGAATTTGGTTGAGGTTATTCATTTGTGCAATGAAGAAGTACGGCCATCTAGGAACTGCGTTACACTGTTGAGAGTTGCGCAAGACTTGAAACGTAGCTTGGTTTGTTGTCTTCCTGTATTGAACACAGATAGACCCGTCTTCAATTTGATCGATTATTAACGTTTAAAAATAACTAAAGTTGTATTTACAGGCAACTTTTTAAATATTTTGTATTGACATTGCGCAATTTGGAAGCTGTTTTTTTCTGGATCAAACGCGCCAAATAAATTGACATTTTGGATACATATGGACGGAATTAATCGAACAAAAGGACCAATTGTGATGTTTATGGGACATATTGGAGTGCCAACAAAAGAAGCCTGTCAAAGGTAAGGCATGTTTTATATTTTTTCTGTGTTTTGTGTAGCGCCTGCAGGGTTGAAATATGCTACCCTCTTTGTTTACTGTTGTGCTATCATCAGATAATAGCTTCTTATGCTTTCGCCGAAAAGCCTTTTTAAATCTGACATGTTGGCTGGATTCACAACGAGTGTAGCTTTAATTGAGTATCTTACATGTGTGATTTAATGAAAGTTAGATTTTTATATCATTTTATTTGAATTTGCCGCGCTGCATTTTCCATGGCTTTTGGCCAAGTGGGACGCAAGCGTCCCCTATACCATAAGAATTAAGGGCTCTACACAATAAGATCCGCAATAGCAGACATCTGCATAGCGGTGGTTTTGGCGGTGTAGGAGGTAGAACTCCATAGAAATGTCAAATTCACAAGCAGCTCCTAAAGCGGACATTGCTATTGGCTGCATGGAGTCGCATTAAGATAAATCCCATGTAGCCTTGTTTAACCACCCTACCAAGGTACGGAATGGTCAGGCGGTCAAACAAGGCTTGAATACAGGCCAGATGCTACTCCCAAGTATCTGCATAAACCACTACACTGTCCAGATAAACAGCGCACCCGACCAAACTGGAGACAACCCTATTCAAAAGCCGCTGAAAAGTTGCAGATGCATTGTGCAGGCCAAAACTATTACCAAATACGAGTACAAATCTGAGGGTGTAATAAGGGCAGAGATTTTAAGACCCCTACTCATCAGTGGCACCTGCCAATAGCCCTTTAAAACCTGTTGAGTGTAGGGGGCAGTATTTTGATGTTTGGATGAAAAAAGTACCCAAATGAAACTGCCTATTTCTCAGGCCCAATAGCTAGAATATGCATATAATTGTCAGATTAGGATAGAAAACACTCTAAAGTTTCCAAAACTGTCAAAATATTGTCTGTGACTATAACAGAACTGATATTGCAGGCAAAATCCTGAGGGACATCCAACTAGGAAGTGCCTCTTATTTTGAAACCTCCATGTTCCATTGCATGTTCCACTCCATTTAAAGGGATATCAAATCAGATTCCTTTCCCTATGGCTTCCACATGGTGTGAACAGTCTTTAGACATAGTTTCAGCCTTTTATTCTGAAAAATGAGAGAGAATGATCACATCGTGTCAGTGGAAGGCTGGGTACCAGCAGAGTTTTGCATGCGCCAACAGCTTGGAGCAGACATTTTCTCTCTCTCTCCTATAAAAACAACCTGAGGATTGATTATAAAAAACATTTGACATGTTTCTACAAACTTTACAGATACTATTTGAAATTTGTGTCTGCCCCGTCGTGACCGCTCGTGACGACTCGAGCCTGTGGATTTACTGAACATAACGTGCCAAACAAATGGAGGTATTTTGGATATAAAAATAATCTTTATGGAACAAAAGGAACATTTATTGTGTAACTGGGAGTCTCGTGCGTGCAAACATCCGAAGATCAAAGGCAAGCGATTCATTTTATTGCTTTTCTGACTTCTGTGACCAATCTACTTAGCTGCTAGCTGTTTGTTTTGTTTTGTCTGCTGAAAGAGATGTCCTTACATAAACGGTTGGTTTGCTTTCGCTGTAAAGCTTTTTTGAAATCTGACACGCCAGGTGGATTAACAACAAGCTAAGCTGTGTTTTGCTATATTGCACTTGTGATTTCATGAAAATTAAATATTTTTTGTAATTTAATTTGAATTTGGCGCTCTGCAATTCAGTGGATGTTGACGAAAATGATCCCGCTAACGGGATGGGTGCGCCAAGAAGTTAACAGGTCAAACTTGCTCACAAACTTCGTTACTCTGACCTGATCAACGCAGTCCTCCATCCGAGGAAGAGGAAATGAATCTGGCTTAGTGACACTGTTTAACTTATTGTAGTCCATACAAAATCTGTTTGTCCCATCTAGTTTATGACCAAGACACAGGGAGAAGCCCAGCTGGAGAGAGAAGGCTCTGCAATATCACTCTCCACCATGTAGCTGATCTCAGCATCCAGACAACGCCGTTTCTCGGAAGAAACTCTATAGAACCGCTGACGGATGGGGTCAGCATCCCCAACGTCAATATCGTGTTCCATTAAGTTTGTACGTGTAGGCGTATCAGAAAACAAAACTGGAAAACGCTGAATCAGACCGACCAACTCGCCTCTCCTATTAGCAGGTAGATGAGCGAGAATGCTATCCAAAACATCCAGTGATTACATTTTTCAATCTACCCTGCATTACGCAATCATTGGGACTAGGGACATCCTCCTCACGGACATACCATGACAAAAAGAAGAACCCAGCGATGTAACAGTACCGGCCAAAATAACAGGTTTACCGTCCTCTGAGGACTCCCACTGTTCAGCCCCAGAGGAATGTGTGTAATAGGGTTTAGCAGATTTACATTGCACAGTTGGTATGCTTTACTCTGTTTCGGAGTGGCAACTAGATAGTTTTGCATAAACGGAGCACAACAGTTTATGGACCTTGAAACTTGGCTTGAAAAGGAGAACTAACAATTGGCAGCAGAGCAAGAGCAAGAACCTGGTCACCTAGACTAAAGGGATACCAGGGACTGAGGTGGCTTGGGAGACTTCCATTCACCCTGGAGTACTACTAGAAGCCCACGCAAACTATGTCCGGACACTAGGTAATTTGGACTGAAACCTGTGCTCTTCTGTGAAACCTCCCAGGTGGCTAACAGTAACTATGGCAACCCCTCCTCGCAATCCGTCTCCATCTCCGTACAATAAGCTCTCAACAAAGACTTACGTGTTTGATGGAAACGTTCCAGCGCTGCTGGACTCTGTGCGTGATAGGCGCTAGCCAAATCGTGTTTAATATAGAGCTGTTGGAGAACCTGACCAAACAGATTAAAGGTGAAATTAGAACCTTAGTCATTCTGAATAACAGTAGGGATTCCAAACAGCGAGATAAACTAAGTCAAAGCTTTTAGCACGGACATAGTCGTGATAGACCGGATAGGATAGGCAGCAGGAAACCTAGTGGTCTGACAAATCACAGTGAACAGGTAACTACTTAGAGCGAGGCTGAGGGCCAAAAGTCAACATACAGGTACTCAAAAGGCTGGTTGACTACGGGAATAGGAAACAGCTGTACCGGCTTAATTTCTCTAGGGTCCAAATTAAACGGCCTGCTACTCGGGCCCAGAAGATATGATATGGATATGGATAGATTTGGATAGAACACTCTAAAGTTTCCAAAACTGTTAAAATAGTGTCTGTGAGTATAACAGAACTGATTTGGCAGGCAAAAACATGAGAAAAATCCATTCAGGAAGTAGTTTATTGTTGTTTTGTTTTGTAGTTTTCTATTCAATGCCATTACAGTATCCATTGACTTAGGACTCAAATTACAGTACCTATGCCTTCCACTAGATGTCAACAGTCTTTAGAAATTGTTTCAGGCTTGTATTCTTATAAATGAGGGAGTAAGACCAGTCTGAATGAGTGGACCCTGGCGCGTCACAGAGCTTTTTCATGCGCAATCCCGAGAGAGTGCCTTTCTTGTTTACCTTTTATCCTTGACAACGTTATTGTCCGGTTGAAATATTATAGATCATTTGGGCTAAAATCAACCTGATGATTGAATATATAAACATCGTTTGACATGTTTCTATGAACTTTACGGATACAATTTGGATTTTTTTGTCTGCCTGTTTTGACTGTGTTTGAGCCTGTGGATTACTGAAGAAAACACACCAACAAAACAGAGGTTTTTGGATATAAAGAGACTTTATCGAACAAAAGGAAAATGCATTGAGTAAATGAATGTCTTCTGAGTGCAACCATATGAAGATCATCAAAGGTAAGGGATTAATTTTCTCTATTTCTGACTTGTGTAACTCTTCTGCTTGGCTGGTTACTGTTTGTAATGATTTGTCTGCTGGGCTATGTTCTCAAATAATCTTAAGGTATGCTTTCGCCGTAAAGCATTTTTTAAATCTGACACGTGGTTGGATTCACAAGAAGTTCATCTTTAAACCTATGTAAAATATGTTTTGTTTTCCAAATTTTTATAATGAGTATTTCTGTATTTGAATTTGGTGCTCTGCAATCTCACTGGATGTTGGCCAGGTGGGACGGCATCCCACATACCCTAGAGAGGGATTCGGTTTAGCTTGATTAGGTTTACCCATTAAATGACAGGTGTGACAGGTTTTGATGAATGCAGAAACATCCCTCTTTATTCTACAATAGCTCAACCCTAGTCTCCGTGTGGATTCGTGTTGGTAATTACGCACTGTAGCCCCCTGGCATGAGAAAAATACAGCACGCACTGGCATTCCTTCCAAAATCACTGATACGTCTCTGAGGCACTATAGCGAACACTTGACAGTGTTGACAGACACTTGACAGACTTGACAGTGAACATCAACCAAAGTGCATCCCAATTATCATTAACCCATCATAATGCAAAAAAAAAATACTCTACGCAAAAATGTCTAGGAACCAACCTTACATCCCGGACAAGCCCCCACTTGTTACTAACCGTTTCATAGCCCATAACAAAGAGGGAGACAACAACGGAGATAAAGAAATAACAAACATATATTTACTACATAAAGTAATCTATATGCAAGTAACAATGGTGTGTGTTGCCAGTAGTGTAAGTGAGTGGATGCGTGCATAGATGGTGATAATGAGGGGTGTTGAGAGGTGCCAAACCAAACACAAAGAAGCCTAAAAATGCCACAACAAAAACCAACACTGCTTGGAGAGAGTCTCCTCGATGTATGGGGGAAAGGTCTGTTCCATTTTACTGACGACCCTCCCAGCTCTGCCCACTGACATCCTATTAAGGAAAACAAGAGCAGAGAGAAAGAATAAGGCAGGTGGGAGGGTCATCACGGTACCAGCCCAATTTTCTGTCAATGGTCAGTAAAGTCGTGTAGTTGAATGTCATATAACTCTTTCATAACTCGTTAAAGTTGGTCTATAACGCACACATGAAGGGTCAATTTATACATTGTATACAGTCAATGTAAAGTCAAATCTATGTATTTCCCATTCATAAAGCACTTCATGGTAAATAACTGTGCAGTTTGCCACTCTGCTCTACAACACTATTAAAAGGTCTATATGAACTCTATGCAGTTAATGTAACGTCATTTATATTTTCCCATTCATAAAGCATTTATAAACTTGCCTCACTTATCAAAAGAATACCGACTCAACACAGAATGTTACAGGAAACATTAACATTTTGTTTACATTTTACAGGTATAGCACAGAAAACATTTGAGGACTTAGCCGAAGAATCCTAGCTGCTATAGACATTTTTCAGTTTTACTTTTCTTGAATAGATTTAACAATGATTTATATTTTAACCATTTAAATTAAATTCCCTAGGAGAGGGACGGAAGCAATACTGCAATGCATTCCGGCAAGAGTTGTTCACAATCTAGTCTGGTTGCAGCAAGAACTAGATCTCCTTTCAAATGTATCAAGAAATGATCTTATTATGCCTAGCAAACAACAAATGTGCATTGATTAGAACACACTTTTACAAGTCTCAGTCACAAATGACAGCTCCAATAAGCCCCTATGGTGAACGACATGCGAATGAGTGGCGTGTAGAACCATGGCTCTTTCAATTGTTCAGTTCATCGTTCTCCGATAGGGGGAGGGGGGGGGGGGGGGGGGATCCTGCCTGCCCTCTATGGTGAATGAGATGTGACTGAGAGACTTGTATAATCATGACTCTTTCGAGTTTTCAGTTCATTCTTCTCCGGTACGGGGTCCTACGGGCTATTGTCATTACTGACTCAAATAAATGAAATTCGGCGAAAGCTTTGTTCTTTTGACTGAAAGAGCCAAGATCAGGTGGGACCATTCTAGCCAATGAGAGGGCAGATACGAGTGTGAACAACAGGCACAACAGTTTCCACAAGAAAAAGACACCTGCTGGAGAACACTGATTTTGTGCCTAGTTATCCCTCTCACTTCGCCTGTTCCTTTCCGGTCTAATGAGGGAGAGGTGCATCAGTGACAGCCGAAAGTCAGACACTATAGTGGTTTTCCAACAGCAAGGCTCAGATCAACATGGCAATGAGGGGATTCTATTCAACTGGCCCAAAAATAATGCAATGACTTATTTAGTTTTATTTAACCTTTATTTAACTAGGCAAGCCAGTTAAGAACAAATTCTTATTTACAATGATGGCCTACCCCGTACAAACCCGGACGACGCTGGGCAAATTGGACACCCAATAGGCCGTTTAGGACTCCCAATCACGGCCGGTGGTGGTACTATCAGAACTCAAGATAAGACCCAGATGCAGACAGCTAGAATCACAGATGTTTATTGACCAAAACAGGGGGCAGGCAAAAGACAGGTCAAGGGCAGGCAGAGGTCTGTTATCCAGCGCAGAGTCAATAAGGTACAGAACAGCAGGCAGGCTCGGGGTCAGGGCAGGCAGAGGTTCATAATCAGGTCAGAGTCAGGCAGGTACAGAACGGCGGGCAGGCTCGGGGTCTTACCTAGCAAAGACTTATAGATGACCTGGAGTCAGTGGGTTTGGTGACGAATATGTAGCAAGGACCAGCCAACAAGAGCATACAGGTCACAGTGGTGGGTAGTATATGGGGCTTTGGTGACAAAACAGATGGACCTGTGATAGACTGCATCCAATTTGGTGAGTAGAGTGTTGGAGGCTATTTTGTAAATGGCATCTCCGAAGTCAAAGATCGGTAGGATAGTCAGTTTTACGAGGGTATGTTTGGCAGCATGAGTGAAGGAGGTTTGTTGAGAAATAGGAAGCCGATCCTAGATGCAACTTTGGATTGTAGATGCTTAATGTGAGTCTGGAAGGAGAGTTTACAGTCTAGCCGGACACCTAGGCATTTATAGTTGTCCACATATTCTAAATCAGAACCGAGTAGTGATGCTAGTCGGGCGGACGGGTGCGGGCAGTGATCGGTTGCATGCGTTTTGTTTTACTAGCATTTAAGAGCAGTTGGAGGCCACAGAAGGAGTGTTGCATGGCATTGAAGCTCATTTGGAGGTTAGTTAACACAGTGTCCAAAGAAGGGCCAGATGTATACGGAATGGTGTCTTCTGCGTAGAGGAGGATCAAATAATCACCCGCAGCAAGAGCGGCATCCTTGATATATACAGATTGAGTCGGCCCTAGAATTAAACCCTGTGGCACCTCCATAGAGACTGCCAGAGGTCTGGACAACAGGCCCTCCGATTTGACACACTGAACTCTATCGGAGAAGTAGTTAGTGAACCAGGCGAGTCAGTCATTAGAGAAACCAAGGCTGTTGAGTCTGCCGATAAGAATACGGTGATGACAGAGTCGAAAGCCTTGGCCAGGTCTTTTATCAATGGCGGTTATGATATTGTTTAGGAACGGCTGAGGTGCACCCGTGACCAGCTTGGAAACCAGATTGCATAGCTGAGAAGGTACGGTGGGATTCAAAATGGTTGGTGATCTGTTTGTTCACTTGGTTTTCGAAGACATTAGAAAGGCAGGGCAGGATGGATATGAGTCTGTAACAGTTTAGGTCTAGAGTGTCTTCCCCTTTTGAAGAGGGGGCTGACCGCTTTATTGAACACACTGTGTTAACATTCACAGTGCAGTGTGGAAAAAGTATGTGAACCCTTGGTTGACCCTCCTTTGGCAGCAATAACCTCAACCAAATGTTTTCTGCAGTTGTGGATCAGACCTGCACAACGGTCAAAAGTAATTTTGGACAATTCCGCTTTACAAAACTGTTTCAGTTCAGCAATATTCTTGGGATGTCTGATGTGAACTGCTCTCTTGAGGTCATGCCACAGCATCTCAATCGGGTTGAGGTCAGGACTCTGACGGGGCCATTCCAGAAGGCGTATTGTCTTCTGTTGAAGCCATTCTGTAGTTGATTTACTTCTGTGTTTTGGGACCTTGTCCTGTTGCATCACCCAACTTCTGTTGAGCTTCATTTGGCAGACAGACAGCCTAACATTCTCCTGCAACATGTCTTGATAAACTTGGGAATTCATTTTTCCATCAGTGATTGCAAGCTGTCCAGGCCCTGAGGCAGCAAAGCAGCCCCAAACCATGATGCTCCCTCCACCATACAGTTGGGATGAGGTTTTGATGTTTGTGTGCTGTTTTTTTCTCCACACATAGTGTTGTGTTCCTTCCAAACAACTCAACTGTAGTTAAATCTGTCCACAGAATATTTTGCCAACCTCTCCAACCTCATCTCATTGGTATGACTCCAGGTTAGCTGGAAATTCCACAACATATGGTGATCGCTACATAAATAGTCATATTAAACATTCATGAAAATACAAGTGTCTCACATGTCGAAATCCTAGAATCTTGCTAATCCAACTGCGTTGTCAGATTTAAAAAAGGATTTCCTGCGAAAGAATACAATGCGATTATCTGAGTATAGAGCCCCATTAAAAAAAACAATTTTAACCAGCACAGGCGTAACAAAATCACAAACTGCATTAAAATAAATCGTTTACCTTTGACGATCTTCGTCTGTTTGCAATCCCAATGCTCATTGTTACACAATGAATTATATTTTGTTTGATAAAATTATAGCCTAACACAAAACATTTTGGGAACCGCTTGTGTCGTGAATTCCGTCACATTCCATTTTCGACGACACATTCTAGGGTAAAAACCCACACAAAACGTGACTTTTCCAGTCATGTTTGGTTTCATTGCAATCAACTGACGTATTGACTGAAAGAAATCGATTTGAAGACAACAAGTAATGACATCACTGTGCACCAATGATATGACCACTGTTTCGTTGATTGACTGTATTTTAACCCAATGACCACTGATCGTCTTGAAATGTAGCTGGGTAAATAGCCAATGAGCTGAGGTAAATGGCAATATGCAATGGTTATGTGTTGGAAGACCAACCCATGTAGTAAACTCCGGTGTAAAGAGAGTAATTTGCTATTGAAGTTTTATACCGGAAGGAGCTACGCATATTACACACAGCATTGTTTGGTAAACGCGCAGATTCAGCTGTTTATATATCAATTAGTATGGCGACTAAGTCAGGGAAAGCTACATCGAAGTCTAGATATACAGGTGTACACACAATTTTAGAAGAAATTGATCGGAAAAGTGAGACAGATTGTTGTAGGACGATTCATTTAGCGATTCCCAAGTGGAGGAATATTTTTTGAACGGAGAGGACATGTTTTGGACTGGTAAGTTCTTCTCGTGCTAATGCCCTTGTTTGAAATTAATAATCTAAAATATTATTTGTGATTTTAATTTTATTTCCTTTTTTTTTATCTCCTTCCATCAGCAAGGGCATTGAAGATGAAACGTGGCTGGGTCTTTCAGCATGACAATGATCCCAAACACACCACCCGGGCAACGAAGGAGTGGCTTCGTAAGAAGCATTTCAAGGTCCTGGAGTGGCCTAGCCAGTCTCCAGATCTCAACCCCATAGAAAATCTTTGGAGGGAGTTGAAAGTCCGTGTTGCCCAGCAACAACCCCAAAACATCACTGCTCTAGATGAGATTTGCATGGAGGAATTGGCCAAAATACCAGCAACAGTGTGTGAAAACCTTGTGAAGACTTATAGAAAATGTTTGACCTCTGTCATTGCCAACAAAGGGTATATAACAAAGTATTGAGATAAACTTTTGTTATTGACCAAATACTTATTTGCCACCATAATTTGCAAATAAATTCATTAAAAATCCTACAATGTGATTTTCTGGATTTTTTTTTCTCATTTCGTCTGTTATAGTTGAAGTGTACCTATGATAAAGGCCTCTCTCATATTTTTAAGTGGGAGAACTTGCACAATTGGTGGCTGACTAGATACTTTTTTGCCCCACTGTAGATACAGCTGGTCTGTTGTAATATAATAAAGACGGTAGATCTAACTGGTCTGTCATAATACAATAGAGACAGTAGATCTAGCTGAAATGTCATAATATAAAAGAGACAGTAGATCTAGCAGGTCTGTAATAATATATTCAACCTTCTGTAATATATATATATATATGTTTATTATACCTGTTGGTACTCACTTTACAGCAGAAAGAGACTGCTATGGCACCTAGCATCAGCAGCAATATACAGTGCTTTGCGAAAGTATTCGGCCCCCTTGAACTTTGCGACCTTTTGCCACATTTCAGGCTTCAAACATAAAGATATAAAACTGTATTTTTTTGTGAAGAATCAAAAACAAGTGGGACACAATCATGAAGTGGAACGACATTTATTGGGTATTTCAAACTTTTTTAACAAATCAAAAACTGAAAAATTGGGCGTGCAAAATTATTCAGCCCCCTTAAGTTAATACTTTGTAGCGTCACCTTTTGCTGCGATTACAGCTGTAAATCGCTTGGGGTATGTCTCTATCAGTTTTGCACATCGAGAGACTGAAATTTTTTCCCATTCCTCCTTGCAAAACAGCTCGAGCTCAGTGAGGTTGGATGGAGAGCATTTGTGAACAGCAGTTTTCAGTTCTTTCCACAGATTCTCGATTGGATTCAGGTCTGGACTTTGACTTGGCCATTCTAACACCTGGATATGTTTATTTTTGAACCATTCCATTGTAGATTTTGCTTTATGTTGTGGATCATTGTCTTGTTGGAAGACAAATCTTCGTCCCAGTCTCAGCTCTTTTGCAGACTCCATCAGGTTTTCTTCCAGAATGGTCCTGTATTTGGCTCCATCCATCTTCCCATCAATTTTAACCATCTTCCCTGTCCCTGCTGAAGAAAAGCAGGCCCAAACCATGATGCTGCCACCACCATGTTTGACAGTGGGGATGGTGTGTTCAGCTGTGTTGCTTTTACGCCAAACATAACGTTTTGCATTGTTGCCAAAAAGTTCAATTTTGGTTTCATCTGACCAGAGCACCTTCTTCCACATGTTTGGTGTGTCTCCCAGGTGGCTTGTGGCAAACTTTAAACGACACTTTTTTATGGATATCTTTAAGAAATGGCTTTCTTCTTGCCACTCTTCCATAAAGGCCAGATTTGTGCAATATACGACTGATTGTTGTCCTATGGACAGAGTCTCCCACCTCAGCTGTAGATCTCTGCAGTTCATCCAGAGTGATCATGGGCCTCTTGGCTGCATCTCTGATCAGTCTTCTCCTTGTATGAGCTGAAAGTTTAGAGGGACGGCCAGGTCTTGGTAGATTTGCAGTGGTCTGATACTCCTTCCATTTCAATATTATCACTTGCACAGTGCTCCTTGGGATGTTTAAAGCTTGGGAAATCTTTTTGTATCCAAATCCGGCTTTAAACTTCTTCACAACAGTATCCCGGACCTGCCTGGTGTGTTCCTTGTTCTTCATGATGCTCTCTGCGCTTTTAACGGACCTCTGAGACTATCACAGTGCAGGTGCATTTATACGGAGACTTGATTACACACAGGTGGATTGTATTTATCATCATTAGTCATTTAGGTCAACATTGGATCATTCAGATATCCCCACTGAACTTCTGGAGAGAGTTTGCTGCACTGAAAGTAAAGGGGCTGAATAATTTTGCATGCCCAATCTTTAAGTTTTTGATTTGTTAAAAAAGTTAGAAATATCCAATAAATGTTGTTCCACTTCATGATTGTGTCCCACTTGTTGTTGATTCTTCACAAAAAAATACAGTTTTATATCTTTATGTTTGAAGCCTGAAATGTGGCAAAAGGTTGCAAAGTTCAAGGGGGCCGAATACTTTCGCAAGGCACTGTATTGTGTATAATTTTGGCAAAGTGGGTGGGGTTATATCCTTCCTGTTTGGCCCTGTCCGGTGGTCTCATCGGATGGGGCCACAGTGTCTCCTGACCCCTCCTGTCTCAGCCTCCAGTATTTATCCTGCAGTAGTTTGTGTCGGGGGGCTAGGGGCAGTTTGTTATATCTGGAGTACTTCTCCTGTCCTATCCGGTGTCCTGTGTAAATTTAAGTACGCTCTCTCTAATTCTCTCTTTCTCTCGCTCTCGGAGGACCTGATCCCGAGGACCAAGCGTCAGGACTACCTGGCATGATGACTCCTTGCTGTCCCCAGTCCACCTGGCCTTGCTGCTGTTCCAGTTTCAACTGTTCTGCCTACGGCTATGGAACCCTAAACTGTTCATATTTACTCTAGAGGTGCTGTCGCATCCTCTACAACTACTGTGATTATTATTATTTGACCCTGCTGGTCATCTATGAACGTTTGAAAATCTCGGCCATGTTCTGTTATAATCTCCACCCGTCACAGCCAGAAGAGGACTGGCCACCCCTCATAGCCTGGTTCCTCTCCCGAGCCCGTACGGGAGTTGTAGCGATGAGACAAGATAGTAATTACTAACAACAATTGGATACCATGAAATTGGGGAAAAAAAGGGGGTAAAATTAATAAATAAATATATACAAAAATATCTTGGTCACTCTAATAGACCTCCAGAGTTTCTCTGTAGAGATGGGAGAACCTTCCAGAAGGACAACCATCTCTGCAGCACTCCACAAAACAGGCCTTTATGGAGAGTCACGCCTCAGTAAAAGGCACATGACAGCCCACTTGGAGTTTGCCAAAAGGCACCTAAAGGACTCTCAGACCATGAGAAACAAAATTCTCTTGTCTGAAGAAATCAACTCTTTGGCCTGAATGCCAAGTGTTACATTATCTTTTTGTTTTAGTACTGTCACTCACACCATCATTAGCACCCATCCTGTCCCCATCAGCACAGCTCTCTCCTAATGGAACAAAGGAGGGTGGTGGCAGCATCATGCTGTGGGGATGTTTTTCAGTACCAGAGACTGGGAGACTAGTCAGGATCGAGGGAAAGATGAAAGGCGCAAAGTACAGAGAGATCCTTGATAAAAACCTGCTCCAGAGTGCCCAGGACCTCAGACTGGGGCGAAGGTTCACCTTCAAACAGTACAATGACCCTAAGCACACAGCCAAGACAATGCAGGAGTGGCTTCGGGACAAGTCTCTGAATGTCCTAGAGAGACCCTGAAAAGACCTGAAAATAGCAGTGCAGCAACACACCCGATCCAACCTGATAGAGCTTGAGAGGATCTGCAGAGAAGAATGGAAGAAACTCCCTAAATACAGGTGTGCCAGCTTGTAGTGTCATACCCAAGAAGAATTGAAGCTGTAATCACTGCCAAAAGGTGCATCAACAAAGTACTGAGTCAAGGGTCTGTAAACTTATGTAAATGTTATATTTTCGTTTAAAACATTTGAGACATTTGCAAACTTTTCTTAAAACCTGTTTTTGCTTTGTCACTAATGTAAATTGATGAGGGGAAAAAAAGTGAATACATTTTAGAATAAGGCTGTAACGTAACAAAATGTGGGAAAAAAGTCAAATACTTTCCGAATGTACTGTATGTAATTGAGAGTCATTCATGGATACTCTGTGCACCAAATGACTGAGTGATAAAACGTTTGATCTTTTAGATTTGAATAATTTTCATTTAGATTTTTAAGGTTAACCACATTACCATGATTTTGAAATTCAAAGACAATATTATGATGTATGTATTTTTTTGTATATGTAGATAATTTTTCTTCAGGATTTTCTTTAATCCTCCCACAACCCCATTCTCCCGAAACCCCATTTTCATATATGACGACCCCACATTGAGTTGCGACCCTTAGTTAAAGAACAGCTGGCCTAAGGAAAGAGGAGGAACACTCAACTGAACTGTATTGACATTGATGTACCACAGGCTTACACTAAAATCACAAACAATACAAAAAGTATGGTAAAAAGTACTACTTTGAAAATGTGAGTAACCACCACATGACATTATCTTTTTGTTTTTGTACTTTGTCACTCTCACACCATCATTAGCACCCATCCTGTCCTCATCAGCACAGCTTTCTCCTAATGGAACAAATCTCATTATCCTCCATCATTTCCTCAAACCGAGCTGCTTTCCAAGTTTAGCTGAGACGAGGCAAAATACATTGGATTCATATGAAAAATAAAGTGAATGTTATGATAAATGAGTAGATTACCAGTAATAGGAAAGGAAATGATCTAGACAGTTAGGATGGGGCTTTGTCACTGCATGCCCAAGATGTTGCTGCCGTTCGGGTGGCGCTCGGCGGTCGTCGTCACCGGCCTACTAGCTGCCACTGATCCTTTTCCCCCCTCCCATGTCCGTTTATTAGTTACACCTGTGTTTAGTTAGGTTAATTGGTTGGGCTTTATTATCCAGCCGGCCCGCCTGCTGGGTGTGCGGGATTGTTTTATGTGTACTCTTGTGCACGCCTGTAAGTCACGGTTTTGCGTGTACGTGTGTTGTTCGGGACTGTTTAGTTGTTTTGGGGCATTTGTTTGAGTGGAGTCGTTTTCACCTGTGTGGTGAATAAAGTAGTATCGCTACTCTGAACTCTCTGTTTCCTGCGTCTGACGTCTTCCTCCACTACACCCCGTGCATTACATGGAGGTGGCCACACCCCATCTGGTCACCTCCATGGTGACCAGGTCCTTGGGTGTGGCTGACACCCACATATATTAGAGTCTCTCTTTATATTATTTTTAAAATATTATTTTTTTATTACGTTTGGCAGGGACAATGCACAACAAAAACACAAGTCTCAACATGGAAACATTATATACAAAACAGACAACATAAAAACAGACATTTCAAAAAATCTGAGATCAGGACAGAGACATTTTTCAACATAGAAGTCAACACAATGTCTGTTGGATAGAATTGTAATTTATCTATTTAAAAAAACCAAAGAAATTAAATATTGAACATAACCCAGTTATTGCACCGATGGAAAATTGCACATGTATGTCCAAATGTGTTTTCCGTTGCATTAAAAGTTGGGTGAAAAATCTTGGAAGCTGTTATGTGTTTTCTGAGCAGAGTGTGGGTCATTCAATTTCTTAGCTGCTTTGAAGAAGGCAGATTGTGCAAAGGTGGTGGACCGTCTGGGGATGATACAGTCCCCCTTGATGGAAGTTTTGTTACCCTGCTATTTTGCTCGGAGCAGAGGTTTACAAAAACCCTTGGCGGTGGAAGTGCTATTTTGTGAGTTTCTAAAACGGTTTGAATGATGTCTGTGAGTATAACAGAACTCATATGGCAGGCGAAAACCTGAGAAAAATCCAACCAGGAAGTGGGACATCTGAGGTTTGTAGTTTTTCAAAGCTTGGCCTACCGAGTACACATTGAGATATGGATGAGGTTGCACTTCCTAGGGCTTCCACTAGATGTCAACCGTCTTTTGAAAGTTGAATGAGGATTCTACAATAAAGAAGGGGCTCATGAGACCTGTTTGAGTCAGTGGTCTGGCACAGTGCCTCGGTCTCATGACGCGCACTCCCGACAGAGTTACCTCTCGTTCCAGTGCTTTTTCTGAAGACAAAGGAATTCTCTGGTTGGAGCATTATTGATGTTTTATGTTAAAAACATAACGATTGATTCCATACATCGTTTGACATGTTTCTAAAGGACTGTAACAGAACCTTTTGAGTTTTTGTCTGGATGAAATGCTCGCGCCTCATGAAGACAGATTACTGGGCTGAACACGCTAACAAGTGGCTATTTGGACATAAATGATGGAACTTTATGGAACAAATCAGTCATTTATTGTCGAACTGGGATTCCTAGGAGTGCCTTCTGATGAAGATCATCAAAGGTAAGTGAATATTTATGGTGTTGTTTCTAACTTTGTTGATTCAAAAATGGCAGCTATTCCTCTGGCTGTTTTGTGTTCTGAGCGCCGTTCTCAGATTATGCTTTTTCCGTAAAGTTTTTTAGAAATCTGACACAGTGGTTGCATTAAGGAGAAGTCTCTTTAATTCTGTGAATAACACTAGTATCTTTTATCAATGTTTATTATTAGTATTTCTGCAAAATCACTGGATGTTTTGGAATCAAAACATTACTGCACCTAAGGTGCCAATGTAAACAGATTTTTTGATATATGCACATTATCTAACAAAACATACATGTATTGTGTAACATGATGTCCTATGAGTGTCATCAAAGGTTATTGATTCATTTGATCTATATTTCTGCTTTTTGTGACTCCTATCTTTGGCTGGAAAAATTGCTGTTTTTTTCGACATGGTGGTGAAAACGAGTTGCTCGTTACTGTAGATTGCCGATGGGACTCGGGTGCCTTCGGATCCTCTCGGAAATGCAGGCGTCGGGACTTCCGGCATTCTTCGGGGGCGGGCTATCAGCCGTGGACGAATGAGTGGAGCTGAAAACAGACCTCTCCCTCCTGCGCTCCTGGCGATGTCCATCGATCCTTATTGTTAAGGCTATGAGTGAGTCGAGGTCCAGGGATACCTCCGGAGCTGCGAGCTCGGCTTTAATCTCCTCGGATAGTCCATGAAGAAAAGTAAAGATACTCCGGGTTCCAGGTACTCTCGGCGACCAACATGGCTATTGGGCTAACTCTCTTCCTGGAAACTGGAGAATCGAATACCTTCCTCACCTCCGCCATGAAATCCTCAAAACAAAGGCAAATGGCAGATTGTTGCTCCCAAACTGCTGTAGCCCAGGAGAGCACCCCACTAGACATTAGCGTTATAAGATACACTATTCTCGAGTGGTCCAAAGGGAACGAAGAGGGCTGCAGCTAAAAGATGAGGGAGCACTGGGAAATAAACACCCGGGAGGTTCCAGGGTCCCCAACATAGCGTTCAGGAGGAGGTAAGCGGTGTTCTCGGGAAGCCGGGGTGAGCTGTACAAAATCATCACTGTCAGAGGAATTACTGACCGTCCAGGGGGTCTCCGTTGTGGCATGTTGCCTGATAGTGACGTCTCGAAACCTTGTCATTGCATCCTGACAGCATTTGAAGACATTCCATAAGGCTCTGGAGTAGCTCCTCATGTTTTTCAATGGTGGCTCCCTGCAGGGAGACAGCGTGACAGCCGGTCCGAGTCTGCTTGGTCTGTCATCGCCAGTTTGTACTATAACGACAAAGGGCGAGACCCAGATGCAGACACAGGAGGTAGATGGTTTGAGTCTCTGATATTTATTAAAAAGCACGGGGCAGGCAAGAGGCAGGTCGAGGACTATCTAAATTAAGGGTGAAATGTAGTTATTAATTTCCACCATTATTAACTAAATTATTATGGAATTATTATGGTGGATCGAACTGTGAAGATGGCCTACTTTTTGAAGTGATTTGTTTGACAATGAGATTAAAACATTATCACACAGCACCCATGTTATGCGAAACTGAGCCTGCGCATGCCGCAAAAACAACAGTAAACGAGATAAGATGTTTACTTGCCACAGTATCCCGTCTTAGATCAACATATCCCAGGCATCTTATCTGTGTTTCTCATAACCGGGATACAAGCTTTTTTGGGTTATTGTCAACGGTATATGATGTTTATATTTATATTTCTTTTTGCAGATACATTTGTTGTAATGACTGCAGTCAGTAACCCTCTTGGGCATGGAGTTCACCAGAGCTTCACAGGTTGCCACTGGAGTCCTCTTCCACTCCTCCATGACGACATCACGGAGCTGGTGGATGTCAGAGACCTTGCACTCCTCCACCTTCCATTTGAGGATGCCCCACAGATGCTCAATAGGGTTTAGGTCTGGAGACATGCTTGTCCAGTCCATCACCTTAACCCTCAGCTTAATTAGCAAGGCAGTAGTCGTCTTGGAGGTGTGTTTGGGGTCGTTATCATGTTGGAATACTGCCCTGCGGCCCAGTCTCCGAAGGGAGGGGGATCATGCTCTGCTTCAGTATGTCACAGTACATGTTGGCATTCATGGTTCCCTCAATTAACTGTAGCTCCCCAGTGCCGGAAGATCTCATGCAGCCCCAGACCATGACACTCCCACCACCATGCTTGACTGTAGGCAAGACACACTTGTCTTTGTACTCCTCACCTGGTTGCCGCCACACACGCTTCACACCATCTGAACCAAATAAGTTTCTTGGTCTCATCAGACCACAGGACATGGTTCCAGTAATCCATGTCCTTAGTCTGCTTGTCTTCAGCAAACTGTTTGCGGGCTTTCTTGTGCATCATCTTTAGAAGAGGCTTCCTTCTGGGACGACAGCCATGCAGACCAATTTGATGCAGTGTACGGCGTATGGTCTGAGCACTGACAGGCTGACCCCCCACCCCTTCAACCTCTGCAGCAATGCTGGCAGCACTCATACGTTTATTTCCCAAAGACAACCTCTGGATATGACGCTGAGCACGTGCACTCAACTTCTTTGGTCGACCATGGTGAGGCCTGTTCTGAGTGGAACCTGTCCAGTTAAACCGCTGTATGGTCTTGGCCACCTTGCTGCAGCTCAGTTTCAGGGTCTTGGCAATCTTCTTATAGCCTAGGCCTTCTTTATGTAGAGCAACAATTATTTTTTTCAGATCCTCAGAGTACTTTGCCATGAGGTGCCATGTTGAACTTCCAGTGACCAGTCAGTATGAGGGAGTGTGAGATCGATGACACCAAATTTAACACACCTGCTCCCCATTCACACCTGAGACCTTGTAACACTAACGAGTCACATGACACCGTGGAGGAAAAATTGGGCCCAATTTGGACATTTTCACTTAGGGGTGTACTCACTTTTGTTGCCAGTGGTTTAGACATTAACGGCTGTGTGTTGAGTTATTTTGAGGGGACAGCAAATGTACACTGTTATACAAGCTGTACACTCACTACTTTACATTGTAGCAAAGTGTCATTTCTTCAGTGTTGTCACATGAAAAGATATACTCAAATATTTACAAAAATGTGAGGGGTGTACTCACTTTTGTAATATACTGTATGTGAGAATGCTGTTCACCGACTACAGCTCAGCATTCAACACCATAGTACCCTCCAAACTCATCATCAAGCTCGAGACTTCCTGACGGGCCGCACCCAGGTGGTGAGGGTACTTAACATCTCCACCCCGCTGATCCTCAACACTCGGGCCCCATAAGGGTGCGTTCTCAGCCCTCTCCTGTACTCCCTGTTCACCCACGACTGCGTGGCCATGCACGCCTCCAACTCAATCATCAAGTTTGCAGACGACACTACAGTGGTAGGCTTGATTACCAACAACGATGAGATGGCCTACAGGGAGGAGGTGAGGGCCCTCGGAGTGTGGTGTCAGGATAATAACCTCACACTCAACGTCAACAAAACAAAGGAGATGATCGTGGACTTCAGGAAACAGCAGAAGGAGCACCCCCCTATCCACATCGACGGGACAGTAGTGGAGAGGGTGGAAAGTTAAGTTCCTCGGCGTAAACATCACGGACAAACTGAAATGGTCCAACCACACAGACAGCGTGGTGAAGAAGGCGCAGCAGCCCCACTTCAACCTCAGGAGGCTGAAGAAATTTGGCTTGTCACCAAAAACACTCAAACTTTTACAGATGCACAATCGAGAGCATCCTGTCGGGCTGTATCACCACCTGGTACAGCAACTGCTCCGCCCATAACCGTAAGGCTCTCCAGAGGGTAGTGAGGTCTGCACAACGCATCACCGGGGGCAAACTACCTGCCCTCCAGGACACCTACCCCACCCCATGTCACAGGAAGGCCAAAAAGATAATCAAGGACAACAACCACCCGAGCCACTGGCTGCTATCATCCAGATGGTGAGGTCAGTAAAGGTGCATCAATGCAGGGACCGAGAAACTGAAAAACAACTTCTATATCAAGGCCATCAGACTGTTAAACAGACATAACTAACATTGAGTGGCTGCTGCCAACATACTAACTCAACTCCAGCCACTTTAATAATGGAACAATGTATGTAATAAATGTATCACTAGCCACTTTATTAAACAAACACTTCATATAATGTTTACATACCCTACATTAATCATCTCATATGTATATACTGTACTCTATACCATCCACTGCATCTTGCCTATGCCGTTCTATACCATCACTCATTCATATTTTTTTATGTACATATTATTATTAATTCCTTTACACTTGTGTGTATAAGGTAATTGTTGTGAAATTGTTAGGTTAGATTGCTCGTTGGATATGACTGCATTGTCGGAACTAGAAGCATAAGCATTTCGCTAAACTTGCATTAACATCTGCTAACCACATGTATGTGACAAATCAAATTTGATTTGATAAAAGCCCCTTAGATATTCTCACAGACCAGATTTTCCCTAATGAAAAATGCCCCGTAGATATTAATTTAGTATAATACAATATACCAACTAAACACTGGAGTGATAGATGTACATGAGATGAATGTGCAAGTAGAGAGCAAAATAAATCAAATAAATAACAGTATGGGGATGAGGTACTTGGATGGGCTTTTTACAGATGTGCTATGTACAGGTGCAGTGATCTGCTCTGACAGCTGGTACTTAAAGTTAGTGAGGGAGATATGGGTCTCCAGCTTCAGTGATTTTTGCAGTTCGTTCCAGTCATTGGCAGCAGAGAACTGTAAGGAAAGGCCGGCCAAAGGAGGAATTGGCTTTGGGGATGACCAGTGAAATATATACCTGCTGGAGCACGTGCTACGGGTGGGTGCTTCTATGGTGACCAGTGAGCTGAGATAAGGCGGGGCTTTACCTAGCAAAGACTTATAGATGACCTGGAGTCAGTGGGTTTGGCGACGAATATGAATCGAGGGCCAGCCATCGAGAGCATACAGGTCGCAATGGTGGGTAGTATATGGGGCATTGGTGACAAAACGGATGGCACTGTGATAGACTGCATCCAATTTGCTGAGTAAAGTTTTGAAGGCTATTTTGATAATGACATTGCCAAAGTCAAAGATCGGTAGGATAGTCAGTTTTACGAGGGTATGTTTGGCAGCATGAGTGAAGGATGCTTTGTTGCAAAATAGTTTGGGATTGGAGATGCTTAATGTGAGTCTGGAAGGAGAGTTTACAGTCTAACCAGACACCTAGGTATTTGTAGTTGTCCACATATTCAAAGTCAGAACCGTGCAGAGTAGTGATGCTGGACGGACAGGCAGGTGTGGGCAGCGATCGGTTGAAGAGCATGCATTTAGTTTTACTTGCGTTTAAGAGCAGTTGGAAGCCACGGAAGGAGAGTTGTGGCATTGAAGCTCATCTGGAGGTTAGTTAACAGTGTCCAAAAAGGGCCAAAAGTATACAGAATGGTGTTGTCTGCGTAGAGGTGGAACAGAGAATCACCAGCAGCAAGAGCGACATCATTGATATATACAGAGAAAAGTCGGCCCGACAATTGAAACCTGTGGCATCCTCATAGAGACTGCCAGAGGTCCGGACAACAGGTCCTCCGTTTTGACACACTGAACTTTGTTTGAGAAGTAGTTGATGAACCAGGCGAGGCAATCATTTGAGACACCAAGGCTGTTGAGTCTGCCGATAAGAATGTGGTGATTGACAGAGTCGAAAGCCTTGGCCAGGTTGATGAATACGGCTGCACATTGTCTTATCGATGGCGGTTATGATATCGTTTAGGACCTTGAGCGTGGCTGAGGTGCACCCATGACCAGCTCGGAAACCAGATTGTATTGCGGAGAAGGTACGATGGGAATCGAAATGGTCTGTGATCTGTTTGTCAACTTGGCTTTCGAAGACCTTAGAAAGGCAGTGTAGGATAGATGTAGGAGTTGGGTCTAGAGTGTCTCCCCATTTGAAGAGGGGGATGACCGTGGCAGCTTTCCAATCTTTGGGGATCTCAGAAGATACGAGAGGTTGAACAGGCTAGTAATAGGGGTTGCAACAATTTTGGCGGATAATTTTAGAAAGAGTGGGTCCAGATTGTCTAGCCCTGCTGATTTGTAGGGGTCCAGATTTTGCAGCTCTTTCAGAACATCAGATATCTGGATTTGGGTGAAGGAGAAATGGGGGAGGCTTGGGCAAGTTGCTGTGGGGGGTACAGGGCTGTTGATCAGGGTAAGTGTAGCCAGGTGGAAAGCATGGCCAGCCGTAGAAAAATGTTTATTGATCTTCTGTAACGCTCGTCGTTGATGGAAGGAAGAGTGGACCAAAGCGCAGCGTGGAAAGTGTTCATGATATTTATTTACAAGAAACACTCAAACAAAAATAACAAATCCAAACACGACCGAGAACAGTTCCGTCAGGCACAGACACTAAACAGAAAAAAACACCCCACAAAATCCAAACGGAAAATCACATCTTATATATGATCCCCAATCAGAGAGAACGATAGACAGCTGCCTCTGATTGGGAACCACACTCGGCAAAACAACAAAGAAATAGAAAACATAGATTTTCCCACCCGAGTCACACCCTGACCTAACCAAACATAGGGAATAAATAAGGATCTCTAAGGTCAGGGCGTGACATCTGCAAGTATTTTCATTTAGAAGCCGCCTCTTAATGAGTTCCGAGAACTGTGTCATATCAATTATTAATGGATTATTCACTCATTAATGGCTTTGGATCTAAATAAATAAGTACCAACATTCTTTCTGATAGTCTTTAATAAGTCAATGTTTTGACTGTTTGACCAAGTTGATCTGCTCATGTTGTGTGTATTCAATTATTTGTGACATTGTGGTTACAATGAAGAATGTAAACAAAATAAATCCTATTCATATTGAATAATCAGATGCATGTTGCAAGCTTTATGTTTACTCATTTATTTGATCTTCAGCTCAATATCACAGACCAGATTTGCACTAACGAAAAATGCATCAAGCATTATGTGAATTTGTTTTATTTTCATCGAATTCAATAGTATATTTGTACCACTTTAGATGCTGTGTTTTTATTTACACTAGTGATGGACAACTGGAGGTGTTTTGAAAACATGTTTTTAAACACTTGTTTTTCACAAGTGTACTGTAGCAGGTGTAGCCCATCATGCAAACAATGTTTACATGATGGGCTATTAGCAGGACAATAGACTCTTCATACATAATTTTTTTTTACAAAATGTTAATTTAATAGCCCGGCTACTGTAGGTGTGAAAATCCTCCCAACTTGTATTCAATGCTTAAGTACTCTAAAGTTTTACATTTCTAACTCAAAACCTCATGTAACTGTCAGATAAAGCATACAGTATACTTTACAGTATCCGTTCATCAACATCTTTATGCTTTTGTTAATAAAAGCCCCCAGCTCCACAACCACGGGTAAAACCTTGCTGAGATGTATTTGTTGCATTGTTTTATCGTCAGTTTCTCAAGCCAAAATGTCTTGATGGCCTTCACCAGTTCATCTTTGCTTGCAGGCTTGGCAGAGTTACAGGTGAATGTTTTCAGTTGATGCCGAACAAGTTTGATCGGGTTTAAATCAGGAGACCTACATGTAGAGACAATAACATTTTTGTTAGATATACTGTAGACCTACCGTAGGTGACATGAGTGTGTTGACCAAGTTTATGCCCTCATTTGCAATGCAAACCCAGACGGCAGTGGGTTTTGGGTCATTGTCTGCATTTGAAGAAGAAAAAAATAAATGTAGCCTAACAGTCAACATTACGTACAATATTAGAAATGTTAATGTAAATAGGCCTAAACATAACAAAATATTGCTATAATCCTACCTTGAAAAAAACGATGTGGTCCCAGAAAAACCTCTCTGACATAGGGTCCAACATAAATCTTGATGATTTCTTCCTAAAAAAAACTTGAGCCTGAAAAAGGAGGCCACAGTGTCACGATTCCAACCAAGGGTGTTTCCCTTTCCCGGGCAGGTGGCGCTCGGCGGTTGTCGTCACCGGCCTATTAGCTGCCACTGATTGTTTTTCCTCCCCCTCCTTGTATGTTGAGTGGTAGCACCTGTGGATGTTTAATTAGTTTGTCTTTATTAGACAGCCGGCCCGCCTGGTTGTTGTGCGGGATTATTTCTATGTAACCTTCGGCTCTGTGGTATAGGCACGTGTTAGTGCCCGGTCGGGATTGTTTCCCCTTTGTACATTTTTGATTCCCTGTGTTGTGGGAACGTAACTTTTTGTGAGCACCCTGTGGTGCGTTGGTGCGATTAAAAGACGCGCAGCATTGAACTCTCTGTCTCCTGCATTTGACTCCACACCCACGACACCCGGAGCATTACAGAATCCCGCACCAATCAAATTGAATGGAGTCAGCAGGAGCAGCAGCCAACCCTCTCCCATCGATGGAGGAACGGGTTCTCCACCACACCACCGTCCTTCATCGGATCGGATCCGCGATGGATCAAGTGATGGAGAAAATGGACAGATGGGAGAGGAGTGGGCTCCTCTCTCCACCTTCGGCACCCACGGTTCCGGACTCCCCATCTCCCGACTCCAGCACCCTCCGTCTGACGCTACCGAGGGCTTATGATGGAGCGGCGGCGGGTTGCCAGGGGTTTCTGCTCCAGCTGGAGCTATACCTGGCCACCATCAGACCCACTCCCTCAGGAGCAGAGAGGGTGAGTGTCCTCATCTCCTGCCTCACGGGTCGTGCCCTGGAATGGGCGAACGCGGTCTGGAATGGCCCAGACTCAGCGCGGGAGCACTACCCAGAGTTTTCCCGCCGCTTCCGTGCCGTGTTTGATCACCCTCTAGACGGCCGAGCGGAGGGAGAACGACTATTTCACCTCAGGCAGGAGAGGAGGAGCGCCCAGGATTACGCGCTGGAGTTCCGGACCTTGGCAGCCGGATCTGGGTGGAACGACAGGGCCCTTATGGACCACTACAGGTGTAGTCTCCGAGAGGACGTCCGCCGGGAGTTAGCGTGTCGGGACACCACTCTGTCACTGGATCAGCTGATTGACATGTCCATTCGACTGGATAATCTGCTGGCTGCCCGTGGGCGTTCAGAGAGGGTCCTGTGCGTTCCACCACCCAGCCCCTCCGCTCCCATTCCGATGGAGTTGGGAGGGGCTGCGCCGAGGGGTACCGGAGGAGGAGGCCTTCCCTGCACCAACTGTGGTCGGAGAGGACACACGTCTGATCGGTGCTGGGGGGGTTCGTCTGGGAGTAGAGATGGCAGGCGGAACGCTTCTCGGTCACCCCAGGTGAGTCAGCATCAAACTCACCCTGAACCCCCTGTTGGCCACATGTTTGTCTTAACTTTTTTCCTTCGCTTTTTTCCCTCTTCCTAGCATAGGGCGCTAGTCGATTCAGGCGCAGCTGGGAACTTTATGGATGGCGGACTCGCTGGTGCCGATAGATTCTCCTTTCCCCGTGTACTCCCTAGATAGCCGGCCATTAGGGTCAGGGATGGTCAGGGAGACCACGGTCCCACTGGACATGGTGACGCAGGGGAATCATAGGGAGCGTATCAGTTTCTGTATTATTGATTCGCCTGCGTTTTCAGTGGTGCTGGGGACTCCCTGGCTGGCCCGGCACAATCCTAAAATTTCGTGGAGACAGGGGGTTCTCCAGGGGTGGTCAGAGGAGTGTTCTGGAAGGTGTTTGGGAGTTTCCATCGGTGCCACGTCGGTGGAGAGTCCAGACCAGGGTTCCACGGTGTGCATTCCCCCCGAGTATGCCGATTTGGCAATCGCTTTCAGTAAAGTGAAAGCGACTAAATGACCACCTTATCGACCGGAAAGGGATTGTACGATAGATCTCCAGGTAGACGCTGCGCTTCCCAAGAGTCACGTGTACCCGCTGTCCCAGGAGGAGACGTTGGCAATGGAGACATATGTCACGGAGGCGCTGGGACAGGGGTACATTCGGTCCTCCATTTCACCCGTCTCCTCGAGTTTCTTTTTTGTGAGGAAAAAGGAGGGAGGCTTGCGTCCGTGTATCGATTATAGAGGTCTAAACGCCATCACAGTGGGGTATAGTTACCCTCTACCTCTCATCGCTACGGCGGTGGAATCGTTCCACGGAGCGCAGTTCTTCACAAAACTGGATCTCAGGAGCGCGTATAGTTTGGTGCGTATTCGGAAGGGAGACGAGTGGAAAACCGCATTTAGTACTACATCAGGCCACTATGAGTACCTCGTCATGCCGTATGGGTTAAAGAATGCTCCAGCCGTTTTCCAATCCTTTGTAGACGAGATTCTCAGGGACCTGTGCGGGCAGGGAGTGGTGGTTTATATCGATGACATTCTGATCTACTCGGCCACTCACCGCGCATGTGTCTCTGGTGCGCAAGGTGCTTGGTAGACTGCTGGAGCATGACCTATACGTCAAGGCTGAGAAATGCGTGTTCTCTAAACGAGCCGTCTCTTTTCTGGGATATCGCATTTCCACCTCGGGGGTAGTGATGGAGGGTGACCGCATTAGGGCCGTGCGTAATTGGCCGACTCCGACCACGGTAAAGGAGGTGCAGCGGTTTCTGGGTTTTGCCAACTACTACCGGAGGTTTATCCGGGGTTTTGGCCAGGTAGCGGCTCCCATCACCTCACTGCTGAAGGGGGGCCCGGTGCGTTTGCAGTGGTCAGCAGAGGCGGACGGAGCATTCAACAAATTGAAGGCGCTGTTTACTGATGCGCCCGTGTTGGCGCATCCGGACCCCTCTCTAGCAATCATAGTGGAGGTGGACGCGTCCGAGGCTGGGGTGGGTGCCGTGCTATCACAGCGCTCGGGTACGCCACCAAAACTCCGCCCCTGTGCTTTCTTCTCAAGGAAGCTCAGCCCAGCGGAGCGTAACTATGATGTGGGGGACCCGGAGTTGCTAGCGGTGGTTAGAGCTCTGAAGGTGTGGAGACACTGGCTTGAGGGGGCTAAACACCCCTTTCTCATCTGGACCGACCACCAGAATCTGGAGTATATTCGGGCAGCTAGGAGACTTAACCCACGTCAGGCAAGGTGGGCCATGTTCTTCACCCGGTTCCGGTTTACTTTGTCTTATAGACCGGGCTCCCAGAACGTGAAGGCTGACGCACTGTCCCGCCTTTATGACACGGAGGATGGGTCCACCGAACCTACTCCCATCCTTCCCGCCTCGAAGCTGGTAGCCCCAGTGGTATGGGAGGTGGACTCGGACATCGAGCGGGCGTTACGGGCTGAACCCGCGCCTCCTCAGTGTCCAGCGGGGCGAAGGTACGTGCCGCTTGGTGTTCGGGACAAACTGATTCGGTGGGCTCACGTCCTACCCTCCTCGGGTCACCCTGGGGTGACGAGGACAGTGGGGAGCCTTCAGGGGAGGTATTGGTGGCCTACGTTGGCTAAGGACGTTAAGGGTTCTGTCTCCTCCTGTTCAGTGTGCGCTCAGAGTAAGGCTCCTAGGCACCTTCCTAGAGGGAAGCTACAACCCCTCCCTGTTCCACAGCGGCCATGGTCACATCTGTCCTTAGATTTCCTAACCGATCTCCCGCCGTCTCAGGGGAACACCACGGTTCTGGTGATTGTGGATCGGTTCTCTAAGTCCTGCCGTCTCCTCCCGTTGCCCGGTATCCCTACAACCCTACAGACTGCGGAGGCGTCATTCACCCATGTCTTCCGGCACTACGGGGTGCCGGAAGACATCGTTTCTGATCGGGGCCCCCAATTCACGTCCCGGGTATGGAGAGCGTTCATGGAACGTTTGGGGGTCTCTGTCAGCCTGACCTCCGGTTATCACCCCGAGAGTAATGGGCAGGTGGAGAGAGTGAACCAGGAGGTGGGTAGGTTTCTGCGGTCGTATTGCCAGGATCGGCCAGGGGAGTGGGCACGATACATTCCCTGGGCTGAAATGGCTCAGAACTCACTACGCCACTCCTCTACTAACGTGTCCCCTTTTCAGTGTGTTGGGGTACCAGCCGGTCCTGGCACCATGGCATCAGAGCCAGACCGAGGCTCCTGCGGTGGAGGAATGGGTACAGCGCTCCAAGGAGACCTGGAGGGCCGTCCAGGAATCTCTACGACAAGCGAGTGGACGGCAGAAGAGGAGTGCTGACCGCCACCGCAGTGAGGCCCCCGTGTTTGTACCGGGAGACAGGGTCTGGCTCTCGACCTGAAACCTACCTCTCCGCTTGCCCTGCCGGAAGCTGGGTCCGCAGTGTGTAGGGCCCTTTAAAGTCCTGAGGAGGATAAACGAGGTGTGTTATCGATTACAACTCCCTTCCTATTATCGTATTAACCCCTCGTTTCATGTGTCTCTCCTCAGGCCGGTGGTAGCTGGTCCCCTGCAGGACAGTGAGGTACCGGAGGTCCCTCCCCCCCGCTGGACATCGAGGGGTCCCCGGCGTACACGATCCGGGCCATTCTGGACTCAAGACGCCGGGTGAGGGGCCTGCAGTACCTCGTGGACTGGGAGGGGTACGGTCCGGAGGAGAGGTGCTGGGTACCGGTGGGGGACATCTTGGATCCCTCCATGTTGAGGGATTTCCATCACCTCCATCCGGATCGCCCTGCGCCTCGTCCTCCGGGGCGACCTCGAGGCCGGTGTCGGCGCGCTGCGGGAGCCGCGCGTCAGGGGGGGGGTACTGTCACGAGTCCGACCAAGGGTGTTTCCCTTTCCCGGGCAGGTGGCGCTCGGCGGTCGTCGTCACCGGCCTATTAGCTGCCACTGATTGTTTTTCCTCCCCCTCCTTGTATGTTGAGTGGTAGCACCTGTGGATGTTTAATTAGTTTGTCTTTATTAGACAGCCGGCCCGCCTGGTTGTTGTGCGGGATTATTTCTATGTAACCTTCGGCTCTGTGGTATAGGCACGTGTTAGTGCCCGGTCGGGATTGTTTCCCCTTTGTACATTTTTGATTCCCTGTGTTGTGGGAACGTAACTTTTTGTGAGCACCCTGTGGTGCGTTGGTGCGATTAAAAGACGCGCAGCATTGAACTCTCTGTCTCCTGCATTTGACTCCACACCCACGACACCCGGAGCATTACACACAGTGAATTATTGTGGAACACATAGCAGTCCGTGAGGTGTAGGCCACAATATTTTATGTACCTTTTGTTTTGTAAATAGCTAAATTTACCATCAAAAATAAAATAGGGGCCTGGTCCCTGGCGAGAAATTGCACTCCACACATCGAGGTTGAGGTGATGCTTGGGACTAGGTTTGATTGATCTTCTTCCTTTTTCTGTAGCAATTTTGACAAAATTGATCAAGGGCCACAGTTGATTTGTCTGTGAAGATGATGCCATTGAATGTCTTGCCAGCTTTGATCAATGCCTGGGCCTGTAGTACAAAAAGTTGTTTGTTTGTCAGATGAATCATTGGTTCAAAACTACAGAACAGCACAAAACAAGAGAATGTATGTTAATTAATTAATTCACGTTCTGGGAAAAAAGTTTTTGAAAGAAAAAATGTTGTCCATTAAAATAACATCAAATTAATCGGAAATACAGTGGAGACATTGTTAATGTTGTAAATGAATGTGGTAGCTGGAAACGAGAGATCTTTTATGAAATATCTACATAGGCGTACAGAGGCCTTTAATCAGCAATAAAGCTGGCCTTCTTTGGACCAGTTGAGTATCTGGACCATCAGCATTTGTGGGTTTGATTACAGGCTCAAAGTGGCCAGAAACAAAGATATTTCTTCTGAAACTGGTCAGTCTATTCATGTTCTGAGAAATGAAGGCTATTCCATGCGAGAAATTGCCAAGAAACGGAAGATCTCGTACTACTCCCTTCACAGGACAGTGCAAACTGGCTCTAACCAGAATAGAAAGAGGAGTGGGAGGCCCCGGTCCACAACTGAGCAAGAGAACAAGTACATTAGAGTGTCTAGTTTGAGGAATAGACACCTCACAAGTCCTCAACTGGCAGTTTCATTAAATAGTACCCGCAAAACACCAGTCTCTACGTAAACAGTGAAGGGGCAACTCCGGGATGCTGGCCTTCTAGGCAGAGTTGCAAAGAAAAGGCCATTTCTCAGACTGGTCAATAAAAAGAAAAGATTGAGATGGGCAAAAGAACACAGACACTGGACAGAGCAACTCCGCCTAGAAGGCCAGCATCCCAGAGTCGCCTCTTCACTGTTGACGTTGAGACTGGTATTTGCGGGTACAACCATCTGTGGAGATCAGTGGACAAAGGGCTGGAAAACAGGCCTCACCAAAAAAACGCATGGTTAACAAGAAAGCGGTTTGGCTAGATTCTTAAAATGTGTTTCTGTTCGCAGCATTTGTTTGTTGGAGTCACTTTTAATTCTTAATTTATCTACCGTTTCTATCATAGACCACTGTTTTCGATGGGGGTTCAGAGTGGTACCCTTCGGCTCATCTGATGAAGGTGCACATGGATCAGATTCAAACTAAGAAGAATGAGATCGAGCATTGAAGGCAGACTAGCAGAAAATAAATATTTTCTGAGGGCAGAGATACGCGAGACAGCTGATGCATTGGTCCAGAGCCAGACGGTATTGGTGGAGAGTCACTCGTCATTGGCGGAGAGTCAGGCGGAGAATGGCGCGTTGAAGAGGGCAAGGAACGAGATGGAGTCACAATCCATGCCAGGCACACTTGTGAGCTCTGGAACTCCACCTCCGACAGGCAGAGTCAACATACAGTGTGGGTTCATCAGGTCGTCGGTTCACCCTGACATTTATATTCCTCTTCAGACAACAGAACTTGACAAACTGCTCACCAGGCCGTTCAAACCGTTATGCTGTTCTGCTATTCCAAGGATGTGTAACCGAATGGAAATACCACGAGTGGACACAGAATACCAACTGGGATGGATCCAGATGAAAATGTAGCTTACCAGTGAATCTTTGGGTGTTCATCATTAATACTGTGTCTCAGAAGTTTCTGCCCATGACTGATGCAACCCGAAAAGCGTTAAAGACAGAGTTAATGAGTACTGGACATGACCTGCTCTCCCTTATGTAAGGAATTAGGCACTTTACCATGTTTACTATGTACTGTAGGCTATGTCTACTTGTCAGACTGCACAGTAGCTTAATAAACATATACATTTGAAAAATGTTTAAAGAAAATCAAATCCAATAATATATTTGTAACATTGTAGATGCTGTGTTTTTATTCACAGTAGTTGCTGTGGTCAGACATAGTCCTAAAGGCCACAATGTGCAAACTTGCAATGTATGCTTAAGTACTCTAAAACCAGATTTGTCCCCACAAAAAAATGCATCAACCCCTACAAATATATGCATTTATTATTAACTCTGCTTTGTAATTGCATAAAAGCCACTTATATAGGAATTTAGAATCCTCTAAATTTAATTAGATCCACTACTGTACAAGGACATTTTATTGATCTGCCACTATTTTCATTTAGAGATTCCGGTAAACTCTTTGATGTTTCCTTTTATGTGTCTTACCAATTATTATTGGATTATTCACCATGGCAACCTACAGGATACATTTCTTAGTTAGGTTGGCTTTTGTGGAGATCAGACCGTTTTCATTTGCAGGGATATTTGTGAGTTTTTGACCAAATGTAAGTCAGAACAAGTACTTATTTCACTTAAATAATATTCCTGTTGCTATTGTTATATGTAAATACAAGAACTGTGTATTGTCGTGGAAAATGACATAATTAGTCATGCTATCCCATGTTTTACTGCTTAAAGAATATTCTATTATATGCTAGTGTTTTCTCTAACCTGATACAAACTTGTCTTGGTGGGACTTAGTCATAAGACTGGGCTTACAGCTAAGAGACGTTTGGGTGCAACCGCAGCTAGTGAAATCCTGTGGGTTTTCTATCTATAGAAAGTCATATGTATGCAGAAAGGTATTGAACTGGCACTGTTCGTTGAGCTTTTTAACTATGCACTGTTGAGTGGGTAGTTGATTCTCCATTTTTGAAAATCTTATGATAAAGTGTTTGAAAGAATCTGCAGTGTCTCTTCCCTTTGATTAGATATTCCACGACAAATTGGTGACAGCGGTGGGATGCTAACTCTGCTTACTGATTGCTCCCGAGAGACTGCATGCAGGGGCTCCGTTAGACGGTGTGTGGTACCCTGAGCCACGACTAAAACGGAGCAGAGGGGGACCCTCCTCGGACCTGCCGGGAGTGTCAGTGAGTGGTTACGTCATTCCGGACAGATAAATTCAGGGTGAGACATCCTCGAAAATCCTGTTCATCGAAAATCCTGTTCTAAGAACAGATTGTGTACATTATTTCTTTGTTGTAGCAAAGACACCCTTAGTTAGAAATGTTGTTGTAGCAGAGTTATTTCTGAATAGGGAAAGTCTGAGAAGTAATTCTAGGACAAACATCCTGTTGAAGCAGGGGGACCCTGTAGGACTAGGGGACATCTCCGAATGTGATCTTTTTGTTGAATCAGAAGTATCCTGGTTAGAGACAGGCGTTGTGTTTCTCTGTTGGTAGCAGAGAAGCAGCCATGGGATGATATGACATGGTTAGGAGTTATGTGATTCTAGGGCACAATCCTGAGATAGAAAAAATATTCCTCCAGGGAAAAAAATACAAAATAAATGTAAAGAAAAAAAAAATACATATATATATATATATTAACATTGTGAAACAAAAGTAATTCATTGGTGTACTGGTAAACATTTGGTTATGAATGTCCACAGGAGGGACTACCATGTGGGTACAACATTTAAAACCTGTTTGGGATAGAGGGCAGCATTTTCACATTCGAATTAAAAGCGTTCCCAGAGTAAACTGCCTGCTACTCAGGCCCGGAAGCTAATATATGCATATTATTAGTAGATTAGTATAGCAAACACTCTGAAGTTTCTAAAACTGTTTGAATGATGTCTGTGAGTATAACAGAACTCATATAGCAAGCGAAAACCTGATAAAAATCCAAACAGGAAGTGGGAAATCTGAGGTGTGTAGTTTTTCAACTCATTGCCTATCGAATATACAGTGTCTATGGGGTCATATTGCACTTCCTAAGGCTTCCACTAGATGTCAACAGTCTTTAGAACCTTGTTTGAGGCTTCTACTGTGAACGGGGAGAGAAAGAGAGCTGTTTGAGCCAGTGGTCTGGCAGAATGCCATGAGCTGATCATGCTTTCGCCCTTGAGAGATAGCTGCGTTCGATTGCATTTCTAAAGACAAAGGAATTCTCTGGTTGGAATATTATTAAAGATTTATGTTAAAAACATCCTAAAGATTGATTCTATACATCATTTGACATGTTTCTATGAACTGTAATATAACTTTTTGAACTTTTCGTCTGAACTTTCGCCTGGACTTACCCGCACCTCGTGAGTTTGGATTTGTGAACTAAACGCGCTAATGAAAGGAGGTATTTGGACATAAATTAGGGACTTTATCGAACAAAACAAACATTTATTGTGGAACTGGGATTCCTGGGAGTGCATTCTAATGAAGATCATCAAAGGTAAGTGAAAATTTATAATGCTCTGACTTTTACTGACTCCACAACATGGGGGGTATCTGTATGGCTTGTTTTTGTGTCTGAGCGCTGTACTCAGATTATTGCATGGTTTATGATGAGTATTTCTATAAATTGATGTGGCTCTGCAAATTCGCCGGATGTTTTTGTTGCACAACATTACTGAACATAACGCGCCAATGTAAACTGAGATTTTTGGGTATAAATATGAACTATCGAACAAAACATACATGTATTGTGTAACATGAAGTCCTATGAGTGCCATCTGATGAAGATCGTCAAAGGTTAGTGATTAATTCTATCTCTATTTCTGCTTTTTGTGACTTGTCTCTTTGGCTGGAAAATGGCTGTATGTGTTTTTGTTACCAGGCTCTGACCTAACATAATCATATGGTATGCATTCGCTGTAAAGCCTTTTTGAAATCGGACACGATGGGTAGATTAACAAGAAGTTAAGCTTTAATTTGGTGTATTGCACTTGTGAATGTATGAGTGTATGAGTTAAATATTTCAAAAAAATATTTTTGTATTTCTATATGCTATCTACCCAACTATTATTGACTTTTATTCACGAGCGGGTATAGTCGTTGTGCATTCTCAATGGACATTGTATAAATAGGGTGCTTTGTCAATTCACTCTGGCTATTTGTTAGTTTCAGAACGCTCTTTTCTGAATGTACCAGAGCGCAGAATAACTGATGAATTTATGAACCCCTAGCCAGCAGCACAGTTAGTCACCCTGCTCCTTGGCCAGAGCGGGAAGTGTGTGCTCTAAACAGTCCAAATTTCCGAAACACAAAGTTGTAAAATGTCTAACTATTATTTGTTATGCTAACAAGCTAGCAAGAGGCTGTATTGCAACAGCATCAACTTCTGGTAGACATGCAAAGCTCAACATAAAGGTTACCTCTTGGTTACAATATACTAAAATGAACAAGTTCCACAGACATGTGACTAACAGAAATTGAATAATATGTCCCTGAACAAATAGGGGGGTCAAAATCAAAAGTAACAGTCAGTATCTGGTGTGGTCACCAGCTGCATTAAGTACTGCAGTGCCTCTCCTCCTCATGGACTGCACCAGATTTGCCAGTTCTTGCTGTGAGATGTTACCCCACTCTTCCACTGACATTTCTGGGGGGAATGGCCTTGGCCCTCACCCTCCGATCCAACAGGTCCCAGACGTGCTCAATGGGATTGAGATCCAGGCTCTTCGCTGGCCATGGCAGAACACTGACATTCCTGTCTTGCAGGAAATCACGCACAGAATGAGCAGTATGGCTGGTGGCATTGTCATGCTGGAGGGTCATGTCAGGATGAGCCTGCAGGAAGGGTACTACACGAGGGAGGAGGATGTCTTCCCTGTAACGCACAGAGTTGAGATTTCCTGCAATGACAACAAGCTCAGTCTGATGATGCTGTGACACACCGCCCCAGACCATGACAGACCCTCCACCTCCAAATCGATCCCGCTCCATGGTACAGGCCTTGGTGTAACGCTCATTCCTACGATGATAAACGCAAATCTGACTATCACCTCTGGTGAGACAAAACCACGACTCATCAGAGAAGAGCACTATTTGCCAGTCCTGTCTGGTCCAGCGATGGTGGGTTTGTGCCCATAGGCAACATTGTTGCCGGTGATGTCTGGTGAAGACCTGCCTTACAACAGGCCTACAAGCCCTGAGTCCAGCCTCTCTCAGCCTATTGCGGACAGTCTGAGCACTGATGGAGGGATTGTGCGTTCCTGGTGTAACTCGGGCAGTTGTTTTTGCCATCCTGTACATGTCCCGCAGGTGTGATGTTCGGATGTACCGATCCTGTGCAGGTGTTGTTACCACTGGTCTGCCACTGCGAGGATGATCAGCTGTCCATCCTGTCTCCCTGTAGCACTGTCTTAGGTGTCTCACAGTACGGACATTGCAATTTATTTCCCTGGCCACATCTGCAGTCCTCATGCCTCCTTGCAGCATGCCTCCTTGCAACATGTTCACGCTGATGGGCAGGGACCACGGGCATCTTTCCTTGGGTGTTTTTCAGAGTCAGTAGAAAGGCCTCTTTAGTGTCCTAAGTTTTCATAACTGTGACATTACCGTCTGTAAGCTGTTAGCGTGGACTGTTCCACAGGTGCACGTTCATTAATTATTTATGGTTTATTGAACAAGAATGGGAAAAGGTGTTTTAACCCTTTACAATGAAGATCTGTGAAGTTATCTTTGAAAGACAGGATCCTGAAAAAGGGACATTTCTTTTTTGCTGAGTTTGTTAGTATGGGTATTTGAATACAGCTTGGGTATGTGAGTGTATTGATAGAAAATGGACGTCTGCTTTGATGGCAGGTGTCATGTTCTGACCTTAGTTCCTTTGTTTAGTCTTTTGTTTTAGTATGGTCAGGGCGTGAGTTGGGTGGGTTGTCTATGTTAGTTTTGTATGATTTTCTATTTCTGTGTTTGGCCTGGTATGGTTCTCAATCAGAGGTAGCTGTCTTCTTCCTACGACAGCCATTACAGAACCAACCACCAAGAAAGGACCAAGCAGCGTGGTAACGGGCAGCAGCAGCAGCGGCCGGAATCGCAAGACTCCTGGACATGGGAGGAGATTTTGGACGGCAAGGGACCCTGAGAACAGGCTGGGGAATATCGCCGCCCCAAGGCTGAGCTGGAGGCAGCGAAAGTCGAGAGGCGGTGGTATGAGGAGGCAGCACGGCGGCTCGGTTGGAAGCCCGAGAGGCAGCCCCAAAAATTTATTGGGGGGGCACACGGGGAGTGTGGCTAAGTCAGGAAGGAGACCTGAGCCAACTCCCCGTGCTTACCGTGGAGAGAGAGGGACCGGGCAGGCACCGTGTTATGCGGTGAGGTGCACGGTGTCCCCGGTGCGTGTGCATAGTCCGGTGCGGTACATTGCAGCGCCTCCTATCGGCCGGGCTAGAGTGGGCATCGAGCCAGGTGCCATGAAGCCGGCTCAGCGCATCTGGTCTCCAGTGCGTCTCCTCAGGCCGGTGTAAATGGCACCAGCCCTACGCATGGTGTCCCCGGTTCGCCAGCACAGCCCAGTGCGGGCTATTCCACCTCGCCGCACTGGCCTGGCTACGGGGAGCATTCAGCCAGGTAGGGTTGGGCAGGCTCGGTGCTCGAGACCTCCAGTGCGCCTCCACGGTCCTTTCTATCCGGTGCCACCTCCACGCACCAGCCCTCCAGTGGCAGCCCCTCGGACCAGGCTGTCTCTCTGTCCCCTTCCCACAGGTGCTCCCGTCTGTCCTGAGCTGCCAGAGTCTCCCGTCTGTCCTGAGCTGCCAGAGTCTCCCGTCTGACCTGAGCTGCCAGAGTCTCCCGTCTGTCCTGAGCTGCCAGAGTCTCCCATCTGTCCTGAGCTGCCAGAGTCTCCCGTCTGTCCTGAGCTGCCAGTGTCTCCCGTCTGTCCTGAGCTGCCAGAGTCTCCCGTCTGTCCTGAGCTGCCAGAGTCTCCCGTCTGTCCTGAGCTGCCAGAGTCTCTCGTCTGTCCTGAGCTGCCAGAGCCGCCAGTCTGTCCTGAGCTGCCAGAGCCGAAAGTCTGTCCTGAGCTGCCAGAGCCGCCAGTCTGTCCTGAGCTGCCAGGGCGCTAGTCAGCCAGGAGCTGCCAGAGCCGCCAGTCAGCCAGGAGTTGCCAGAGCCGTCAGTCAGACAGGAGCTGCCAGAGCCGTCAGTTAGCCCGGAGCTGCCAGAATCGCCCTTCACTCCGGAGCTGCCGGAGTCTCCTGCCTGTCCGGTGCTGCCGGAATCTCCCGTCCGTCCGGTGCTGCCGGAATCTCCCGTCCATTCGGGACCCGTGGCTTGGGTCCTCAGTCCGAGGTCGGCGGCGAGGGTCGCCGCGTTAACGAGGCCATGGAGGCGGGTAGATAGACGGAGAAGGACTATGGTGGAGTTGGGGTCCATGTCCCGCGCCAGAGCCGCCACCGCGGACAGACACCCACTCAAACCCTCCCCTATAGGTTTAGGTTTTGCGGCCTGAGTCCACAACTTTGGGAGGGGGGGGGGGGGGGGTACTGTCACGTTCTGACCTTAGTTCCTTTGTTTTGTCTTTTGTTTTAGTATGGTCAGGGCGTGAGTTGGGTGGGTTGTCTATGTCCGTTTTCTATTGTTTTCTATTTCTGTGTTTGGCCTGGTATGGTTCTCAATCAGAGGCAGCTGTCAATCGTTGTCCCTGATTGAGAACCATATTTAGGTAGCCTGTTTTCGATTGTGTTTTGTGGGTGGTTGTTTTCAGTCTTTGTGTGTCTACACCAGACAGAACTGTTCCGGTTGTTTCTTTGTTGTTTTGTTATTCAGTTTTCAGTTAACTTTATTAAAAAGATGAACATGTACCACGCTGCGCATTGGTCCTCACCTTATTCTTCCCACGACAGCCGTTACAGCAGGTTTGAAACCTTTTATCATAATGGATATTGCGGAGGTAGTGGAAAAATACCGAAGTGTAGTTTCTGTGGACATTGGTCATTCGAAAAGTGAGTGTAGGGGAGTTCCCCATACAGGAAAGTTTGGGGAATTCACTTACCCTAACCAATGAAACTATAAACGCTTATGGGATTTTCCTGGTCCGGTTAATACATTTAAGTACTCCGTTTTTTTCCGCAGTAAGAGTTAGGGAGAATTAACACGGAATGTGTTAATAACTTGTAACGATGTAAAAAAAACAAATGAGGGTTTCCATCAAATTAAATATCATTGTGGAGTAAATGTGATGTAATTTAGGAATTTCATTATGTCGCAAGGGATAATATAATCTGCTTTTATTGACCTTGCCAGATCTGTTGTCAAATCAACGACTGTTGATTCAACTCATTGAATGCTAAATCCCCTTTGCGCATGTGAAATCTTTGCAAAGAAACACTTGGATGAACTTTAAGGATATTTTCTGGTAATTGTGTCGTTATTGTGTGCCAGATGTTAAGACTACAAACCATTATAATTGGGTTATTTGTGGGGTTTACTGGTCATTTCAATAGCATTGGGTCCATGTTACTGACTGAATTGAAGTTGTGGGCAGAAAGAGGCTCAAGTATTGTGAACTATTTTAACTCCCATCGAAATGCATATTTTCCCTTAGGAATTGGCTGATGTATTTTGTGGATTTGGTGCAATACATGTTCATCTTTTAATAATAGACATTCAATAAGTGTGAAGAAGAAAGGGAATATCCTATTGAGGTTGGTATTAAAAATATAGAGTAATATTGTTTGGAAATTTTATTGAAAACAATGCCTTCTAATAATGCGAATGGAAATATATTATTCGTGGTTTTTGGATAGTCTCTAATAATGCCATGTTTTAGTCCGCTGGTGAAAGCGAGTCTTGCTTTTCAACCCAGTCCCTATTGAATTCACAGTGAGATATGGATGAAGTTGCACTTCCTAGGGCTTCCACTAGATGTCAACCGTCTGGCAGGGTGTCTCAGGCTTGTGATGCGCGCTCCCGACCGAGTTTGCTCTCGTTCCAGTGCTTTTCTTCAGTCAATGAAATTCTCCGGTTGGAACCTTATTGATGATTTATGTTAAAAACATCCTAAAGATTGATTCCATACATCATTTGGCTTGTTTCTACGGACTGTAACGGAACGTTTTGACATTTCGTCTGCTCCTAGTGAATGCTGTAAGGGAACTTTTCGAGTTTTTGTCTGGACGAAATGCTTGCGCCTCATGAAGATGGATTACTGGGCTGAACACTCTAACAACAAGTGGCTAAATGATGGACTTTATGGAACTTTATGGAACAAATCAGTCATTTATTGTTGAACTGGGATTCCTTGCCTTCTGATGAAGATCATCAAAGGTAAGTGAATATTTATATTGTTTTTTCTAACTTCTGTTGATTCCAAAATGGCGGATATTTCTCTGGCTGTTTTGGGCTCTGAGTGCCGTTCTCAGATTATGCTTTTTCCGTAAAGTTTTTTTGAAATCTGACACAGCTGTTGCATTAAGGAGAAGTCTATCTTTAATTCTGTGAATAACACTTGTATCTATAATCAATGTTTATTATGAATATTTCTGCAAAATCGTAACGCGCCAATGTAAACTGAGATTTTTGTATGTAAATATATAAATATGCACATTATCATAACATGATGTCCTATGAGTGTCATTTGACGAAGATCATCAAAGGTTATGGTTTCTGCCTTTTCCTGTCTTTGGCCAGAAAAATGGCTGTGTGTTTTTTTGACTTGGCTATGACCTAACATATATTGTAAAGCATTTTTGAAATCGGACACGATGGGTAGATTAACAAGATGTTTATCTTTCATTTGCTGTATTGGACTTGTTAATGTGTGAAAGTTACATATTTCTAAAAAATATTTTTGAATTTTGCGCGCTGCCTTTTCACCAGAATGTTGTCGAGGGGTTCCGTTAGCGGAACACCTGCCCTGAAACGTTAAGGGGAGCTCCCATATTAAATAAGGACTGGGAAATGTTGTTTGTTTTTAACCTATATCATGAATGTTTGTTAGTGTTTCAATACTGTGTCTGATATATTGTGTGGGGTTATTTTATTTGGTTTCAGTGGGTTTTCACAGGTTAGAGCCGAGGTATCTTGAAAGGCGTACACAAATGTAATTTTTTGAAGTTTTATTATCTGAGTTTTAATTGAACATGTGTATTCTTTTGATAAGGAATGTACTGAAGAAACTGTAACCTGGGAAATTAAATGTATGACATGTATGAAATGTTTTGACTGTTTTTAAATAATTAATCTAATACAGAAAGAAACACTTATTTAAGCGTTTGAATGACCTCTGACCTCTGTCCTGACTTTCTAGTGTGGTTTGATTGCCCTCACTAGAAAGCCGAGAGATGATTTAAGGTCATTTATAATGCTGATAATTACGGAGAAGTTTATAATTAATAGTTATATGTGTGATTCGGACCACAAGAAGAATAGAACTGCCACTGGTCTATTTTTCTATTCTTTGAATCAAGTTGTGGGTAAAAAAAAAATCTTTATGGATTTTTATGGGTAGTGATTCTAATTCAGTTTTATTTGTTTAATTTGTTTTGTTTTAATTCTTAACCAGTTGTGTTTTTTATACATTAGTCACTGATGAGTTGTGTCAAAACGGGGGAATTAACAGTCTTTTGAGATTTTTGGATTGAAGTTTACACACCTTGAGTGATATGTAGGGATATATGAAGGGGTGTATTGTTGCATTGTTTGTTCTGTTTTGTTTCGATAAATCTCACCAGGTTGGGTCTGCTGGATGATCTGGATAATTTCCTGATCCTATGACTCTGTGATGAGGTTGACAGTGTGATAAGGGGAGTAAAACCAATTTGGAAAAATGTATTCAACAGAATGTGTTGTTATTCTCTTTGACATTATTTTTAGAGATTTGTATTAATAATATTGGTCCGAAATAATAATTTGTCATATAGTAAATAATTTGTCTGAATTTCCTGATTCAGATATGAACTGAACTGAATTGTTGTTCTGATCTGTCCTTTCTCGGGGTTATGGTGGAGATGGTATCTAGATGCATGAAAGGGATAATTTGACCAAATGGTGTGGACCTCAAAACCCCCTCTAACCGGATGAAGAAATGACGTTCAATACGTCCCTGTCCTGCACCACTTATTTCGAAAGACCTGAGTTAAAGCCAGTTATCAATTTTTGACCATGCTTTCACCATGTGCGTTCACAAGGGACGGACCTGCGTTCCACTGCTCATCTGAAGTCATTCTAATTCTCCGGTTGGACCGTTATTCAAGATATATGTAAACAACATTCTAAAGATTGATTCAGTACATCGTTTGACATGTTTCTACTGACTTTTACGGAACTTTTGGACATTTCGTCACGTTATAGTGGACGCGCACTGTGACTTTGGAATTGTTTACCAAACGCGCTAACAAAAGTAGCTACAGTGCCTTGCGAAAGTATTCGGCCCCCTTGAACTTTGCGACCTTTTGCCACATTTCAGGCATAAAAAAATATATAAAACTGTATTTTTTTGTGAAGAATCAACAACAAGTGGGACACAATCATGAAGGGGAACGACATTTATTGGATATTTCAAACTTTTTTAACAAATCAAAAACTGAAAAATTGGGCGTGCAAAATTATTCAGCCCCTTTACTTTCAGTGCAGCAAACTCTCTCCAGAAGTTCAGTGAGGATCTCTGAATGATCCAATGTTGACCTAAATGACTAATGATGATAAATACAATCCACCTGTGTGTAATCAAGTCTCTGTATAAATGCACCTGCACTGTGATAGTCTCAGAGGTCCGTTAAAAGCGCAGAGAGCATCATGAAGAACAAGGAACACACCAGGCAGGTCCGAGATACTGTTGTGAAGAAGTTTAAAGCCGGATTTGGATACAAAAAGATTTCCCAAGCTTTAAACATCCCAAGGAGCACTGTGCAAGCAATAATATTGAAATGGAAGGAGTATCAGACCACTGCAAATCTACCAAGACCTGGCCGTCCCTCTAAACTTTCAGCTCATACAAGGAGAAGACTGATCAGAGATGCAGCCAAGAGGCCCATGATCACTCTGGATGAACTGCAGAGATCTACAGCTGAGGTGGGAGACTCTGTCCATAGGACAACAATCAGTCGTATATTGCACAAATCTGGCCTTTATGGAAGAGTGGCAAGAAGAAAGCCATTTCTTAAAGATATCCATAAAAAAGTGTTGTTTAAAGTTTGCCACAAGCCACCTGGGAGACACACCAAACATGTGGAAGAAGGTGCTCTGGTCAGATGAAACCAAAATTGAACTTTTTGGCAACAATGCAAAACGTTATGTTTGGCGTAAAAGCAACACAGCTCATCACCCTGAACACACCATCCCCACTGTCAAACATGGTGGTGGCAGCATCATGGTTTGGGCCTGCTTTTCTTCAGCAGGGACAGGGAAGATGGTTAAAATTGATGGGAAGATGGATGGAGCCAAATACAGGACCATTCTGGAAGAAAACCTGATGGAGTCTGCAAAAGACCTGAGACTGGGACGAAGATTTGTCTTCCAACAAGACAATGATACAAGACATAACAAGACATAAAGCAAAATCTACAATGGAATGGTTCAAAAATAAACATATCCAGGTGTTAGAATGGCCAAGTCAAAGTCCAGACCTGAATCCAATCGAGAATCTGTGGAAAGAACTGAAAACAGCTGTTCACAAATGCTCTCCATCCAACCTCACTGAGCTCGAGCTGTTTTGCAAGGAGGAATGGGAAAAAATGTCAGTCTCTCGATGTGCAAAACTGATAGAGACATACCCCAAGCGACTTACAGCTGTAATCGCAGCAAAAGGTGGCGCTACAAAGTATTAACTTAAGGGAGCTAAATAATTTTGCACGCCCAATTTTTCAGTTTTTGATTGGTTAAAAAAGTTTGAAATATCCAATAAATGTCGTTCCACTTCATGATTGTGTCCCACTTGTTGTTGATTCTTCACAAAAAAATACAGTTTTATATCTTTATGTTTGAAGCCTGAAATGTGGCAAAAGGTCACAAAGTTCAAGGAGGCCGAATACTTTCGCAAGGCACTGTAATTGGACATAAATAACGGACATTATTGAACAAATCAAGCATTTATTAGGGACCTGGGATTCCTAGGACTGCATTCTGATGAAGTTCATCAAAGGTAAGGAAACATTTATCATGTATTTTCTGGTTTCTGTTGACTCCAACATGGAGGCTAATTTCACTTTTGTTCTGAGCGCCGCCTCAGATTATTGCATGGGTCTCTTTTTCCGTAAAGTTTTTTTGAAATCTGACACAGCGGTTGCATTAAGGAGAAGTATATCTATAATTCCATGTGTACAATTTGTATTATCATCTACATTTATGATGAGTATTTCTGTTGCATGATGTGGCTATGCAAAATCACTGGATGTTTTCTGATATAAATATGAACTTTATCAAACAAAACATGCATGTATTGTGTAACATAAAGTCCTATGAGTGTCATCTGATGAAGATTATCAAAGGTTAGTGATTCATTTTATCTCTATATGTGCTTTTTCTCTCTCTCTCTCTTTGGCTGGTAAAATTGGCTGTGTATTTTAGTGAGTTGTTGGTGAGCTAACATAATCGTTTGTGGTGCTTTCCCCGTAAATTCTATTTGAAATCGGACACTGTGGTGGGGTTAACAACAAGACTACCTTGAAAACGATATAAGATGTGTATGTATGTTTGAGGAATTTTAATTATGAGATTTCTGTTCTTTTGAATATGGCGCCCTGTACTATCACTGGTTGTTGTTATATCGCTCCCAGTAACGGGATCTCAGCCATAACAAGCTATGAAACTATTGCATCACCTGTATCACAAGTTTGACACAGGCCGTGTTTCTGTGATAATGACAATGTCACATTTAGCCATTCAAGGGATTCTTAAAAGATGGGACAATCTCATCCTGTTTTTACAAATATTTTCCTTAATATTAACAACATTTGAAATATATATTTTGAAGCCATCACATCATGTACAGGAACAAACTCCTATTTTTTTTCCTTCATAGAATGCATCTAACTGGATTTAAATCAACTTTATTTGATCGTTTGAGATTATATATATATTTTTTTACAGGGACAGTGCACATTAGTCAACGTTTCAGTAAAAGTGTCGGTTTTAGCCAGCCGGCTAATTTTCAACCGCAGTCCTTGGACAGGTTATTAAAAACAATTACAATAACAATACAGGCAATCAATGAGCAGTGAGCACATGCAGAGCAACACAGGACAAGCGACACGTAGCATGAAGACCCGAGTAATAGCACAAAAGCAACAAAATGAAATAGGTAAAAGCAACAGTGTTTCCACACCTCACAAGCTACAGACAACATGGAAAGCGGCAATACATCTAACATTATATTATTCAACAGATACTCAAAATAGACATATTTTTGTCTCTAAAAATGTTAATTACATTTTTGTAAAATATGGACAAATATTAATTTGAAAATCCCCAATACAAACAACCATTGTGTCAGATCTTTCTTCACTCTGACGAAGTTGACATTAGAGAAACATTTGACTAGGTTGATGTTTTACGGAGTTTACAAAAAATAAAATCTTCATTCAAGTGGTATAGAACGTAGCAATTGAGTTTTTCCTCAGTTGCTTTATGACTCTAAAACCGAATTAAAATAAACATATTCAAACCAAAATGAATATCCTCTCAAGAAGATGGAGTTCACAGCTTATGGCTGTGACCATGGTGATTTCAACATTGTCTGTTTAAATCTATCAAAAGTAAAGAACTTTACAGATCATGAGCGGTCTTGTTGCACTACATGTAATTAAGACATGAAGAAGGGGTCCTTATGGAATAGCTGATCCTGCTCATTCTTGTTTAAGTCAGGATTTTAGACAAATCTAACAGAGTTGATCAAATCTCCTGACATATTTTTTTAGGAATCACAATTTTGAGAGAAATCACAGAGGGCTATTTCAAGAAACTACATAAGATTCCCTTTCAGTTAATATTCATTATTTCCATTATTATTTTAAACACTTTTTTGGAGAGTTTGAAATTGGGATCCTTTGCTCTGGACAAAGGTATTTCAGGGCACAGTGCTGACATGGAAATTCATAATATTGAAAATCCCCAAACTAATATTTTCCCTTATATAGTTCATGATGCAATTCTTAAAAGCAACAAATTCATTTTTACCATTTTTACTATAAAAATAATGTTTCCCTGCCGTACAAGGATTGCCCCAACTTTCAAGAATCCCTGCATTATGTTTCATGGTGGGGTAAACTAATGTTAAGAGTAAGGTTTGTCACACACACAGACTCCTGTACGGCTACTTTTAGGCCTTGAGTCTCAATCTGCTTAGAAAAGGTTTCATGCTGAGTTATCCTGTCCCCCCTCAGATTTTCTAAGAACAAAAGCAGATGTTTCCGCTGTGAGATAGTTGAGAGATGATAATTCTCAGTCCTCTGCATCTACGGTGTTTGGTACATTCATTTTTGGGCAATTCAATGAATAACTTATAGCTATTGATTCTTCAAGAATATGACTTATAAATGTCTCATAATAGTTCAGAATTTGAAAGTATTTTCCTTTTTCCAGTCTGATCGCTCAGCTGTTTACCAAAACAAGTGGTGGGATGACCGCTTGGTTGTTTTTTCAAATCCCAGATTGCCCATTTAAGGCTAGGCACCACACCATAATAGGTTAATTTATTCCTCTTATTCATATCACAATGAACATTTACCAGTTGAATATACACTCACTGGAAATTTTATTAGGTACACCCATCTAGTACCACCCCAGAATACCATTTGCCTCCAAAACAGCCTTAATTCTTTGGGGCATGGATTCTTCATGGTGTCGGAAACATTAGTTGCTCAATTGTTACCTAACGTGTGCCAGGAAAACATTCCCCACACCAGTACCCCACCGCTACCAGCCTGTACCAGTCAGGATGGGTCCATGGACTCATGCTGCTTACGCCAAATCCTGACTCTGCCATCAGCATGACGCAACAGAAACAGGGATTTGTCAGACCAGACAATGTTTTTCCAGTCCACAATTATCCAGTGTTGGTGTTCGCGTGCCTACTGGAGCTGATTCTTCTTTGTTTTAGCTGACAGGAGTGGAACCGGGTGTGGTCGTCTGCTGCAATAGCTCATCACTGACAAAGATCGACAAGTTGTGCATTCCAAGATGCCGTTCTGCACACCAGTGTTGTACTGCGCCATTGTTTGTCTGTTTGTGGCCTGCCTGTTAGCTTGCACGATTCTAGCCATTCTCCTTCGACCTCTCTCATCAACGAGCTGTTTTCGCCCACAGGACTGTCACTGACTGGATGATTTTTGTTTGTCACACCATTCTCGTGAAAATCCTAGACACTGTCATGTGTGCAAAGCCCAGGAGTTTGGCCGATTCTGCGATACTGGATCTGGTGTGCCTGGCACCGACGATCAACGTTGCTTAGGTCACTCGTTTTGCCCATTCTTTCATCCAATCGAACGGCAACTGAATACCTCAATGCCACGGCCATGTGTGTGGCTCACTGTCTGTAGGAGTGATCAATACCTTTTGAGAGAAATCATTTTATAATACCATTTTCCTGCAACTAATAAACTGGCCGTTGAGTGCAGACACCAATATAATACTTTTTCGTATTGCAACTTTTCTGAAATAATGTTTACAAATATGCAAATGAGGCAGTATCTAATTAAATATGTGCATATACTGCAAAAGCAGGATGAAGTCAGCCTTAATATTTTGGTTTAATTTTGTTAAGACACTCCAGGACCGGACTGTGAATACATACTTTTTAAAAACTGTTAGGGAGCATGAATCGCTATCTGGACACCTACGTGAATTTGCAGAGCGCGAAATTCAAAATACAACATTTTTAATATTAAACATTCATAAAAATATAAGTGTCATACATCATTTAAAAGCTTAACTTAATCCAACCTCGTTCTCAGATTTCAAAAAGGCTTTATGGCGAAAGCATACCATGTGATTATCTGAGGACAGCGGCCCAAAGCAAAAACTTTTTCAACCAGCACAGGCGTCACAAAATCACAAATAGAGATTAAATAAATCACTTACCTTTGAAGATCTTCCTCTGTTTGCAATCCCAAGGGTCCCAGCTACACAATGAATGGACGTTTTGTTCGATAAAGTCCTTCTTTATATCCCAAAAAGTCTGTTTAGTTGGCGCCAATGATCTCAGTGATGCACTCGTTCAACATGGATACAAACGAATCCAAAAAGTTACTGGTAAAGTTCGACCAAACAAGTCAAACGATGTTTCTAATTAATTCTCAGTTACTCTAATATTTAACCTTTTGTAACTAGGGGGCCTTTTGTAACTACTCAAACCCAGACCCATTTTCTTTGTGCAACCAGCTGTCATATCTGTTCTGTCCGCTAGGGACGTTTTCCTTTATGGCATAATTTGTAATCAAGGTATGATTCATTCTGTGTATATGTAATTCTGTGTGATTAATTAGGTATTTAGTAAATAAATAATTAAACCCAATTTTGTATTGCTGATTCAACTTGTTAGCCAGGGTTTGTGTTAATAACTAAGAATTTACAACTTTCAGATGAGACTGAAATAAGGTGACGATTAATATATATGTAAAATACTGCTATTGTTGAGAGTTTATTTTGAAGCTAACTGCTCTATAAATATTATGTTTTGGTGCCCCCACTTTCTAGTTAATTACATTTACATGATTACCTCAATCAGGTAATATTAATTACACAGAAAGGATTTTATCGAATAGCATGTCATATCACTTAATCTGGCATCGCCAAAGACACGACACCCCAAATATCAAAATTGATAAGTACATGCAAAAATGTAATTTCAGCTTGTGGTGCCTTCCTTAATGAATACATGCTGTCTGTCTATCTGTGTGTGTGCATGTGCATGCTTGTGTGTGTGACTGTCTTCCCCCAAGGCTTTAATTATACTGTCTGTGACACTTGTTATGCTGGCTGCTTCCTCCCTAACAGCTACCACAGTCCTGGATGACGCTATGGGGACCATGCTGTCATCCAATACCACAGTTCACCCCGAGGTGTCTGACTGTCATGGTCCTATTGGTCGGTTTTAACTAGTTTTGTTTTCATGTGGATGGTTATCTGTTAATATTTCATTCCTATTGCAGCATGGAATGGTGAAAATGAATCTGTTCTCATAAACGTATGGAAACTCACCTAGCTTATTTGTACTGTTTGCACGGCAGCCCAGAAAGTAGAAACAACTCACACGAAAATAGATCCTCTGTAAATGAAAAAGTGATGTCTCTGTCCCCTCCCATCACGTTACTAGGTCAGATCACATAGTTTGGTGGAACCTCTTGACCTGTCTAGTTTAGAAATATATCACATCAGACTGTGGGTCTCTGTAGTTATGGTGGTGGGAACTATTGAACCCAACTGGGAAGTAGAAATCAACTCAGTGACACTAGTCTCTTACTTGAGATGGGAAGATTGGGGGCTCGATTCCTCGTCGAGTCATAGGCTACCAAAGACTAAAAAATTTGGTCATGATACCACTCTGTTTGTCACTCAGGATTAAGGAGATAGATTGGAGGTAAGGCCCTGCAATAGACAAGTGCCCACTTAACCCAGCTGCACCGATGTGTCAGAGGAAACACTGTACACATGGCTACTGTGTCAGTGTGCACTGCACCACCACAGGAGTCACTAGTGTACAAGGATATCCCTGCTGGCCAAGCCCTCCCCTAACCCTGATGATGCTGGGCCAAATGTGCACCACCCCACTAGTGCACAATGGGACAAGGATATCCCTGCTGGCCAAGCCCTCCCCTAACCCAGATGACACTGGGCCAATTGTGCACCACCACATTTGTCTCCCAGTCATGGCTGGCTGCAACAGAGCCTGGACTTGAATCCAGAATCTCTAGTGGCACAGCTAGCACTGTGAGGCAGTGCCTTAGACCACTGTACCACACAGGAGGCCCAGTCTTTCATTACTTAAAGAATCTCAAAGCGTTTTAGAAGTGGGAAAAATTAAATGCAATTTTTTTTAAAGGAAACAGGAACATGCCATATGGTCCATTCTGGCTCAGACAAAGCGTAGTTGTCTAAGACTAGAATAACTTCTCAATGGCTTAATCTTTCTGTATCGGTTTTAGGTTTCTGACTACCCAGTTTTGGATTTCCTTTCAGGTACATCAATGACTCTAGAGTTTTTCCAAGCTCAGTGAGAGATCCATATCTCCACAGTGGTGTGTTCTACAACGTAAGACAACACAATTGCCCACCCTTACCCTAGTCTAGATGAACCTGCAAGTTTTTCCCCCCCACAATGTAGGGACTTGGCCACTGGGTGCCGCCATATCCCTATGCATTTACTCAGGTTTGCTATCAGAGCTCAGTGGACTGAGAAAGAGCACATAGGGACACACACATCTCCTTATAGGCTGAGATTCCTACCTGTCCAATATGGGGACTGGATGTACTCCTGAATGTATTAAAGTTCACCAGGGAGAGGCTGCAAAGGTTAAGAAAGGTAGATTCTGAATTGGGGAAAAGTCAGCCCTCTCCTTCGTTCTCCTCTACTCTGTGACCCGGAACCCAATAAGTGTTTGAGTGATTGAGGACTGTCAACTCGTAAGTAGACGAATGAAGGAGTCTACTCCCACTTGAATCAGCTGTTGTTTTATCAAAGGATAAAAGCATTGACACATTTAAAAACAATAAGCTACTTATCCTTATTCTTTTATGTATAAAATATCTTGCACGACTAGTTTAATTCTGGGTTTTCGGCACCTTTAGACATTTATTTGGGGATTCCACCTCATTTGCCTGATGATGCGCGAGTGGAGAAGGAGCGTCTCATTTGATACAAGCGGATTTGTTTCCATGCTTCCTCTCTTCTGCTCCTCGATCACCTTTGACCTTTTTAAAAAAGAGGTGAGGAGAGGAAGGCAGGAAACGTAGAGGAGGCAAGCAAAACCAATTGAGATTCTCCCAAAGGCTCTGTTATGTGTCCCTATAGTACCGTGTCTCTCTGGTGACATATAGTACTAGAAATATATAATATCTTTATGAGTGAACACATACATGACTGAACCTTTACAATGTATGAATAAATCATTTGATTTAGATACACTACATACACTACATATACAAAAGTATGTGGACACCCCTTCAAAGGAGTGGCTTTGGCTATTTCAGCCAAACCTGTTGCTGACATGTGTATAACATTGAGCACAGAGCCATGCAATCTCCATAGACAAACAATGGCCCACACTGAAGAGCTCAGTGACTTTCAACGTGGCAGCATCATAGGATGCCACCTTTCCAACAAGTCATTTTGTCAAATTTCTGCCCTGCTAGAGCTGCCCTGGTCAACTGTAAGTGCTGTTCATTGAAGTGGAAACGTCTAGGAGCAACACCGTGTGGTAGGCCACACAAGCTCACAGAATGTGACCGCCGAGTGCTGAAGTACGTATCGCGTAAAAATCGCCTGTCCTTGGTTACAACACTCACTACCGAGTTCCAAACTGCCTCTGGAAGTAATGTCAGCACATGAACTGTTCGTCGGTGGCTACATGAAATGGGTTTCCATGGCCAAGCAGCCTAAGACTACCATATGTAATACCAAGTGTCGGCTGGAGTGATGTAAAGCTCGCTACCATTGGACTCTGGAGCAGTGGAAACCCTTTCTCTGGAGTGATGAATCACGCTTTACCATTTGGCAGCCAGACGGACGAATCTGTGTTTGGCAGATGCTAGGAGAACGATATCTGCCCGAATACATAGTGCCAACTGTAACGTTTGTTGGAGGAGGAATAATGGTTGGGGGTTGTTTTTCATGGTTAGTTCCAGTGAAGGACAATCATTTTTTGTCTTGTAGCAAATATATATATATATATATATATATATATATATATATATATATATATGCACATACATACATGCACATATAAATGCATACATGTCCACATACATGCATATATACATTTTTTAAATATATTTCCTTTATTACCCTCCAACCTTACTAACCCTCCCCCAATCGGAGCAAACTAGTGAACAACAATGCTTAGGCCTGTATTTCCAGCTTATACATACGATATACATTTTATGGACACAGTCTATTTTACAATAGTTTTTATTTTGTTTGTTTTTTAAATCTTGTCCTTCCTCTACCCTCAACCTCTGCCATATATTTATGATGTCCATCCGGTTTGTCATATCTTTCAAACTGTGCTCTTTGAAAAAAAGTTCTTCACCTATATATATTTTACGGTCACGGTATGTTTTACACGAGTTATCTTGTTGTTCTTAGTCCCAACCTTCAGCTCCGTTCAACCCCTCCCATCTATCTCTTAACACCATCCATATTGGATTTCTATTTGCCATATATTTTTCAACTGTGCTGTGATGCTTCACAAAGTTCTGAACATTTCCATTCTCATTGTTTCTACAGATTGTAAATGGAAAATGTACATAAAAGTATTATGTTATTGATTGATTGACTGTCTGATTGCCCAGTAGTGCTATCTGTAGGGTTAGTTCCAGGTTAAGTGAAGGGAAATCTTAGTTTTTATTTATCCTTTATTTATTAACTAGGCAAGTCAGTTAAAAACTTCTTATGGCTGGGGGCAGTATTGAGTAGCTTGAATGAATAAGGTGCCCAGAGGTGCACAGAGTAAACGGCCTGCTACTCAGTTCCAGTTGCTAATATATGCATATTATTAGTATAGTTGGATAGAAAACACTCTGACGTTTCTTAAACTGTTTGAATGATGTCTGTGAGTATAACAGAACTCATAATGACAGGCAAAAACCTGAGAAAAAAAATCTAACCAGGAAGTGTGACAACTGAGGTTGCTAATTTTTCAACTCAATACAGTGGGATATTGGTCATGTTGCACTTCCTAAGGCTTCCACTAGATGTCAACCGTCTTTAGAAACTTGTTTGAGGCTTCTTCTGAAAAGGAGGGGCTCATAAGGGCTCTTTGAGTCAGTGGTCTGGCAGAGTGCCACAGGCTCGTTACACTCGTTCACGTGAGAGTGAGGTAGCTCGCATTCCATTGCTTTTCTACAGACAAAGGAATTCTCCGGTTGGAACATTATTAAAGATTTATGGTAAAAACATCCTAAAGATTGATTCTATACATCATTTGACATGTTTCTACGGACTGTAACGGAACTTTTTGGACATTTCGTCTGCTCCTAGTGACTTTGGATTTGTTTACAAAACTCTCTCACAAAAGTAGCTATTTGGACATAAATGATAGACATTATCGAACAAAACAAACATTTATTGTGGAACTGGGATTCCTGGGAGTGCATTCTCATGAAGACCATCAAAGATAAGTGAATATTAATAATGTTATTTCTGACTTCTGTTGACTGCACAATATGGCAGATATCTTTTTGGCTCGTTTGGGCTCTGAGCGCCGTACTCAGATTATTACATGGTTTGCTTTTTCCTTAAAGCTTTTTGAAATCTGACACAGCGGTTGCATTAAGGAGAAGTGTATCTAATGTTCCATGTATAACACCTGTATTTTCATCAACATTTATGATGAGTATTTCTGTAAATTGTTGTGGCTCTCTGCAAAATCACCAGATGTTTTTGGAACTACTGAACATAACGTGTTAATGTATACTGAGATTTTTACTGACATTCTAGACGATTCTGTGCTTCCAACTTTATGGCAACAGTTTGGGGAAGTCCCTTTCCTGTTTCAGCATGACAATGCCCCCGAGCACAAAGCGAGGACCGTACAGAAATTGTTTGTCAAGATCGGTGTGGCCTGGCACAGGGCCTTGAACACCTTTGGGATAAGTTGGATGCCAACTGCGAGCCAGGCCTAATCACCCAACATCAGTGCCTGAACTCACAAATGCTCTTGTGGCTGAATGGAAGCAAGTCCCCGCAGCAATATTCAAACATCTAGTGGAAAGCCTTCCCAGAAGCCTATGATAGCAGCAAAGGGGGGACCAACTCCATATTAATGCCCATGATTTTGGAATGAGATGTTCAATGATCACCCGTGTTAAATACTTTTTAACCTCAAAAGGTATTTCCTGGTTAAAATGAAGGTTGAATAAATAGAAAAGTCTGTAGAGTGTGCAACTAGAGGTGGGTATGAGTTTATTTCCATATAATTCATTACTAATTAGTGCACTGTGTTTGCAGCGCATCCAAACACCACCCTCTGGTGCCACTATGACTGTATACACCTTGAGGTTGTCATTATTCTTTTACAGTTGAATAGATAATCTCTTGCGCATTTGCTTTTTAAAATGACGAACGTTACACCCATGGGTGTAATAGCTATTAGGTTATTACAAAAATAAAATACATTATGGAGAATTTCTGGGTAAGAGGCACAATGACTACCATACGCAATCCAGAATTAGTACATACATTTTTTTTACTTTGAATTGTTTAATAGTTTAATGTATGAATGCCTCCTGGGCTTAGTTTAACTGTTTTACTTTGAATCCCAGATTGCCCTTTTAAAAACTAAGAGTGGAAGGCTGGGAACAGGAACTAAAATCATCTCTGCGTCGCTTTTTGATGGATTCCATTTCCTCTCTCCGGTGTCACACGTCAGGCATCTCGAGAGATGACGAGAGGCTTCCTTCTGTTTTTCTGTCGGCTGTGGGAGGCGAGAGGAGTGGGGATGGGCTGCCAGAATCCATCTTCCTCCCTCTTTACACCACCCTCCCTCTGTCCCGCTCCATTCCCCAACCCTCCACTTCAAACTTCTCATACACTTCAGTGTCGACAACAACAGTGACAAGTGGGAAATGGAGATGGAACCATTTTATGAGTGGGAGTAGAAATGATCATAACTCCTTCCCTTTGGAGAATAGAGCCACGCATGCACACTCTTTGTCTGTCATATTACATGACTGTGTGGATGAACATCTATGTGTACATGTGACTTTTTGTGTGTGTACATGCTTGTGTGATTGGGTTGAGCATCTTTGAATGCGTTTTTAGTGTGTTCCTGTGTGAACATGTGTGTGCGTACTTTCCTGTGTACGTGTGTGCGTGCGTAAATATGTGTTTGTGTCTGTGCACATGCATTTGTGTGTGTGTGTTTGTGTGTGTGTATTTGTGTGTGTATGTACGTGCATGCATAAATGTGTGTGTGTGTGTGTGTGTGTGTGTGTGTGTGTACTCATCCAACTCACCCATCCAGCTCAGGATCCATCATCCCTGGCTGCCTTGCAGTGCGTGGTGCTGATCTGCGTTGAAGCCGCCCTGGCGAACAGATGTCAGGGACTACTGATAATGTCCCTCCGCAGAGCAGCAACAAATTACGGACCAGCGCTACGGAATATAACCTTCAGATTACAGATGGCCTGTATCACGGGCCCTGGTCGGATTTACAAGATGTAAATACTATAGGAAGAGGTAATCCAGTGGGGGAGTAAGGGGGAGAGAGAGGAGGGAGGAGTAACAGCTGGCAGGGGACACAGGGCGGAGGGAGGGTGGGGGTGTGGGGTGAGACTACACTGATACACTGATGTTGGGATGATGGTGATGTTGTGTGTTTGATATGCTCCAGAGGAAATCTGAAATGAAACAGATCATCGTTACATGATGTGGGTGCACTGGATACGTATCCCCTGGGGCTAAACTATAGTGATACAGAGGCATGGGGATAGAACGGAGACACATTATTGTCTCAATGTACAATGGTGATGTTTTTGGGGTCAGGGATAGGGTGTGAAGGAGGTCCTATACTTACATAATCCCCTTCCTCTTCTCTCTCCGTGTGAAGCTACACATGGCCCACATACAGTACGGCTCAACCTCTAGTGTGGTAAGAGCAGGGATGATTTAATGTTTTACAGTAAGGATGATTACAGTATTATACATGTAAAGTATTTAAATTGGGAACTCTGGTGCCAGGATAATGCTTTAAATTTACAGTGAAATTCTCCCAGAAATCTAAATGGCAGATAAGCAATACATTTGTACATAAAATACATTCATTCAAATTGATAACATTTAACAACATAGTTTACAATAGAAATAACAACAGTTAACTCATATGTAACCAAATAAGAGCATCATTACAACACTAATTATATTGTGTGTGGGGGGTGTGGCGGAGCGAGAGACAAAGTGAGAGGAGATGGAGTTCAAAATCAGGGGCAAATCTATTCAGGATAAGGGTGTTCAGAGGTGGTGAAACACACAACGGGACAGTTTGGGCAGGAGTGCACCCAGGAGAGAGAAGTCAGCGCAGCATCATGTGTTCCTCATTGGGGCTCTGTAACAATCCTCCTCAGTTCTGATTTGTCAGCTCTTCTCACCCCTATGACAAGCATAGAAAAATAAATAATAGCAAGAGAGACCGATGACCCCCAGGTCTGTGGGTAAGAAGATAGGTGACCAGGGACATATCAAGCTGGTGTCGTGTGTGTTTACTTACCTCACTAGAGGGTTTTAATTCAAAACTCAGTGAGCTTTTGGAAGAGTGGGAAAATGTACAGTAAGGGTTGAGAACAGCTGGCATCCTCTGGGCCACTTTGTCATGCACTTTGTACCATCTTCATGGTTCATCATCTTGGGTTAATTCGAACCAGGAATCTGTACAGCCATAGATCCAATATATTATATGCATATTCATCTACATTTCAGCACCAACTGGTATATTTATTGTAGATTATTTTGTCAAATTTTAGGGTTAGGAAAGTGTTTGAATCATAAACCGTTTTGGAGAGCCTTTATGCACATAATATATAGGCGAATCAAAAATAAAGTAGTTTAATTCCTCCTGAAAGTTCTCATTCAAGTTCAGTCTATGAAATATTGGAAGGTGGAAAAAAGTGTGCAATAGTTTTTGAAAAATAGTCCTATAAATTTACCCTAATCCTCACTAATCATGGAACTGTATTACAACAGTCCAGTCGTTGTGAACTGTGCTCCAGGCTCCAGGTGTTACGTTCGTTGGGTGAATTAGACCAAGGTGCAGCGTGGTAGGCAAACATCTTACTTTATTTAAACTTAACACCGAAAAACAACAAAATACAAAACGAAAGTCAAGTTCTGCAGGCTACACAGCACCTATACAAAATCAAGATCCCACAAACTAAAGGGGGGGAAAATACTGCCTAAGTATGATCCCCAATCAGAGACAATGATAGACAGCTGCCTCTGATTGGGAACCATACCAGGCCAAACAAAAAAATAGGAAAACTAGAATGCCCAACCAAATCACACCCCGACCTAATCAAATAGAGTTATAAAAAGGCTCTCTAAGGTCTTGGCGTGACACCAGGTTTAATCTGCTAATTGTGTTCTGAGTTCCATAATAACTCAAATAGGCTACATGTCCCAAGTTATTGCACAACGTTAACCTAACATGATCCACTATTGCTAGCGAACTTCAGGAACAACTACACGGACATGACAGAGGAAAGAAAGGTAAACAGAATGGAATGATGCAAAATGTAGGCTACAAATTAAAGGCAAAAAAATATGTTACAAATTGGGATTAAAATACAATTGTGAATTTGTCTCCCAGTTTCTGTTGGAAAACAGACTGAACCAGGTTTCTCTAGGATTTTGCCTGTGCTTAGCTCTATTCCGTTTATTTTTATCCTAAAAAAACTCCCTAGTTGCTGCCGATGATGAGCACATCAATAACATGATGCACCCACCACCATTGTCAAGGCTCAGGAGAAGACCCAGATGCAGACTGTTTCGAAGAAAACAAACGTTTATTACAAAAACAGGGGGGCAGGCAAACGACAGGTCAAGGGCAGGCAGAGGTCACTAGTCCAGAGCAGAGTCTGAAAGGTACAGAACGGCAGGCAGGCTCAGGGTCAGGGCAGGCAGAGATCAGTAACCGAGGGTGGTGTGACAAGGTACAGGGCAGGCAGAATGGTCAAAAACTGGGAAAGCTAGAAAACAGGAACTAGAGACAGAGAAACACGAGGAAAACTGCTGGTAGGCTTGACAAAACAAAATGAACTGGCAACAGACAAACAGAGAACACAGGTATAAATACACTGGGGATAATGAGGAAGATGGGTGACACCTGGAGGGGGGTGGAGACAAGCACAAAGACAGGTTAAACAGATCAGGGTGTGACAACCATGCTTGAAAATATGAAGGGTGGTACTCATTGTGATACCGAGGTGAGGATTTACAGATTTACTCCTGTGTACACCTGTGTCAAGGCTGGGGTCTGCCCCTATATATAGACCCCATGGCCACGACACACGTTCTCTACATCATTTTTGAGGTGCCTCTAGCAACGTAGAGGATTGCAGTGATGCATATAGCTCACATAACCATGGTTACATAAGTAACCTTTTATAGTTCCAGCGTGGGACCGAAATGCAGGGGCGATCTATGTGAAAGTGAGGTCCCTGCACAGTCCCCGGGAAGGGGAGGCGACGCCCTGGACCGCTGAACCAACCGCAGAGGGAGGTGCCACATTTACCGGATAGTACCTAGCAAAGGTGCAAGAGGAAACCCAGCTGGCCGCAGCACCGATATCAGCACACCTCAGTAGAGCCCAACCACACCTCGTGTTGAATGTGCCACCACAAATCCCAGCACTGGCCTGCTAGCCAGGCGGTATGCTGTCATAATTGTGACCATGATCCAGTGAGAGAGCCTCTGCTTTGATAACCCAGCCCCCAGGACTCTCTCACCATAGCAGACAAAGAGCTGGGCTGTTGTTCTCACTGACCGTGACTGCTCCACATAAGCAGCCAGTGTCCGCACAGGGCACAGCATGCCGGGGAGAGGCCCAGACTCCCCCGTCACTGCAGACAGGATAAAAGGGATGTGCTCATGCCTGTCTGACAGAACCTTCGGGTGGAATAAAGGGTTGGGGTGGAGAAATATACTTCTCCCACTCCAACAGTTCGAAAGGCGGCTTTGCCAAAGCTGCCAAGACCACATCCAGATCCCAGCTCGCCATTGAGCGGGTCCTAGCTGGACGCAGGCGACGAACCCCTTCATAAACCTGGAGACCAAGGGATGGCGCCCCACTGGCCTGTCCATCAACCTAGATATAGCGGCCAAATACCCTCTCAGTGTAGAGGCTTCCAGGCCCTCATCCAAGCGAGACTGCAGGTATTGGAGGACATACTGCATCCCACATGACTTGGGCACAACCTCAATACCAGTGCACCAAGAACAGATCGACCGCCAGTGCAACTGGTATGCCGCGGTTGTAGCCGGTGGGTTTGCGCTCTGCATGGTGTTCATTACGCCCTCCTGTAGTCCTAACAAGGACCATTGGTGCCATTCAGCGGCCAAGCCCACAGACTGAGGTGATGCGGTCGCGGATACCACAGAGCCTGAGACAGCAGGCTTTCAAGTCACACTCAAAGACTGGGGGGTCCAGGCTTCAGTCGCTGGTTCCGCCCTATAATCTCCCGGTCTGGGAGGACTATGGCAGCTATCATGGTGTCCATGGTCGGGTACTCCCGGAGGCCGAGTGACTCTGCGCCCTCAACATTACTCCATGGTCCAGTCTCTGCTGTGAGACGGATACTGAGAACACCACATAAAGCAGGTATCCAATAGGGTGCTCCACCGCCCTCTCCGCATGGCTCAAACCCAGGCAGTGCATACACAAGGTATGTGGATCCCAAGGAGGGATGCTACCATCACACCTGTCACAAATGGAAGCCATAAGCTCAGCCAGGCCAACAAGGCCACGGAGCAGGGGTCCGACACCCTGGAAGAGCTTATGTCGTGACCCGCTTGGAGGAATAGGAACCGGTGAGGGGTAAATTACCCAGTACCTCTGCAAAAAATGGGGAAGACCCGTGTGGGAAAAGCAGGCAGACAAAAAAACAGCAACCAGCTAATGGATTTGATTTATTTGTTTTTTTGTTTTTGTTTTACGCCAACAGCAATATTACCTAGCCGTTTTAATATCCAAGTAACTCCATTAAGGAACTCCAAAGTTAATGTCTCAATGTAGTGGAAAGCCCACCACGATACTCTTACACTCTGCAGGGGAAAGAACAATAAAAAAAACCTGCAGGGTAATTAACAGAGAACCCGCACCGTAAAGCAATTCCCAACACACACATAGAACAAGCCAGTCGGCAAGTTGTGTAAGGTAAATTACAGTTTGTGGCAGCACCACAATACTAATGGATGCACACGCAGTCGAAGTGTAACTCTAACGAAACGCAAGTACGACAAACCACTGGCAGAAGATACAGATCAACCGCGACAGCGAGTGGAGCACTCAAGAGGAGGGGCTGGCCATGTGGCCAGCTGCAAACAGCCAGTGAGTATACTTCCACGCAAGATATTACACTTACCAGTGACTTACCAAGAAACACAGAGAAGCTCCAGGATGTTTGTACCTCAAACCATACGGACGTCCGCCGAGAAAATGAAAGAAAACTTGTGGCGGCCACAGGGTCTATATATAGGGGCGGACCCCAGCTGTGACACAGGGGTACACGAGAATACATTTGTAAATCCTCACCTCGTATGTATCCCTCCACCGTGGAGTGATACCAATATATTGGAGCGATCCAATATAGTAAAACATAACCTGCCTGGTCTTTGTGGTTGAATCCATTCTTGAAGTGCACTGCTCGACTGAGGAACCGTAGAGATAATTGTATGTGTGGGGTACAGAGATCATGTTAAACAATTTATTATGTGACTTGTTAAGCACATTTGTACTCCTGAACGTACTTAGGCTTGCCATAACAAAGGGGTTGAATACTTATTACATTTGTTATTAAAGCTGCAATATGTAACTTTTTGGATGACCTGACCAAATTCACTTAGAAACATGAGTTGTAGATCTGTCATTCTAAATGAAAGCAAGTCTAAGAAGTGGTTCATCTGTTCTATGTACGCTATTTCTACACTTCCCATTCTTAAGTTTCATTTTTGCGTCTTTTATTTTCAGTTTTGTACACCAGCTTCAAACAGCTGAAATTACAATATTTTTAGTTATTGAAAATATATTTTACAGCGGTTTGATGGTACAATGACTCTCTACTACACTACACATTACTTGTTTTGTCACATAAACTGAAATTAGGTGAACTATTAGAAATGTTGCAACCTAGAAACGGCAGAATGATTTGTGCATATTGCACCTTGAATTTGAAATATTGATTAAAACAAAATACATTTTCTGACATTGTATTGTGTGTAGATCAGTGGCACAAAATATACATTTCATCAATTTTAACTGCATGCTGTAACATAACAAAATGTGCAAAAAGTCAAGGGGTAAGAATACTTTCTGAAGGCACTGTAGCTCCAAGTTTCATCCACGCAAATTATGAGGTCATACAATTTAAATTCTAATTAACGGCACAGCTACAGTGGGGCAAAAAAGTATTTAGTCAGCCACCAATTGTGAAAGTTCTCCTACTTAAAAAGATGAGAGAGGCCTGTAATTGTCATCATAGGTACACTTCATCTATGACAGACAAAATGAGAAAAACAAATCCAGAAAATCACATTGTAGGATTTTTAATGAATTTATTTGCAAATTATGGTGGAAAATAAGTATTTGGTCAATAACAAAAGTGTATCTCAATACTTTGTTATATAGCCTTTGTTGGCAATGACAGAGGTCAAACGTTTTCTGTAAGTCTTCACAAGGTTTTCACACACTGTTGCTGGTATTTTGGCCCATTCCTCCATGCAGATCTCTGTTTTGGGGCTGTTGCTGGGCAACACGGACTTTCAACTCCCTCCAAAGATTTTCTATGGGGTTGAGATCTGGAGACTGGCTAGGCCACTCCAGGACCTTGAAATGCTTCTTACGAAGCCACTCCTTCGTTGCCCGGGTGGTGTGTTTGGGATCATTGTCATGCTGAAAGACCCAGCCACGTTTCATCTTCAATGCCCTTGCTGATGGAAGGAGGTTTTCACTCAAAATCTTACGATACATTCATTCTTTCCTTTACACGGATCAGTCGTCCTGGTCCCTTTGCAGAAAAACAGCCCCAAAGCATGATGTTTCCACCCCCATGCTTCACAGTACACGGCGAGTTCAGTTTTTACCAAAAAGTTCTATTTTGGTTTCATCTGACCATATGACATTCTCCCAATCTTCTTCTGGATCATCCAAATGCTCTCTAGCAAACTTCAGACGGGCCTGGACATGTACTGGCTTAAGCAGGGGGACACGTCTGGCACTGCAGGATTTGAGTCCCTGGCGGCGTAGTGTGTTACTGATGGTAGGCTTTGTTACTCTGGTCCCAGCTCTCTGCAGGTCATTCACAAGGTCCCCCCGTGTGGTTCTGGGATTTTGCTCACCGTTCTTGTGATCATTTTGACCCCACGGGGTGAGATCTTGCGTGGAGCCCCAGATCAAGGGAGATTATCAGTGGTCTTGTATGTCTTCAATTTCCTATTAATTGCTCCCACAGTTGATTTCTTCAAACCACGCTGCTTACCTATTGCAGATTCAGTCTTCCCAGCCTGGTGCAGGTCTACAATTTTGTTTCTGGTGTCCTTTGACAGCTCTTTGGTCTTGGCCATAGTGGAGTTTGGAGTGTGACTGTTTGAGGTTGTGGACAGGTGTCTTTTATACTGATAACAAGTTCAAACAGGTGCCATTAATACAGCTAACGAGTGGAGGACAGAGGAGCCTCTTAAAGAAGAAGTTACAGGTCTGTGAGAGCCAGAAATCTTGCTTGTTTGTAGGTGACCAAATACTTATTTTCCACCATAATTTGCAAATAAATTCATTAAAAATCCTACAATGTGATTTTCTGGATTTTTTTTCTCATTTTGTCTGTCATAGTTGAAGTGTACCTATGATGAAAATTACAGGCCTCTCTCATCTTTTTAAGTGGGAGAACTTGCACAATTGGTGGCTGACTAAACACTTTTTTGCCCCACTGTATGTATAGCCTACTTCACTGTGGAAAAGAGGCCATGTTGATATGATTTGTATTTTGCTTCCATATGACTGTTTTCACATGTGTCTTTACAATCCCCTTCTAAACAGATTATTAATTTACCTAGCTCTTAACAATACCTCTCATCAATTTATAAATTACAGTGCATGGAGAAGGCTGTTATTTCTATCGGAAAAAAGTAGATACTTTTTCCGCATGAAACCGGCAGGTTCTCTCTACCTTATTCGTGGTTTCCTCACGTGTAAAGGTGGTGGAATTATGAGGGAATTAAGTCAATGTCAGAATACAGCGTATCTGTATACACACCTCCGCCACACCTTAATTTCTTTTATCTCCACTCACGAACAAATAGCGGGTTAATAGCATGCTATACTCATGCTTAAGTTCAAGATCAGTATACGCATAGAGAGAAAAGTCAATCATATGCATATCCTACCTTCTGAGCCTGAGTAACAGGCAGTTTACTTTGGGCACGTCAGTCATCTGAACTTCCGAATACTGCCCCCTAGCCTTAAGAAGCTCTATCTAGCTGCATAACGTTTGCTAGCTAGCTATAGTTAAGCTAGCTCAGCTGTATACAAGCCATTTTGGTCTGCTTTAAATTGCTTGTTAATATCTTGTTGTGCAACCTAGAAAAAAATCTCCTAGATAATAATTGTTGTGATGATAGGCTTCGCTGTACCGCAGCCTCTGAGTGGCATAGGGGGGAATAACGCAAGCCCATTTACGCAAGTCCGAATTAAGCTTGCGTAAATGGGCTTGCGTTATTCCCCCCTATGCCACTCAGAGGCTGCGGTACAGCGAAGCCTATCATCACAACAATTATTATCTAGGAGATTTTTTTCTAGGTTGCACAACAAGATATTAACAAGCAATTTAAAGCTAGCAAACGTTATGCAGCTAGATAGAGCTTCTCAAGGCTAGGGGGCAGTATTCGGAAGTTCAGATGACTGACGTGCCCAAAGTAAACTGCCTGTTACTCAGGCCCAGAAGGTAGGATATGCATATGATTGGTAGCATTGGATAGACTCTGAAGTTTCTAAAACTGTTAAAACAATGTCTGTGAGTATAACAGAACTGATATGGCAGGCGAAAACCCGAGGAGAATCCATCCAGATTTTTTTTGGTTGAGGTCACAGTCCATTCAAATGCTTGTCTATGGGATATTCAAAGGAAATCCTCCCAGATTAAAGTTCCTATGGATTCCAATAGATGTAAACCGTCTTTAGAAAGTGTTTCAGGCTTGTTTTTTGAAAAATGAGTTAGTAGTTGTAGTTTTTGTAGGTGGCTCTCATTGTGACTATAGTCTTGTGGCGCGTGGATGAGGGCGCGCACTTCGTTATTTATCTCCGGTATTGAACATACTGCATTCCGTCTTAAATGTTATAGTTTATTTACATATTAGGGTACCTGAGGATTGATTAGAAACAATTGTTTGACTTGTTTGGACGAAGTTTATTGGTAACTTTTCGGATTCCTTTGCACGTTGAACGAGTGGAACGGATGGATTACTGAATCAAACTCGCCAACTAAACATACTTTTTGGGGATATAAAGAAGGACTTTATCGAACACATTTACCATTTGTTGTGTAGCTGGGACCCTTGGGATTGAAGTTCGCGCTCTGCAATTTCACAGGATGTTGTCGAGGTTGGTCGCTAGCGGCACGCCTAGCCCAAAGAGGCTCTATCTAGGTCAAGTAAGGAAACGTACAGTAATTCAAAGTTGGTTAGCAATAAAGATACTTATAAATAAGTCAAGGAACAGCAGCTGCTGAAAACACTATTCCACTTCACAACAGGTTCAAGAAGATATTTACAAAAATAATTTGAGTTTCATGTGTCTCACCCGACAGCAAGAGGTTGGCACCTGAAACGGATCATTTGAATCTACAGTAGGCTTAAGATATTACTGTAAAGAAATAGTGTGTTAGTGATATTTACAGGAGGCTTCCATTTACAGTTAAAAACAGTGTTTTTCAGTATTTTACCTATAATACAGTGCAACCTACAGCATTAATGCTGTAAAACAAATTCACAGTATTTTACTGTGCATTCTACTGTTGAAACTACAGAAAGGTCTTATCCAAACTGCCTCATGTTTTTTTAGTATGTGAGGGAGAGAGAGTTATAGAAACCTGTCTCATTTGATCGTTTGACTCACACAGGTCACACGGCAAATGGACAACAACCGGGCGAACATGCCACACTCATCCTTTGGAAAGATTCCCCTTGGAAATATTCCCCTCCTCTCTGTCCCCCCTCCCCCTCCCCACCCCTCCCTCCATCCTTTGTCATTTATTATAATTCCGATCTCCTCGCTTGTCATTAGCAAGCTGCCTCCTAATGAATTTTCTTATCTCCCAACTTCAATGGCTGCCATGATAAGGTTTCTATTCATTTTAGTATTAGTGAGCCAGATGAGAGAAAAGCGAGAAAAGCGTGAAGAGCGGAACATCGCCTGGGGATGAAGGAGAGAGTAGGCCGACTCTCGAGTGGTGGAAGCTTGTCCAAACTGGACCTATCTTTCTCTTATGGTATGTATGGGGGAGGATGAGAGTATTCACAGAGTGCAGAGACATGGAGACAAACAGGGGGTATTGTAGGAATGAGAGAACGAGGGAAATAAATTGTATGTGTATGAGGGCAAAAAGAAAGTAAAGAACGGGATGGAGCGGTAGAGAGAAGACGATAAGGGATTGAGAGGAAAAGGAGGGAAGAGAGAGAGAGCAGATGGGAGTGTTCTGGTCTGTTGCGACTGTTCCTTAGTGGAATTAATGTCCAAGAGAGGGTGGTCTCGACCCACTAACTCCCTCCTAACTCCATCTGCACCCACTTCCTGCCCCCTATAGGTGCCCGTGAAGGGTGTGCCCCTAGCAGCAGTTAGTTACCAAGTGGCACATGTCACCCCTCACACAGGGGCATCCTCCTCCAAAACAGCGCATGTTGGATTAAAAGTCTCACACACACAGATACACACACACACACACAGTGATGTAAGTAGTTCGGTAAAAAATACTTTAAGGTACTACTTAAGTACTTTACTATTTATATTTTTGACAACGTTTACTTTTACTCCACTACATTTCTAAAGAAAATAATGTACTTTTTACTCCATACATTTTCTCTGACACCCAAAAGTAATCGTTACATTTTAAATGCTCAGGCAGGCCAGCAATATGTTCCAATTCAAGCACCTATCAATATAACGTATTGTCATCTCTACTGCCTCTGATCTGGCGGACTCACTAAACACAAATACTGTGTTTGTAAATGATGTTTTAGTGTTGGAATATGCCTGTCTGTCCGTAAATGTAAAAAAAATAAAATAAGGAATTTGATGTAGAATGTACTTTTACTCAAGTATTACAATTGAGTACTTTTTCCACCACAGTACATTTAAAACCAGATACTGGAGCTATGGAGCTATGGAAATAAAAGAACACTTCATGTGACATAATGTATTCACACGTTTAGCACTGATATAAGAGAAGAAGAGGGCGCATTCTGTGTGTGTGTGTGTGTCTGTGTATGCGTGCACAGACACACATGCATATAACATCATAACATCATAACACCCCCCCCCCCCCCCCCCCCTACACACAAACACACACACATAAACACACACCCCCCACCATCATGAGCCATCATCAGGGGTGACAAATAAAGTGAATCCAAAGCTGAAGGTCACAGTAAGGTAAACTACCTATTTGACCTAAAGACAACCCCAGTAGGAAAACCATGAGTGATACATCAAGCAAAGCATCGCACCACTACTCCATCAATAGGCCTTTAGTGTCTCTAAGCCCGGACCAACAGTACTGTAGAGGACAGAGAGGTGTTACTGAACAACATACATCTCTGGTGTAACTGGTGCGCTTCTGGTGTAGTTCCGGTTCTGTTTAGCACGAGCAGGTCCAGCAGGTAAGACAGCTATTTGGCATGGCTGATGGAACCAGCTACCACAGGACCCAACAGCTTCATTACACCCAGCCTTTTGAAGCCAGCAGCCATGGTCATGTGAGAGCTGCGGCCAATGCTAACTGTCCACATGTCCTGCTCTGTGCTTCGGGGGAGACAGTTATTGCTTCAGGATGAAAATTGGAGTGTGAATCGCACGTCCCGGCCTACACATATGGCTCTGTTTTTCTGTCTTGGATGAGTAGAGGAGAGAGAGTGTGTGTGAGAGAGAGAAAGAGAAAAAGGAGGGAAACTTTAATTTGTTTTCTGAAGCCTAGCGCCCATTATAGAAATGTGTTTACCAGTCTCAACTCTGCCACATTAACGACACTTGGTTGCCTCTCCCAAACAAACTGCCTGAAATAGGTTCATAATTGGCTCATGTATCCTCCAAATGTCCTCATAGCTTTGGCTGTTTGGGCTTCGTCTCTCTCTCCCTCTCTGTGTGATTCCCTCTCTCTCCTTCTCTGTGTGATTCCATCTCTCTCTCCCTCTCTGTGTGATTCCCTCTCTCGCTCTCTGTCTGTGTGATTCCCTCTCTCGCTCTCTTTCTGTGTGATTCCCTCTCGCTCCCTCTCTGTGTTATTCTCTCTCGCTCTCTTTCTGTGTGATTCCCTCTCGCTCCCTCTCTGTGTGATTCCCTCTCTCGCTCTCTGTCTGTGTGATTCCCTCTCTCGCTCTCTTTCTGTGTGATTCCCTCTCGCTCTCTTTCTGTGTGATTCCCTCGCTCTCTGTCTGTGTGATTCCCTCTCACGCCCTCTGTCTGTGTGATTCCCTCTCTCTCTCCCTATCTGTGTGATTCCCTCTCTCGCTCTATTTCTGTGTGATTCCCTCTCGCTCTCTGTGTGATTCCCTCTCTCTCTCCGTCTGTGATTCCCTCTGCCTGCCTGCTTGCCTGTCTGCCTGTCTGCCTGCCTGTCTGTCTGTATGTCCATTCTCTCTTCAGTCTGAAGACTTCAGTTTGTCACGCTGATGAAGGGCTGACCCAAAAGTGTCATGGTCCAGTGGAAGGGTGGCTTCACACTAAAGAGGAACTAATTTGTCAAAGGTGAAACGAGCTGGAACTGGCCTCACTGTAATGGCATTTTCCTTAGAAAGACCCCTATAACACAGAGGTCTGTGTACTATTGATGATGCTGCACATAGTGGAGCCGTTTTGACATCCACTTGTCAAAGTGAGCTTTGCAGGTTCCAGCTCATAGGTTTGATGGGAAGTAAGGACAAATTTAGAGGGCATGTTTATCGTTCAAGGTTTGAAATTGGAGGGTTTGAGGGGGTATGAAAATATGATATGATGTTATATGCATGTGTGTCTGTGCACGCATGCACACACACACACACACACAGAATGCGCCCTCAATTTTTTCTCTCAGCAATTAATTTTTTTTGTTCACTAATCCAGTGACTCATCCCTTTGTTTCAGATGACAAACCCAGCTGCCAAAAACATGAACACAAAAAAGAAAATCCTTCTCAAACAAAGAAGGAAGCATTGTTAACCTAATTCTTTGATTTCAATTTCAATCGTCTCTGTGTAACGTGGGGGATTTAACCGTAGATAACTGTTCCTGTTGCCGAAAATACACCACCTTTTTTTATACGTGTGTTAAGGTCCTCGGGACTAATCTAAAACACACAGGTTCTTTAACATCAAGGAGTAACGTGTGGTAATAATAGGCGGAGGTAGCAAATACTCCTTATGAGTTACACAATACATACCAATATCTTTCTCTTCAGCTCCAGGTACCTGTTCCCGGGAAGCTCTCGTACAATGTCCTTACCACAGGACAAAAGAAAACATTATACGTACAAATCCACAATTCAATTCTATAGAGGCCTGAGCCATGGCATACACACAGATGAGATCAATATGAATCACAGGCAAAGAACATGTGTTGCATAACACCACAGGAGGGCGTACCCAGGGAGAAGGAGAGCAGGTTCAACTGGCCAGGTTAATAAATACTGAAGGCCTCACCAACTGCGTTGCGATCTTTGCGTCCAAAATCCCGAAAGAATACAGAATACGATTTTGACGTACGAAACCATTCAGGTGCATTTTTTCCTCCCCAATGGTCATTCTCAGTGTAATATGTCGTTCAAAGTGGCTAGATATCCTATAGGATGAATCATGAAAGGAGCTTGGCTACATTTCATTCAGTTGCATCCCATTTAAGAAGAGACAACACAAAACTGGCACCTGTCGTCATTCCTCGCACATATGCTGACGATTATATCGCTTGCTGCCTACAGCTTCCTTTCCATCTGATGAAAGAGATGAAGTCCAGACAAGCTAGGCCAATTTCAGGAAACTTTCTGAATGGACATATACAATTTGTGAACTCATACACGCACACCCGCCCACCTAAAAAGGACCCATCAATCAAAGCAGACTGCAGCGCATCGCAATCAGACACATAAGCAAGTCACACATCTAATTTCCCCAAAACGTATTAAAAACCTTGCCTTAGCTTCAAATCCTTTCTGTATGATATCAAAAAAATTATCTACATTAGAGGATAATGCTAAATCAATGCAGCCTATCATATGACATGACTAAGGGGAGATGGAGACACAGCTGTGATACTGGCAAGACCTACAGTACCAGGCGGAAGTTTGGACACAGCTACTCATTCAAGGGTTTTTATTTATTTTTTAAAATGTTCTACATTGTAGAATAATAGTGAAGACATCAAAACTATGCAATAACACTTATGGAATCATGTAGTAACTAAAGAAGTGTTAAACAAATCTAAATATATTTTAGATTCTTCAAAGTAGCCACCTTCACCTTGATGACAGCTTTGCACACTCTTGGCATTCTCTCAACCAGCTTCTCCAGCAATGCTTTTCAAACAGTCTTGAAGGAGTTCCAACATATGCTGAGCACTTGTTGGCTGCTTTTCCTTCACTATGCAGTCCAACTCATCCAAAACCATCTCAATTGGGTTTAGGTTGGGTGATTGCGGAGGTCAGGTCATCTGATGCAGCACTCCATCACTCTCATTCTTGGTCAAATAGCCCTTACACAGCGTGGCGGTGTGTTGGGTAAAATGATAGTCCCACTATGCGCAAACCAGATGGGATGGAGTATCGCTGCAGAATACGGTGGTAGCCATGCTGGTTAAGTGTGCCTTGAATTCTAAATAAATTGCGGACAGTGTCACCAGCAAAGCACCCCCACACCATCACACTTCCTCCTCCATGCTTCACGGTGGGAACCACACATGCGAAGATCATCCGTTCACCTACTCTGCATCTCACAAAGACACGGTTGTTGGAACCAAAAATCTCAAATTTGGACTCATCAGACCTGATATTTCCACCGGTCTAATGTCCTTTGCTCGTGTTTCTTGGCCCAAGCAAGTCCCTTTTTCTCATTGGTGTCCTTTAGTAGTGGTTTCTTTGCAGCAATTCGACCATGAAGGCCTGATTCACGCAGTCTCCTCTGAACCGTCGATGTTTAGATGTGTCTGTTATTTGAACTCTGTTAATCATTTATTTGGGCTGCAATTTCTGAGGCTGGAAACTCTAATGAACTTATCCTCTGCAGCAGAGGAAACTCTGGGTCTTCCTTTCCTGTGGCAGTGCTCATGAGAGTCAGTTTCATAATTGCGCTTGATAGTTTTTGCGACTAGACTTGAAGAAGCTTTCAAAGTTCTTTAAATTTTCCGGATTGACTGACCTTCATGTCTTAAAGTAATGATGGATTGTCATTTCTCTTTCCTTATTTGAGCTGTTCTTGCCATGATATGGACTTGGCCTTTTACCAAATCGGGCTATCTTCTGTATACCACCCCTACCTTGTCAAGACACAACTGATTGGCTCAAACGCATTAAAGAAAGAAAGAAATTCCACTATTTAATTTTTAACAAGGTTAATTGAAATGCATTCCAGGTGACTACCTCATGGAGCTGGTTGAGATAATGCCAAGTGTGTGCAAAACTGTCATCAAGGCAAAAGGTTTGAAGAATATCAAATGTAAAATATATTTTGATTTGTTTAACACTTGTTTGGTGAGTTACTATATGTGTTATTCAGTGGAGGCAACTGAAGAGGATGCTCCTCTCGTGGTCATAACATAGGCTTATAGGGGTTTTGGCTGGGCACTTGAGGGGTGGCAGCATGGAAACAGGTTTATGGGATTGTCCTGATTTCTTACCTGGACGCCAATCGGCTGTTGAAGGATGCTAAATGAGCGGTATGGGTACAGCAGTGGAGGCTTCTCAGAGGAGCAAGGGGAGGACCATCCTCCTCAGTGAAATGTCATGAAAATTAAAAGTGAAACACTAAAAAAGTTATCATTTTTAGATAAAACTATACTAAATATATTAATATGTCACCAAATAATTGATTAAAACATACAGTTTTGCAATGAAGGTCTATAGTAACTTCAACAGCACTCTCTGGGGTAGCACCATGGTGTAGCCGGAGGTCCTCCTCTGAGTACATTGACTTCAATACAATTCAATACCTAGGAGGCTCGTAGGCCTCACCCCCTTCCATAGACCTACAAGGTAATTATGACCACTTCCTGACGACGTCCTCCAACCAATCAAAGCTTTTTCAGTATGAATTGACAAGTTATCCATCCAATCATAGGATTAGAATCAGAGAATGAACCTAGTGTGTTGTATGGGGGTTGTTCTGCAGAGCACTGTGGGGGGGTTCTATGTGATGAGAAGCTTGGTGACATTATTGGATAGAGATTGAAAAGTGACAATTGAACATTTTTGGGATATTATTCAATTCAAATTAATTTCTTCAAATTACAGGAGACAGAGGAGGTAGGTTATAAATTGTTTTCTTGGTTATATAACTTTATTTTTGTATCCGGGTAGTGCAATTTATTTAAATTTGCCTTTCTGACTTCAGTAGCGAGTAGCTAGCTAGCTACCAGCTCGAGTGTGCACCTTTTTCCACCAACGATTCCGCAAATGTCGTTGACTTTTTGTTGAAGACCCCTTTCATTCTATGGGGTACACGGAAAAGGTACGAATTAAAACCAATTGTCGACCTCTGCCTGAGATCAGTTTCATGAAGAAGGATGAAGACGTGAGGGCGTTCAACACCAATTGGTATCAAAAGTATAGCTGGTTGACAGGGAGCCTTTCATCAAGCCGACTGTATTGCTGGCCTTGCCTGCTTTTTGAAAAGTCTGAGCCTTGGGCGAAAGAGAGGTACACTGACCTGAAAAACATCGATCTTTCAGCTAAATGGAAAAACAAAAGCAGGGAGTATATCAATGCCCACATCAGATTCAAGGTACTGGGAAAAAGCCGTATCGGTCATGACGAAGGTCTGCATATTCAAACTGCGCAACACAACGAAAAGTTAGAAGAAAGCGGCTAATCAACACCACTGCGTTTTTGGGCATCAATAATGGGCTTTTATAGGACACGATGAGAGAGAATTTTCCCGCTAACAAGTGCAACTACAAGGAGCTTGCACATTACGATGCTTTACTTGCTGAACATATGGAACTTTCTACTATCTTTTTCGGATGTCAAAATCAATTCAGAATGATTTGATAGTTTCCATCGCATCATACATTAAAAGTTAGATTAAAGAGACATTGAAGCAGCGCTTGTTTTCGCGCACGCTCAAGTAGACATTCCACTTTCAGTTGTTGTGCCTATGGCGGCGAGTGCAGACGAGACTTTAGCTTGCTCTGAGTAACCTTAACTTGTATCCCTCTCCAACTTGCTTAAATGTAACAGAACTTGGCTTATAGTAAACACAATAGAGAATAACGCTTAGTTGACCTCTAATTTGGTCTGAAACTTGGAAAAATGGAAGAAAAAAATCTGCGAAAGAGCAAAAGGAGGAGAAGGCAGTTGTTAGCTGAGCACTCATACATCGGAGAAAAAAACCTGACTCCTCAGGAGAAGAAATGGAGGAATCTGGACTTTCGATTGATTCTGAAAATCGTGTCAATAGTCCCGCACCCAAAAAAACACAGTAAGAATTGTCTTTGCGTGAACTCCAGCACAACATAATCCATGCTGTCTCTGCTAAGATAAACAAAAGAGCCGATGGTCTGGAGAAAATGATACGCGAAAACACATAAAAAATCGGAGACCTCGAGACCTCTCTGAATCATGCCTACAAGAGTATCGAAGAGCTTAACTTCTTTGGGACTGGGGGACAGTATTGAGTAGCTTGGATGAATAAGGTGCCCAGAGTAAACTGCCTGCTACTCAGGCCCAGTTGCTAATATATGCTTATTATTAGTCAATTTGCATGGAAAACACTCTGAAGTTTCTAAAACTGCTTGAATGATGTCTGTGAGTATAACAGAATGTATGGCAGGCAAACATCTGAGAAAAAAATCAAACCAGGAAGTGGGAAATCTGGGGTTTGTAGTTATTCAAGTCATTGCCTATCGAATACACAGTGTCTATGGGGTCATATTGCACTTCCTAAGGCCTCCACTAGATGTCAACAGTCTTTAGAATGTTGTTTGAGGCTTCTACTGTGAAAGAGGGGGGAATGAGTGCTGATTGAGTCAGGGGTCTGGCAGAGTGCCATGAGCTGATCATGTGCGCTCACGTGAGAGTTAGCTTGCGTTCCATTGCATTTCTACAGACAAAGGAATTCTCCAGTTGAAACATGATTGAAGATCTATGATAAAAACATCCTAAAGATTGATTCTATACTTCGTTTGACATGTTTCTACAAACTGTAATATGACTTTTCGTCTGATCCTTTGCCTGGACTTGCCCGCGCCTCGTGATTTTGGATTGTGTACTAAACACGTTAACAAAAAGGAGGTATTTGGACATAAATGATGGACTTTATCGAACAAAATTTTTTGTATTGTGGAACTGGGATTCCTGGGAGTGTATTCTGATGAAGATCAAAGGTAAGTTAATATTTATAATGCTATTTCTGTCTTCTGTTGACTCTACAACATGGCGGATATCGGTGTGGCTTGTTTTGTTGTCTGAGCGCTGTACTCAGATTATTGCATGGCTTTTTCCGTAAAGCTTTTTTGAAATCTGACACAGCGCTTGCATTAAGGAGAAGTTTATCTAAAGTTCCATGCATAACACTTGTATTTCTGTAAATTGATGAGGCTCTCTGCAAAATCACCGGATGTTTTGGAAGCAAAACATTACTGAACATAACGTGCCAATGTAAACTGAGATTTTTCGATATAAATATAAACTTTATCGATCAAAACATACATGTATTGTGTGACATGAAGTCCTATGAGTGTCGTCTGATGAAGATCATCAAAGGTTAGTGATTAATTTTATCTCTATTTCTGCTTTTTGTGACTCCTCTCTTTGGCTGGAAAAATGGCTGTGTTTTTCTGTGACTAGGTACTGACCTAACATAATCATTTGGTGTGCGTTCGTCGTAAAGCCTTTTTGAAATCGGACACTGTGGCTGGATTTACAACAAGTTCGTCTTTAAAATGGTGTAAAATATGTGTATGTTTGAGGAATTTTAATTATGGTATTTCTGTTGTTTTTAATTTGGCGCCCTACAATTTCACTGGCTGTTGGCGAGGTGGGACGCTACCGTCCCATATATCCCAGCGAGGTTAAACTTGCAAACACACTGCACAGGAAGACCATCACCAACATGCAAGAGCGCTTATCGGAAGCACAGCGATATCGGAGAAGGTGGGGGCTAGGCTTTACGGTGTCCCCAAGGACCAGGGTGAGAATGTGAAGTTCATAGTAAGAGACATCTGTAACCGTGTGGCACCGGACATCCCCGATGGATATACAGTTCCTTGCGAAAGTATTCGGCCCCCTTGAACTTTGCGACCTTTTGCCACATTTCAGGCTTCAAACATAAAGATATAAAACTGTATTTTTTTGTGAAGAATCAACAACAAGTGGGACACAATCATGAAGTGGAACGACATTTATTGGATATTTCAAACTTTTTTAACAAATCAAAAACTGACAAATTGGGCGTGCAAAATTATTCAGCCCCCTTAAGTTAATACTTTGTAGCGCCACCTTTTGCTGCGATTACAGCTGTAAGTCGCTTGGGGTATGTCTCTATCAGTTTTGCACATCGAGAGACTGAATTTTTTTCCCATTCCTCCTTGCAAAACAGCTTGAGCTCAGTGAGGTTGGATGGAGAGCATTTGTGAACAGCAGTTTTCAGTTCTTTCCACAGATTCTCGATTGGATTCAGGTCTGGACTTTGACTTGGCCATTCTAACACCTGGATATGTTTATTTTTGAACCATTCCATTGTAGATTTTGCTTTATGTTTTGGATCATTGTCTTGTTGGAAGACAAATCTCCGTCCAAGTCTCAGGTCTTTTGCATCAAGTTTTCTTCCAGAATGGTCCTGTATTTGGCTCCATCCATCTTCCCATCAATTTTAACCATCTTCCCTGTCCCTGCTGAAGAAAAGCAGGCCCAAACCATGATGCTGCCACCACCATGTTTGACAGTGGGGATGGTGTGTTGCTTTTACGCCAAACATAACGTTTTGCATTGTTGCCAAAAAGTTCAATTTTGGTTTAATCTGACCAGAGCACCTTCTTCCACATGTTTGGTGTGTCTCCCAGATGGCTTGTGGCAAACTTTAAACAACACTTTTTATGGATATCTTTAAGAAATGGCTTTCTTCTTGCCACTCTTCCATAAAGGCCAGACTTGTGCAATATACGACTGATTGTTGTCCTATGGACAGAGTCTCCCACCTCAGCTGTAGATCTCTGCAGTTCATCCAGAGTGATCATGGGCCTCTTGGCTGCATCTCTGATCAGTCTTCTCCTTGTATGAGCTGAAAGTTTAGAGGGACGGCCAGGTCTTGGTAGATTTGCAGTGGTCTGATACTCCTTCCATTTCAATATTATCGCTTGCACAGTGCTCCTTGGGATGTTTAAAGCTTGGGAAATCTTTTTGTATCCAAATCCGACTTTAAACTTCTTCACAACAGTATCTCGGACCTACCTGGTGTGTTCCTTGTTCTTCATGATGCTCTCTGCGCTTTTAACGGACCTCTGAGACTATCACAGTGCAGGTGCATTTATACGGAGACTTGATTACACACAGGTGGATTGTATTTATCATCATTAGTCATTTAGGTCAACATTGGATCATTCAGAGATCCTCACTGAACTTCTGGAGAGAGTTTGCTGCACTGAAAGTAAAGGGGCTGAATAATTTTGCACGCCCAATTTTTCAGTTTTTGAATTTGTTAAAAAAGTTTGAAATATCCAATAAATGTCGTTCCACTTCATGATTGTGTCCCACTTGTTGTTGATTCTTCACAAAAAAATACAGTTTTATATCTTTATGTTTGAAGCCTGAAATGTGGCAAAAAAAATCTTGTATTCGTTCAAGAAACAAATTCATGCAAAGAGGACTAAAATTATTGGAAAAATCAGTGGGGCAGTGCCATTTTTTTGGCCCACGAGACTAATCATTCAGCTGGGGTTGCAATTTCAGCACACTATTTCTAAGGGAATGTTTTGTTTACTCAAATGGACACCAATGGACATTTGCTGGTAGTGGTCATCAACCACATGGACAGATTATTTGTGTTGTGTAATGTATATGGATACTGTTCTAGTCCTCCAAATAACTTACTTCTAGAGGAAATTGTGGAAATAGTTGGTGGAGATTTTAATATGGTTTATTCTAATGAGACTAACAGATTGCCTCATAAGCCTAACATTGGTGTGAACAAGTTGGTGAATTTCTGCCAAAGCCTGGACTTAATTGACATATGGAGAGTTAAAAACCTTGGAGAGAAACAATACACATGGAGTAAAAGAGATCATTCTCTACAATCAAGAATTGACTTGTGGGTGATAACCTCTAGTCTTGAGCCCAACACTGTAGAGGTAAAAATACTGCCTGCAGTCCTGATGGATCATAAAGTAATATGGCTGACTGTAAGAATGTGCAGTAATGATGATATGAAATACTCTGGTGGTTTTTTTAAATTAAATAACTCTTTGTTATTGCATGATGATTTAAAATATGTGATTAAGAATCAAATTTCTGTTGACTGGATTTTAGCTACATCTAATGCAGAATTTGGGAAACATTGGGAACTGCTGAAATTTAAAATCCACTCTTATGGATAACGGCTTGCTTTAAGAAGGAGATGTGAGGTTGCTGAACTCTCTAAGACAATTGCGGATATCACAGGGATTGAGCATCTTGATCTTAATGAGAAAGCTAAATTGAATGATTTACAGTCAACTAGATACATTGTATGAGGAAAAGGCTAGAGGAGCCTTCATAAGATCCAGAAAACAATGGCTTGAAAAAGGTGAAAAGAACAGCAGATACTTTTTCATTTGGAAAAGAGGAGAGGGGAACTCAACACACTTCGGAAATGTAAGATTAATGGGGTTAACACTGAGGATAGAGAGTTGTTATCAGACTTTACCACTAAGTTTTATGAGAATCTTTACTCCTTAGATAATTTGAGTGACTCTAAGGATCTCCTTGATTCTATAGAGAATGTTAATTCAGTTAGTGAAGAATTCAATCAAGTCTTGTTGCCAAGATTTATCCATTATGGACATCCAGTATGGGGTTGCTCAGTTAAAAAATAACAAATCTCCAGGTTGTGATGGATTAACCTCTGAATTTGACAAAACCTTCTCTGAAGAAATAGCACATTTTTTACTTGAAACCTTTAACTTCATATGGCTGCAGGGGCAGTATTGAGAAGCTTGGATGAAAAGGTGACCATTGTAAACGGCCAGCTCCCCAGTCTCAGTTGCTAATATATGCATATTAGTATCAGTATTGGATAGAAAACACTCTAAAGTTTCCAAAACTGTCAAAATATGTGTATGAGTATGACAGAACTGATATTGCAGGCGAAACCCTGAGGAAAATCAGGAAGTGGCTTCTATTTTGAAATCTCCATGTTCCATAGCCTCCCTTTGCTGGATTTAAAGAGATATGAACAAGATTCCTTTTCCTATCGCTTCCTCGGGGTGTCAACAGTCTTCAGACATGGTTTCAGGCTTTTATTTAGAAAAATGAGCCAGAACGATAACATTGCGTCAAGTGGATAGGTATTGCTTTTCCCTCTCCTACTGTGAAAGACATTTGCGGTTGATATATTATCGATTATATATTTTAAAAACAACCTGAGGTTTGATTATAAAAAACATTTGACATGTTTCTGTGGACATTATGGAAACTGTTTGGAATTTTCATCTGCGTTGTCGTGACCGCTCTTTCCTGTGGATTTCTGAACATAACGTGGCAAACGAACAGAGGTATTTTGGATATAAAAATAATCTTTATGGAACAAAAGGAACATTTGTTGTGTAACTGGGAGTCTCGTGAGTGAAAACATCCGAAGATCATCAAAGGTAAACAATTCATTTGATTGCTTTTCTGATTTTTGTGACCAAGCTTCCTGATGCTAAGTGTACTTAATGTTTTATCGTGCGATTGATAAATTTACACAAACGCTTGGATTGCTTTCGCTGTGAAGCATAATTTCAAAATCTGACACGTCAGGTGGATTAACAAAAGGCTAAGGTGTGTTTTCCTATATTGCACTTGTGATTTCATGAATATACAGTGGGGCAAAAGAGTATTTAGTCAGCCACCAATTGTGCAAGTTCTCCCACTTAAAAAGATGAGAGAGGCCTGTAAGTTTCATCATAGGTACACTTCAACTAAGACAGACAAAATGAGAAAAAAAATCCAGAAAATCACATTGTAGGATTTTAATGAATTTATTGGCAAATTATGGTGGAAAATAAGTATTTGGTCACCTACAAACAAGCAAGATTTCTGGCTCTCACAGACCTGTAGCTTCTTCTTTAAGAGGCTCCTCTGTCCTCCACTCGTTACCTGTATTAATGGCACCTGTTTGAACTTGTTATCAGTATAAAAGACACAACCTCAAACAGTCACACTCCAAACTCCACTATGGCCAAGACCAAAGAGCTGTCAAAGGACACCAGAAACAAAATTGTAGACCTGCACCAGGCTGGGAAGACTGAATCTGCAATAGGTAAGCAGCGTGGTTTGAAGAAATCAACTGTGGGAGCAATTATTAGGAAATGGAATACATACAAGACCACTGATAATCTCCCTCGATCTGGGGCTCCACGCAAGATCTCACCCCATGGGGTCAAAATGATCACAAGAACTGTGAGCCCATATCCCAGAACCACACGGGGGGACCTAGTGAATGACCTGCAGAGAGCTGGGACCAAAGTAACAAAGCCTACCATCAGTAACACACTACGCCGCCAGGGACTCAAATCCTGCAGTGCCAGACGTGTCCCCCTGCTTAAGCCAGTACACGTCCAGGCCCGTCTGAAGTTTGCTAGATAGCATTTGGATGATCCAGAAGAAGATTGGGAGAATGTCATATGGTCAGATGAAACCAAAATATAACTTTTTGGTAAAAACTCAACTCGTCGTGTTTGGAAGACAAAGAATGCTGAGTTGCGTCCAAAGAACACCATACCTACTGTGAAGCATGGGGGTGGAAACATCATGCTCTGGGGCTGTTTTTCTGCAAAGGGACCAGGACGACTGATCCGTGTAAAGGAAAGAATGAATGGGGCCATGTATCGTGAGATTTTGAGTGAAAACCTCCTTCCATCAGCAAGGGCATTGAAGATGAAACGTGGCTGGGTCTTTCAGCATGACAATGATCCCAAACACACCGCCCGGGCAACAAAGGAGTGGCTTCGTAAGAAGCATTTCAAGGTCCTGGAGTGGCCTAGCCAGTCTCCAGATCTCAACCCCATAGAAAATCTTTGGAGGGAGTTGAAAGTCCGTGTTGCCCAGCAACAGCCGCAAAACATCACTGCTCTAGAGGAGATCTGCATGGAGGAATGGGCCAAAATACCAGCAACAGTGTGTGAAAACCTTGTGAAGACTTACAGAAAACGTTTGACCTCTGTCATTGCCAACAAAGGGTATATAACAAAGTATTGAGATAAACTTTTGTTATTGACCAAATACTTATTTTCCACCATAATTTGCAAATAAATTCATAAAAAATCCTACAATGTGATTTTTGTTTGTCATAGTTGAAGTGTACCTATGATGAAAATTACAGGGCTCTCTTATCTTTTTAAGTGGGAGAACTTACACAATTGGTGGCTGACTAAATACTTTTTTGCTCGACTGTATCTACTGTATATTCGGGAAATGTACATAGTGAACTCAAACACATGAAGATGAAATTGACAACCATTAGAAAATAGAAACACATGCACTCAACCTGTACATAGTGTAATGATCAGCCATTGGTCAACTTTAGTGAAGCAATCGACGGTTATGTTGACACTACATTTTAATTTGAGTTAGACCAAATCTGTGCAACCACTAATTGATAAGAGTAAACTCCGGTGGATAATGTCTTGTCTCTGTCTTTTAAGGTTGCCTGTAGAACAGGTTGTCGCCTAGATTCACTTTAGCAGGTCCAAAATATATCATATATATAGGCTAAATGAATGATAAATTCATATATTAATTAACTTCTAACTTACACATATCTCTGTCTCCTTCACTGTGTCTCCTTCTTGTGCAATTCACACATCTACGCTGGCAACTCCACTGGCCCATCTCTTTCCTCTCTCTCTAGCTTTTGCACGAGTAGCCTATATATAACCAATGAACAGCAAAATAGTTTGAAACTCATGTGAACGGCGCCATGAACCAGACACGTGCTTGTATTTAACGGATTTTGGTGAGAAAGGGCCTTTAATACAGTCAACAATTCCAAATGCAGCCTACTCAATCACTTTTTCTATTGCTACTGTTTACAGGCCTCCTGGGCCATGTACAGCGTTCCTCGCTGAGTTCCCTGAATTCCTATCGGACCTTGTAGTCATAGCAGATAATAATTTTTGGTGATTTTAATATTCACATGGAAAAGTCCACAGACCCACTCCAAAAGGCTTTCAGAGCCATCATTGACTCAGTGGGTTTTGTCCAACATGACTCTGGACCTACCCACTGTCACAGTCATACTCTGGACCTAGTTTTGTCCCATGGAATAAATGTTGTGGATCTTAATGTTTTTCCTCATAATCCTGGACTATCAGACCACTATTTTATTACGTTTGCAATCGCAACAAATAATCTGCTCAGACCTCAACCAAGGAGCATCAAAAGTCGTGCTATATATTCTCAGACAACACAAAGATTCCTTGATGCCCTTCCTGACTATATCTGCCTACCCAAGGACGTCAGAGGACAAATATCAGTTAACCACCTGAGGAACTCTATTAAACCTTGCGCAATACCCTAGATACAGTTGCACCCCTAAAAACATTTGTCATAGGAAACCAGCTCCCTGGTATACATAAAATACCCGAGCTCTGAAGCAAGCTTCCAGTAAATTGGAACGGAAACAGCGCCACACCAAACTGGAAGTCTTCCGACTAGCTTGGAAAGACAGTACCGTGCAGTATCGAAGAGTGCTGCTCGATCATCCTATTTTTCCAACTTAATTGAGGAAAATAAGAACAATCATTAAATTTATTTTTGATACTGTCGCCAAGCTAACTAAAAAGCAGCATTCCCCACGTGAGGATGGCTTTCACTTTAGCAGTAATAAATTCATTAACTTCTTTGAGGAAAAGATCATGATCATTGGAAAGCAAATTACAGACTCCTCTTTAAATCTGCGTATTCCTCCAAAGCTCAGTTGTCCTGAGTCTGCACAACTCTGCCAGGACCTAGGATCAAGAGAGACACTCAAGTGTTTTAGTACTATATCTCTTGACACAATGATGAAAATAATCATGGCCTCTAAACCTTCAAGGTAAATACTGGACCTTATTCCAACTAAACTACTGAAAGAGCTGCTTCCTGTGCTTGGCCCTCCTATGTTGAACATAATAAACGGCTCTCTATCCACCGGATGTGTACCAAACTCACTAAAAGTGGCAGTAATAAAGCCTCTCTTGAAAAAGTCAAACCTTGACCCAGAAAATATAAAAATCTATCGGCCTAAATCGAATCTTCCATTCCTCTCAAAAATGTTAGAAAAAGCTGTTGCGCAGCAACTCACTGCCTTCCTGAAGACAAACAATGAATACGAAATGCTTCAGTCTGGTTTTAGACCCCATCATAGCACTGAGACTGCACTTGTGAAGGTGGTAAATGACCTTTTAATGGCGTCAGACCGAGGCTCTGCATCTGTCCTCGTGCTCCTAGACCTTAGTGCTGCTTTTGATACCATCGATCACCACATTCTTTTGGAGAGATTGGAAACCCAAATTGGTCTACACGGACAAGTTAATTTCGGTGTTCCTCAAGGTTCCGTTTTAGGACCACTGTTGTTTTCACTATATATTTTACCCTTGGGGATGTCATTCGAAAACATAATGTTAACTTTCACTGCTATGCGGATGACACACAGCTGTTCATTTCAATGAAACACGGTGAAGCCCCAAAATTGCCCTCGCTAGAAGCATGTGTTTCAGACATAAGGAAGTGGATGGCTGCAAACTTTCTACTTTTAAACTCGGACAAAACAGAGATGCTTGTTTTATGTCCCAAGAAACAAAGAGATCTTCTGTTGAATCTGACAATTAATCTTGATGGTTGTTCAGTCGTCTCAAATAAAACTGTGGAGGACCTCGGCGTTACTCTGAACCCTAATCTTTCTTTTGACGAAAATATCAAGAATGTTTCAAGGACAGCTTTTTTCCATCTACGTAACATTGCAAACACCAGAAACTTTCTGTCCAAAAATGATGCAGAAAGATTAATCCATGCTTTTGTTACATCTAGGTTAGACTACTGCCATGCTTAACTTTCCGGCTACCCGGATAAAGCACTAAATAAACTTCAGTTAGTGCTAAATACGGCTGCTAGAACCAAAACATTTGATCATATTACTCCAGTGCTATCCTCCCTACACTGGCTTCCGGTTAAGGCAAGGGCTGATTTCAAGGTTTTACTGCGAACCTACAAAGCATTACATGGGCTTGCTCCTACCTATCTTTCTGATTTGGTCCTGCCGTACATACCTACACGTACGCTACGATCACAAGACGCAGGCCTCCTAATTGTCCCTAGAATTTCTAAGCAAACAGCTGGAGGCAGGGCTTTCTCCTATAGAGCTCCATTTTAATGGAACGGTCTGCCTACCCATGTGAGAGACGCAGACTCGGTCTCAACCTTTAAGTCTTTACTGAAGACTCATCTCTTCAGTGGCTCATATGATTGAGTGTAGTCTGGCCCAGGAGTGTGAAGGTGAACGGAAAGGCTCTGGAGCAACAAACCGCCCTTGCCGCCCTTCCTGGTTGGTTCCCCTCTCTCCACTGGGATTCTCTGCCTCTAACCCTATTACAGGGGCTGAGTCACTGGCTTACTGGTGCTCTTTCATGCCGTCCCTAGGAGGGGTGCGTCACTTGAGTGGGTTGAGTCACTGACGTGATCTTCCTGTCTGGATTGGCGCCCCCCCTTGGGTTGTGCCGTGGCAGAGATCTTTGTGGGCTATACTCGGCCTTGTCTCAGGATGGTAAGTTGGTGGTTGAAGATATCCCTCCAGTGGTGTGGGGGCTGTGCTTTGGCAAAGTGGGTGGGGTTATATCCTTCCTGTTTGGCCCTGTCCGGGGTTATCGTCAGATAGGGCCACAGTGTCTCCTGACCCCTCCTGTCTCAGCCTCCAGTATTTATGCTGCAGTAGTTTATGTGTCGGGGGGCTAGGGTCAGTTTGTTATATCTGGAGTACTTCTCCTGTCTTATCCGGTGTCCTGTGTGAATTTAAGTATGTCTCTCTAATTCTCTCTTTCTTTCTCTCTCTCGGAGGACCTGAGCCCTAGGACCATGCCTCAGGACTACCTGGCATGACGACTCCTTGTTGTCCCCAGTCCACCTGGCCGTGCTGCTGCTCCAGTTTCAACTGTTCTGCCTGCGGCTATGGAACCCTGACCTGTTCACCGGACGTGCTACCTGTCCCAGACCTGCTGTTTTCAACTCTCTAGAGACAGCAGGAGCGGTTGAGATACTCTTAATGATCGGCTATGAAAAGCCAACTGTCATTTACTCCTTTCTTCTGTTCAAACCATTCTGTTGTTGATTTACTTCAGTCTTTTGGGTTGTGTCCTGTTGCATCACCTAACTTCTGTTGAGCTTAAATTGGCGAACAGATAGCCTTGTATTCTCCTGCATGAGGTTTTGATGTTGATGTGCTATGCCTTTTTTTCTCCACATAGTGTTGTGTGTTCCTTCCAAACATCTCAACTTTAGTTTCATCTGTCCACAGAATAATTTGGCAGTAGCGCTGTGAAACATCCTCGTGCTCTTTTGCGAATGTCAGACGTGCAGCAATGGTTTTTGTGGACAGCAGTGGCTTTTTCCATGGTGTCCTGCCATGAACACCATTCTTGTTTTGTGTTTTACATATTGTAGACTCGTCAACAGAGATGTTGGCATCTTCCAGAGATTTCTGTAAATTTTTAGCTGACACTCTAGGATTCTTCTTAACCTCATTGAGCATTCTGCGCTGTGCTCTTGCAGTCATCTTTGCAGGACGGCAAATCCTAGGGATAGTAACAGTGTTGGAATTTCTCCATTTATAGACAATTTGTCTTACAGTGGACTGACTTTCAGAGATACTTTTGTAACCCTTTCCAGCTTTATGCAAATCAACAACTCTTAATATTAGGTATTCTGAGATCTCTTTGGTTCACATGGCATGGTTCACATCAGGCAATGCTTCTTGTGAATAGCAAACTCACATTTTGTGAGTGTTTTTTATGGGGCTGTCACGGCTGTTGAAGGAACTGGACCAAGGTGCAGCGTGGTGAGCAAACATTTTCTATTTTATTCGAAATGACGCCGACAAAACAATAAACCATACAAAACAAACCGTAAAGCTTCAGGCTATGTGCCATCAAACAACGTTAACTTCCCACAAACACAGGTGGGAAAGGGGTACCTAAGTATGGTTCCCAATCAGAGACAACGATAGACAGCTGTCCCAAATTGAGAACCATACCCGGCCAAAACATAGAAATAGAAAATCATAGAAACACAAAACATAGAATGCCCACCCCAACTCATGCCCTGACCAAACCAAAATAGAGACATAAAAAGGATCTCTAAGGTCAGGGTGTGACAGGGGCCTGCCCAGGGACCTACAGCTCTAACCAAAATCTCAAATTTCGTCTCATTGATTCGACTCCAGGTTAGTTTTGGAGAAGTCATTAGCCTAGGGGTTCACATACTTTTTCCAACCTACGCTGTGAATGTTTAAATGATGTATTCAGTATAGACAAAAAAAAGTGTGTTATTAGTTTAAGCACACTGTGTTTGTCTATTCTTGTGACTTTGATGAAGATCAGATCCTACGTTATGTCAAATTTATGCAGAAATCCAGGTAATTCCGAAGGGTTCACATACTTTTTCTTGCCATTGCATATGCCAACCAGAAGCCATGGATTACAGGCAACATCTGCACTGAGCTAAAGGCTAAAGCTGCTGCTTTTCAGGAGCGGGACACTAACCCGGACGCTTATAAGATATCCCGCCACTACCCTCCGACAAACAATCAAACAGGCAAATCGTCAATAAAGGACTAAGATTTAATTATTTGATGCTCGTCGGATGTGGCACGGCTTGCAAACTATCATAGATTACAAAGCCGCGAGCACCCAGTGACGCGATCCTACCAGATGAGCTAAACAACTTCTATGCCCTCTTCGAGGCAAGCAGCACTGAACCATGCGTGAGAGCACAAGCTGATCCGGATGACTGTGTGATCACGCTATCCGTGGCCGATGTGAGTAAGACCTTTAAACAGGTTAGCATTCGCAAGGGCGGATTACCAGGAAGTGTACTCCGAGCATGCGCTGACCAGCTGGCAAGTGAATGACACTGACATTTTCAACTCTCCCTGACTCAGTCTATCATAACTACAGTTGAAGTCTGAAGTTTACATACACTTAGGTTGGATTAAAACTTGTTTTTCAACCACTCTACAAATTTCTTGCTAACAAATTATAGTTTTGGCAAGTCGGTTAGGACATCTACTTTGTGCATGACACAAGTCATTTTTCCAACAACTGTTTACAGACAGATTATTTCAGATATAATTCACTGTATCATAATTCCAGTGGGTCAAGAGTTGAAGTACACTAATTTGACATTTCCTTTAAAAAGCTTTGAAAATTCTAGAAAATGATGTCATGGTTTTAGAAGCATCTGATAGGCTAATTGACATAATTTCAGACAATTGTACCTGTGGATGTACTTCAAGGCCTACCTTCAAACTCAGTGCCTCTTTGCTTGACATCATGGGAAAATGAAAAGAAATCAGCCAAGATAATTATAGACCTCCATGACTCTGGTTCATCCTTGGGAGCAATTTCCAAACGCCTGAAGGTACCACATTCATCTGTACAAACAATAGTACGCAAGTATAAACACCATCGGAACACGCAGACATCATACCACTCAGGAAGGAGACGCGTTCCGTCTCCTAGAGATGAACGTACTTTGGTGCGAAAAGTGCAAATCAATCCCAGAACAACAGCAAAGGACCTTGTGAAGATGCTGGAGGAAACAGGTACAATCTTATCTATATCAACAGTAAAACGAGTCCGACATTGACATAACCTGAAAGACCGCTCAGCAAGGAAGAAGTCAATGCTCCAAAACCGCCAAAATTAAGCCAGACTACGGTTTGCAACTGCACATGGGGACAAAGATCGTACTTTTTGGAGAAATGTCCTCTGGTCTGATGAAACAAAAATAGAACTGTTTGACCATATTGATCATCATTATGTTAGGAGGAAAAAGGGGAAGGCTTGCAAGCCGAAGGACACCATCCCAACCGTGAAGCACACGGGTGGCAGAATCATGTTGTGGGGGTGCTTTGCTACAGGAGGGACTGGTGCACTTCACAAAATAGATGGTATCATGAGGATGGAAAATTATGTGGATATATTGAAGCAACATATCAAGACATCAGTCAGGAAGTTAAAGCTTGGTCGCAAATGGGTCTTCCAAATGGATAATGACCCCAAGAATACTTCCAAAGTTGTGGCAAAATGGTTTAAGGACAACAAAGTCAAGGTATTGGAGTGGCCATCACAAAGCCCTGACATCAATCCCATATAATGTTTGTGGGCAGAACTGAAAAAGTGTGTGCAAGCAAGGAGGCCTACAAACCTGACTCAGTTACACCATCTCTGTCAGGATGAATGGGCCAAAATTTACCCAACCTATTGTGAGAAGCTTGTGGAAGGCTACCCGAAATGTTTGACCCAAGTTAAACAATTTAAAGGCATTGCTATCAAATACTAATTGAGTGGATGTAAACTTCTGACCCACTGGGAAGGTGATGAAAGAAATAAAAACTGAAATAAATAATTCTCTCTACTATTTTTTCTGTGGTGATCCTAACTTACCTAAAACAAGGAATTTTTACTAGGATTAAATATCAGGAATTGTGAGAAACTGAGTTTAAATGTACTTAGCTAAGGTATGTAAACTTCCGACTTCCACTGTACATGTTTCAAGCAGAGCACCATGGACCCTGTGCCCATGAACGCCAAGGTAACCAGTCTGAACCTGTCCTGAACAGCTAATCAAATGGCTTCCCATACTATTTGCATTGTCCCCCCCCAACCCATTTTTACTTTGCTGCTACTCTCTGTGTATTATCTATGCATAGTCACTTTACCAGCCAGGCCTGCTAGCTACCTAGAGCTACTTGGAACCCTACTAACTCCACGACTGGTCTATCGACGTCACCGCACGAAGAGGCAAAAACAGACTTACCCCCATCGACGTCCCCCAAAGGCAAACTTGCTAGCCCCGGTCTACTAACTGCAAGCTTGCCTGCCCCGGTCTGCTCACTGCTAGCCCCTGGTAACTGCTTGCTTGCTAACCCGGTCTGCTAACTGCTAGCTTGTTTAGCCCCGGCCTACCAACTGTTAGCGTGTTAGCATCGGCCTGCTAACTGTCTGAATCGCCGTGGACCCATATGTTCACTTGGCTACGCATGCCTCTCTCTAATATCAATATGCCTCGTCCATTACTGTCCTGGTTAGTGATTACTGTCTTATTTCATTGTAGAGCCTCTAGCCCTGCTCAATATGCCTTAACCAACCATTTTATCCCACCTCCTACATATGCGATGACATCACCTGGTTTAAACATCTCTAGGGACTATATCTCTCTCATCATTACTCAATGCCTAGGTTTACCTCCAATGTACTCACATCCTACCTTACCTATGTCTGTACACTATGCCTTGAATCTATGCTATCGTGCCAAGAAACCTGCTCCTTTTACTCTCTGTTCCCGGACGCACTAGACGGCCAGTTGTTATAGCCTTTAGCCAAAACCTTATCCTACTTCTCCTCTGTTCCTCTGGTGATGTAGAGGTGAATCCAGGCCCTGCAGTGCCTAGCTGCACTCCCACTCCCCAGGTGCTCTCATTTGTTTACTTCTGTAACCGTAAAAGCCGTGGTTTCATGCATGTTAACCTCTTTGATCTCTAGGGGCGCTATTTCATTTTTGGATAAAAAACGTTCCCGTTTTAAGCGCAATATTTTGTCACGAAAAGATGCTCGACTATGCATATTATTGACCGTTTTGGAAAGAAAACACTCTGAAGTTTCAGAATCTGCAAAGATATTGTCTGTAAGTGCCCCAGAACTCATTCTACAGGCGAAACAAAGATGATGCGTCAACCAGGAAATGAGCAGAATTTCTGAAGCTCTGTTTTCCATTGTCTCCTTATATGGCTGTGATTGCGCAAGGAATGAGCCTACACTTTCTGTCGTTCCCCCAAGGTGTTAGCAGCATTGTGACGTATTTGTAGGCATATCATTGCAAGATTGACCATAAGAGACTACATTTTCCAAGTGTCCGCCTGGTGTCCTGCGTGGAATTCGGTGCGCAAACGCCAGCTGCTTGTACTTTTCCATTTGATTGAGGGGAGAAACCATGCTTCCACGAACGATATATCATTGAAGAAATATGTGAAAAACACCTTGAGGATTGATTCTAAACAACGTTTGCCATGTTTTCAGTCGATATTATGGAGTTAATTTGGAAAAAAGTTCGCGTTTTGAGGACTGAATTTTCGTTTTTTTTTTGGTAGCAAAATGTGATGTGCAAAACAGAGCTATTTCTAATACACAAAGAATCTTTTTGGGAAAAACTGAGCATCTGCTATCTAACTGAGAGTCTCCTCATTGAAAACATCCGAAGTTCTTCAAAGGTAAATGATTTTATTTGAAGGCTTTTATGTTTTTGTTGAAATCTTGCGTGCTGGATGCTAACGCTAATGCTAACGCTAAATGCTACGCTAGCTAGCCACTTTTACACAAATGATTGTTTTCCTATGGTTGAGAAGCATATTTTGAAAATCTGAGATGACAGTGTTGTTTACAAAAGGCTAAGCTTGAGAGATGGCGTATTTATTTCATTTCATTTGCGATTTTCATGAATAGTTAACGTTGCGTTATGGTAATGAGCTTAGGTCTGTAAATAGAATCCCGGATCCGGGTTTGGTAGACGCAACAGGTTAACTTGTTATGGCTGCAATCCCAATATCGGGATAAGTGTCATCAACATTCGCTGAATAGCATAGCGTAATTCAATAAATATTCAATAAATATTACTACAAATATTTATATTCATGAAATCACAAGTGCAATATAGGAAAACACAGCTTAGCCTTTTGTTAATCCACCTGTCGTGTTAGATTTTGAAATTATGCTTTTCAGCGAAAGCAATTAAGTACACTTAGCATCAGGAAGCTTGGTCACGAAAATCAGAAAAGCAATTGTTTACCTTTGATGATCTTCGGATGTTATCACTCACGAGACTCCCAGTTACACAACAAATGTTCCTTTTCTTCCATAAAGATGATTTTTATATCCAAAATACCTCCGTTTGTTTGTCGCGTTATGTTCAGAAATCCACAGGAGAGAGCGGTCACGACAACGCAGATGAAAATTCCAAATAGTTTCTATAATGTCCACAGAAACATGTCAAACGTTTTTTATAATCAATCCTCAGGTTGTTTTTAAAATATATAATCGATAATAGAGGGGGGAAAGAGGGGAAAACAATGGCTTTTCAAATTCTGTTGCGCGAGCAAAACTCATGTGACCACTTGACGCGATGTTATCGTTCTGGCTCATTTTTCAAAATAAAAGCCTGAAACTATGTCTGAAGTTCATATCCCTTTAAATCCAGCAAAGGGAGGCTATGGAACATGGAGTTTTCAAAATAGAAGCCACTTCCTGTTTTGATTTTCCTCAGGGTTTCGCCTGCAATATCAGTTCTGTTATACTCACAGACAATATTTTGACAGTTTTGGAAACTTTAGAGTGTTTTCTATCCAATACTAATACTAATATGCATATATTAGTTACTGAGACTGAGGAGCTGGCTGTTGACAATGGGCACCTTTTCATCCAAGCTACTCAATACTGCCCCTGCAGCCATAAAAAGTTAACAGTAGAAGCCTACTCCCTAAGTTTGTTTTACTCACTGCTTTAGCACACTCTGCTAACCCGGATATCTTAGCTGTGTCTGAATCCTGGCTTAGGAAAACCACCAAAACCTTAATCTCCATTGCTAACTATAACATTTTCCGCCAAGATAGAACTGCCAAAGGGGGCGGTGTTGCAATCTACTGCAAAGATAGCCTGCAGAGTTCTGTATTACTATCCAAGTCTGTACCCAAACAATTCGAGCTTCTACTTCTAAAAATTCACCTTTCCAGAAACAAGTCTCTCACTGTTGCCGCTTGCTATAGACCTCCCTCTGCCCCCAGCTATGCCCTTGATACCAGATGTGAATTGATTGACCCCCATCTATCTTCTCATGCTACTAGGTGACCTAAACTGGGACATGCTTAACACCCCGGCCATCCTACAATCCAAGCTTGATGCCCTCAAGCTCACACAAATGATCAATGAACCTACCAGGTACAACTCCAAATCTGTAAACACGGGCACCCTCATAGATGCCATCCTAACTAACTCGCCCTCCAAATACACCTCTGCTGTTTTCAATCAAGATCTCAGCGATCACTGCCTCATTGCCTGCATCCGTAATGGGTCTGTGACCAAACGACCACCCCTCATCACTGTCAAACGCTCCCTAAAACACTTCTGCGAGCAGGCCTTTCTAATTGACCTGGCCTGGGTATCCTGGAATGACATTGACCTCATCCCGTCAGTAGATGATGCCTGGCTATTCTTTAAAAGTGCCTTCCTCACCATCTTAAATAAGCATGCCCCTGTCCTTGGTTCACTCCAGACCTGTCTTGACCAGCACAAAAACATCCTGTGGCGTTCTGCATTAGCATCGAATAGCCCCCATGATATGCAACTTTTCAGGGAAGTTAGGAACAAATAAACACAGGCAGTTAGGAAAGCTAAGGCTAGCTTTTTCAAATAGAAATTTGCATCCTGTAGTACTAACTCAAAAAGGTTCTGGGACACTGTAACGTCCATGGAGAATAAGAGCACCTCCTCCCAGCGGCCCACTGCTCTGAGGCTAGGAATCACTGTCACCACCGATAAATCCACTATAATTGAGAATTTTAAAAGGCATTTCTATACGGCTGGCCATGCTTTCCACCTAGCTACCCCTACCTCGGTCAACTGCTCGGCACCCTCCACAGCAACCTGCCAAAGCCCCCACCATTTCTCCTTTACCCAAATCCAGATAGCTGATGTTCTGAAAGAGCTGAAAATCTGGAACCCTACAAATCAGCAGGGCTAGACAATCTGGACCCTCTCTTTCTAAAATTATCTGCCGAAATTGTTGCAACCCCTATTACTAGCCTGTTCAACCTCTCTTTCGTATTGTCTGAGATTCCCAAAGATTGGAAAGCTGCCGCCCTGTTAAAAGGGGGTGACACTCTAGACCCAAACTGCTACAGAAAATACAAAAAATGTATATATTACCTCAATTACCTCAACTAATCTGTGCCCCAGCACATTGACTCTGTACCGGTACCCCTATATATAGCCTCGCTACAGTTTGGTTGTTGTTCTTTAATTTTTTTGTTATTTTTCAGTTTTCTTATTTTGTGTGCTTTCTTAACACATATTTTTCTTAAAACGGCATTATTGGTTAAGTGCTTGTAAGTAAGCATTACACCTGTTGTATTCGGCACATGTGACAAAAATGATTTGATTTGAATGACTATTGCCCTGTAGCACTCACATCTGTAGCCATCAAATGCTTTGTAAGGCTGGTCATGGCTCACATCAACACCATCATCCTAGACACCCTGGACCCACTCCATTTCACATACCGCCCCAACAGATCCACAGATGACGCAATCGCTTTTGCACTCTACACTGCCCTTTCCCACTTGGACAAAAGGAACACCTATGTGAAAAAGCTATTCATTGACTACAGCTCAGCGTTCAACAACATAGAGCCTTCCAAGCTCATCACTATGCAAAGGACCCTGAGACTGAACTCCTCCCTCTGCAACTGGATCCTGGACTTCCTGACGGGTCGCCCCCAGGTGGTGAGGGTAGGCAACAACATATCCGCCACGCTGACCCTCTCAGGGGTGCGTGCTCAGGGCCCTCCTGTACTCCCTGTTTACCCACGACTATGTGGTTGTGCACAACTCCAACACCATCATTAAGTTTGAACGTGGACTTCAGGAAACGGAGGGCTGAGCACGCCCCAAATCACAGCGACAGGGCTGTAGTGAAGCAGGTCGAGACCTTCAAGTTTCTCGGTGTCCACATTTCTAAGGGTCATGGTTTAAACACACCAAGACAGTTGTGAAGTGGGCACGACAATGCCTCTTCCCACTCAGGATGCTGATTTGTTTTTTAGCTTGGGCCCTCAGATCCTCAAAAAGTTAGATAGCTGCACCATTGAGACCATCTTGACTGGCTGCATCACCCCTTCACCCCCCCCCCCCCCCCCTTCCTTCTCTTTGCATTGTTGGGAAGTCACGTAAGTAAGCATTTCACCGTTAGTCCACGACTGTTATTTTACGAAGTATGAATAACATTTCATTTTACCTGTTACCTTTGCCTTGGTCATTTCCTTCTCATTTTGGAGCTGACAGCCCCTATTTATTTTTCTTTCTGTGGACCAGCTGTCATGTAGTATTTAGTCACCAGCCCACTCATATCCCCCTCTCTGAGGCTGCCACTGTGACATGACTGCCTGCCAGTCACCAGGGCCTATTTTTACCCCACACCACCACAGCTAGAGCCACCCCAGGGGGAGAGGCAGGCCCCCGCCACCACAGCTAGAGCCACCCCAGGGGGAGAGGCAGGAACTCTCCTCTGACACGAACACACCTTCTGGGGTTCTATCGCTCGCTATCTTGCCCTCTCCCTCTCACTTCAAAACTGAACCGACTGTTGGCCCACACACTCACATGCTCCGACACATACAGTACCTTTATTGGTTGACAACACTTCGATTCAAGCGGATCTTCTTCAGGACTGTGCAGCCCAACATTCAACCTATTTGACGGCAATGAGCCTCAACGTGACGGCGTTACACTGTTAACTCTGTCACAGAGCGACTCCTTGTGAGTCACCTCCGGCAAACTGACTACCTGTGGTGTAATGGGGAGAGAAAAAAAGAAAGAGAGAGGAGAGAAAGAGAGTATGCTCCCAGTGTGTTTTTGTGTGTAAGAATTGGGCCTTGAAAGAGAGGATTTAAGGCAATCTGGTTTGAGCGGAAGGCCTGGGAGCTAATCTGCTGCCCCGAAGCTGATAAGACCAGTCCGCCTTTCAATACACCTCGAATAAGATCGATCAGCCCCACACACACCCTGCCTAAAGATTGTGTGTGTGTGTGTGTGTCTGTGTATGTGTGTGTGTGTGAGAGAGAGACAGAGACAGAGACAGAGACAGAGGAGGCTATATCTGATAAGGGGAATAAATGCAACTTAGGAAGACGAGGGGTGTGGATGGGGGTGTAAAGTCCACGCTCGGCTTGGTCTGAACAGACAGAACAGATGTCACCATGGCTGTGTTTGCTGTATTGACGGCTGGGTGACCATGGAGAGGAAGGCAATGAGAGACACAAAGGAGGAGAGCAGGTTCCTTCTCGACAATGCAACAACAATAAGAAATAAGAAAATATAAGAATATGGCTTGTAGATAGCCACACATATTAAATGAAACTTCGGGATAGACAACATTATCTGTGCTCTGCAGCAGCGATGTTTCAAGTTTAAGTTTTATTAGTCGTATGTATGCGATATGCATGGTGTACTTCATCCAATGAAATGCTTTCTTGCAGGTTCCTTCTCGACAATGCAACAACAATAAGAAATAAGAAAATATAAGAATATGGCTTGTAGATAGAAACGGTCTCTGAGTCTGTTGGTATCAGACATCATACTCCATTTCTGTCTGCCCAAAGGTACGGGAGAGAACAGCTCGTGGCTGGGGTGTGTGGGGCGCTTGAAGATGCTGCATGTCTTCTTCATGCACCGGTTTGAGTAGATGTCCTGGATGAGTGGGAGCACAATCTCAGTGATGTACTGGGCTGTCTTCAGGGCTTTGCGGTCGTGGATAGAGCAGTTCCCGTACCAGGCAACCAGTTAGGGTGCTCTCGGTGGTGCAGAGGTAGTATTTGGGGCAGAATACTGAATTTCTTCAGCCGCCTTAGGAAGTAGAGACTGCTTCGCCCTATTGACAACAGCGGTGGTGTTGTTGGTCCATGACATAATGTATTCTAACCTTTTGGAGGAATTCAAGAAGCAACTTCCTGAGATCTTCAACTTTCTCCATCATTCTACACCTCAAGCTGCTCCTGGATCCTCCCCACTCTGGCCCGGCCCTCTCCTCGTGGCATCGGAAGCTGTTATGGATGCGTGTGGCGAGCGCTGTGGTGAGCGCTGTGGCGAGCGCTGTGGCGGCGTTGCATCATGGCGTCCGTCCGGCTCCTGCTCTAATAGGCCCTAAACTCTCGTCACCCTGACAGCTAATCAATGGCTGACTTTGCAGGGTGCCTAAGGAGTGGCAGTGCAGACAGGGAGTTGCTGCCTAAGGAGTGCCAGGGCAGACAGGGTGACGGGTGGCTGTGGGTAGCGAGGAGAGGAGGGAAAACGGGGTGAGGGGCATAGGCCAGGGGCATTGGAAGATATGGGGGATGGGAGCGAATAGCAAGTTGGCAGTGGCATCTCCAAACTGGTATATCTCTCCCAGATACCGATGTGATGTGTGCATATAGTCTATTCTGACTTCTGTGGTCTTTATGTTTAACTTTTGTGCCAGTCTCTAATTGACAACAATGAACGCGTTTACACAGGCAGCCCAATTGTGATATTTTTTTCCGCTAATTGGTCTTTTGACCAATCACATCAGATATTTTTCAGCGCTGATCTGATTGGTCAAATGAGAAATTAGTAAAAAAAAAAAAAGTCTGGATGGGGCTGCCTGTGTAAACACAGCCAATGTATGATTAATAATATAAAAGTCTGAATTGGACACAGCTTTCTCAAGTCTGAATCATATGCAGACAATATTTGGCAGCGTTTACACAGGCAACCCAATTCAGATTTTTTTCCCCCTCACTAATAGATTTTTTCTCAAGTCAGATCAGCTCTTCTACCAACAATTAGGCAAAATATTAGAATTGGGTTGCATGTATAAACGGAGCCTCATGGTGTGTTCAAGACAACTCAGTACTTCCATAATCAAATCAAAATCATATCAAATTGTATTCGTCACATGCTTCGTAAACAACTGGTGTAGACTAACTGTGAAAGGCTTACTTTCTCCCTTCCCAACAATGCAGAGAGAAAGAAAATAAAGAAATAATAGAAAAGTAAAAATAAAATCCATAAGAGTTAAACAATGAGTAATGATAACTTGGCTATATACACGGGGTAACAGTACCAAGTCCATGGTCACCCAAGTCAGTCTATGACTAGGGTGGCTGGAGTCTTTGACAATACTTAGGGCCTTCCTCTGACACCGCCTGGTATAGAGGTCCTGGATGGCAGGAAGCTTGGCCCCAGTGATGTACTGGGCCGTTCGCACTACCCTCTGTAGTGCCTTGCGGTCGGAGGCCAAGCAGTTGCCATTCCAGGCAGTGATGCAACCAGTCAGGATGCTCTCGATGGTGCAGCTGTATAACCTTTTGAGGATCTGAGAACCCACTCCAAATCTATCTAAATCTCCTGAGGGGGAATAGGTTTTGTCGTGCTCGCTTCATGACTGTCATGGTGAAGCTCTCAACCTGCTCCACTGCAGCTTCGTCGATGAGAATGGGGGCGTACTCTGTCCTCTTTTTCCTGTAGTCCACAATCATCTCCTTTGTCTTGATCACGTTGAGGGAGAGGTTGTTGTCCTGGCACCACACGACCTCCTCCCTATAGGCTGTCTCATTGTTGTCGGTGATCAGGCCTACCACTGTTGTGTCATCAGCTAATTTAATGATGGTGTTGGAGTCGTGCCTGGCCGTGCAGTCATGAGTGAACATTGAGTACAGGAGTGGGCTGAACACGCACCCCTGAAGGGCCCCTGTGTTGAGGATCAGCGTGGCGGATGTGTTGTTACCTACCCTTACCACCTGGGGCCGGCCCGTCAGGTGGTAAGTCCAGGATCCAGTTGCAGAGGGAGGTGTTTAGTCCCAGGGTCCTTAGCTTATTGATGAGCTTTGAGGGCACAATGGTGTGGAACGCTGAGCTGTAGTTAATGAATAACATTCTCACATAGGTGTTTCTTTTGTCCAGGTGGGATAGTGCAGTGTGGAGTGAAATAGAGAACGCATCATCTGTGGATCTGTTGGGGTGTACGCCCAATTGGAGTGGGTCTAGGGTTTCTGGGATGATGGTGTTGATGTGAGCCATGAACAACATTTCAAAGCTCTTCATGGCTACAGACGTGAGTGCATCGGGTCGGTAATCATTTAGGACGGTTACCTTAATGTTCTTGGGCACAGGCACTATGATGGTCTGCTTAAAACATGTTGGTATTACAGACTCGGACAGGGAAAGGTTGAAAATGTCAATTAAGACACTTGCTAGTTGGTCAGCGCATGCTCGCAGTACACATCCTGGTAATTTGTCTGGCCCTGCGGCCTTGTGAATGTTGACCTGTCTAAAGATCTTACTCACATCGGCTGCGGAGAGCGTGATCACACAGTCTTCCGGTATAGTTGGTGTTCTCATGCATGTTTCAGTATTATTTGCCTCGAAGCGAGCATAGAAGTAATTTAGCTCATTCGTATCACTGGGCAGCTCTCGGCTGTGCTTCCCTTTGTAGTCTGTAATGGTTTGCAGTCCCTGCCACATCCGACGAGCATCATTGCCAGTGTAGTACGACTCGATCTTAGTCCTGTATTGACACTTTGCCTGTTTGATGGTTCGTCGGAGGGCATAGCGGGATTTCTTATAAGCTTCCGGGTTAGAGTCCCACTCCTTGAAAGTGGCAGCTAGCCTTTAGCTCAGTGCAGATGCTACCTGTAATCCATGGCTTCCGGTTGGGGTATGTACGTACGGTAACTGTGGGGATGACGTCATCGATGCACCCATTGATGAAGCCAATGACCGATGTGGTGTACTCCTCAATGCCATTGGAGGAATCTCGGAACATATTCCAGTCTGTGCTAGCAAAAACAGTCCTGTAACTTAGCATCTGCTTCATCTGACCACTTTTTTATGGATCTATTCACGGGTTCTTCCTGCTTTAATCTTTGCTTGTAAGCAGGAATCAGGAGGATGGAATTATGGTCAGATTTGCCAAATGGAGGGCGAGGGAGAGCTCTGTATGCATCTCGGCGTGTAGAGTAAAGGTGGTCCAGAGTTCTTTTCCCTCTGGTTGAAAATTTAACATGCTGATAGAAATTTGGTAAAACTGATTTAAGTTTCCCTACCTTAAAGTCCCCGGCTACTTGGAGCACTGCCTCTGGGTGAGCGTTTTCTTCTTTGCTTATGGCGGAATACAGCTCGTTCAATGCTATCTTAGTGCCAGCCTCTGACTGTGGTGGTATGTAAACAGCTACAAAGAATACAGATGAAAAGTCTCTCGGTAGGCAGTGGGGTCTACAGCTTATGATGAGAAACTCTACCTCAGGTGAGCAATAGCTCGAGACTTCCTTAGATATCGTGCACCAGCTGTTGTTTAAAAAACTACTTAGACCACTGCCCCTTGTCTTACCAGACGCCGCTGTTCTATTCCAGACTGGAATATGTACATCGTATAACCAGCCAGCTAGCTGTATGTTGATATTGTCATCGTTCAGCCACGACTCCGTGAAGCATAAGATGTTACAGTTTTTAATGTCCTGTTCGTAGTTTAATCTTCCCAGTAACTTGTCCATTTTATTGTCCAAAGATTGCATGTTTGTTAGCAGAATTGAGGTAAGTGGGGGTTCATTCGATCGCCTCCGACTTCTCAGAAGGCAGCCCACTCTCCGGCCTCTCTTTCTCTGTCTCCTCATCACTCAGATCACTGGGGTCGGGGCCTGTTCCCGAGGGAGCCGTATATCCTCCGCCTTGGGCTCGTCAGAGTCGGGAAAGAAAGAAAAAGGATTCTGCTAGTCCGTGGTGAGTAATCACAGTCCTGATGTCTAGAAGTTATTTTCGGTCATAAGAGACAGTTGCGGCAACATTATGTACAAAAATAAGTTACAAACAATGCAGATAAATGAACAAAAAAACACAATCGGTTTGGGGGCACGTAAAACATCTGCCTTCTGCTCCGGCGCTATCTTAGATATGTACATATAACTAGGAATAAAGTGACAGATAATAAACAGTAGCAGCCGCGTATGTGATGACTTGTCCAGTTAGGCATTTAACTAACTATTTAGCAGTCTTCTGGGAGTAGAAGCTGTTCAGGGTCCTGTTGGTTCAAGACTTGGTGCATCAGTACCACTTGCTGGGCGGGAATAGAGAGAACAGTCTATGACTTGGGTGGCTGGAGTCTTTGACAATTGTTAGGGCCTTCCTCTGACAGCGCCTGGTATGGAGGTCCTGGATGGCAGGGAGCTTGGCCCCAGTGATGTACTGGGCTGTTCGCACTACTCTCTGTTGCGCCCTGCGGTTGGATGCCAAGCAGTTCCCATACCAAGCGGTGATGCAGCCAGTGAAGATGGTCTCAATGGTGCAGCTGTGGAACCTTTTGAGGATCTAAGGGCCCATGCCAAATCTTTTCAGCCTCCTGAGGGGGAAGAGGCATTGCCATGCGCTCTTCACAACTGTGTTGATGTGTCTGGACCATGATAGATCCTTAGTGATGTGGACACTGAGGAATTTGAAGCCCTCGACCCACTCCACTACAGCCCCATTTACGTGAATGGGCCCTCCGTTCCCTGTAGTCCGTGATCAGCTTGTTTGTCTTGCTGACGTTGAGGGAGAGGTTGTTTTGGCACCACATTTCCAGGTCTCTGACCTCCTCCCTATAGGTTGTCTCATCATAGGTGATCAGGCCTATCATCGTTGTCGGCAAACTTAATGACGGTGTTGGAGTCGGTCTTATTTATACACCAGCAGAAACCAGAAGCAGACTTGATGGAATAAAGTCTGACATGTTTTAATGCTGTGAGATGAAGGCCTAATAGATTATACTGGTGGGGCTTTAATGGGGCCGGTGGAGAGGAATAGAGAGCCAACGCTATAGAGCTAATACCAGTAGATGGATGGAACTAACGCTACGCGGTCAGTGCAGTGACAGGACTCGCTTTCCTCCTCCCTCCTATGTATTCGCCTCTGAAACGCAGGATCGCATTTGTAATCTCATTTTAAATACACAAATCCTGAGCCGCAATCCAATCAAACTTATAATACCCCCGCTAGGGCCGCGGACCGCCCAGCAACACAGATGCCGAGAGAGCTGCCCCGCCTCTCGCCTGTCACACACACACTAATTCACACTCTAAAGTAAACACAAATACACACACACTTATGCAAGCAAATACGTAGCAATACCTAAGTCAGTGGATGCTGCTGAGGGGAGGATGGTTCATAATCATGGCTGGAATAGAGCGAATGGAATTGATATTTGATACCATTCCACTGATTCCGGTCCAGCCATTACCACGAGCCCATCCTCCCCAATTAAGGTGCCACCAACCTCCTGTGACGTAAGTGCTCTCACAAATACACACACACACACATGTACATGTATAGATACCCACACACACACATACACACACAAATGCACAAACATGCACACTCTGCCCTCTCTGATACCCAGCTGTGGTGTTTAATGCTGTCTCTGAGGGATTTAATCTAGATTACAAGGTGTAAAGTCAAAGTTTTTCTCAGAGCGCTGCCTGCCGCTCGCACCACAGGAGGTTGGTGGCACCTTAATTGGAGAGAACGGGATCGTGTTAATGACTGGACTGGAAAAGGTGGAATGGTATCAAATACATCAAACACATGGTTTCCAGGTGTTTGATGCCATTCCATTTGTTCCGTTCCAGCTATTATTATGAGCCAATCTCCCCTCAGCGACCTCCTGTAATACACACACAAACACACACACACAGATTATCCTCGAGGGCAGGGCAAAGGCCGGCCAGGGGGCCGTATGTGTCCCGCGACCTGATTAAATTCGGCCCGCGGAATCATGCTCAGATCACATAATTTGCGATAGTAAAGTTCTGAAAAAGGTATTTGTTATTCAAATTAAAAGCCCAATGTAGGGTGTTCCAGCAAGACTGGACATCAAAATATTTCTTTATTGAGGTATCAGGGAAAGCTGTGTGCTTAGTGTGCAAAGAGAACATCGCTGTCTTGAAAGACTACATCTTGTCCCGACACTTCCAGACAAAGCATGCAGAGAAATATAGGAATATGTCTTCTGAGCGGTGGGCAAGTGCATCAAAATAGTTGCTTTCTCAGTTGCAAAAGCAGCAAGGCTTTTCACAAAACTGCATTCAGCAAACGATGGAATTGCAAGAGCTAGCTATGTACTGTCCCACAAAATTGCTTAACATAGCAAGCCATTCGCTGAGGGCAAATTCATTAAAGAATGTTTCATTGACTCTGCAGCAATACACTTCCTAGACAAGAAAGAGCTGTTTGAAAATGTTTTCTTGTCAAGACGAACAGTGACACAGCGTGTTGATGACAATGCAGAGAATATGGAACAACAGTTGAAAGGTAAAGGATTTCACATATTTCTCCTTGGCACTGGATGAGAGCTGTGATGCACGTGACATGACACAGTTGTTGATATTCTTACGAGGCGTAACCCCAGACTTTGAAATTACAGAGGAGCTTGCTTCAGTGCAGTCAATGAAGAGCACAACCACAGGGAAATTGCATTGTTCATCAGGAGGTGCTCTGTAAATGTGTTCTGAAAATGAGCCATGTTGTGGATACAGTCACTAAAGTGGTAAACTTTGAGCAAAACCACCTTTAAACCACAGGCAGTTGTCTCACTGTTGGAAGAGACAGAGTCGGGTTATGCAGATCTCCCCTACCACACAAACTATTTATTAAATTGGCCAATTTTTATATTTATTTGTAATAATGACAATTACAACAATACTGAATTAACACTTTTATTTTAACTTAACATAATACATAAATAAAAAACAATTAAATAAAAACCAATTATGGTTGAAAATGAACATTTTTCAATTTGGATTAAATAATGCTAAAACACAGTGTTGGAGAAGAAAGTAAAAGTGCAATATGTGCCATGTAAAAAAGCTAAGTTTGTTTCTCAGAACATGAGAACACATGAAAGCTGGTGGTTCCTTTCAACATGAGTCTTCAATATTACCAGTTAAGAAGTTTTATGTTCTAGTTATTATAGGCCTATTTCTCTCTATACCACTTGTATTTCATATACCTTTGACTATTGGATGTTCTTATAGGTGTAACCGATGTGTAATGGCTAGCTAGTTAGCGGTGGTGAGCGCTAATAGCATTTCAATCGGTGACGTCACTCGCTTTGAGACCTTGAAGTAGTGGTTCCCCTTGCTCTGCAAGGGCTGCGGCTTTTGTGGAGAGATGGGTAACGATGCTTCGTGGGTGACTGTTGTCTGTGTGCAGAGGGTCCCTGGTTTAAGCTCGGGTATGGGCGAGGGGACGGACTAAAGTTATACTGTTATATTGGCACTATAGTATTGCCAGCCTAATCTCGGGAGTTGATAGGCTTCAAGTCATAAACAGAGCTGTGCTTCAAGCATTGCAAAGAGCTGCTGGCAAACGCAGGAAAGTGCTGTTTGAATGAATGCTCACGAGCCTGCTGCTGCCTACAACCGCTCAGTGGTGCTGCCTACCACCGCTCAGACTGCTCTATCAAATATCAAATCATAGACTTAATTATAATATAATAAACACACAGAAATACGAGCCTTATGTCACGCCCTGGTCTAAGTATTTTGTGTTTTTCTTCATGTATTGGGTCAGGCCAGGGTGTGGCATGGGTTTTTGTATGTGGTGTGTATGTATGGGGATTGTAGCTAGTGGGGTGTTCTAGCTAAGTCTATGGCTGTCTGAAGTGGTTCTCAATCAGAGGCAGGTGTTTATCGTTGTCTCTGATTGGGAACCATATTTAGGCAGCCATATTCTTTGAGTTGGTCGTGGGTGATTGTCCTAGTTCTGTGTTAGTTTACACAAGTATAGGCTGTTTCGGTTTTCATTACGTTCTTTTGTTTTGTAGTGTTTGTGTTTAGTGTGTTTTTTTCATTAAACATGAATCGCAATCGACACGCTGCATTTTGGTCCGACTCTCCTTCTCATACAGAAAACCGTTACACCTTAAGTCATTAACATGGTCAAATCCGGGACATATCATTTTGAAAACAAAACGTTTACTCTTTCAGTGAAATACGGAACCATTCCATATTTTATCAAACGGGGCATCCATAAGTCTAAATATTGCTGTTACATTGCACAACCATTAATTATGTAAAATTATGGCAAATTAACTACGGTCTTTGTTAGGAAGAAATGGTCTTCACACAGTTCGCAAGGAGCCAGGCGGCCCAAACTCCTGTATATACCCTGACTCTGCTTGCACAGACCGCACGAGAAGTGAAACAATTTCACTAGTTAATATTGCCTGCTAACATTAATTTCTTTTAACTTCTAGGCTAGGCCCCTTTTTTTTCTCAATTTCTGCCTGAATTACGTGCCCAAAGTAAACTGCCTGTTGCTCAGGCCCTGAAGCCATGATATGTATGTAATTGGTACCATTGGAAAGATAACACTTTGAATTTTGTAGAAATGTTACAATAATGTAGGAGAATATAACACAATAGATATGGTAGGAGAAAATCCAAAGAAAAACCAACCTGAATTACTTTTGAGAGACAATGGCAAGTATAAGAGCATACTCATTAGCTCCCTTGATGCAATTCCTACGGCTTCCATGGGGTGTCAGCAGTCTATGTTCAAGGTATCAGAATTGTAACTTCAACAACAAATAAGAAATAACCGTTTTAGTAGAAGGACACAGTCTTGGAAATCCATGTTTGCACACGGATCTGTTTCCTATTGAACATACTTATTTCCTTAAGAAATATTATAGGTTGATTACATTTTAGGGTATCTGAGGTGTAAATAGAAACGTATTTTGACTTGTTGAAACAAAGTTTAGGGGTAGATTTTCGGATTCCATTCTCTGCATATTGAACGAGTGGATTACTCAAATCGATGGCGCCAACTAAACAGACTTTTTGGAATAATTTAATCTAACAAAATGACACTACATGTTATAGCTGGGACCCTTTCTATGACAAATAAGAGGAAGATTTTCAAAAAGTAAGTGAATATTTAATCACTATTTGTGAAATCTGTACCGTTGGAAAAATATTTTGATGTGGGGCGCCGTCCTCAAACAATTGCATGGCATGTTTTCGCTGTAATAGCTACTGTAAATCAGACAATACAGTTAGATTAACAAGAATTTTAACTTTCAACCAATATAAGACACTTATATGTACCTAAATGTTTAATATCCATAATTTGTATGATTATTTATTAGAATTGCAATCCCTCCAGTTTCACCAGAAGTTGTCCCGCTAGCCGGCCGCCTAGCTCTAAATATGCAGGTTTAAAAAATATATACTTGTGTATTGATTTTAAGAAAGGCATTGATGTTTATGGTTAGGTACATTGGTGCAACGACAGTGCTTTTTTGCGAATGCACTTGGTAAATCATCCCCCGTTTGGTGAAGTAGGCTGTGATTCGATGATAAATTAACAGGCACCACATTGATTATTTGTAACGCAGGACAAGCTAGTTAAACTAGTAATATCATCAACCATGTGTAGTTAACTAGTGATTATGTTAGGATTGATTGTTTTTTATAAGATAAGTTTAATGCTAGCTAGCAACTTACCTTGTCTCCTTGCTGCACTCGCGTAACGCCTGCCACTCAGTCTCCTCGTGGAGTGCAATGTAATCGGCCATAATCGGTGTCCAAAAATGCCGATTACCGACTGTTATGAAAACTTGAAATTGGCCCTAATTAATCGCCCATGCCACGCAAACGTGAGATGGCTAAGTTTGGTGAAGATGCTTAAAAGGCTGTGTACCTGAAGTCGGAGATTCCTTTAATTTGCAAAAATTCTGCAAAATATGTGGATTTCCCTCCGCTGCAAGATGGACAGGTGGACATCATGGCCCTCATGAATGAACATAATTCCAAACTACAAGGGAAGGGTATTTTTGCACATCAGATGTACAGCCTTGTCAAAGCCTTCAAGGGAAAATTACTCCTCCTAACCCGTCAAGTAGAAGCCAACAATCTCAACCACCTTCCAACACTACTGTTCCCTATCAGATGACCAGCGGGAGAAGTATACATCGCTGCTGCAAGCTTTCTTGTCGTTTTGAGGATTTCAAAGTGTTGGAAAATACATGTTGTTGGTTTCCTCTCCTTTCACCGACCTGCAACTTGAGCTCATCGATCTTCAGTCTGATGCAGTGATTGGAGAACTATTCAAAACAATGTCACTGTCGAGGTTTATGCATCTCTCGATGAACAAACATTTCCAAAGATTAGGAGTCACACTCCGAAGATGTTTGTACTGTTTGGGTCAACCCTTGTATGTGAACAGACATTTTCAGTGATGAAATATAACAGGTCAAGGCACAGATCATCTCTTACTGATTCTCAGCTCTCAGCAATCCGGCATATAGCAATGTCAGAAACATTTTCTGACTTCACTGCTCTAGTCAATGCCCATCACAGACTTCACTCCTCACACTGATTGAGTAGTTTAAATGTAATGTTGAGCTCTCTCTCTCTTGTGGTTTTGTGCATAGCTGTTAACGAAAAACCTACCAAAAGTAAAAAATGGATGTGGTTTATTTCTGTGCATGTTAAAAAAAAGTCAAATAAGTAGCATATCTGGATGTGATTTACAGTAAATATATCTGTCAAGACAGTCATACACATAATCCTGTAATATGATTCTGGCCCGCGATGGCAAAAATATATTCTAATGTGGCCCTCCATGGAAAATAATTGCCCAGGCCTGGTCTAGGGGAAGCAATGTGTCAATGACAGTCCAGCTGGAGGTCTAAACACACAACAAGGTATCACCGTTTTACTCCAAAATTTTACGTTTGTACATGTCTATGGGTGAAGTCAGGGAAAATGTTTTTTTTCATCTTTGCATTGAGCTCGCTCGGCAAAAGTGAAACAAAAAACACGTCGGGCTGGGGGGTTTCACATCTCATTAAGTGAAGGAGAGGGTTAAAATAGGGTTACGATTAGGAATTCATTCTGAGTGGTTAAATTAAGGGTTAAAGTTTGGGAAAGGCTTAAAACAGAAAAACTCAATCTGATTACCTACGCAACCCTCTGTGCCAGAGTGTGGCTTTTAAGCCCATCCACCATCCCCGTTCACAATGCCTTAGCAAGTCAGCAGCCTACTTGAAGGTAATAGCGCTTACCGTTGCCCCTAGTGGCTGGTTTTGATTACATTTCTAGACATTCTTGGGAACTAGAGCGATATCCCTGCAACACATGCTAGATTGACCCAGCTCTCACTATCAGACCGTTTCTCGCTCTCTCTCTCAAGCACTTTTAGATAGTTCTTTGGTTCTGTCATTTTTGCAGAAGCTTCAATTGTGGCCAATGCAATTAAAAATACAAGGGGTGTGGGGGATGTAGAGTAATGTCTTAACTGAAATATGAACAAACACAAAGAGATCCCAGGACCCATATTCACAAGGAGTCTCTGAGTAAGAGTGCTGATTTTTATTTAAAAAAAATTTATTTCACATTTATTTAACCAGGTAGGCAAGTTGAGAACAAGTTCTCATTTACAATTGCGACCTGGCCAAGATAAAGGAAAGCAGTTCGACACATACAACGACACAGAGTTACACATGGAGTAAAACAAACATACAGTCAATAATACAGTATAAACAAGTCTATATACGATGTGAGCAAATGAGGTGAGATAAGGGAGGTAAAAGGCAAAAAAAGGCCATGGTGTCAAAGTAAATACAATATAGCAAGTAAAACACTGGAATTGTAGATTAGCAGTGGAAGAATGTGCAAAGTAGAAATAAAAATAATGGGGTGCAAAGGAGCAAAATAAATAAATAAATAAAATAAATAAATACAGTAGGGAAAGAGGTAGTTGTTTGGGCTAAATTATAGGTGGGCTATGTACAGGTGCAGTAATCTGTGAGCTGCTCTGACAGCTGGTGCTTAAAGCTAGTGAGGGAGATAAGTGTTTCCAGTTTCAGAGATTTTTGTAGTTCGTTCCAGTCATTGGCAGTAGAGAACTGGAAGGAGAGGCGGCCAAAGAAAGAATTGGTTTTGGGGGTGACCAGAGAGATATACCTGCTGGAGCACGTGCTACAGGTGGGTGATGCTATGGTGACCCGCGAGCTGAGATAAGGGGGAACTTTACCTAGCAGGGTCTTGTAGATGACATGGAGCCAGTGGGTTTGGCGACGAGTATGAAGCGAGGGCCAGCCAACGAGAGCGTACAGGTCGCAATGGTGGGTAGTATATGGAGCTTTGGTGACAAAACGGATTGCACTGTGATAGACTGCATCCAATTTGTTGAGTAGGGTATTGGAGGCTATTTTGTGAATGACATCGCTGACGTCGAGGATTGGTAGGATGGTCAGTTTTACAAGGGTATGTTTGGGAGCATGAGTGAAGGTTGCTTTGTTGCGAAATAGGAAGCTAATTCTAGATTTAACTTTGGATTGGAGATGTTTGATGTGGGTCTGGAAGGAGAGTTTACAGTCTAACCAGACACCTAGGTATTTGTAGTTGTCCACGTATTCTAAGTCAGAGCCGTCCAGAGTAGTGATGTTGGACAGGCGGGCAGGTGCAGGCAGCGATCGGTTGAAGAGCATGCATTTAGTTTTACTTGTATTTAAGAGCAATTGGAGGCCACGGAAGGAGAGTTGTATGGCATTGAAGCTTGCCTGGAGGGTTGTTAACACAGTGACCAAAGAAGGGCCAGAAGTATACAGAATGGTGTCGTCTGCGTAGAGGTGGATCAGAGACTCACCAGCAGCAAGAGCGACATCATTGATATATACAGAGAAGAGTCGGTCCAAGAATTGAACCCTGTGGCACCCCCATAGAGACTGCCAGAGGTCCGGACAGCAAACCCTCCGATTTGACACACTGAACTCTATCAGAGAAGTAGTTGGTGAACCAGGTGAGGCAATCATTTGAGAAACCAAGGCTGTCGAGTCTGCCGATGAGGATGTGGTGATTGACAGAGTCGAAAGCCTTGGCCAGATCAATGAATACGGCTGCACAGTAATGTTTCTTATCGATGGCGGTTAAGATATTGTTTAGGACCTTGAGCGTGGCTGAGGTGCACCCATGACCAGCTCTGAAACCAGATTGCATAGCAGAGAAGGTATGGTGAGATTCGAAATGGTCGGTAATCTGTTTGTTGACTTGGCTTTCGAAGACCTTAGAAAGGCAAGGTAGGATAGATATAGGTCTGTAGCAGTTTGGGTCAAGAGTGTCCCCCCCTTTGAAGAGGGGGATGACCACAGCTGCTTTCCAATCTTTGGGAATCTCAGACGACACGAAAGAGAGGTTGAACAGGCTAGTAATAGGGGTGGCAACAATTTCGGCAGATAATTTTAGAAAGAAAGGGTCCAGATTGTCTAGCCCGGCTGATGTGTAGGGGACCAGATTTTTCTCAATTATAGTGGTGACAGTGTTTCCTATCATCAGTGCAGTGGGCAGCTGGGAGGAGGTGTTCTTATTCTTCTTGGACTTTACAGTGTCCCAGAACTTTTTTGAGTTAGTGTTCAAATCAAATCAAATCTAATTTATTTATATAGCCCTTCGTACATCAGCTGATATCTCAAAGTGCTGTACAGAAACCCAGCCTAAAACCCCAAACAGCAAGCAATGCAGGTGTAGAAGCACGGTGGCTAAGAAAAACTCCCTAGAAAGGCCAAAACCTAGGAAGAAACCTAGAGAGGAACCAGGCTATGTGGGGTGGCCAGTCCTCTTCTGGCTGTGCCGGGTGGAGATTATAACAGAACATGGCCAAGATGTTCAAATGTTCATAAATGACCAGCATGGTCGAATAATAATAAGGCAGAACAGTTGAAACTGGAGCAGCAGCACAGTCAGGTGGACTGGGGACAGCAAGGAGTCATCATATCAGGTATTCCTGGGGCATGGTCCTAGGGCACAGGTCCTCCGAGAGAGAGAAAGAAAGAGAGAGCATATGTGGGATGGCCAGTCCTCTTTTGTCTGTGCCGGGTGGAGATTATAACAGAACATGGCCAAGATGTTCAAATGTTCATAAATGACCAGCATGGTCGAATAATAATAAGGCAGAACAGTTGAAACTGGAGCAGCAGCACGGCCAGGTGGACTGGGGACAGCAAGGAGTCATCATGTCAGGTAGTCCTGGGGCATGGTCCTAGGGCTCAGGTCCTCCGAGAGAGAGAAAGAAAGAGAGAATTAGAGAGAGCATATGTGGGATGGCCAGTCCTCTTTTGGCTGTGCCGGGTGGAGATTATAACAGAACATGGCCAAGATGTTCAAATGTTCATAAATTACCAGCATGGTCGAATAATAATAAGGCAGAACAGTTGAAACTGGAGCAGCAGCAAGGCCAGGTGGACTGGGGACAGCAAGGAGTCATCATGTCAGGTAGTCCTGGGGCATGGTCCAGACAGGATTACCACATCAGTGAATCAACCCACTCAGGTGACGCACCCCCTCCAGGGACGGCATGAGAGAGCCCCAGTAAGCCATTGACTCAGCCCCTGTAATAGGGTTAGAGGCAGAGAATCCCAGTGGAAAGAGGGGAACCGGCCAGGCAGAGACAGCAAGGGCGGTTCGTTGCTCCAGAGCCTTTCCGTTCACCCTCCCACTCCTGGGCCAGACTACACTCAATCATATGACCCACTGAAGAGATGAGTCTTCAGTAGAGACTTAAAGGTTGAGACCGAGTTTGCGTCTCTGACATGGGTAGGCAGACCGTTCCATAAAAATGGAGCTCTATAGGAGAAAGCCCTGCCTCCAGCTGTTTGCTTAGAAATTCTAGGGACAATTAGGAGGCCTGCGTCTTGTGACCGTAGCGTACGTGTAGGTATGTACGGCAGGACCAAATCAGAGAGATAGGTAGGAGCAAGCCCATGTAATGCTTTGTAGGTTAGCAGTAAAACCTTGAAATCAGCCCTTGCCTTGACAGGAAGCCAGTGTAGGGAGGCTAGCACTGGAGTAATATGATACATTTTTTTGGTTCTAGTCAGGATTCTAGCAGCCGTATTTAGCACTAACTGAAGTTTATTTAGTGCTTTATCCGGGTAGCCGGAAAGTAGAGCATTGCAGTAGTCTAATCTAGAAGTGACAAAAGCATGGATTAATTTTTCTGCATCATTTTTGGACAGAATGTTTCTGATTTTTGCAATGTTACGTAGATGGAAAAAAGCTGTCCTTGAAATGGTCTTGATATGTTCTTCAAAAGAGAGATCAGGGTCCAGAGTAACGCCGAGGTTCTTCACAGTTTTATTTGAGACGACTGTACAACCATTAAGATTAATTGTCAGATTCAACAGAAGATCTCTTTGTTTCTTGGGACCTAGAACAAGCATCTCTGTTTTGTCCGAGTTTAAAAGTAGAAAGTTTGCAGCCATCCACTTCCTTATGTCTGAAACACATGCTTCTAGCGAGGGCAATTTTGGGGCTTCACCATGTTTCATTGAAATGTACAGCTGTGTGTCATCCGCATAGCAGTGAAAGTTAACATTATGTTTTCGAATGACATCCCCAAGAGGTAAAATATATAGTGAAAACAATAGTGGTCCTAAAACGGAACCTTGAGGAACACCGAAATTAACAGTTGATTTGTCAGAGGACAAACCATTCACAGAGACAAACTGATATCTTTCCCACAGATAAGATCTAAACCAGGCCAGAACTTGTCTGTATAGACCAATTTTGGTTTCCAATCTCTCCAATAGAATGTGGTGATCGATGGTATCAAAAGCAGCACTAAGGTCTAGGAGCACGAGGACAGATGCAGAGCCTCGGTCTGATGCCATTAAATAGCCCACTCAATCTACCTATCTCATCCCCATACTGTTTTTATTTTATTTACTTTTCTGCTCTTTTGCACACCAGTATCTCTACTTGCACATCATCATCTGCTCATTTATCACTCCAGGGTTAATCTGCTAAACTGTAATTATTCGCTCTTTTTATGGCCTTTTTATTGCCTACCTCCTCTTGCCTTTTGCACAATCTGTATATAGACTTTCTTTTCTCTACTGTGTCATTGACTTGTTTGTGTTATTGGCTTGTTTAATGTTAGTCCATGTGTAACTCTGTGTTGTTGTCTGTGTCACACTGCTTTACTTTATCTTGGCCAGGTCGCAGTTGCAAATGAGAACTTGTTCTCAACTAGCCTACCTGGTTAAATAAATGTGAAATAAAAATGTTTAATAAAAATCTTAATCATGGCCTCTAAAATGGCCTCCCTGGCAGTCTCCTCCTTCTCCCGCTTCCACATCTGGACCCTTCTGGGAGGGAGAGGAGGAGATGGGGTGATGGCGTGGCTGTGGCCTCCGTCCGTTCTGACTACGGTGGGTGGGGAGGGCTTTCAACTCCTGAAAATATGGATAAGGATAGCTTTCAGCATCAAACATACTAGCTACATGAAACAAGGCCTGTAAAAAGTGTTATGCCAATTGCAGTACATTTCTCTGGAATACTTGTACCTTTCTGACATGTATATCTTCACACTTACGTGAATGTTCCAGTGAAGCATAGGAGAAGGGTAACTTTATTAGTCAAGTACATCACAGCAATACAGTAGCGCTCCGTATGTTATTTCTTATGGTTCTCTAACTTATTTTTTACCCATGCAGGTGACAGCTCACACTCCTTCGCGTAGATCTTGATAAGACGTAAGATGAAGTACAACATTGACCAAAACATGAGCAAAGTAGAGTTGTGTGAACATTCTGCATATAGCTAGACTGCCACATACTTTATCAAATTAGAGTGCCAAGGTGAAACAGTAATGAGTGCAGCTTACATTGTTTTCACCATAACAGGTTATGAGAACTAGAAGAAAAGAGAAGTGTTGGGACCAGCGCCGCTGTGGAAAATAGGAATGTAACTGTATACTACCGTATTACTAACTTTAGCTAGTGGCAGTGCATAGTGCAGCGGCAAGAGAGCTAACCATGGTCAAATGACTTACTCAAAACCTGTTTGCGGCATTTGCCACTGAATTAAATGAACACAAGCCCTGATATTTACAACAAGTAGCTAGTTAACTAGGCTAATGTCAAATATGAAGTTGTCGCTCAACAGCAAGCAAGTAGCCAACCCTATAGCTGTCAGGAATACCACCGAAGGTGGCTCCCCTTCCTGTTCGGGTGGCGCTCGGCGGTCGTCATCGCCGGTCTACTAGCTGCCACTGATCCCTTTTTCCTTTTCGTTTGTTTTTGTCTAATTGTTTTCACCTGTTCCTTGTTGGGGTTTTGGGTTGGGTGTTATTTAAGTTAGTTTAGCCCGCTGGTGTTTGTGCGGGCTTGTGGTTATTTTACGTTAGTGGTGTTTGTGTACTTTTGGGTTTTCGCTGTCCGGTATTTTTGTAACAGTGGTTTTGGGTTTGTTGCGCCTGTGTTTTGGGATTCACCCATGTTTGTACCTGTTACTGTGCTTGAGTTAAAGCGTTTTTTCCCCATCTACCTTCTGCTCTCTGCGTCTGACTCCACACCCATCACTCGCCAGACGTTACAGTAGCTAAGGTTACTGTTCAAACCGTTATAACTTCTAGTCCTACTAAAGCACGTAGCTAGCTAAAGGCACGGCAGGCAGTAGGCTGCAGATCTGTTTTCAAAAATGTAACGTTACTATGAAATAGTGGTAATCATTTTAAGGAGAACAAAAGCTACGTACATTTGAACACCACTGCAGAAGCTTCGCTATTCGCCATCTTCCAAGTTGTTTGTTGTTTACTTGAAGAGATCTAGCTTTCAAAACTCGCAACTACCTTCTTCCAATGCATTGTGGCTCTGAAATTCCCCAAAAAGTGTGCAGAGAATTCTACTAGATGAAAAAACAAAATGAGTATAACATCCTGGCATTTAAAGCATAGTACATTTTTTCAAATTAAAATATGATAAAACATTCTATTTTCGCTTACTGAGAATACATCATGCGTGATTGTGTTGTTTTCCGCTATTCGTTGATTTTGGTAATGCATCCGCATATCTAATAGATCAGCTGTTGTCAAAGCCAAAATGAGTATGACATCCTAGCATTCAATTTATGCTAGATTTTTGAAGTGTTGCATACTATATAAAAAAATGCACATGCTCAAGCAGCCTACTATTTAAGACACAAGTATGAATATTCAAACACGGCCACTAATTTTCCACCCAAATAGACATCAAATTCACTTTTGCTTAACCCGGAAGCCAGACCAATGTGTGGGAGAAAATACAGTGCAACTGTGCCTGCCACAGGAGCCACTAGAGCATGATGGGACAAGAACATCCCGGCCGGCCAAAACCTCCCCTAACCCAGACGATGCTGTGCCAATTCCGCCTCACAGGTCTCCCGGTCGTGGCCAACTGCGAAACAGCTTGGGATCAAACCCAGGTCTGTGGAGAAACCTTAACCACCCGGGAGGCCCAGAGCTCAGTGACTTTCAATTTGGCACTGTCATAGGATGCCATCTTTCCAACCAGTCAGTTCGTCCTGAGCTGCCCCGGTTAACTGTAAGTGCTTTTATTGTGAATTGGAAATGTCTAGGAGCAACAATGGCTCAGCCGCGAAGTGGTACTGTAGGCCACACAAGCTCACAGAACAGGACTGCTAAAGTGCTTAGCACATAAACATTGTCTTCGGTTGCAACACTCACTACACAGTTCCAAACTGCCTGAAATGGGTTTCATTGGCCCGAGCAGCCGCACACAAGCCAAAGATCACCATGCGCAATGCCAAGTGTCGGTTGGACGGTGTAAAGCGTGCCGCCATTGGACTCTGGAGTAGTGGAAATGCGTTCTCTGGAGTGTTGAATCATGCTTCACCATCTGCAGTCCGATGGATGAATCTGGGTTTGGGGGATGCCAGGAAAACACTACCTGCCAAATGCATAGTGTCAACTTTAAAGTTTGGTGGATGAGGAATAATAGTCTGGGGCTGTTTTTCATGGTTCGTGCTAGGCCGCTTAGTTCCAGTGAAGGGAAATCTTAATGATACAGCGTACAGTGATATTTTGTGCTTCCAAATTTTCTGGCAACAGTTTGGGGGAGGCCATTTCCTGTTTCAGCATGACAATGCATCCGTGCACAAAGCGAGGTCCATACAGAAATTGTTTGTAGAGATCGGTGTGGAAGAACTTGACTGGCCTGCACAGAGCCTTGACCTCAACCCCATTGAACACCTTTGGGATTAATAAAATGCTGACTTAGAGCCAGGCCTAATCGCCCAACATCGATGCACTACCTCACTAATGCTCTTGTGGCTGAATGGAAGGAAGTCTGCGCAACAATGTTCCAACGCAGAGGGTTTCCTTAATGAGCTTTGATTTCCTCTTTTCATCATGCATCATACAATTACAGTAGGGAGAACAAGTATTTGATACACTACCGATTTTGCAGGTTTTCCTACTTACAAAGCATGTAGAGGTCTGTAATTATTATCATAGGTACACTTCAACTGTGAGAGACAGCATCTAAAATCCAGAAAATCACATTGTATGATTTATAAGTAATTCGTTTGCATTTGATCACCTACCAACCAGTAAGAATTCCGTCTCTCACAGACCTGTTAGTTTTTCTTTAAGAATTAAGAATTTCTTTGGGAATTCCGAGTTGGAATCTCTGGCATCTTTTAGAACTCCGACTTTCCGACCTGAAGATCACTGACCTCATCATTTTAACTTGTTTTTTTCCGAGTTCCCAGTTGTCTTGATAGCACCATGACCATCAGATGCAGATACCATCAGTCCAGTAAAATAAAAAAAGTTAATTATTTGGTAAGTATTTAAATTTATGCTCAGCTGTGCCATGCAAGTGCTACAACAACTGATGTATTTCGTTATCAAAGCTCGAGTTTTGAAATATAATATGGTCTGAGAATAACTGCCTTTACAGAACTGTTTTTATTAGGTTGTTACATTTTTGAAGTCATGTAAAAAAAGAAATCTGAGCGGTAGATAATGCTGTGATAATGTATTAGTCCTACCGCACAAACCTCATTGATACAGAACAGTTTTTATTAGGTTAATGTAAAAAAAAAAAAAATCAAGTTAAAAAATAATTCTCAGCGGTAGATCTCGAATTGCTTTTTGACTGCGAAAGTGACCACTTACGTAGAGGAATGTGTATTTGTTTGTGTATGTAAGTGTTCACAGGTATTGGGGTGTGTGTGTGTGTGTGTGTGTGTGTGTGTGTGTGTGTGTGTGTGTGTGTGTGTGTGTGTGTGTGTGTGTGCGCGTGTGCGTGTGTGTAAGTGTACACAGGTATTGGTGTGTGCGTGTGTGTAAGTGTACACAGGTATTGGTGTGTGTGTGTGTGTGTGTGTGTGTGTGTGTGTGTGTGTGTCGGGTCCCCATTCTGAAGGGGGGTGGAGGTGTAACATCATGTCACAGTGGGGAGGCAGCCTTCAGGTGTGACAGAGCACTTCTCAAGTTATTATCCGCTGTCATTGTTTAATTCCTGCTCATTAAACGCACCAGACAATGATGAAGCACCTCAATCCCCAGCAAGCTTCTTTGTCTTTTTCCCTCTTCTCACTATCTCTTTTCCGTTCTTTTTGTGTCTTTGTATCCCGCTCAAGGTCGATTTGACAAAGTCCTCAGTCCCACTTACAGCTATTTTCAGTCACATTGGCACATTTTGTTACGGTACAGCCTTATTCTAAAATGGGTTAAAAATATAAAAATGTGGCAGTTTTATTTGAGGATAAAAATGTTGACAGCTGCGCCATACCGGTTGCAAAATAAACGGGATTTTCGATGTACCTATTCCATGGCACATGGTTTATGAACTGGTACAAAAAAAACTAAATTTGCTTCAAAATAAATTATTATATAACATTCTTGCCACCAACAGAATGCTATATATATGGGGAAAGGGGGGATACTTAGTCAGCTGTACAACTGAACACATTCAACTGAAATGTGTATTTAATATTTAACCCAACCCCTCTGAATCAGAGCAGTGTGAGGGGCTGCCATAATTGACATCCACTTCTTCAACACCCGTGGAACAGTGGGTTAAGTGCCTTGCTCAGGGGCAGAATGGCAGATTTTTAACTTGTCAGCTCAGGGATTTGATTTGGCCCAAAGCTCTAACCGCTAGGCTACCTGCCAGTATACAACAATCTCAGCTCTGTAGATTTTTCTGCGAAGAGACAGAATCAATAGATAATTTATTCTGGTATTGCGCTGATGTAGCTTTTTTTTGGTCACAGGTTCAGGAATGGTAAAAAATCACAACATACACTTAAAACTAACCAAAAGTTATGTAAAACATCACAGCATAATTAAAAAATATATGGCACATGGAAACCAAACGAGGGTGGTCTATGGTGATAGGTGGGATGGGCTGAGAGTGGCTGAGGGTTGAAATTAAAGAGCTTATGTTTGGTCATGTATTATTGTTATGTGACTGCTTTATATCCAGTTGATGTCGGAAGTTTACACACCTTAGCCAAATACATTTAAACTCAGTTTTTCACAATTCCTGACATTTAATCCTAGTAAAAATTCCCTGTCTAAGGTTAGTTAGGATCACCACTTTATTTTAAGAATGTGAAATGTCAGAATAATAGTAGAGAGAATGATTTATTTCAGCTTTCATTTCTTTCATCACATTCCCAGTGGGTCAGAAGTTTACATACACTCAATTCGTATTTGGTAAAATTGCCTTTAAATTGTTTAACTTGGGTCAAATGTTTTGGGTAGCCTTCCACAAGCTTCCCACAATAAGTTGGGTGAATTTTGGCCCATTCATCCTGACAGAGCTGGTGTAACTGAGTCAGGGTTGTAGCCCTCCTTTCTCGCACGCGCTTTTTCAGTTCTGGAAGATCCATTTGCGACCAAGATTTAACTTTCTGACTGATGTCTCGAGTTGTTGCTTCAATATATCCGCATAATTGTCCTCCTCATGATGCCATCTATTTTGTGAAGTGCACCAGTCCCTCCTGCAGCAAAGCACTCCCACAACATGATGCTGCCACCCCCATGCTTCACGGGTTGGGATGGCGTTCTTCGGCTTGCAAGCCTCCCCCTTTTCCTCCAAACATAACAAATGGTTATTATGGCCAAACAGTTCTATTTTTGTTTCATCAGACCAAAGGACATTTCTCCAAAAAGTACCATCTTTGTCCCCATGTGCAGTTACAAACCGTAGTCTGGCTTTATGGCGGTTTTGGAGCAGTGGCTTCTTCCTTGCTGAGTGGCCTTTCAGGTTATGTCGATATAGGACTCGTTTTACTGTGGATATAGATACTTTTGTACCTGCTTCCTCCAGCATCTTCACAAGGTACGTTGCTGTTGTTCTGGGATTGATTTGCACTTTTCGCACAAAAGTACGTTCATCTCTAGGAGACAGAACGTGTCTCCTTCCTGAGCGGTATGGCGGCTGCGTGGTCCCATGGTGTTTATACTTGCATACTATTGTTTGTTCAGATGAACGTGGTACCTTCAGGCATTTGGAAATTGCTCCCAAGGATGAACCAGACTTGTGGAGGTCTACAATTATTTTTCTGAGATCTTGGCTGATTTCCTTTGATTTTCCCATTATGTCAAAAAAAGATGCTGAGTTTGAAGGTAGGCCTTGAAATACATCCACAGGTACACCTCCAATTGACTCAAATTATGTCCATTAGCCAGAACCTTCTAAAGCCATGACATCATTTTCTAGAATTTTCCAAGCAGTTTAAAGGCACAGTCAACTTAGTGTATGTAATCTTCTGATCCACTGGAATTGTGATATAGTGAATTATAAGTGAAATAATCTGTCTGTAAACAATTGTTGGAAAAATTACTTGTGTCATGCACAAAGTAGATGTCCTAACCGACTTGCCAAAACTATAGTTTGTTAACAAGAAATGTGTGGAGTGGTTGAAAAACGAGGTTTAATGATTCCAACCTAAGTGTAATTAAACGTCCGACTTCAACTGTAAAAGTACCATGTATGCAAAATGTGTATGCAAAATGTATGTGTATGTGGCAGAAAAGCTGTAAAAAAAACTTAAAGGTATTTTAGCAGTAAATTGTACAATACACTGTAATTCCAAATGGTAGTACATAGAGCAGGGCTCAACTCGATCAAGCCGCAGGACGATGTTTTTCTTGCGGGTGGCAGGAATCAACAGGGTCAGCAAGTAGCCTAGTGGTTAAGAGCATTGGGCCTGTAATTGAAAGGTCACTGGTTCAAATCCCGAAGCTGCTCAAGGTGAAGAATCTGTGGATGTGCCGTTGAGAAAGGCACAAAACCATAATTGCTCTTGTAAATCACTCTGGAAAAGAGTGTCTACATAATTTGCACACTGTCCCTATTATACTTGAACAGCTTTTCAAAAATAAAAATCACTTGGAGCTGATTTCCTGGTGTTTTACAGGCTATTATTTCCAACAATAATGTTAAAAAAATATTTTAAAAATAAAGTATTTTTTTTTAAATACATTTTTGTTAACTTGGGGGGGAAAATAAAACAACCCGCAGGCCAAATTCGGCCCATTTTGGGTAACCCTGACACACTCTTTCCCCTTTGTCCTATTGAAGCACACTGGCTGATTGAAAATGATGTAGTCTTTACAGCCACATCCATACATGACTTGGTTTTACCTTCCAACATAAATAGTCAAAAATAGATTTATGAGGTTCAGCAGTAATCAAACTATATACATTAACTATGCACTACATAATGTCGGGCCAATCGTTTTCCATTTTGATTAAGTGATAGCTTATTGTATTGTTAACAAATGACAAGAAAATCGTATCAAAAGTAAAGTGAATATTGCATTTTGAGAAGCAGATACTTAGATTGAATCCAAATTGAAAGAGGGATTTGGTGGAGTGAACAAGTGACTTTGCATTTGTTTGTTGTACTCAGTCAATTGAAAATGTGCTTAGAGTTTAGAAACATGAGCCATTTTGATGATCTTCTGACATTTCTGTGCTTAGAGACTTGAAAATGTGCCCCGATATTTTTTTTATTTTTAAATGGCACCAAAGTGATTGAACTAAACGGTAACCGCTTCCTCACACCATTGTATTCAACCCTCTTACTGAAGAGGAAATCCAGTTTCAATATGTCTTCATGTATTTGTGTTCTCTGTTTCTCATTGCCACGTTGTACTGATCTGGTGGTCTTCGGAAACAGCTGTATTTTGCTAGAGATATTTTGGGAAGACTTTGGCCATTTTACAGGCGAAATGACGACAGAGAGGGTGTGTGTTTTTACACATGTGCATGCATGTGTATGTGTGCTCGTGCAAGCCTTGTTGTGTTTTTGCTCGTGCAAGCCTTGTCGTGCGTGCGTGCGTCTCTGTGTGTATGCCCCCCCCCCACCTCCCTAATACTGATACATCACACTCTTTCCTTTCTTGGGGTCCACCACTATTTTGTTTAGTCTGATGTTTTGTTCTGGCTCCTGTTTTCTTGTTTTTCATTTTCATTTCTATAATTGTAAAGTGACTTTGGGTCTTTGAAAAGCGCTTTATAATTACCATGTATTATTATTATTATTATATATGTGTGTGTGTGTGTGTGTGTGTGCTTGTCTGTGCCTGTGTGTGTGATTCGTCTTCATCTGTCTGTATGTAGCTAGGCGGTGCCACCTGACAGCGATGGAGCATAGCGTGGTGGAGACGAGAGGAAATTAAGAGACAAAAAGAGGCTCTCTGGTGTAATTATGCTCTCATTTCATGGCCAAGTGTACAGTGGATGTGACGAGCCTGCACAACGCCTCATTACAATCATTACTCTTAAGAAATACTAACACACTTTCTCTCTCTTACCCTGCGGTGTTCTCACCATGTTCTTTAAAAAAAAAAGTAAAATACTTTATTTAGCTATTATGCACTGTCGATGATAACGGAGACTTGGCTTTTGCTGACACAGTATCCACCCCACTGTTCTAGTCTAGTCCTGCTGTATTATGCATGACTACCCTCTAGCAATATACATAACCATACCACAGTACTGTAGTTGGACACAGAACTGTCTTCATAATGCTTTTCCCTTATACATTGATATTGTCTGAGATTCTAGTGCCACCTACTTCTTTGCAACTTTAAATACCTTTCATTACAGTATTTTTTTAAAACCTGTATTTAACTAGGCAAGTCCGTTAAGAACAAATTCTTATTTCCAATGACAGCCTAGGAACAGTGGGTTAACAGATTTTTACATTGTCAGCTCGGGGAATCAATCTGGCAATCTTTTGTTTACTAGTCCAATGCTCTAACCACTAGGCTACGTGCTGGCACAGCACTCCTAATTACAATAGCAGCATCTGTAATGGCTATGGTGAGGAATGACACCTGTGCTAGGTGTGTGGCAATTATAGGTTCACATAGGTGTCTGGAGGTCCCTGTCTACCGCATGTGGTGGAGTGTGTGCGCATTTGCGTGTGGGCATCAGTGTGTGCGCGTGTGTGTGCACGTGTGGTGTGTGTTAGTGTGAACATCAGTGTGTGTCTGCAAGTATGTGTGTGTACGCCTGCGTGTGTGTGTGTACGCCTGCGTGTGTGTGTATGTATGTGGGCTCCTGTGTGTGTGGCTCCTTCCTGTAATGTGTACAGAGGGCAGATATATCTTAATTAGGCCGCTCCTGGTCTGGAGATGGCACCCCACAGAGCCCTACAACAGGCTGGTAGAGTAGGATCATCACCCCCTCACTGGGAGGGAGGGAGAAAGAGGACGGAATTGTGTTTGTACCCATGCATAGTCTTAATTTTCCCTTGCTTTCATGTTTTTGCCTTTTTTTTTCTTTTTTTTGTGGGTGTTTAGAACCGTCAGTCTCATCGTAGTCATGATGGGACTGATAATATCCTAGCAGTCATGATGGGACTGATAATATCCTAGCAGTCATGATGGGACTGATAATATCCTAGCAGTCACGATGGGACTGATAATATCCTAGCAGTCACGATGGGACTGATTATATCCTAGCAGTCATGATGGGACTGATAATATCCTAGCAGTCACGATGGGACTGATTATATCCTAGCAGTCACGATGGGACTGATAATGTCCTAGCAGTCACGATGGGACTGATAATATCCTAGCAGTCACGATGGGACTGATAATATCCTAGCAGTCACGATGGGACTGATAATATCCTAGCAGTCACGATGGGACTGATAACATCCTAGCAGTCACAATGGGACTGATAATATCCTAGCAGTTATGATGGTACTGATAATATCCTAGCAGTCACGATGGGACTGATAATATCCTAGCAGTTATGATGGGACTGATAATATCCTAGCAGTCACGATGGGACTGATAATATCCTAGCAGTTATGATGGGACTGATAATATCCTAGCAGTCACGATGGGACTGATAATATCCTAGCAGTCATGATGGGACTGATGATATCCTAGCAGTCACGATGGGACTGATAATATCCTAGCAGTCACGATGGGACTGATAATATCCTAGCAGTTATGATGGTACTGATAATATCCTAGCAGTCACGATGGGACTGATAATATCCTAGCAGTTATGATGGGACTGATAATATCCTAGCAGTCACGATGGGACTGATAATATCCTAGCAGTTATGATGGGACTGATAATATCCTAGCAGTCATGATGGGACTGATGATATCCTAGCAGTCACGATGGGACTGATAATATCCTAGCAGTTATGATGGGACTGATAATATCCTAGCAGTCACGATGGGACTGATAATATCCTAGCAGTCACGATGGGACTGATAATATCCTAGCAGTAATGATGGGACTGATAATATCCTAGCAGTTATGATGGGACTGATAATATCCTAGCAGTCACGATGGGACTGATAATAGCAGTCATGATGGGACTGATAATATCCTAGCAGTCACGATGGGACTGATAATATCCTAGCAGTCACGATGGGACTGATAATATCCTAGCAGTCACGATGGGACTGATAACATCCTAGCAGTCACAATGGGACTGATAATATCCTAGCAGTTATGATGGTACTGATAATATCCTAGCAGTCACGATGGGACTGATAATATCCTAGCAGTTATGATGGGACTGATAATATCCTAGCAGTCACGATGGGACTGATAATATCCTAGCAGTTATGATGGGACTGATAATATCCTAGCAGTCACGATGGGACTGATTATATCCTAGCAGTCATGATGGGACTGATGATATCCTAGCAGTCACGATGGGACTGATAATATCCTAGCAGTCACGATGGGACTGATAATATCCTAGCAGTTATGATGGGACTGATAATATCCTAGCAGTCACGATGGGACTGATAATATCCTAGCAGTTATGATGGGACTGATAATATCCTAGCAGTCACGATGGGACTGATTATATCCTAGCAGTCATGATGGGACTGATAATATCCTAGCAGTTATGATGGGACTGATAATATCCTAGCAGTTATGATGGGACTGATAATATCCTAGCAGTCATGATGGGACTGATAATATCCTAGCAGTCACGATGGGACTGATAATATCCTAGCAGTCATGATGGGACTGATAATATCCTAGCAGTCACGATGGGACTGATAATATCCTAGCAGTCACGATGGGACTGATTATATCCTAGCAGTCACGATGGGACTGATAATATCCTAGCAGTTATGATGGGACTGATAATATCCTAGCAGTTATGATGGGACTGATAATATCCTAGCAGTCACGATGGGACTGATAATATCCTAGCAGTCACGATGGGACTGATAATATCCTAGCAGTCACGATGGGACTGATAATATCCTAGCAGTCACGATGGGACTGATAATATCCTAGCAGTCACGATGGGACTGATAATATCCTAGCAGTTATGATGGTACTGATAATATCCTAGCAGTTATGATGGTACTGATAATATCCTAGCAGTCACGATGGGACTGATAATATCCTAGCAGTTATGATGGGACTGATAATATCCTAGCAGTCACGATGGGACTGATAATATCCTAGCAGTTATGATGGGACTGATAATATCCTAGCAGTCACGATGGGACTGATAATATCCTAGCAGTCATGATGGGACTGATAATATCCTAGCAGTTGGTACTGATAATATCCTAGCAGTCACGATGGGACTGATAATATCCTAGCAGTTATGATGGGACTGATAATATCCTAGCAGTCACGATGGGACTGATAATATCCTAGCAGTTACGATGGGACTGATAATATCCTAGCAGTCACGATGGGACTGATAATCCTAGCAGTCCTGATAATATCCTAGCAGTTATGATGGTACTGATAATATCCTAGCAGTTATGATGGGACTGATAATATCCTAGCAGTCACGATGGGACTGATAATATCCTAGCAGTCACGATGGGACTGATAATATCCTAGCAGTCACGATGGGACTGATAATCCTAGCAGTCATGATGGGACTGATAATATCCTAGCAGTCACGATGGGACTGATAATATCCTAGCAGTCACGATGGGACTGATAATATCCTAGCAGTCACGATGGGACTGATAATATCCTAGCAGTCACGATGGGACTGATAATATCCTAGCAGTCACGATGGGACTGATAATATCCTAGCAGTCACGATGGGACTGATAATATCCTAGCAGTCACGATGGGACTGATAATATCCTAGCAGTCACGATGGGACTGATAATATCCTAGCAGTCACGATGGGACTGATAATATCCTAGCAGTCACGATGGGACTGATAACATCCTAGCAGTCACGATGGGACTGATAATATCCTAGCAGTCACGATGGGACTGATAATATCCTAGCAGTCACGATGGGACTGATAATATCCTAGCAGTCACGATGGGACTGATAATATCCTAGCAGTCACGATGGGACTGATGGATCTAAACGCCCACATCAAAAGGCAAAACATTGATTATGGTTGATTTTTGCGGGATGTTTGTCTTTATCAATTTTTTTAATTTGTTTTATTTTTATTTCACCTTTTAACCAGGTAGGCTAGTTGAGAACAAGTTCTCATTTAAAACTGCGACCTGGCCAAGATAAAGCAAAGCAGTGTGAACAGACAACACAGTAGAACATGGAGTAAACAATTAACAAGTCAATAACACAGTAGAAAAAAAAGAGAGTCTATATACATTGTGTGCAAAAGGCATGAGGAGGTAGGCGAATAATTACAATTTTGCAGATTAACACTGGAGTGATAAATGATCAGATGGTCATGTACAGGTAGAGATATTGGTGTGCAAAAGAGCAGACAAGTAAATTGGGTGGGCTATTTACCGATAGACTATGTGCAGCGATCGGTTAGCTGCTCAGATAGCAGATGTTTAAAGTTGGTGACGGAGATAAAAGTCTCCAACTTCAGCGATTTTTGCAATTCGTTCCAGTCACAGGCAGCAGAGAACTGGAAGGAAAGGCGGCCAAATGAGGTGTTGGCTTTAGGGATGATCAGTGAGATACACCTGCTGGAGCGCGTGCTACGGGTGGGTGTTGCCATCGTGACCAGTGAACTGAGATAAGGCGGAGCTTTACCTAGCATGTACTTGTAGATGACCTGGAGCCAGTGGGTCTGGCGACGAATATGTAGCGAGGGCCAGCCGACTAGAGCATACAGGTCGCAGTGGTGGGTGGTATAAGGTGCTTTAGTAACAAAACGGATGGCACTGTGATAAACTGCATCCAGTTTGCTGAGTAGAGTATTGGAAGCTATTTTGTAGATGACATCGCCGAAGTCGAGGATCGGTAGGATAGTCAGTTTTACTAGGGTAAGTTTGGCGGCGTGAGTGAAGAAGGCTTTGTTGTGGAATAGAAAGCCGACTCTAGATTTTATTTTAGATTGGAGATGTTTGATATGAGTCTGGAAGGAGAGTTTACAGTCTAGCCAGACACCTAGGTACTTATAGATGCCCACATATTCTAGGTCGGAACCATCCAGGGTGGTGATGCTAGTCGGGCGTGCGGGTGCAGGCAGCGAACAGTTGAAAAGCATGCATTTGGTTTTACTAGCATTTAAGAGCAGTTGGAGGCCACGGAAGGAGTGTTGTATGGCGTTGAAGCTCGTTTGGAGGTTAGATAGCACAGTGTCCAAGGAAGGGCTGGAAGTATACAGAATGGTGTCGTCTGCGTAGAGGTGGATCAGGGAATCGCCCGCAGCAAGAGCAACATCATTGATATATACAGAGAAAAGAGTCTGCCCGAGAATTGAACCCTGTGGCACCCCCATAGAGACTGCCAGAGGACCGGACAACATGCCCTCCGATTTGACACACTGAACTCTGTCTGCAAAGTAGTTGGTGAACCAGGCGAGGCAGTCATTAGAAAAACCGAGGCTACTGAGTCTGCCGATAAGAATATGGTGATTGACAGAGTCGAAAGCCTTGGCCAGGTCGATGAAGACGGCTGCACAGTACTGTCTTTTATCGATGGCGGTTATGATATTGTTTAGTACCTTGAGCGTGGCTGAGGTGCACCCGTGACCGGCTCGGAAACCCACCGCGGAGAAGGTACGGTGGGATTCGAGATGGTCAGTGACCTTTTTGTTGACTTGGCTTTCGAAGACCTTAGATTGGCAGGTCAGGATGGATATAGGTCTGTAACAGTTTGGGTCCAGGGTGTCTCCCCCTTTGAAGAGGGGGATGACTGCGGCAGCTTTCCAATCCTTGAGGATCTCAGATGATATGAAAGAGAGGTTGAACAGCACCCCTACTTCCCATCGATAAGGAATCAGACAAACATCCCACAGTAATCAACCAGGATTATGACACGTGGGAAGTAAGGGTGCTGAGGGTGCTGCAACACCCCTGAAAAAACAGAAAAAAATTAAAATATATTTTCACAAAAGTACTTTACTAGTTTACTAGACCTTTACTAGTATTATCAGACCGATATATACTCCCATAGCGCATGGGCAACATTTTTTTTTTTTTTATCTCCACCTTGTCAAAAAAGGTAGTTGTATAATTAAGAACACTATCCTCCAGGATTCAATAGTTTTAATTGTAAGAGTTGTTGCCGTGTCCCTTTCTCTGAGATTGTAATTCTAAAGGAATCCAGAAAGAACAAAACCCTGCACTCAAACTTTTACATCAAAAGGTGCAAAGTTATGTGCAAAGACATTTAAAAAAAATCAAATAACGTGGAAAACAACCATTTTTTGTGCAGTTTTAATTTACCATCCTTATAAACCACTTAATGTAAATGTACATTACTGTATTGTACATAGGCTGGTCATCTAGGTTTGTACCTGTAGACTTTCCATCACCATGAAGAAAAACAATGCACAATACAGTAATTGAGTACATTGAGACATAAAGTGGGTTTTGACGATGTGATGACGTGGTTTGTATGGTGCTTGCAATGTCAGCGTTGTGGGTTTGAATCCCACAGGGGACCAGTACCAAAATGAATTCCTTCACTATTGTAAGTTGCTCTGGATAAGGGCATCTACTAAAATGAGTGAATAGATCATATCAGTTTTCACATAGAAATGAGTTGCATTTGCAAAGTATTTCAGGAAACTTGAAAACATATACTGTATCAAGCAATTCATTTTCACATTCCCCAAATATTATCAGATTGTTGTTTTGTACAGATAATTATTAGACTCAAGTTAGAAATGCTGGTAAACACTCAAATTCATTTACATTTAGGGCCTTTACTAGTCCTGTATTAGAGGACCGATACAGACGTCTTCAGCACGGGCAATTCTCTCCCCGTCAGCAAAAACATTGCACTCCCCAAACTACTTCCAGCAGCTATGCAGGGTACTCCACAAAAAAGCCACTCATCTGACTTATATCCAGTTAAAATAAAATAAGCAGAGAATACAACCTTTCGAATCAAGCCTTCCACATAATCAATGAAGTGATTATCCCAGGTTGCATTTTGCCAGACAGGCCCCCTCCTGTTGCTCAGTGCACTGTCGAGAAAAATAGGTCTAATGTGGCGATTAAACTGTGAGTGTTGTCACATACTACCTCATGTGCTAGTCTAGATGAATGGATGGCAAATGCAGACGCATCTACAGACTCATTACAGTAGCATCTATTCGCTTCATTAGCGGCCCTCCTGCTAATGTGTCGGCACTGTGTGTGTGTGTGTGTGAGGAGAGAGAGAGACAGCGTGTGAGTGTGTGTTTTCTAGTCGTGTGTGTGTGTGTGTGTGTGTGTATGTGCTTGTTAGTCACTGTGTGTGGGGGTGGGGGGAGGGCTGTCGATTTCAGTTTAGATGTGCACTAAAAACAGGTGCACACTTGTTGGGAGGAGCACATGTGTAGCAATATTTATGATTCTTAAGGCTGAGCACTCACAGTAGCACTCAGCATGAATCTATCTGAATCTATCTGAAGAGAGTCAAGAGACCTCCACTTACAGAGAGCAGTGGTCATTATTAAAAACACAAGAGTTCCACCATGCACAGTGCTGCACAGTAACACGTGTTCCATGGTAATATTGGGGGCATTTAGTATTAGATATCATATACACTAGTCATAACACAGCCTACTGCCTTTTAGATTTAGCCATAACCTACTACTTTAATTACAACCTGTTATTGTAACTTTTAATATGACTCTTACCATCCGCGATGGTATATTTAAGCAATAAGGCCCGAGGGGGTGTGGTATATGGCCAATATACCACGGTGTAACGCAGAGTACCTAGATACAGCCCTTAGTCGTGGGATATATTAGCCATTTAGCACAAACCCCCGAGGTACCTTATTGCTATTATACTGTAAACTGGTTACCAACGTAATTAGAACAATACAAATATTGTTTGCGACATATGGTATACGGTCTGATCTGTGTGCTTTATATCTGTGGGCTATCTCATCTGTGTGCTTTTTGTCTATATGTTTGCAGCATAGCGGTTGGGATCTCTTTTTCTTTCTGGGCAAGAACCCATACAGTGCCAACCTCTGAGCTTGTGTCTTCATACAGAGAGCCAGAGGTCCGGGCGCCCTCGCTCACACACACTGTCTGATACCATGGCAATTAATGGGGCGGTAAATGAGATCGTTACTGATGTGTTGTAGCAAGGTGAGCAGAGGTGCAAGCGGGGAATGGGGTGGAGGTGTGTGTGTGTGTGTGGGGGGGGGGGGGGGGGGGGGGTGGAGTGGAGTGGAGAGGTTGTGATCGTACATTAGAGAGAGTGCCAGACACAGAAAAACACAAACAGACATTGGTGAAACAGGCACAGAGCCCATGAACTTGCTGAGGCAGAGCCCCTGGCTTGCATCCTCAATGGCACCCTTTTCCTCTATGGACCCTGGTCAAAAGTAGTGCACTACGTGGAGAATAGGGTGCCATTTGGGCCAGAACCATAGATGGAGATCCATTGTAAAAGTTACCTGAACTTTATATATGGCTCTGGTCTGAGGTATATACTATCATCCCTGTGGACACATAACAGTAACATACAGGAAGTGGATGATAAATGGTTAAAACAGCCTCATTACTAAAGGTAGGCTACTGTATGTAAGTTGATGAATGTCCACCAAATGTTTGGGTAGTTTATCATTTCTACGTTTGTTTATTAGGGTAAGGCCAAACCATCTGGCCTAGGGGGAGGCTCAACACCCCCCCACTCCGACGGGTCTTGGCACATACCATTCTACTATATGTTCGGCTTCTCTGCTGACAGCAAGACAGATCTGAAGTGCTGAGTATCTCCAGTAGCTCCCGTTTCCCATTTGCCTGTTTATTTAGTTGATCCGGATGATTGCAGTGGTGGTGGAATTGAGCTGGCAAGTGCAAGTTGGGCTAGCCTCCCTCAGGGCCTATTCTCTCTGAGTTTCAGGTGGCTGCAGCATTGGGGAAGCGACAGCATCCATTTATATCACTTAATCCTGGAGACACACCATTAGGGTGAGAGGCGGGGAGAAGACACACATGGGTTAGACTAAGTAAATGACCATGTTAGACGACATGCTATTATCTCCCTCTCGACGAGTGACTTTGGGGAACAATTAAATGTGACTTGTATTCCCAGAAGTGGACATTATTGTATTTATATTTATGTGTAGGCAGGCTATACGTGAGGGGGACATAGGAAGTGCAGCCAGGTGCACTTGTATATCTTTCTGTGTGGTGTGGGTGTACTGTGTGGGTGTGTGTGGGGGTGTGGGTGTACTGTGTGGGTGTGTGTGTGGGTGTACTGTGTGGAGCCTGGTAAAATTTTAGCTCTGTGTCATTCTCTCTGCTATCATAAGATTACCTGCTTCAAAACCAGCTACATTTTATTTTCATTGGCCCTTGCCATGCATTCCAATAAACAAAAGGGTGTTGTGGGTAGTGCATTTCTGCACATGAACATTAGAGCGTGTATATTCTGAAACTGAAAGTGTGAAAAGGTGAGGTTTTTTTGTGTTAGGACATTTTCGTTCGTGTGTGTGTGTGTTGTGTTGTCTTTGGATTGATTTCAGAGCAGGCTCTGCTTGGATGGCAGAGTCTCGCATCATGTCTCTGTAATCCGTGGAACCACATGCGACACATGGCTTCAATCTGCATTCTAATCTCCACTCTAACCAAGGGAACAAAGAATGGCAGCTCCACCAAATCTCATGACTCCACCAGGCTTTTGCAATCTGTTCCACAGTCGCAGACAATTTTCACCCCCCCCCCCCCCCCCCACCCCCATCATAAACTGTTATACAGGTTACAGTCTTGATCCACGGTTTGATATAGTATTATTGCACTACTATCATCAGCAGAGACACAATATTACATTTTCTTCAACAGATTGAGTTTTGACTTCAGAACCAGTGAGAATATATCCATTTTTTTTAATGTGTTGGTGTTAATTTCTTGGGCCAAGTTATTAAAAACAAAAATGCTAAATAAATGAGCCCTGCATGCATCATTCGTTTAATATTTAAATTATTGGAACCATAGAGTGACTTCAGAAAGTATTCACACCCCTTGACTTTTTCCACATTTTGTGGTGTTACAGCATGAATTTAACATTTATTACATTGAGATTGTGTGTCGTTTGCCTACACACAATACCCCATAATGTCAAAGTGGAATTATGTTTTTAGAAATATTTACAATTTAATTAAAAATGAAAATGTGAAATGTCTTGAGTCACTGTGAGCAATAATAGTGTTTAACATGATTTTTGAAGGACTACCTCATCTCTGTACCCCACACATACAGTTAATTGTAAGGTCCCTCAGTCAAGCAGGGAATTTCAAACATAGATTTAACCACAAAGACCAGGGAGGTTTTCTATTGGTAGAAAAACAAGATATTGAACATCCCTTTGAGCATGGTGAAGTTATTAATTACACTTTGGATGGTGTATCAATACACCCAGTCACCACAAAGATACAGGCGTCCTTCCTAACTCAGTAGCCGGAGAGGAAGGAAACCGTTCAGGAATTTCACTATGAGGCCAATGGTGACTTTAAAACAGTTACAGAGTTTAATGGCTGTGGATGGATCAACAACATTGTAGTTATTCCACAATACTCACCTAAATGACAGATTGAAAAGAAGGAAGCCTTTACGTGCATCCTGTTTGCAATAAGTCACTAAAGTAAACATGTGGCAAAGAAATTAACTTAATATCCTAAATACAAAGTGTTATGTTTGTGTCAAATCCAACACAACGTACCACTCTTCATATTATCAAGCATGGTGGTTGCTGCATCATGTTATGGGTATGCTTGTCATCAGCATAGACTAGAGAGTTTTTTTAGGATAAAAAAAAACAGAAACACAGGCAAAATCCTAAAGGAAAACCTGCTTCAGTCTGCTTTCCAACAGACACTGGGAGACAAATTCACCTTTCTGCAGGACAATAACCTAAAACAAGTTCCTTATCAAGGGAACATTGAATGTTCCTGAATGGCCTGGTTACATTTGAACCCCGCCATTTTTCTAAGAATGTCATATTGAATATTACTATGCATTATACTATGCATTATGTCATATTAAAGGTGAATAAATAGGCCAGATATAGACTGAATTCGTTATTTACTCAGTAGTCGTGAAGACTTTATGAGTTGTCTAAATGTTCAGTGGGTTACTTACAACCAAATAGCTGAACACAGCTCTGCAAAGAGATTTGATGCCTCTGTATTTGATGAGTGACTGCATGAACATGGTGGCCATTTTTAAACGGCAGGTGCTAACAGCGTAGCCATAAAGAGGTTGATGGTATATGTAATTGAAAAGATACAACCAGTCCCTTCCTCTATCACTGCCACATAATAATCGCTCCTTCTCTTCCTCCCATACCAACTAGAGATTGCCCTGATAGCAGACAATAAAATCCAATTTTCTTAAGTCTTGGTGAAAACGCGGGCTAAGTTTCCATAAATTGTCACATGAAAAGGGTAATAAAGTAGGAGATCAAATAGTGGCGAGACCTGTGGAGGGTATTACCTTTGGGTATTGATTTAGAATCCCAGATTCAAGGGACCTTCAGCTACTGTGGTACAGGTGACTGGCCTCAGCCACAGGGAGATATGCAGTCTCGCATCAGAAATATTTTGCAATGCAACAATGCATAGTCAAAGGGAGTTTAATTGCACACAGAATTGAATCGTTCGTATTAGCTAGCACTGCAGCCTTTCTAGCCTAAATAGGGCTATACTCTAACACATAATACTGGTGGTGTGTTGGGAGACACTATAACATTAGCAGCTAATGCTTGATGTTGGTTTCCATTATGGGTGTATGAATGTGGGATAAATGGAGACGTCGTCGCATAACTGCGTGGCTACAAGGCAGATGATATTACACCACCACAAAAGTGTAAGGTGAGACCGCTCCCACCCTCTCTCTTTCCCAGCTCCTGCTCCAGGGGGAGCTAAATTAGCACGTCAGTGTAGGTAAATGTTGACACACTGCACAGCTCTAGAAACTGTCCTGACGGGTACACCAGGGTTTGAGCCAGCCTGACGCACAAGTCTAGCACAGGGATATCACACATACACACAGAATGTTTCTATACATGCAAGCACACATGACAAACGGCTGTCATGTATGCATTCATTTACATATCAAAGGATCCCCCCCACCTCCATATGCCCAAATGCACACATATAGAGGCAAACATTTTCTACTAGACGGTGCACATGCTGATAGTTTATTGTTTCATCTCAATGTCATTCTTTCTCTCTTCAGCTCTTTCTTTGTCTCCTACCCGTTTCTCTTCTCCCCCTCTCACGATCACATACATACACGGTCACAAATACAAACATGCACATACAGTACACACATACTTATCCAAATAGTGTGCACACACCCGCAGCTTGACTAGTGCCTGCGGTGTGGGGACAAGCAGTCAGCTGTCACCATGGCAACCAGACGCAGTCACCCTCTTGCAGTCTCAGGCATACACACACAAACACACACATGCACATATGCGCCTCAGGTGGCGTCCTCAAGACAGGCGGCAGGATGGGTGTGGGGGCAAGCAATGCCATTCTGTAGCACTCGTCTGCCAGTCAGTCAGCCGATCTCTCCATCCAGCCTGTCCGTCACTCAAGCCGGTCCTGCCCATGAAATCGTGAGGATTCCCTGTCACTGATTCTCCACTTGGAGATTTCAGAGAATCAAATGTGACAGCAAACAAACATTCAAGGTACTGAGCAAACAACCAGTGTAGATGACGAAATGAAAATCAATGAGGAGATTAAAATGAATTTAGCCTGTGCCCAACCTCGGCCAGCCAGACTTTGCTTAACCCCAGAGCCAGGGGTTGGGTCTTTGCTATCCCTGCTAATGTGTCAGGCAGATACCCCCACAAACCCATTTCTCCAACCCTCTCCCCCCTTCAATTTCCCCCATCCATCTCCCCTCTCACCATCTCCTCGCCCGTCTCATTTATCCTCTGCCAGGGGCTGCGTTTGCACATGCGGTTGCCGTGTTTATTGGACAGTTAATTACATTTAATCAGCGGATCCCTGTGTGTGAGGCGTTGCCCCGGGCGGCTGAGGGATGGATGCTGACAGCGGTGGCATGCTCGGGTCATCTGCATTTTCAGATCTGTCTGAAGGGATGGGCCGAGTCAGACCCCCCCGACCCCCCTCCCCTCTTACCACATCGCACCCCTTCCCTTAACTGCCTCCGCCGAGTGTTTGTCACCACAGTGTCACTTTGGGTGGCATGTTATTTCTGCGTTAACTCACGCCGGCCGACAGGCCTCTTTTCTCCATGCTGGTGGTCGGAGAAGCACATGGATTGTACGCTTTGGCTTCCAGGCATCATGGGAGAGAACGGAAGACAGTGAGGAATGTCAAGGATAAAGGAAGGGAAGATGGGGATTTGAGTTAACACATGGAGTACATGTGGAGAGATACATTGTGGATAGATGGATGGATAGATAGATGGATTGGAAAGACCGAGAAAGTGACAGACAGAACGTTTTATTTCAGCAAGCAGACAACGCGGTGAAGCCAATAGGCCAGAGAAAAAGAAGAAAATAGCAGATTTAACCATGGGGTTAACACAGAGCACAATCACACCATTGCTTTTTGTAATCACATCATTGAAAAGCCATCTCTCAAGGTGTTTGTACAGGCTCATGCATGTAAGTGGCAACGACACAGTCGACAATGAAGTCCCTGGGTACTCAATGGAAGCTATGTGCAACGCAGAGGAGAAAAAAAAGCATCAGCGTCCCAGACATCTTATTTCAGCAATGCTCATTGTCCAGGAAATAAAGCCAATGGCTCTCACTGGGTATTTTCCATCAGGCCGCTATGCTTTGCGAGCTCGTCACCTTAACACTGAAATCCTTAGTGGTGAAACTGCCAAGTCCGTTTGCGATATTATAACAGCAAACAACCAACACATTTTTTTCCCCTCTGGCATCATTGCACGCGTGATAGAAGAGCAGAATATGTACTGCAATTTTTTTTACAGGATTGCACGAAGGTCCACACCTCCGCTTTTTCCCCCTTCTGCGGATTCCATCTTTAAGGTAATATCCATTTATTCCACTGGATATTTACACAGGCAATTCAGGCTAAGTGACGTGACAAGGGGGTTACATCAGTACTCTTTAAACGAAATTGTAAGGCTCAACTTACTGGTTGAAATAGTGTTTTTGACGACACTCTTGGCTCTAGGTGCCAGCATTAACTACCTTAGCATGTTGAAAAGTCCTTCCCAATAAAACTCATCAGCTCTTAATAAAAATGATATTGGCTTTACCTATTAGCGTTAAAAGAACCATAAACCCAGTTTACCCAGTGTCTTGTAAAAGCTACTGTAGGGTGACCGCAAACAAAGCATTAAACAACGCTTGAATGCTAGAGCTGTGATGGAGATTGTACATGCATCCATTCATTCTCTTGATGTGCATTTTGTATATAGCTACCTCAATTACCTTGTACCCCTGCACATCGACTCGGTACTGGTACTCCCTGCATTTTTACTTGTTATTGTTATTGGTCATTCACTGTGTGTTTATAGGTAAGCATTTCCCTTTCAGTTTACACCTGCTGTTATCAAAGAAGGTGGCAAAAGGCTTTTATTTGATTTGAGTTTTAAAGCCGCGGTAGATATCCTGAGATATCCTATCTCACCTCAAATGTACAGCTCATTGTCGCTTAAGACAGCGGATATATTTCCTATATATCGGAGGATGTATATTCCCCTTATTAGAGGAATAGGCATCAATAACAGCTGTCTGTTAACTATGTGATATTTCACTTTTAATTTCAACTCTCTTCACAATTATCTCTGTCTTTCCATGCCCCTCTTTCCGCCTTCTCGTCTTTTCCTTTCATCAACTTCCTATCCCTCTTGTCATTTCCGGTCCTCTTCTCCTTCCCTCTTTGGCTCAGTCATACTCATCCAACAGGCCTAGCGTAGGGGAAATGTTTGCCCAGTTCACACTCCAGTTTCCATTATAAGCCGTTCTTCTTCTGAACGAGGCCTCTCTTTTTTGAATTCATTTCTGGGGGGAAAACAGTCTGAACGTGAGCTTTGTTCCTGATTTATAAAGCATTTAAGGGTGGGAGAAAAAAAACTGAAAAGTTGGGTTAAAGAAAACAGGCTTCATCCACAAAGGCGGTGTCAGGGAGAGAGCGGCCCGTGATTAACTTTCATTTCCTATGCCTTATTATTCCTGCCCCAAATGAAATTTCAGTCGCACAGATAAATCTTTCCCCTGCACCCCCACCGCTACCACCGTCCTGTAATAGCTCACGCGCTGTTATCGGTCTGTGTGTGTGTGTGTGTGTGTGTGTGTGTGTGTGTGTGTGTGTGTGTCAGGAAATAAGGTTGTCAAGCCGCCAGAGGTTTAATATACTGTATATATAGGACGTGGGATGGCTAAACAGTTGATATAAGGAGATCAATAGAATCGCATGAATCAGAGAGAATTTAATCACATTCTCCAGCTGATTTATAGATGGACACATAGATAAGTAGATATTGATGACCAAGAGCGATTTAGCTGCCCCCATAATTCCATTGAAGTGCAGAGAGAGGATGTCCATTGACTCTCAAGCACCAAGACTCAAGCCTAGAGGCCTACACGACAGCTTGCCCTTGCATTCATAGTGGGAGGCCAAGTAATATTGAGTAAAGTGTCAATCAATTAGATGGTAATACCTTAATCCATGCCTTTAATTACAAACCTCTTAAGGATCGGACCCTTTTTTTTCAATTTTCGCCTAAAATGACATATCCAAATCCAACTGCCTGTAGCTCAGGACCTGAAGTAAGGATATGCATATTCTTGATACCATTTGAAAGGAAACACTTTGACGTTTGTGGAAATGTGAAATGAATGTAGGAGAAAATAACACATTAGATCTGGTGAAAGATAATACAAAAACATGTTTTTCTTTCTTTTTTCAGCTTTGAAATGCAAGAGAAAGGCCAGAATGTATTATTCCAGTTTAGACGCAATTCAGATTTTGGCCACTAGATGACAGCAGTGTATGTGTGAAGTGGGGCGACAGGTAGCCTAGTGGTTAGATCGTTGGGCCTGTAACCGAAAGGTTGCTAGATTGTTACCTTGACAGCTCGGGGATTCAATCTGTCATTCTGCCCCTGAACAAGGCAGTTAACCCACTGTTCCTAGCCCGTCATTGTAAATAAGAATTTGTTCTTAACTGACTTGCCTAGTTAAATAAAGCTTTTCTGTTGAAAATGTTGTATCAAGTCTGCCCAAATGTGCCTAATTAGTTTTTTAATACATTTTCAAGTTCATAACTGTGCACTCTCCTCAAACAATAGCATGGTATTATTTCACTGTACTAGCTGCTGTAAATTGGACAGTGCAGTTTGATTAACAAGTATTTAAGCGTTCTGCCCATATCAGATTATCAGGTAAGACCCAAGTGCAGGCTGTGTTGAAGTAACAATGTTTATTGCAACAACAGGGGCAGGCAAACGACAGGTCAAGGCAGGCAGGGGTAAATAATCCAGAGTAGTGGTGCCAAGGTACAGGACGGCAGGCAGGCCCAGGGTCAGGTCCGGCAGAGGTCGGTAATCCATAGTAGGGGCAAAGGCACCAGATGGCAGGCAGGTTCAGAGTCAGGACAGGCAAGGGTCAAAACCAGGATGAGAAAAAGAGAGTAAAAGCAGTAGCTGAGACAAAACGCTGGTTGACTTGAACAAACAAGACGAACTGGCACAGACAGACAGAAAACACAGGTGTAAATACCCAGGGAATAAGGGGGAAAATGGGCGACACCTGGAAGGGGGTGGAGACGAGCACAAGTGAAACAGATCAGGGAGTGACACAGATATGTCTATGTCCTGGGAAATGTTATTGTTTCTTACAACCTCATGCTAATCACATTAGCGCACATTAGCAGAACCGATCCTGTAGAGCAGCACCGATCCTGTAGAGGTTAAATATATATAATTTTGAGAAAGTGATGTGTTACTTTCCTTTTCCCTTCTCCTGTCTAGGCCTACTGTATATATTCCTGTTTTTTTAAACATGGCTTTAGATTTGGAATGGAGCCTATTGGGAAGATAAAAACAGACAGTCAAGTCACCTTACCTGTCAATCAAGGGCACTCCTGTGGGCTGGAAGACTAAATTAAAAAGCCCTTGAGTCCACCATTCAATTCTCTTTTATGCGTCTGTCATCATCTCATCAACAGACATGAAACATGGACCCCCAGAGAGACAGCTTGAGGATCACACCGCTGCCGCCAAAGTGTGTGCATTGACCTCGATTACGACGTAAATAAATGACTCTCGCTCCGAGGGAGCCACTTCTGTTCTGTTCCCCTCACCCTCCCATCCCTCCATCCGTGGGCCATCCCTCTGTTCCTCATTAGAAAGTGCATTGAGAATGTCACACCAATTTAGAGAGTTCTCGTCTGACATACGCCATGTTGTTTTTTTTCATGGCGCAACTGTATAAGTTGTACGTGCCAACCCATCAGGCTCTTCTCAGGCCCCTTGAAGGGGGAGAGGAGCCAGAATCTCTGACCTGCTGTCGTCCCCCATTGTTAATTAGACCTATTCACCAGCCAGCTGTTTATAATAAAAATTGATATGGAGTAGTGAATGGCTCAGATAAAAATAACAGATACATCAGCAGGCGCGTAGGAGCGTTACAACGAGCATGTGGTGTAAAATACACAAAAACATAAAAAGCTCATTAAGGAAGACAATAAAGAAAGAAGTCGAAAGCCCCGAGGGCTTTCTTGAACTGAGCCCTGGAAGGACCTCACCCGCCTTTCTCCCCCTTCTCACTCTCCCCTCTCTATCTCTCTCACTCCCTCATGTTTGCTTTAGAAAGACTATCAATTTGTACCCTCCTCTGTTTTTTCCCCCCTCTGTGCTCTTCCAATGGCGGGTCTTCTGCTGCCTTGCAGTATCCGGCTGCTGGCAGCTGAATCTCGGGAGAGGAAAGGGGGGTAGATGGAACAAGCTTGTCTCCGGTAGTGTTCTGGCACACTGCCTTGACCAATGGAACCAGCTGTGGTGAGGAGACAACAGCCTAACAAACAACACACACACAAACACACAGTCCTGCAATGTAGAAGATGTTTAATACGGCTCAGAGCTATTTAAAATACACGTAATTAAGTCAAATGCAAAGCAGATCATTAGTTGAAAGCTGTTTGCTCCCTGATGGGCCAGTGCTGGCTGTGAAGTCACAGGAACAAAAAGCACCCTGGACCAAGAGGAGACCGGCAAGATGGTCGCCAAACATGGCCTCCGTGTCAAAGGACAAATGGTCAGACTCCTGCCATGCACTTTCATCTCACTATATATTTTTTTACATCACCATATTTTACAACTTTGAAGGCCAAACAATTAAATTATAGTGAGTGAATTTGAGCAGCATGTAAGCTGACTTCATAGCACTCCAACAGAACAGGGGCACAGCACAGCTTCAAAAGTAAATATCAAAGGACTGCCAGGAGTCTAATTGCCATCTTTACCCATGAGGTCTATTCCCATTCGGGTCCACTTTTATTTGAAGCTCAAAGTACTACAAGAGAGATGATGTATTTGGTACTGCAAAGTGGACTCACTGAAGTTAAATTAGTTATATGTATTTATGCGGAATATGATGCACTTTGGCTCATTGACACAGCGTGCTTGACAATTTAGTCAACTTTGAACATATTCAGCATTTGAATGAATTGACGCCAATGGGAGACACGCTGAAAACCAGGGACTTGTTTATTAGGACACACAATGGAAATGGGTATGCAACTAAAACAAAAATTAATATAGTCCCTCCATTTTTTTGTGTTTGGTGCCAAATGAACATAACCCTCGACTGCCAACATAACCATGGTTTCTCAAGGACAGAGAGGTGACGTGGCTGCAGAGGATTGAGGATGAGGCTCAGTAGGGGCGATAGTTCCAGCTCAGTTCCAGCTGAGGTAATGCTCACTGAGGTAAATCAGACCGCCCCTTTAACTGCTTGAAGGCCTCTCCCATGTCAGCCCTTAATTAACTATTGACCGGGCCACTAACGGAAACCAAGCAGCAGGAGATTAAAAACAAAAAAGCCAAACTAAAGGCTAATGGCCCGAGAATCTGATACATCCCTTTAAGGTCCTTTTCACGGCTCTGATCGGGGCTCCGTTTCAAATCCGCCCTTGGATGGGCCGGCCGGAAGCCGCTGCTAGGACTTCAATGCTCTCAATATCTATCGACCTGTTTGATCCGGCCCTGACAACAATGGCCGCCACACACAATCCCTCCCGTGCAAAGCCTGTCAGATACAAGGTGAAAGCCTGTCTGGTGTCTTGTGCTTCATGTGTGTGTGCTTTGTGTGTGTGTCTGTGATGCTGGCAAGGGGAAACAAAGCCACAGTCAGAGGAAGCAATGGCGGTAGCCTCATCAGTAGGCCAGTCGATGCTGGGGCCTGTAGTGTTGGCATCATTAGCACCAGGGCACAGGGATCCAGCTCAACTCCCATAACACACACTTACTTCTACTGGGACACGGACGCTGCCCACTGACTGACAAGGGCTAGTATTTAAAGTGCACCCTCCCACACATACTTAAAAGCAGACACATAAAAAGGTAGGCGAACTGGAAAGACACAGACATAGACACAGACACACACACACAGTGAATGTAAAATAAGGAGAAAGATATCGATACATTTCCAAGCGTAACATTGCAACTGTATACAATGGAACTGATGAGCCGCCTCAATCTTTCTAATCTCTCTCGCTCTCTTTTCCATGCTCCCTGTCTTCACCCCCCCAACAGCTCTCCCCTCTGTCTGTCTATGTCCTTTCCTTTGTGCGATGGTAATTGCAGTTGTCTGCCTGAGCCAAACGCCCACCCTGGGAATGCCAAAGTCGCCCGCCGTGTGGTCGACATGTCACGTGACCATGGCGCTCCTCCCTCCTTTATGACCACAATTAGCATCTAGGTAGGCTGTCAAACTGCAAATTAGCATTTTAACGTTAGCATTTAAATGAAGATTTGAATGTTATCGCCCACTCCCTTCCGCTCATTCGCGCACGGTGTGGAGTGACTGCTTAGACAGCATGTCAATCTCGGCCTGGGCAATCTTTGTCATTTACATCTGTTATTCAAAAAAAGTGCTTTTTATCTCGAAGACAATTGTTTAAGTGGCTGAATTTTGACGCTGAGAGAAATTTGGTACATCGATTTACTTTGGTTTTGTATGCACCTCTGTAGACTACGAGGTGGACAAAGGGAGAGGACCAAACATTTTGTAATAGAAAAAGGAAAAGAATAACATTGTCTGTCTCTATCGTGGTGTAAAATAGTCATTGTGGCCAAGATATATTGTGGGTTTTATACACAAGAGGAAAAACTGTGAAAGATCGAATCGTTTTCCATCCTGGGGAAAAGACGCCAGAAAAGCCCAAAACTAGACAGAGGGACAGACAGAGAGAGAGGTGGGGGGAGAGAGAGAGGGGGGAAATAGACCGAGCAGGTCTGGCTGAGCGAGCAAGCTAATTAACAAACAAACAAAAAACGATAAAAATGTAAATTGCAATTTGTGAACATAGGCACCTAATTAACCCTTTACATGTACAGGAATTGGCCTATATGGATAGGGCTAGATTGAAATGTTTCTTACAGAAGAAATATGAAATGCATATGCAATTTAAAGGGAATTGTTTGGAGATTAAGGGAAAATGATTAGACAACATGATGTCAACATTTCACCTGACACAAGACTGATGCCAAATATAACACGGTTGATTTTATGTGCGTTTTTCATTTACTGTACTTATCGCTTCATTTGTTCATAACTAAATCTGAAAATACATTTAGAAACATGCATTCAGAAACAGGATAAGAATGCTCTGGCAAAGGACAAGGGTTGACTGAGAGCACTAACTGGTGTCTCCAAGTGGCCAGACACCTCTCCGAAGTGGGCACAGTTCCCAAGTCATTTCAATGCACTTTTATGACAAAGCAGAGTCTTCAACGATAAAGGTACTTTTTGAGCTCTCCTAGCTGTGCCATTGAGGAACTAGAGCAAGCACACTTGTAGTTGTTTTGAACACAACCTTGCATCCCCGCAGTCACACAATTACTATTGTTGTTTACGCAATCCAAAAACGGCCCATTATAAATCACATTCTGGGTCAGGTGGGCATCATTTGAAAGCTTGTTCTATTGCCAACATGACTAGCTAAGTTATAAAATGAGTCAACTACTCACCACATTTTATGCACTGCAGTGCTAGCTAGCTAGCTGTAGCGTATGCTTTCAGAACTAGATTCATTCTCTGATACTTTGATTGGATGGACAACATGCCAATTCATGCTGCAAGAGCTCTGATAGTTTAGAGGATGTCCTCCGGAATTTGTCATAATTACTATGTAAGGCTATGGAAGAGGGCGAGAACCACGAGCCTCCAAGGTTTTGTATTGAAGTCAATGTATCAAGAAGAGAACGGAAACTAGCTGTCCTCTGGCTACACCACGGTGCTACCCTACAGAGTGCTATTAAGACCACCGTAGACCTTCATTGCAAAACAGTGTGTTTTAATAAATTATTTGGTGACGTGAATATACACTATATATACAAAGTATGTGGACAACACTTCAAATTAGTGGATTTGGTTATTTCAGCCACACTCGTTGCTGACAGGTGTATAAAATTGTGCACACAGTCCTGCAATATCCAAAGACGAACATTGGCAGTAGAATAGCCTTACTGAAGAGCTCAGTGAGAATGTCAAGAGTGTGCAAAGCTGTCATCAAAGTAAACGGTGGCTACTTTGAAGAATCTAAAATATATTTTTTTAAACACTTTTTCGGTTACTACATGATTCCATTTGTATTATTGCATAGTTTTGATGTCTTCACTATTATTCTAAATTCTAGAAAATAAAAATTCTAGAAAATAAAAATAAAGATAAACCCCTGAATGAGTAGGTGTTCTAAAACTTTTGACCGGTAGTGTATACTAAATATATGTGTGAAATTTGTTTTGATTTAGAACGGACCATTATCATGCACCTGTCTCAAAATAGGGGCAGCTGGAAAGAAATACGCGTAATCTATGCACTTAAATAACGAATGGTTCATTTTCATGCCAGCCAGGTAGGCTATACTACTGTTATAAAGAGAAGCAATATGCTTAATATTAGGAAAGTTTAGAATAAAATATAGTAGGCCTATAGAAAGCTGATGGGATTCAAATCAAATCAAATGTTATTTGTCACAGGCGCTGAAAACAACAGGTTCACCTTACTGTGAAATGCTTACTTACAAGCCCTAACCAACAATGTAGTTAAAAAAAATATAAAAAAAATAAAAAAAATAAAAATAAGAAATAAAAGTAACAAATAATTAAAGAGCAGCAGTAAAATAACATATACATGGGGTACCGGTACAGAGTCAATGTGCGGTTAGTCGAGGTAATGGTAATTGAGGTAATATGTACATGTAGGAAGAGTTATTAAAGTGACTATGCATAGACAATAACAGAGCGTAGCAGCAGTGTAAAAGAGGGGGGGCAATGCAAATAGTCTGGGTAGCCATTTGATTAGATGTTCAGGAGTCTTATGGTTTGGGGGTAGAAGCTGTTTAGAAGCCTGTTGGACCTAGACTTGGCGCTCCGGTACCGCTTGCCATGCGGTAGCAGAGAGAACAGTCTATGACTAGGTGGCTGGAGTCTTTGACAATTTTTAGGGCCTTCCTCTGACACCGCCTGGGGTATAGAGGTCCTGGATGGCAGGAAGCTTGGCCCCAGTGATGTACTGAGCCGTACGCACTAACCTCTGTAGTGCCTTGCAGTTGGAGGCCGAGCAGTTGCCGTCCCAGACAGTGATGCAACCAATGCTCTCAATGGTGCAGCTGTTGAACCTTTTGAGGATCTGAGGACCAAAGCCAAATATTTTCAGTCTCTATTGACCAACAGCAGCATCAGAGCTTGGGGAAGCCTAATTACCGTGACTGGAATTTGACTGCCATCATGACTCATGACCGCAGGTGTGGCAGTAATAGGGTCACCGTAACAGCCCTAGTCGGGAATGTGTTTCACAAGACACTCGTCCTACAACGCCTTGCTACGAAGATAGCTTGCAACTTAGTTTCATCGTTTCATCACGTCATGTAAACACACGTTACTGTGAGGTGAATGCCCGCCGTCTCCAGTCAGCTCAGCTGTCCTACAACACAGTGTTCTATAACTGGCTGGCCTTGTCTCGTTTCTGCTTTTGTCTGCTGTTAGATCTTTCCCAGGAGACAAATTCCAGAACTAATATCCCTACAGGTGTAGGCTACATGTGGACATTGCACAAACATCACCCAACTTGAGTTGAGATGCAGTACATCAAGGAAAATGTGTTTGTGCTACAAAGACAAAACAGTTTCAGCTGTAAATATCAATTGTGCTTTACCTATGTAATGTGTAGACACAACTTCAGCTGTCTAACCAGAACTAGGATGGCATTTCTATGGTCTATTTACCCAAATCTAAAGATCTGGCTGTCTAACACAGTGACATTCAGATGTGAGATGAAGGAGGATGGCACTCTTCTCATACTGAGTAGCCTACAGAGTAAAATGAGAAGAATGCAATTGCTGAATTTACGTTGATATTCTAAAGTGCTTTGATAACTTTCAAGTGTAACAATTCCATGTAGAATCAACCATCCTTCACGTAGTACTGTAGAATCAGTGCTCTGCTCTTACACTTGTCTTTCATCTTTTATTGTCATTCACAGGCGATACAGATACTGTACCTATCAACATTTTGTCTGGTGGTGCCGGGGCTACCTTGCCAAACATGTCAGTCGTACCTTACTGTATGGTGTCACATAGCCGCGCCCCATTGATAGCATCATTTGATTCAATAATAACAAAAGACAATTTAAAAAAAGTAATAGGTATGTCTTGTATCATTTTAACGTTTCAAGGTCTTTCCCAGTTCAGAAATCAGTATCAACCTGTCTGACAGTCAGAAAACTCCATGACCAAAGCCTCTACTGTTCTCCATCTGTAGAAAAACAAGGTATAGATGAATGACAGCACCATTTCCAGTCCCCATTCACAATTCAAGGTAACGTAAGCAGTTCATTTCTATTACTTTTACTGTTAGATAACTGGAAGGATTTTTGTACAACCATTTAGGTCATCTACAGTACATGTCGCTAGCTATACATTTAGTTATATGTCTGTCACATTGAGGTATCTAGCTATAAGTAACCCTAATCTATCAAATGATTAGGTGTAAGCAATTATGGTAACTCCAACTGCCTTTAACTAGATATCTTCGCTAGGCAGAGAGAGACCCATACAGAAATTATGATTTGGATGAATGTCATATTGAGAGTGTTTCACAGTGTTTCAATTTATCACTTTGTGCTTATAGGTCAGTACTTGTCTAGCCTGCCAGAGGTTTAAGAGGGTGAAGACTGGCGCGGGAGTTGAAGCCCATCAAAATTGTTTCACCATGGCACATGATCAGTAAGTGTGTCACAATTCAAGTTGTTTTTTAAATGGTTGCTTTATTTGACCACAGCAGAGTTCAATATGATCAAATGTTTGTGTCGGTATCCCTATTTGCTATTGCAAGCAGTCTTACTCTCTGCAGAGATGAGGAACCCTCCATGGCACGATACCATCAGAAATCCACGAGAAAACATATTTTATATTGTTTTCAGGTTGGGCACCTGGCACCATTTTCCAGTCCCGATTCCAGTCCCCATCCTGGGTCCATTCTCCCAAGATGTCCACACCCTACACAAGGTCAGAGGTCAGCGTCCACTGCTTCTGTCGGAAGATACGTGAGTGAAGGTAAGGCGACAGCCCGGTATAGGAGATGTGGCAAACATTTTCATGTGTCCTGTTTGTCTCATGTCGTCAATGTGCGTGAATATGTCTGTCCATCGTGTCCATCGTCCGTCATCTGTTTTGTCTGATGTTTTGTCCACCCTTGTTTTCACTGCTTGGCCATTTCCCCACCTCAAGACGGTAGGTATTTTACTACATTGCATGTTATTGTAAATAACCTTAATAACCTGTTGTAATGTTGTTTTAAATTTGTATATAGATGTTTTCTTGCAGACATTGGCTGCGAAGTTGGTAAGTTGTTTGGCAAATAAATAGCATATGTATCTGTCTTGTATTCCAAGTAATGTTTACAAGCATCTAAATATTTTTATATTTTTTCATTTATTTGCTGGTAAATATTTGAAACTTGCTCGAATTGGATGTAAATGTACACATTTGCATATTAAATGTATTCATTGCAAGTAAAATGTTCAATTGACTGTTCAGTTGCCCATTTCCTTACTGGTCCTTCACCCCTTCTCCTTAGCCATTCATCTTTTGTGTCCAATTCCAAATCACATTTTAGGCCAGGGTTGGTATGGAATTGGACATTGGTTTCTAGGTAGTGTTTACATATCTGGAGGTTCTAGATTTGTTTATGTAATATGGCAGAAGTCTCCCAGAGTCCATTACACAGCAGGGTTGAGTCATCACCATATTGCTACACCTATCCAAGCCCCATCAGGTCAAACGCTACAAAGATAGAGTAGGGGGTTAAAGGCCTTAATTAAACTGGGTAAAAAAAATAAATAAATGAAACCTTCTCTTGGCCTGTACCTTGACGTGGTGGTGGGCTTTCAACTATCCAGGCCATGTTATTTAACCCCTGACTGAGACTTGCTGCTTGTCGAGGACAAGTGACAGGAAGAACTAGCCCCAACACCTGATCAAGCATCTCTTGATTCTGTCTCTTTCCTCTCTCCTCATCCTTTATCTCTTTTTCTCCTCTCCCTCCAGACGAAATTCTGCATTGAGTGACTTCTGATTGCCCAGCAATCTGCCCACTCATCCCATCCCTTCCTCCATCTGATCACATCATATAAAGCAACTGTTAATGTCATGTTGTCATTATCTGCTAGCCATATCATACTAGGGATATAATATGTGAGATACACAGATGAACTAAAAACACTAGCAGGGCAAACACTCGGAACAAACAGAGCAGCAGTGCCTGGACTTTGCAGTCTCCCTAGTCAAGTCCCCCTTCCGAGACTGCCTGTTGAGAACAAGTGACGGGCAGAACCTCCCAACCACACAGCACCCATCTCTTTATTCCACACACCAGAATTAAGTATTTCAGTCTGATTGCCATGTGAGTTTACAAAACATAATCTGTGAAAATAAATTCATGACACAACTGGTTGTTGTCTGTTAGGTAGCCTACCATGATGGTAACCTCCCAGCTCCTCAGTAACCCGTCTGTTAGCAGCGCCACCACCCTGGTTTCCCGCTTCGATGGGGAGTCGGGCTACATCCCTCCCACTTCCCCTCAAACCGCTCTAAGATTGCTTACCTCATCCTGATGTCTGGGAGGGCTTTCGCCTTGGCTACTGCAGTATGGGAACAACAGTCGGCAGTATGCTTCAGTCTGGAGGAGTTTGTGGCGGAGGTAAAGTAAGGCTATACAGGCTATACAGGCGTCACACAAAGAGTTGCCTGTATTGCGGGATTACTGGTCATTAAGTCTCCAACTGTCCACTAAAAAACCAGGCTCACTGGTAGGAGCGAGTACTCTGGTGGGCCATATGGAGACCTTTTTTTCTCCCCTTACTCACACCCCTTTTCATGCCATTTTGCTGTGGGGGAACCAGTCAATCTCTCCAGGTACTCATCGACTCTTGGGCCGATGAGAGCTTTACAGATGCTACCCTGGTGTCCGAACTCAGCCCCTCTCCATTCCCATGGTCGTTAGATTGCTGGACGGGCGCTCTATAGGCCGAGTCACCCACAATACCACCCCCATCAAGCTACATGTGTCAGGGAACCACAGCGAGATGATCCAATTCCTGCCCCTCAGGTTCCCGTTGTATTAGGATTCTCTTGACACAATCCCCTTATTGACTGGTCTGCTGGTGCCATCATGGGCTGGAGCCCGTTCTCCCACGCTCATTGGCTGAATTCAGCGCATCCTGCCTCGGGATGACGTCTGGGAGCTAGTCTTCCTGGGGCCTGGTACTCCGCCAATCCCGCAGAGTTCCAAGAGGTGTTCAGTAAGGCCCGGGCCACTTCGCTTCCACCACACCAACCTTATGACTGCGGGATTGACTTTCTCCCAGGCATCACTCTGCCCCGGTGACAACTGTACTCTCTGTTGGGTACGGAGCCCAAGGCTATGGAGACCTACATTGAGGACTCCCTAGCTACAGGGTTCAGCCGTCCTTCTGCCTCCCCCGCCTGCACAGGGTTCTTCTTTGTGGAGAAGGAAAAAAAATGTGCTTATGCATTGACTACCGGGGCCTCAACGACATCACGGTGAAGAACCACTACCCGCTACCACTCCTCTCCTCGGCCTTCGAGCCACTCCAGGGGGCCTCCGTGTTCTCCAAGCTGGACCTTCGGAATGCCTACCACATGGTGGGGATACGGGAAGGGGATGAGTGGAAGACTGCCTTCAACATGGCCAGCAGTCACTACGAGTATCCTAGTCTTCTTCCGCTCCGCCTAAGAACGCATGCTTCACATCCGACAGGTTCTCCAATGGAGTGGGGGCTGTCCTGTTCCAGCGTTCTGCCCTGGACCTCAAGTTACACCCCTGCACCTTCTCCCATCGCCTCAACGCAATGGAGAGGAACTACGATGTGTGAAATCGTGAGCTTCTCGTGGTGAAGATGGAATTGGAGGGGGAGGAACATTCGTTAAGTGTGTGGACCAACCACAATAACCTGGAATATCTCTGCACCGCCAAGCATCTCAATTCCAGGCAAGCTAGGTGGACCCTGCCTTTCACCCAGTTCAATTTCTCTCTCTCATACCGACCGGGATCCAAGAATGTCAAGCCGGATGTGCTTTCATGCCGCTATTGCCCCACGGCTAAAACCCCAGACCCCGAGACCATCCTTCCCCACCTCGTGCCTGGCAAAGCACTCAGCTGGGGAACAGGGAAGTAGGTTCGTGAGGCGCAGCATTCCCAACCGAACCCCAGGGGGGCCCAGATAACCCGATGTTTGTTCCTGACGCGGTCCACCCCTTCGTCCTGTCCTTTGTGCGACAACGCTTTTGGTGGCCTACCATGGTTCTTGACGTCTCCGCGTTCATTGCCGCATGCACGATCTGTGCACAGAACAAGACTCCTCGGCAAGCTCCGACTGGTCTCCTTCAACCTCTGCCTGTCCCTAACCGCCCCTGGTCTCACATATCCCTGGACTTTGTCACGGGTCGCCTCCCGTCTGATGGCAACACTGCTATCCTGACGGTAGTGGACCGGTTTTCCAAAGCCGCCCACTTCATTCCTCTCCCCAATCTACCCTCTGCCAAAGAGAGGGCACAGCTCATGATGCAGCACGGCCTCCTGGATCCATGGTCTCCGACTGGGGTCCCCGGTTCTGGAAGGCGTTCTGCACACTCATTGGGTCATCGGCCAGCCTGTCCTTCGGGTTCCACCCCCAGTCCAATGGCCAGTCGGAGCAAGCCAACCAAGGCCTGGAGACGACTCTTCGCTGCCTGGTCTCCGCCAACCCCACCACCTGGAGCCAGCAACTAGTGTGGGTCGAATATGCTCACAACACCATTCCTTGCTCTCCCATGGGTCTCTCACCTTTTGAGTGTTCCCCAGGTTATCAGCCTGAGCAAGAGGAAAAGGTTGGCATACCCGCTGTCATCGTACCTGGAAGAGAGCACGGTCGGCCCTTCTAGAGACCACCTCCAGGTATCGACGACAAGCGGACCGCCACCCGGTATCATCTCGGGCAGAACATGTGGCTGTCCACCCGGGATCTGCCCCTCCGGGTGGAGTCCCGCAAACTTCCCCCCCGTTTTATCGTCCCTTTCCTCATCTCCAAGTTCATTAGCCCCTCTGCTGCTCGTCTTCTGGTGCCCCGTACCCTCCGTATGCATCCCACTTTTCATGTGTCTAGAATCAAACCCATGTCTCATAGCCCTTTGTCTCCTATTTCCAAACTTTTGTTACTTCGACACTGTCTGCATCTGGGTCTTCCCTAAAACGTGATACTCTCTTTCACATATGTCATTCACCAAACCTGTGCTTTAAACAATGTACATTTGTTTATTTCTTGATTCATTTGAAACAAGACCTAGTTGTGGCCGCAACCGGACTAGATTGTGAACGACTCTTGGCGGAATGCATTGCTTGAATGCCGGTGATAAGGAAGTCGTTCGTGAACTACAGCCCCCAAAAGGAAGTTTGAGTTTGTTGAACAGAGGCTGTGTATATTTTGGTTTTACAAAGGGGTGTCCATCATAACGTTCAATAATCAATTAATTGCATTCTTTCATTCTTGCACAACGGGATCAATTATCAGTTCTATTATATTTATTCTCTGTGCTCATAATCTATTTCCTTACACGAGTATGGCAGACAGTTTGCTGGTCAGAGCACGTCACTGAAGTCGCTGAGCTGGAGGAGCGTCTATTAATCCTGCTATAGGACTCATTGTGGCCAACACTAGCAGGTCAAGCGAACAACTAAAATGAACGAGTCACTCACAAAAACAAATCATGACTCTCAAGTCAGTAAAAAGAGTTGTTCAAAAATAACAAATCGTTCAAACTGCACATCACTAGAAGGCTGGGGATTGTTTAACTTTTACTGAACTAATAAACAATAATCACCACTGCCCTACACAAACATAAGAGAGAAAGCCCTCGCCTCTTTCTTTCGATAAAGTTAAATTCATAAACTTGCGAGAAGGCAGCGAGGGAGTTTTGTGAGGCAGATGTGGCTTAGCATAAATTCTCATCTGTTGAGTTTGTTTTCCTCCATCCTTGCCCACTCTCCTCTATGGGATCTGAATACTCCACTAACAATACAAGGTTTTCCTGTAAGGACACAAACTGAATTGTGGCACCGAGGGCCCAGAATTAGCTCGTAAGGGATACACTGGTTATACAAATTTACAAACAACTATTAATGTCTCCCCCCCCCCACAACACATTGCAGTTTGCTGTCTTTGATGCCCTGTGAAAGTTTTATCTGGGAAAAAACAGGGGAATGGCCCTGTCTTTCGCTGGCATGAGTTACAGCCGGCCGTAAACAAAGCTGAAAAGGGCAATAAATTGTGCCCAACTGCACTAGGTTGGAATAACAAGTACTGGTGGCTTGCTAGGGCCATGTCACAGCAGTGCCTCTGTGTGACCCAGCTACAGTACACGCCTTTCACTGCAGATGGGCCTCTGATTGCTACTGAGAGACATGGAGCTGTGAAATGCAAGAAGGCCATACACATCATCAAGAGTTGAGGTTATAATCAGATACTGAACAGTTTATTTACTATTGTGTAGCAGTGAGGCTCTAGTAACATGGATGGGCTCTCTGACCGTGGACAGTGTTTTGCAACTATTCAAATGTGTGACTTACATACTAAACATACAGTTAGACTTTTAAGTCCACAGCTCAACAACCCAATGACACATGGAGGTTGAATAAAGGGAAATAAACCTATCAACTTCGAACACAAACTCGGAACACATCAATACACATTTAGCAGATATAAATGCCTCCCATAAATGTGGACTAAAATGATATGTGGGGGGTAATAAATGCGCTAGTTTAATGGCTTGGTGCATCCGGGGGCATTTTGTTCCCTTCATAAGCGCCGTTAATGGATGTCTCCATGTGGTGCATATTTTGATGTCAGTTTCCCTTATCATTTGCTGCAACTCCACAAACGACCCTGTTCCTCTCCCTGCTTCTTTTGTTTCTTGAGATTTCCAATTTGTTTCACAGAGGTTTTTTAAAAATTCATTAGCATTTGCACAAAACACTTCTGGGAGCCTCAAATTGATTTCTTATTAATAGGTTGTTTGTAGAGATAAATTATTTTTGCACTTAGGCAATGAAAACGTAGCGAGACGGAGCTCGGGAAAAAATATCCCTGGGTCCTAAGCGTGTATCGCTAGAGAGGAAAATGTAAATGTGTTGTTTTCGCTTGATAAGTTCATACAGTTAATATTTGCACACTGAAAGGTATTAGCTCCTACTTCTTATATCAGGGTTGCTCATAATGTCATAGCCATCTCCCTAGAATCTCAGTAACAAATTGATGTGATGTGCTTGACTAGTGTATGATAGGTGCTAAAGGCTTGATTGACATTGCACTGAGAGACAAAGTGACATAAATGTTTATGATGTGAAATAAAAAGGGATGAATAAGCCGTGCCCTTAGTTGAGAGACGTATTATCAATACCATGTTTACTGAGCTGTCAGGTGCTAATATATATCATATAATCCTCTTTTATTACTGAGTATTTATCAGACTCAACACATTAAACTGTACTTTTTTATGTGGATATTGTGGATATTCTTTAAACTCTACGACTAATATTAAGTGTCTTGTTTACACTTAGTCATTTTGAGAAAGCTGACAAATTTACTTCCTGTACGACTGGAATTTACACTATATATACAAAAGTATGTGGACACCCGTTGCTGACAGGTGTATAAAATCGAGCACACCTTCATGCAATCTCCATAGACAAACATTGGCAGTAGAATGGCCTTACTGAAGAGCTCAGTGACTTTCAACGTGGCAACATCATAGGATGCCACCTTTCCAACAAGTCAATTGGACAAATTTCTGCCCTGCTAGCATTGCATTTTGATCATATTACTCCAGTGCTAGCCTCCCTACACTGGCTTCCTGTCAAAGCAAGGGCTGATTTCAAGGTTTTCCTGCTAACCTACAAAGCATTACATGGGCTTGCTCCTACCTATCTCTCTGATTTGGTCCTGCCGTACATACCTACACGTACGCTACGGTCACAAGACGCAGGCCTCCTAATTGTCCCTAGAATTTTTAAGCAAACAGCTGGAGGCAGGGCTTTCTCCTATAGAGCTCCATTTTTATGGAACGGTCTGCCTACCCATGTCAGAGACGCAAACTCGGTCTCAACCTTTAAGTCTCTACTGAAGACTCATCTCTTCAGTGGGTCATATGATTGAGTGTAGTCTGGCCCAGGAGTGGGAGGGTGAACGAAAAGGCTCTGGAGCAACGAACCGCCCTTGCTGTCTCTGCCTGGCCGGTTCCCCTCTTTCCACTGGGATTCTCTGCCTCTAACCCTATTACAGGGGCTGAGTCACTGGCTTTACTGGGGCTCTCTCATGCCGTCCCTGGAGGGGGTGCGTCACCTGAGTGGATTGAGTCACTGATGTGGTCATCCTGTCTGGGTTGGCCCCCCCCTTGGGTTGTGCCGTGGCGGAGGTCTTTGTGGGCTATACTCAGCCTTGTCTCAGGATGGTAAGTTGGTGGTTGAAGATATCCCTCTAGTGGTGTGGGGGCTGTGCTTTGGCAAAGTGGGTGGGGTTATATCCTTCCTGTTTGGCCCTGTCCGGGGGTGTCCTCGGAGTGGGCCACAGTGTCTCCTGACCCCTCCAGTCTCAGCCTCCAGTATTTATGCTGCAGTAGTTTATGTGTCGGGGGGCTAGGGTCAGTTTGTTATATCTGGAGTACTTCTCCTGTCCTATTCGGTGTCCTGTGTGAATCTAAGTGTGAGCTCTCTAATTCTCTCCTTCTCTCTTTCTCTCTCTCGGAGGACCTGAGCCCTAGGACCATGCCCCAGGACTACCTGACATGATGACTCCTTGCTGTCCCCAGTCCACCTGGCTGTGCTGCTGCTCCAGTTTCAACTGTTCTGCCTTATTATTATTCGACCATGCTCGTCATTTATGAACATTTGAACATCTTGGCCATGTTCTGTTATAATCTCCACCCGGCACAGCCAGAAGAGGACTGGCCATCCCACATATGCTCTCTCTAATTCTCTCTTTCTTTCTCTCTCTCGGAGGACCTGAGCCCTAGGACCATGCCCCAGGAATACCTGACATGATGACTCCTTGCTGTCCCCAGTCCACCTGGCTGTGCTGCTGCTCCAGTTTCAACTTCCACCTGACCGTGCTGCTGCTCCAGTTTCAACTGTTCTGCCTTATTATTATTCGACCATGCTGGTCATTTATGAACATTTGAACATCTTGGCCATGTTCTGTTATAATCTCCACCCGGCACAGCCAGAAGAGGACTGGCCACCCCACATAGCCTGGTTCCTCTCTAGGTTTCTTCCTAGGTTTTGGCCTTTCTAGGGAGTTTTTCCTAGCCACCGTGCTTCTACACCTGCATTGCTTGCTGTTTGGGGTTTTAGGCTGGGTTTCTGTACAGCACTTTGAGATATCAGCTGATGTACGAAGGGCTATATAAATACATTTGATTTGATTTGATTTGATTGCACCAGTTTAGAAGCAACAATGGCTCAGCCGCAAAGTGGTAGGCCACACAAGCTTAAAGAATGAGACCGCCGAGTGCTGAAGCATGTAGCGAGTGAAAATTGTCTGTCATCGGTTGCAACACTCACTACCGAGTTCAAAACTGCCTCTGGAAGCAACATCAGCACAAAAACTGTTGGTTGGAGCTTAATAAAGGGGTTTCCATGGCCGAGCAGCCGCACACAAGCCTTAGATCACCATGCGCAATGCCAAGCGTTGGCTGGAGTTGTGTAAAGCTTGCCGTCATTGGACTCTGAAGCAGTGGAAAATCGTTCTGGAAGTTCTGCATGTCTTCCATTTCCTAATAATTGCTCCCACAGTTGATTTCTTCAAACCAAGCTGCTTACCTATTGCAGATTCAGTCTTCCCAGCCTGGTGCAGGTCTACAATTTTGTTTCTGGTGTCCTTTGACAGCTCTTTGGTCTTGGCCATAGTGGAGTTTGGAGTGTGACTGTTTGAGGTTGTGGACAGGTGTCTTTTATACTGATAACAAGTTCAAACAGGTGCCATTAATACAGGTAACGAGTGGAGGACAGAGGAGCCTCTTAAAGAAGAGGTTTCAGGTCTGTGAGAGCCAGAAACCTTGCTTTTTTGTTGGTGACCAAATACTTATTTTCCACCAAATAAATTCATAAAAAAATCCTACAATGTGATTTTCTGGATATTTTTTTCTCATTTTGTCTGTCATAGTTGAAGTGTATCTATGATGAAAATTACAGGCCTCTCTCATCTTTTTAAGTGGGAGAACTTGCACAATTGGTGGCTGACTAAATACTTTTTTGCCCCACTGTATATTACCGCTCTCAACCAACTCTATAAGGCCATAAGCAATGAAGAAAATGCTCACCCTGAAGTGGCGCTCCTAGTGGTCGGGGACTTTAATGTATGCAAACTTAAATCAGCTTTACCAAATTTTTACCAGCATGTCACATGTGCAATCAGAGAAAAAAACAATCCTAGACCACCTTTACTCCACACACAGAGATGCATACAAAGCTCTTCCCGCCCCCCTTAACTCAGGAGACTGAAAATAATTGACATGGGTCCAAGAGATCCTCAAAAGGTTCTACAGCTGCACCATCGAAAGCATCCTGATCGGTTGCATCACCGCCTGGTTTGGCAACTGCTCGGCATCTGACCGTAAGGCGTTACAGAGGGTAGTGCGACCGGCTCAATACATCACTGGGGCCAAGCTTCCTGCCATCCAGGACCTATACAATAGGCGTGTCAGAGGAAAGCCCATATAATTGTCAGAAACTCCCGTCACCCAAATTCTAGACTGTTTTCTCTGCTATCGTACGGCAAGCGGTTCCGGAGCGCCAAGTCTAGGACCAAAAGGCTCCTCAACATCTTCTACCCCCAAGCCATAAGACTGCTGAACAATTAATAAAATCGCCACCGGAAAATTTACATTGACCCCCCTCCCTTTTTGTACACTGCTGCTACTATCTGTTTATTATCTATGCATAGTCACTTCACCCCCACCTACATGTACAAATTACCTCAACTAACCTGTACCCCTGCACACTGACTCGGTACCGGTGCCCGCTGTATATAGCCTCGTTATTGTTATTGTGTTACTTTTTATTATTACTTTTTATTTTAGTCTACTTGGTAAATATTTTCTTAACTCTTCTTGAACTGCACTGTTGGTTAAGGGCTTGTAAGTAAGCATTTCATGTTAAAGTCTACACTTGTTGTATTCGGCGCATGTGACAAATAAAGTTTGATTTGATTTTGATTTGATTCAACCAGTGTGTGCCCAGTGTGAAGGAAGGGAGTGGTTTGTGACACACAAGAGCATCCACGGGTTAACGTTAGATCTGATTGAATCGAGCCACTAATTTTTAGGAAGAACATAGAAGGGCTTTTGAAACATGGCCATGGAGATGGTGATTGGACATGGTTGACAGCCTAACGTGAGTAAAATGGTGCCATGCTCTACGAACTGAGCTACAGCGGAGCAACAAGATCATGTTGTTTGACAGTGCCCTTCTGTTTCTCAAAAATATTCCATGGTGGCTGATACAACATCCATGGCAACAGAACACCCTACGACTTCAGTGACTTCAGTAATGTACAGAATGTGTGAGTGGGTGCTAGTAATGAAAAACATTGTTTTCCCTTTCTATTACCCAAAGCACAATGCCTGTGATATAATTGATTTTAAAAATATATAGTACAGTTCGATCGCGTTTAAAGACAATATATCCTATAGTATCCTCACTTACGTCACCAAACTGGCCTGTCTTTCATTTTGGATTGAAAACAGTTACCCATGAGTCCCTGGGCCCAGCAGTTGTGTTCTATGTGTTTTCCCTTCCTCATTCACAAAATAGTGAATCAGACTGTTATAAGATCCCTTTGTTTATGCTGTAGGACACAAGACTCCAACTGCGCAGCTAGAGAAATGCAGTCATCTTCCATCTTTTCTCCATGTGTCTGGCCCTGTCCCGGTCTCGTAGGTCCCCTATCAATGCAGTAACACAAAGGAATGGTACCATAGGGCACATGGAGATGTGGCGCCTCCGCTTGGTCAACCAAGCACAGCGGATAGAGGGAAGATAGCAACCCCCAGCGGTGGATGAACAACCCAGCCCGATGAGAAACAACACTGTCACCTCCCCACTTGGTTATTGGTGTAGCCCTCCCTCCCTCTACAGGGAAATCCATTGCCGCTTCACCCACTGGTGTAGGACAGTTTCTCAAGACCCCCACTCAAAGTCAGAGTTTGACCCCCAACCCTAAGAACAGTCTCAATTCACAGGGGCATGGACTCTACAAGGTGTCGAAAGTGTTCCACAGGGATGATGGCCCATGTTGACGCCATGCTTCCCACAGTTGTGTTAAGTTGGCTGGATGTCCTTTGGGTGGTGGACCATTCTTGATACACACGGGACACTGTTAGGCGTGAAAAACCTAGCAGCGTTGCAGTTCTTGACACAAACCGGTGCGCCTGGCGACTACTACCATACCCCGTTCAAAGGTGCTTAAATATTTACCATCGGAATGGCACACATACACAATCCATGCCTCTTCCCCTTCATCTACACCAATTGAAGTGGATTTAACAAGTGACATCAATAAGGGATCATACACAGTATAGTATACATACAGTATATCATGGAAAGAGCAGGTGTTCTTAAATGTTTTGTACACTCAGTATATACTTCCATACCTTTTTTTAAACTGCTACCTTCAAACCAGTCTTGTGACGCTTGTGCATCCTAGAGCAAAACATGACATATACGTGTTTGTGAGGTTCTCATCTTTCCAGAGAGGGGTCATATTCGTTGCTCGGCTAAACCGGACGCTACAGACGTTTTTGTGAGAAGACCGAATTGCGGGATGTCTCACGGTCTGACAAACACCGCTGTGGCTTTGCCACCTTTCACCACAGATGCGGATGACCAACACAAGCAGCCCATGCACAAAAAAAAGATGATATCCCTAGCTTAAACAACAATTTTCTGAGGGGGCTGTGGACATTGACTCTAGTTTTTATTTTAATTAATACTTTTTTTGGAAGGGGGCCATCATTTTCTCATCTTAAGCTTAAAGTTTATGGTTGCTGAAGCTGTAGGCCTAGGGTGTCGCAACATTGCTATTTAGAATGCTGGCGGGCGGCAATAATAGCCGATCTATGGCTATTTACAGTACAGTACTGTACAGTATTTTCGGACTCTACACTGTCAGGGCTATCCGTCTCATCACTTGTAGGCTTTTCAGTTTTCACAAAAGGGGGGGGAGGGGCACTCTCATGAGCGTCGCTGGGTCTTTGGCAGTCATCAGCTTGGTTTAATGGGAGGAGGAGGGCCGGCACTCTCAGAGGAACTGTCACTATTCTCGACGGGAGGAAGAATAGGAGGAACAAGGCCACTGTAATTGCCAGGCTGGGCAGTGAGGTCTCTGTCGGGTCTGGGAGGCTGCTGGTGATAGCTGCTGCCCAAGTACGCCTATAGCTTCCACCTGCCATGGTGTTTCATCAGTCGAGGACGAGGTGGTAGCTTTGCTGATTTGGTTAAGTTAAGTAATTTGGCAGGAGCTTGATCAGATAAAGCTTTTTGCAGTGTTTTTATGCACAACTTGGTCTGGCCTTCCGTTTATTCATCTCGAGCAACGCACTCATTCTCCATCCGAGTCCGACCTGATTCACCTAACTTTTTTGAACTTGATAGCCAATTAGGTGAGGAGGCCGAGGCGGCTGCCACCAGTGCCGCTGAGATATAGGCTAATTAGATGCATGAAAACTACTGTCTGTCAGAGTCACCTACTACCCATGTAGATTGGACAACGCAAACACTTTGCTTGCTAAATGTGGAGGGTTACTGTCAAAATGATTTATTTAAAAAAATTATAACATATAGGTGTGAGATGAAAGGCGCAAAGGCCCCCAGAGCTTATGACCCTCGCCTGACAGGTGTTTATTTTATGCCACTGGCTTCACCACCGAAGGCCTAGCACCCTCCATTAGAATATGCAATGTTGCTCTGAAAACTAGATGGCACACATAGATATATTGTGAAATGCATAAGCTTATAAATGATCCCCCTTTTACAGCTACATTTGCTGGTTACAATCTATATGTGGTCAACAGCAGACGCTAGCGATTGGGTGAAAACGGAACCTGTCCAATCATGTCTTATATATATTATTGAGAGGAATTTCAACAGTGTGGTGCCCCATAGGTCAGACAGTTCTGGGAGAGGTGGAATAATCATATGAAAACTCATATGAATACACAGAGTTAGAATACGGGGTGACAGTTTGAAAGTGTTCTAAAAAACTCAGAGGCACTGATGGAAAAATACAAGTACAAAGCAGCAACAAAATGTGAGAATACGAACTATTCCATCAGAGGGAATACTTTTTCTCCACAAGTAACATATAACTTACAGTATATTTCAGCTTAGGCAACATAACTATCATTGTTAAATGTCACTATTTTTGACATTCTGATGAGACCATGCTGTTGTTTCTCAATGAAAGAGAAGCTTCCCACTAGGCAAAAACTAGTTGAATCAACGTTGTTTCCATGGCATTTCAACCCACGGAATCTATGTGATGACGATGAATCAATTTGGAAAGCTGATTGGATTTGGAAAAAGTAATCAATGTAAAGCATTTAGTATTTTTTTCACCCAACTTTAAACCTAAGTCTAATTCACGTTAGTTGACAACTCAACCAAATGTAAATCAAAACTAGACATTGAATTGACGTCTGTGCCCAGTAGGCTGGCAGGGAGATGCAACCCATATTTGACTAACCATAATTTCATTTTACTGCTACAACCATATTGACAGGGCGACAGAACCTGATCCTTGGGGTAAGAGACGAGTCGTTTTCACTGGAAGGATTGATGCACTCCATATTGGGAGCTAATGATCTCCTTCTGGCACTGTGGAACGATAAAACCACAGCGCCGTGACTCTATGACAGTCTCTCCATGGATGTCACACTACTACCTCCATCTATCCCCCAACAACAAATTCACCGCCACCGCCATTCATTCACCTTTGTGCTTTAGTGCCTACTGTCATCCACCAATAACCAACATTGTGCATGTTTTATAAAAGTGATCTGGAATAGCAGGGACTACTTTGTCTCGATTTCTCACAATTGTATTTTATTCTAACTCAGCTCAAATGGAAAATAGTACTGGTATCTTGAGGAATGTTTAAAAGTACTCAGTAGATTTGGTAAGACGGCAAAGGGATAGGATTGTTCGTAGGCTTCAGGAATATAATAGAAAATATATTTTAACTGGTTGTCAGCGGTTTTACAAGGAGAACACATTGAAAGCGTTCACCCATTGTGCCGTTAGAAAAATCGCAATCAACTCTCTCAATCTGCTCGCCGTTGACGTGCCAGGCTGTCACCTCGTATAAAAATAAGGGACAATGGAAATGACTTAGATTGACAGTATAATTTTTTACATTTACCAAAAGACAGGGGAATGTAGAAGTTGCTGTCACTTTGTGATATTGTCTAAGTTAGACTGTGAAAGTGTTCCGTCAGTGTTGAAAATCAGAGATACAATAGTTGTCGGGATCGCAAACTGCATACCTGAAACTAGATTTGACATATCCAACTATGGTGGGGATAAAAGATGCCAGGAGGTTTTGTATAAATCAGATTTAGGTTCTGAGTTGGTGACTTTTGGGTTTTGATTTGGGGGGATAATGTAACTAAAGAAACTCGAAAGAAATGCCTGAACACTTAAATACTCAATACCTTTTCAAACTAAATTTGCTGTAACAAATCTTTGAGGAAGGGAGATTGATATTGGACTATAAGGGATTGTGAATCATTCACTGCTCTATTTGCCTGTGAATCGAGGCAGACTCATTCTGACTTGGCAACGACAGCATGTCGTCTATACCGTACCAGCAAGATAATGGCATTTTTAAGTGGCTGGAAAACCTGCTTTGTCTCACTTAAGTGTTGGGTTATTGACACCAGGGGCATCATCTCTGTTTCTCTTGACGATGGTGGCATTTGATAGCATAACGTTTCACCGGGCTCATATTCAAAACACATAAAGAAAGCATTTCTTATTGGACAAGTTCTCTCCCTGTTTCAGTCTGCTTTCTTTCGTTTGGTGCCTAATGAACAAAATCTAAGTGCTTTTATGGCTTTATCTCATGTCCTACTCAGTTGGGCGCCTAAAACCACCCACCGTATTAAAGACGGGTTGTTATTTTTATTCATTTACCATCTTGTTATCTGGGTCAATTTGTTGGTCCAAAAGCCAAAGCCCCCGGAAGGGTGACCATAATGTCCAAGGCATTTCAAAGCTGCTAATGAGAACTTTGATGACCTCAAACCTAGTCGGTAGGAATTTCGGTGGAGTACCTCACCCAGTGTCAGTGCTGGCAACACTGGCTGCAGTAACCCATGGGGAGGGGATTCACACTCGGACATTCAGAGAAGGGGCATATTATTGTGGCCCTGGCAGAACAGAATAATCATATGGTCTGACTGCACAGAGGTGCTTGGGAAGATGGGTCACAATCGGGGATTAGTGTGTGTGGGTGTTGGGGGAAGGGGGGTATGCGAGCTCCATCAGCTAGGACTAGATATTGATTACAGCCAAACTGTGTATGCATTCACACATCAAGTCTTCTCTTGAATAGGGCTCGGGGATGGAACAACTGTTGAACATTTGAGCTTGTGTGTGGTTGTGTCGGTGTGTGTGTGTGTGGGTGGGTGGGGGGGTAACAATCCTTTGTCGAAGTGCTATTATTATTATGCGTATTATTCGTCAGTTGTGGGAATAAATGAAGATATACAGTACATATTAAAAAAATATCGTGCATATATTTTTTTAATAATTCGCTACAGTACAACCGAGGCGAAGGAGTTTGAAATGATGTTGGCTGTGAATCTGGCTCTGTACTGTAGGTGGCACCATGTGCTCTTTATAAAGGATGGACCCATATCTCTTAAAAAGGCCCTGTGTGTACAGGGATGGTCAGCCAGTCACTGGAACGACAACCCAACTGGGGATGGGGGTAGGTTTTATTGTAATATTGTAGGGCAGTGGAATGTTGGAATATTGTAGGACAATTAGAGGTTTGTTAGTCGCAGGTCTAGTAGGCTTAATTAACAGTGCAAATATCATGGTAAAGCTATATGGACACTCAATTATCATGGTACTTATTAATGGTAAGTTTACAAAACATATATTATGGTAAGTATAATCAAAACTTGTAACTCATTATGGTAAGTGGGGAAATAAGTATAGCTGATTATAATTGCAATAGCTTAGCAGATAATAAGACAATACAATCAGTCTTTACTTAGCTAAAAGAGAAGGAAAATAACATTTAATTGTTTACAAAAATATATTATATATATATATATATACATAATATCACAAAAAGAGTGATATTATGACATCAAACAGATCTGCAAGGAAGGTAGATACTTTTAAATATGCTATTGGACCATAAACAGATTTGGCTCATTAATCTATATAGTCCAAATAATGATGAGCCACGCTTCTTTAAAAATATATATAATTTATCGGGCTCACAGGCACTACATGACTCAATTATTATGGTGAAAGATTATAATTCGGTTTTCAGTACCTCAATGGACCATAAAGGAAATCACACAACAAATCCTCATCACCCTCAAGCAGATAAGGGAATTAATAATATTATGGAAATATTGGAACTAGTGGATATATGGAGGCTTAAATATCCTGAGCTAGTGAGATATTCATCGCAGAGGCTCAATCAAGCTAGTGATCTTGACTACTTTCTTATGTCATTTTTCACTGGCACCAAAAGTTAAAGAGTGTTGGAGGACAGATTGTGGTCGGACCATTAAATAATTGGCATGCACATAACTCTTACAGAATTTCCGCAAGGGAAAGGATTTTGGAACTGTAATCAAAGCCTACTGAATGACACATTGTTTTTAATGAAGAATGTATAACTGACTTTTTCCAACATTACATGCAGTTGAAGTCGGATGTTTACATACAGTGGGGCAAAAAAGTATTTAGTCAGCCACCAATTGTGCAAGTTCTCCCACTTAAAAAGATGAGAGAGGCCTGTAATTTTCATCATAGGTACACTTCAACTATGACAGACAAAATGAGAGAAAAAAATCCAGAAAATCACATTGTAGGATTTTGAATGAATTTATTTGCAAATTATGGTGGAAAATAAGTATTTGGTCAATAACAAAAGTTTATCTCAATACTTTGTTATATACCCTTTGTTGGCAATGACAGATGTCAAACGTTTTCGGTAAGTCTTCACAAGGTTTTCACACACTGTTGCTGGTATTTTGGCCCATTCCTCCATGCAGATCTCCTCTAAATACTTATTTTCCACCAGAATTTGCAAATAAATTCATTCAAAATCCTACAATGTGATTTTCTGGATTTCTTTTCTCATTTTGTCTGTCATAGTTGAAGTGTACCTATGATGAAAATTACAGGCCTCTCTCATCTTTTTAAGTGGGAGAACTTGCACAATTGGTGGCTGACTAAATACTTTTTTGCCCCACTGTACACCTAAGCCAAATACATTTAAACTCAGTTTCACAATTCCTGACATTTAATCCTAGTAAAAGTTCTGTTTTAGGTCAGTTAGGATCACCACACCAATATGATTATGTAGGATTGAGGCCAGGGCTTTGTAATGGCCACTCCAATACCTTGACTTTGTTGTCCTTAAGCCATTTTGCCACAACTTTGGAAGTATGCTTGGGGTCATTGTCCATTTGGAAGACCCATTTGCGACCCAGCTTTAACTTCCTGACTGATGTCTTGAGATGTGGCTTCAATATATCCTCATAATTTTCCAACCTCATGATGCTATCTATTTTGTGAAGTGCACCAGTCCCTCCTGAAGCAAAGCATCCCAACAGCATGATGCTGCCACCCCTGTGCTTCATGGTTGGGATGGTGTTCTTTTGCTATCTCCTTGCTTGCAAGCCTCTTGTTTAGCCCGGTCCGCTAACTGCTACCGTGTTTAGCACCGTCCAAACATAACGTCTGAATCGCCGCGTCCCAAACACTCACTGAACCCATATTTACTTTCTATCCCTTTTCGATTTTTAATTTGTTTATACCTTCCGGTAACCTGCCTCACCCAATGTGATACGGAACCGCTATTATCTTTACATTTTTAGAACACACTCAAGAACCTCCAGAAGCTAACCAGCTAACTGGCTACAAGCTATTTGGTCATTGTTAGTTTTCTAACCTGGATAACACTCGCCAGTCCAGCTTCCCTGCCCCATCCACCGCTGCCCCTTGGACACTGATCACTTGGCTACATAGCTGATGCATGCTGGACTGTCCATTAATCACGGTAATCCATTCTGCTTGTTTATGTTTTATCTGTCGGCCCCAGCCGCACTTAGGCTCTGTGTGTAGTTAATCCGACCCTCTCTGCCTAATCAATCGCCATTCTACCTGCTGTTGTTGTGCTAGCTGATTAGCTGTTGTCTCACCTACTGTTTTAGCTAGCTCTCCCAATTCAACACCTGTGATTACTGTATGCCTCGCTGTATGTCTTTCTCAAATGTCAATATGCCTTGTATACTGTTGTGCAGGTTAGTTATCATTGTTTTAGTTTACAATGGAGCCCCTAGTTCCACTCTTTATACCCCTGTTACCTCCTTTGTCCCACCCCCCACACATGCGGTGACCTCACCCATTACAACCAGCATGTCCAGAGATACAACCTCTCTCATCATCACCCAGTGCCTGGGCTTACCTCCGCTGTACCCGCACCCCTCATCACTGTCAAACGCTCCCTAAAACACTTCTGTGAGCAGGCCTTTCTAATCGACCTGGCCCGGGTATCCTGGAAGGACATTGACCTCATCCCGTCAGTTGAGGATGCCTGGTCTTTCTTTAAAAGTAACTTCCTCACCATTTTAGATAAGCATGCTCCGTTCAAAAAATGCAGAACTAAGAACAGATATAGCCCCTGGTTCACTCCAGACCTGACTGCCCTCGACCAGCACAAAAACATCCTGTGGCGGACTGCACTAACATCGAACAGTCCCCGCGATATGCAACTGTTCAGGGAAGTCAGGAACCAATACACACAGTCAGTCAGGAAAGCTAAAGCCAACTTCTTCAGGCAGAAGTTTGCATCCTGTAGCTCCAACTCCAAAAAGTTCTGGGACACTGTGAAGTCCATGGAGAACAAGAGCACCTCCTCCCAGCTGCCCACTGCACTGAGGCTAGGTAACACGGTCACCACCGATAAATCCATGATTATCGAAAACTTCAACAAGCATTTCTCAACGGCTGGCCATGCCTTCCGCCTGGCTACTCCAACCTCGTCCAACAGCTCCCCCCCCCCCCGCAGCTACTCGCCCAAGCCTCTCCAGGTTCTCCTTTACCCAAATCCAGATAGCAGATGTTCTGAAAGAGCTGCAAAACCTGGACCCGTACAAATCAGCTGGGCTTGACAATCTGGACCCTCTATTCCTGAAACTATCCGCCGCCATTGTCGCAACCCCTATTACCAGCCTGTTCAACCTCTCTTTCATATCGTCTGAGATCCCCAAGGATTGGAAAGCTGCCGCATGATAAAAGACAGTACTGTGCAGCCGTCTTCATAGACCTTGCCAAGGCTTTCGACTCTGTCAATCACCGTATTCTTATCGGCAGACTCAGTAGCCTCGGTTTTTCGGATGACTGCCTTGCCTGGTTCACCAATTACTTTGCAGACAGAGTTCAGTGTGTCAAATCGGAGGGCATGCTGTCCGGTCCTCTGGCAGTCTCTATGGGGGTGCCACAGGGTTCAATTCTCGGGCCGACTCTTTTCTCTGTATATATCAATGATGTTTCTCATGCTGCGGGCGATTCCCTGATCCACCTCTACGCAGACGACACCATTCTATATACTTCCGGCCCGTCCTTGGACACTGTGCTATCTAACCTCCAAACGAGCTTCAATGCCATACAGCACTCCTTCCGTGGCCTCCAACTGCTCTTAAACGCTAGTAAAACCAAATGCATGCTTTTCAACCGTTCGCTGCCTGCACCCGCAACATAACGATGCCATCCGTTTTGTCACTAAAGTTATACCACCCACCACTGCGACTTGTATGCTCTAGTCGGCTGGCCCTCGCTATGGTCCATGCTAGGTAAAGCCCCAAAAAATTATTTTTGTTTCATCAGACCAGAGGACATTTCTCCAAAAAGTACGATCGTTGTCCCCATGTGCAGTTGCAAACCGTAGTCTGGCTTTATTATGGAGGTTTTGGAGCAGTGGCTTCTTCCTTGCCGAGCGGCCTTTCATGTTATGTCGATACAGTACTCGTTTTACTGTGGCTATAGATAATTTTGTACTCCAGCATGTTCACAAGGTCCTTTGCTGTTGTTCTGAGATTGATTTGCACTTTTCGCGCCACAGTACATTAATCTCTAGGAGACAGAACGTGTCTCCTTCCTGAGCGTTATGACAGCTGTGTGGTCCCATGGTGTTTATACTTGCATACTATTGTTTGTACAGATGAACATGGTACCTTCAGGCGTTTGGAAATTGCCCCCAAGGATGAACCAGACTTGTGGAGATCTACAATTCTTTTCCTGAGGTCTTGGCTGATTTCTTTTGATTTTCCCATGATGTCAAGCAAAGAGGCACTGAGTTTGAAGGTAGGCCTTGAAATACATCCACAGGTACACCTCCAATTGACTCAAATCATGTCAATTAGCCTATCAGAAGGTTCTAAAGCCATGACATAATTTTCTGGAATTTTCCAAGCTGTTTAAAGGCACACTCAACTTAGTGTATGTAAACTTCTGACCCACTGGAATCGTGATACAGTGAATTATAAGTGAAATAATCTGTCTGTAAACAATTGTTGGAAAACGTACTTGTGTCATGCACAAAGTAGATGTCCTAACCGACTTGCCAAAACTATAGTTTGTTAACAAGAAATGTGTGGAGTGGTTGAAAAACGAGTTTTAATGACTCCAACCTAAGAGTATGTAAACTTCCGACTTCAACTGTAGGTACAGCCAATCTCCTTATTGTATGGGACACTTTTAAATGTGCCTTTAGAGGCCATGCAATTCCATACTCATCTTTAAAGTGAAACAATTTAGGTCATAAAGGAAATAGAGGAACAAACAGTACAGATGGACTGTAATGCAAACTGTAACAGAGGCACATAATTAGTAAGAGGAAAAAATTAAATAAAATGGAGGAACTTATTGATGAAAGATCAAGTGTATTATATTATAAAAATAAGGCGACCTGGAAAGAATATGGGGAAAATGCCTCAAATAATTTTTTAAAATCTTCATTGAAATGCTACCAAAACTAATTTACAGAAATGTGTTACAAATGACAGAGTCATCCATGATTCACCCAACTATATTTTGAAAGAGGAAGCAAAGTACTTTAAGCATATGTTTTAATTTCAGTCTCCTCCATTTCCATTAACTGTCATGCCCTGATCTGTTTCACCTGCCATTGTGATTGTCTCCACCCACCTCCAGGTGTCTCCTGTTTTCTCTATTAGTCCCCTGTGTATTTATCCCTGTGTTTCCTGTCTCTCTGAGCCAGTTTGTCTTGTTTTGCCAAGTCAACCAGCAGTTCTCCTAGCTCCTATATTTCCGTCATAGTTTTTTCCTAGCCCTCCTGGTTTTGACCCTTGCCTGCCTGACCACACTACCTGTTCTGACCTCGAGCCTGCCTATCCCCTTGTACTGTTTGGACTCTGACCTGGTTTATGAACTCTCACCTGTCCCCGACCTGCCTTTTGCCTACCCCTTTTGGTTTAATAAATAACGGAGCTCAAACATCTGCCTTCTGTGTCTACATTTGGGTCTCGCTTTGTGCCCTTATTTGAACTCAAGTTAATTGTAAGAATTTGTTCTATTAATAGTGCAAAAACTAACCACTATACAGAAAGCTCATGTGAAAGCCTAAATAGAGAGGAGGAACTTCTAGATGCAATTACAGCCTTCAAGACCGGGAAAACTCCAGGGCTGGATGGCATGACAGTTGAGCTATATCAGATATTTTTAGATGTACGTTATTAACATGTTTTAACCACTCCAATAAAAATGGAAGACTATCAGATACTCAGCAAGAAGGTCTGATTTCACTTTTACTGAAACAGGAGCCAGGTGGTAAATATAAAGATCCAGTCCACGAAAAAAAACTGGTGACCCCTTAGACTTCAGTGTTGTGATGACCTAAACCCATCGAACACCCTCAGGAAGAATTGGAAATTGAGCTCAGGTGCATCCTGTTTCCTTTGATAATCCTTGAGATTTTTCTACAACTTGGAGTCCATTTGTGGTAAATTCAATTTCAATATTTGGAAAAGCACACATCGGTCTATTATAAAGTCCCACAGTTAAAACAAGCCATGCGGTCGAAGGAATTGTCCATAGAGCTCCAAGACAGAATTGTGTCAAGGCACAGATCTGGGGAAGGGTTCCAAAACATTTCTGCAGCGTTGAAGGTCCCCAAGAACACAGTGGCCATCATTCTTAAATGGAAGAAGTTTGGAACCACCAAGACTCTTCTTTGAACTGGCCGCCCGGCCAAACTAAGCAATCGGGGGGAGAAGGGACTTGGTCAGGGAGGTGCCCAAGAACCTGATAATCACTCTGACAGAGCTCTAGAGTTCTTCCTTCCAGAAGGACAACCATCTCTGCAGCACTCCACCAATCAGGCCTTTATGGTAGTGTGGCCAAACGGAAGCTACCCCTCAGTAAATGGGACATGACATCCCGCTTGGAGTTTGCCAAGAGGCACCTGAAGGCCTCTCAGACCATGAGAAACAAGATTCTCTGGTCTGATGAAACCAAGATTGAACTCTTGAACTCTTGCCTGCATGCCAAGTATCACGTCTGGAGGAAACCTGGCACCATTCCTACGGTGAAGCATGGTGGTGGAAGCATGGTGGTGGCAGCATCATGCTGTGGGGATGTTTTTCAGCGGCAGCAACTGGGAAAATAGCCCGGATCGAGGGAAAGATGAACGTAGAAAATTACAGAGAGATTGATGATGAGGACCTCAGACTGGGACTAAGGTTCACCTTCCAACAGGACAACAACCGTAAGTATAGCCAAGTCAACTCAGGAGTGGCTTCAGGACAAGACTCTGATTGTCCTTGAGAGGCCCAGCCATAGCCGGGAATTGAACATTTCTGGAGAGACCTGAAAATAGCTGTGCAGCCACGCTCCCCATCCAACCTGACAGAGCTTGAGAGGATCTGCAGAGGAGAATGGAAGAAATTCCCCAAATACAGGCGTGCCAAGCCTGTAGTGTCATACCCAAGAAGACTCGGGGCTGTAGTCGATGCCAAAGGTGCTTCAACAAAGTAAAGTGTCTGAATACTTATGTAAATGTAATATTGTGTGTAGACTGATGGAAAAAAAACGATTTAATGAATTTTAGAATAAGGTTGTAATGTAACAAAATTTGGAAAAAGAGGTCTGAATACTTTCCGAATGCACTGTACTTATGGCCCTGCCTACACCAAATGACTTGTTTTTTTAATTATATGAGCAAAAAATATTCCACTTTATTTGGAACCGCAAGCCAGACAAAATTAAACAAGCCTATTTTTATAATGAATATGAATTCGGAGGGCAGAAATTATTAGATATTAAAGCATTGTACCTCTCACTAAAAGCTTCAGTCATACAAAATGTATACTTAAAACCGAACTGGTTCTCTAGCAGATTAATAAGAATGGCTCAACCCCTGTTCAAGAATGGCCTTTTGCCTTCATTCAGATTACAACCTCTCACTTTCGTTTTTTTTGGAAATGAAATAATTTCCCAATTATCGCTATTTTTAAAACAAGCAATAGAAAGCTGGTTGCAATTTAAGTTTAATCCACAAGAAAATACATAAATATTATAACAAACATTATGGTTCAACTAAAATATATATATATTTTTTTAAGTAACCTTTGTCAATTATATCATCAATAGGACTGGTGGAGTTGTCACACATACAGTAAACAAAAATATGGAAAAATTACAACCGATGTCACGTTCTGACCTGTATTTCCTTTGTTTTGTATTTATGTAGTATGGTCTGGGCGTGAGTTGGGTGGGCAGTCTATGTTTGTTTTTTCTATGTTTTGGGGTATTTCTATGTTTCAGCCTAGTATGGTTCTCAATCAGAGGCAGGTGTCATTAGTTGTCTCTGATTGAGAATCATACTTAGGTAGCCTGGGTTTCACTGTGTGTTTGTGGGTGATTGTTCCTGTCTCTGTGTTTGCACCAGATAGGACTGTTTTGGGTTTTCACGTTTCTTGTTTTTGTTAGTTTGTTCATGTGAAGTGCGTTATTAAATATGAATAGAAACCACGCTACGTTTTGGTCCGCCTCTCCTTCAGATGAAGAAAACCGTTACAACCGACTGACTGCAGCAATGCTATTCATTGACTACAGCACAGCGTTCAACACCATAGTACCCTCAGAGCGCATCACTAAGCTAAGGATTCTGGGACTAAACACCTTCCTCTGCACCTGGATCCTGGACTTCCTGGCGGGCCACCCCCAAGTGGCGAGGGTGGGTAGCAACACATCTGCCACGCTGATCCTCAACACTGGAGCTCCACAGGGGTGCATGCTCAGTCCACTCCTGTACTCCCTGTTCATCCACGGCTGCATGGCCAGGCACGACTCCAACACCATCATTAAGTTTGCAGACGACACAACAGTGGTAGGCCTGATCACCGACAACGACGAGACAGCCTATAGGGAGGAGGTCAGAGACCTGGACGGGTGGTGCCAGAATAACAACCTGTCCCTCAACGTAACCAAGACTAAGGAGATGATTGCGGACTACAGGAAAATCGACGGGGCTGTGGTGGAGCAGGTTGAGAGCTTCAAGTTCCTTGGTGTCCACATCAACAGCAGACTAGAATGGTTAAAATACACCAAGACAGTTGTTAAGAGGGCACAACAAAGCATATTCCCCCTCAACTAAAAATATTTGGCATGGGTCCTGAGATCCTCAAAAGGTTCTACAGCTGCAACATCGAGAGCATCCTTACTGGTTGCATCACTGCCTGGTACGGCAATTGCTCAGCCTCTGACCGCAAGGCACTACAGAGGGTAGTGCGTACAGCCCAGTACATTACTGGGGCTAAGCTGCCTGCCATCCAGGACCTCTACACCAGGCGGTGTCAGAGGAAGGCCCTAAAAATTGTCAAAGACCCCAGCCACCCCAGTCATAGACTGTTCTCTCTACTACCGCTGCTGCTACTCTGTTTATCATATATGCATAGTCACTTTAACCATACATCCATGTACATACTGCCTCATTTGGGCCGACCAACCAGTGCTCCCGCACATTGGCTAACCGAGCTGTCTGCATTGTGTCCCGCCACCCACCACCCGCCAACCCCTCTTTTACGCTACTGCTACTCTCTGTTCATCATATATGCATAGTCACTTTAACCATATCTACGTGTACCTACTACCTCAATCAGCCTGTGTCTGTATGTAGCCTTGCTACTTTTATAGCCTCACTACTGTATATAGCCTGTCTTTTTACTGTTGTTTTATTTCTTTACTTACCTATTGTTCACCTAACACCTTTTTTGCACTATTGGTTAGAGCCTGTAAGTAAGCATTTCACTGTCTACACCTGTTGTATTCGGCGCACGTGACAAATAAACTTAGATTTGATTCATTACCGCAAAAATGAAGGAGGCAAGTGGAAAGGAGAGAAGGTAAGGAGCTTGTCTTTCGGCCCTACATTAAAGACAAAAATTGGCTAAAAGAAATGGTAAAACATAAAAAAAGTATAAAATATTAATTTAAGGACCAAAAAATTGACAGCTGCACAATGCAGTTTGCAAAATAGTTGAGGAGATTTTCCATTTACCGATTCCATGGCACATAAAAATGGTACAGGAGTGGAACAGAAAACCAGTCAGTATCTGGTGTGACCACTATAGCCTCATGCAGCACTACACATCTCCTTTGAATAGAGTTGATCAGGCTGTTGATTTTGGCCTGTTGAATGTTATCCCACTCCTCTTCAATGTTGCTGGATATTGGCAGGAACTGGAACACGCTGTCGTACACGTTCATCCAAAGTATCCCAAACAGGCTCAATGGTTGACATGTCTGGCCATGGAAGAACTTGGACATTTTCAGCTTCCAGGAATTATGTACAGATCCTTGTGACAAGGGGCTGTGCAATGTCATGCTGAAACATGAGGTGATGGCAACAGATGAATGGCACAACAATGGGCCTCAGGATCTTGTCACGGTATCTCTGTGCATTCAAATTGCCATACATAAAATGCAATTGTGTTTGTTGTCCATAGCTTATGCCTGCCTATACTATAACCCCACTGCCACTATGGGGCACTCTGTTCACAATGTTGACATCAGCAAACCACTTGCCCACCCAACACCATACACGTGGTCTGTGGTTGTGAGGCCGGTTGGACGTACTGCCAAATTATAAAAAATTACGTTGGTGGTGGCTATGGTAGAAAAATTAACATTACATTCTCTGGCAACAACTCTGGTGGACATTGCTGCATGCTGCAAGTCAGCATGCCTATTACAAACTCCCTCAAAACTGGAGACATCTGTGGCATTGTGTTGTGACAAAACTGCACATTTTAGTTTGTAATTTTATTGTCCACACCTGTGTAATGACAATGCTGTTTAATCAGCTTATTGATATGCCACACCTGTCAAGGTGGACGGATTATCTTTGCAAAGGAGAAATTCTCACTAACAGGGATGTAAACAAAACTGTGCTGAAAATGAGCGCTTTTTAGGCGTATGGACATTTTCTGGGATCTTGTATTTCAGCTCAACAAACATGGGAACAAGACTTTACACGTTGCGTTTATATTTCTGTTCAGTGTACAATGATCAGCCTCCTCCCACGTCTCCAAGTTTAAACCGATTCCAGGTCATTTCCTCCTCCTGTGTTGAAAAATGGAAGTGAAGTGTGGCTCTAGCTAGCGTACCTCCTTCTTTCTATCACTGGTTTACCCACACAGAGGTGGGCTAGGTAAACCCCCCCTCAGCGTTTTGCCTATTTTAGCCACTTTCTACACTGCATGTCAAATCAAAGTGATGGGGCTTCCGTGAAAAAGGGCATTCTATGTAAAACACTTCATGAATGCATGAATAGAGAAACAACAGGGAATCTCTTTATGCTAAAACTTTTCCCACAGCAACCGTCTCCCTTTGTTGTAATTTCCTCTCGCTTCCCCTCTTTTGACACTAACCTCCTCCCGCTAGTCTCCCTCCTTTGTATACGGCAGCAAAGCACCTTTCTGACAGATAGATTATTTGGGGTTCCTTTCTCCCCATCTCTCCCTCCAATCTCTTTCCCTCACACACTTTGCTATTCATTTGTCACGTTTGCTCCTCATATCCTGATCTCTGACTGTGCTCGTTGGTGTTGAAGACAGGATGCTAATATTGCCTACTTATCCCCACTGGGTGGGATAAGGGCATCAATCACTCAGAGATGCAGTGGGAAACGGACATCTTTGTTTCTCCTCTAAGAGAGCGACAGCACAGACTGCCCCAGTATCCCCCGCCTCTCTCTCCCTTAGATGGTCTACCATATGGAGTCTCTGATGACCACCTTCTCGCTGCCCAGCTAGCATATTTGGTTCCTTGGAAGTTGTGGGAACGTGTTTTTTGGTTTCACACTAGTTGTGGGAACAAAGCCTTACTTTTCCTGATTGGTAAAACAGAAAGTTCCCTTTCCGTCAGTACAACATACTATGCTGAGTCTAACTCTACCATCACGCCTGGCGAGGCCAATGAAATCCGCGCCTCTCTGGAAGACCCACCTTCCACAGGTGATAAGTATGAGGCTCAGATTCATCCGTCAATTATTCCACTCTTCACCTCGGTGTGAACAGGAACGATTCACGCTACTAAAACAAACAATTGAAAAATGTGTTTGTCTTACTTTGCGCCAACTAAACTGTCCCATAGTGGTAGAGTGAGCTCACCCCTGGACATTGTGTGCTGATATTTGTACTTGTTCTCATAAGTTTCCTAATCAAACAATGAGTTATTCTTCAATTTGCTAGCGCAACGAGTAAGATGGCTAAGTAAGCAACCAAACAACAATGGCTATACCGCGTTCGGGGTCACGATCATGCTCCCAGGCATGAGATTATAGTCCCAGTCATGTGGTTATAGTGTTTCTCTGAAAGACACTCACAATTTATGTTGTCATGACATTGCCCTGTTGGGTGAGGTTTATGACCCCCCCCCATAAATACCTTTCCCGCTTTTCTCTCCACTCTACAGAATGGACTCTTGGAAAACCCTTTGTTAACATAGAGAATGTATGGTAACATCAAAAGGTTGGGGAATGGAACAATATTTCCCTTTCTCAACCAATTGAAAGTGTCCGTTGGTACTTAAAGAATATGATGTCAGATCAGTTGGTGTCTGGGACATTATATCTGATGATAGGATGACAAATTGTATCTTGGAAAGTCTACACATTCTTGTTATCAGATTCAAATGGAATTGTTGTGCAATTTAAATGTTTAAATATGAAACTATTTTAAAAGATGAAATGTAATTTTAGCCTCCTAAATAAGAGAAGTGTTATATAGTAAAATGTAGGCCCAGTCAGTGGCCACACCCAAGTGAACAGACATTGGTTGAGAACTATGAAACCTCTCTCCCCCAGTACAAAAGCCCGTTGACGGAAGTCAACCTCTAACTAAATTAAATCTAACTAAACTAAATTAACATTGAGTTCCAGAAATGTACGTTAAAAGGTTGAAGTTCAACGTGGAGGTGATCACCATGCTGGAATGATGAATTTCGACTAGACCAGCCATAATATAGCGCGAGCTGATTATGGCAACTTGGTATGAACTTTGAACGATTATTCACTAAAGAAGAAGTGATACCTCCTAGAAGTCGAGTTATCAAGCTGCAGCTGTAAACGTACGTGGCCTAGGAAACGACATACAGTCTCCTAAGAACGACAAGGTACTTTAACGTATCCTCTCTACAACACTACGACCAGAAAGATTCTTCAAAGGACAATGGCTATCTCTGCTGGGCAAACCAGTCTTCCAACTTCAACCCATCTATCGAAGCACAGCTCAGAGTAAATATATATCTTGCATTTACCATTTCCAAATGGGCTGTTATTAGAATGCATAAGATTCTGTATTTACGGTAGCATAGCTTCTCAAGGTCTGACAGAGTCCTGTGTATATATATATGTAATTCTGTGTGATTGTTTAGGTATTTAGTAAATAAATAATTAAGCCAATTTGTGTATTGCTGATTCAACTTCTTAGCTAGGGTTCGTGTAGATAATCAAGTACTTATGATAATCAGAATGAGACCGATCGAGGTGACGATTAATAATTGACTATTGATATAAAAGATCTTCAGATCTTTAATAGAGTGGATTCAGGAGTGCTCTATATAACTGAATACTTCCGTGGTTCCCCAAGGTTATTATTGGTTTAATTGTTGCATGATTTAATTCAATCACATAATCAATTTAACGTTAGGTAATCGATTTGATAAAATAGCATGTCATAAATTAATCATAGTCAGAGACACGACAATGTGTAGTTTGTCTAGGCTTGGAACTCGCTCTAACCAGCTAGTGTGTGCATTGCAGGAAAAGTCTCTGGAAAGACGTGTAGCATTCTTGAGGACTCACTACCTCAACTGGGACCGAGGTATAGGAAGCGAAGAGAGAATTGGGGCTGTGGTCAGAACAGGTGGAACTAATGTCCCAACAAGGGGACAGTAAGACGGCTGGTTACATACAGGGCCCAGGTTTGGATGACAACTTGGTGTTTCTGGATGGCTCCAGGGGTTTCTCAGGTGACGAGGAAGACTTAGTTCCAGGACAGCCACCAACTCGCGCTACTGTAGTAGCAGGGGAAAACCTAGTATCCAACGCATTGGTCATCGAACTGTGCCGAAGTACGGCTATGCATTTGGAGGTGAAGTGGCCGTATTCTCCCCCACGGCAGAAGTCGTCAAGGTTTAGTGGGAAGTACATGGCCCCTGTGGCTGCCACAGTCAAGCACCACCTACTCCTGTTTATGGATTTAACCCAGTGGTCCCTGCAGTGGTCCCTGCAGTGTATGTTCAAACCAGTGTGATTAGAATGCTTACCGTATTTAGAACCGCCAGTTACGATTGACGCAACAGTCAGCATTTGAACTGGCCACAGTTCAAATGAAAAAACTGAGCAGTTTATTTTGGGTTGCAATGTTCAGACATTCACAGAAGTAGCGACAGCGTATCATAATTCTCATCCAAACCGGAAAATGTAGGCTACATTAGTCATAGCACTAACTGAGAATAGAATGACCTAACACAAGTGGTCATATTTAGCTAACTCACGGCTGACAGAAACCATAATATTGATTAGCTAATAGCAATTACTATTTACAATTCATCACATCACAGGTGACCTCACCAGATCGAAATAATTGAGTAAAACATTTTCTAAAATCTTAAGTAATCTGAAGATGGGTAGTTTGTGCTCGCCGCCATTTGTTTTATTTCTCACATCAATCGAAAAAGATGAGAAGTTACAAGATGAGTTGGGTCTGTTTGCAGTATGCATGTTGAAGGGGGTGTGTACAGTACCATCATTCACTTCGGGAAGTGTACTCGAAAGACGAGTGAACCATCCCTTCACCTCATTTTGTTATAACATCTTTGGTCTGAAAGACGTTTACGTGACAACCAGATTGCATTGTCTACAATGTCTACAAACATGGTCCCACACATAGCTGGCAATTATCTTAGCATTAGCTCATTTTAATCAGTACAACCTTCAAAAAAGTATTTCACACACATCATATGTGTCCATTACAATCTAGGCAAGAATCGGAATGCATGATTTGTCACCAGTACTTGAAAATAAAATAGTAAATACATTATGCTCCATACATACGGCGTGCTACAGTAGAAACAACACGATATATAGAAACTATAATAACGTAATAAGGCATGCACTTTGATAGGAATGCACACATGTCCAAAGTTATTAGTAGTAGTGAAGGCGAGGCCGGCACCGGACAGACAATATGCCAGGGAGGAAAAAGTTTGGCTTGTGCTTGTCTTGTCGAAGAGGGAACTTTGTCAAGCTCACTAATGCCTCAAATGTAAATTGTCCGCAACAGTGAAACGGACTACTTCTATATGAATTAATAAGGCGGCGGAACACACCTCAATTCAAATGGTTGTTTGAAAATAATTTGAAATTGACAAATTCAAACATAGCCTATAGATAATTAGCAGGCAGCGTCCTGTTGCATAACAATCACATTTTGGAACAGTGAGTGCATTCTGACATCACGTGCATAAAACAACTCACACTGGGGCGACCGTTAGAGATATTTGTCACTCACAGGTGAAAAGGTTAATCTAAGAATTGACAACAACCTAGTCCAACCCGCATTCAGCTGATGCTGCATGGGTGTGTCCCATCGATCTGTATGGGATGGAGGGGGCAGGGCTAACTCACACCTCCAGTGGATGGCAAGTTGGCTGGCAACCTAGCTCAATTGATTAATAAGGGCATGGCTAATGCAAATCCTACACTCCCTAACAAGCACCGTCGCTTTTTGGCTGCTCTGCTGGAGAAGGTGTATCATGCAGAGCAGGTGGCTGCGTGATCCCTGTTCGTCTAACAGCAGTTCTACCAGACCGAGTTGCTGTAGGAACTGGGCACAGCTTTGGCCACAGGAGAGAGCCACGCAGAGCTCCTGGATGAGATCTGTGTTGCTGGCGAGTTCATTCTACACATGTCTCGGTGCTCAAAATAAGCATGGCGTCTACTGTCATGGCACAGTGTCATCTTTGGGTGACGCTTTCGCAGGTGCCGGAGAGGGTGTTACGTTCCCCTGCAAGAAAGCCAAACATGGTCGCACAAACAGAAGGGGGATTGAACAGAGTCACTGACAACAAGCAAAATGAATCCGGTACGGTTTTAGGAGGGGTTCTGAAAGAAACTCATGGCGGTGTCCACTGAAAATTGACTAACAACAACAGAGACCTAAAAGACACCCACCATTAGCGCCCACTAAATCTGCCCAAGAAAAAAATTTAAACCCACACCAAACTTAGACAGCAAGCATTCCAAAAAGTGGCGCAAAATGAAAACAGGGAAGATCAGATGAAGAATGTTTTTTATAGACATCAAACAAGGAGCGCCAGTTCAAGGTGTTAACCCTCCACATCTCTCAAGACAAGTTGAGCACTTGGCCAGCCTTAAAAATAATCTGGGCCAGCACAGGTGAAACACCTTCAGACTAACGAGATGGACAAGCCAGCTCAAGTGATAAACATGAGGTGAAACCAATCTGTGCACCCCACGTGCTAACGTCCAACTTCGAAATATAAAAGAAAAACCAAAGCCTGTAACAGACAGATAGATGTACGTCAATGAGCTGATTTCTCTCATGGAGTTGTTCAGCTCAGCCCTGGAGGGTTTCAAGAGTGTTGTGTATTCCTCATGTGAGTTCAAAAAAGCAAATAGTCCCTCCACATTCAGACAGAAGGTTGTCAAGTTTGGTGGTGCTTTATGGGAGACTCGCTGCCTGCGCCGACCAGTGTCGCCCTGGGTAATGCGAAGAGTAACGTCAGAGTATAGGCTACAATTCATTGTAGGCCCCCCACGTTTTTGCGGAGTCATCATGTCAACTGTTCCCCTGGCCTCAGTGGTAGTGCTAAGGGAGGAAATATCCTCTCTGCTCCAGAAACAGGCAATACGAGTGGTTCATCTATCCGAAGCCCAGGACGGTTGGTACAGCTGGTATTTCCTGGTTCCGAAAAGGGACAAGGGCTTATGTCCCATTCTAGACATGCATCCCCTAAACAAACATCTCAGAGTTCGCAAATTCAAGATGCTCACAAATCAGCAGCTGGTATAGTCCGTGCATCCCGGCAATAGTCCGGTATAGTCCGTGGTTCACCACCATAGACCTAAAGGATGCGTACTTTCATGTGCCTATGTACCTGAGTCGCAGAAATTTCCTGAGGTTCCATTACGAGGAAATAGCCTACGAGTTTTTGGTACACCTGTTCGCCTTGTCCCTCTCACATTGCATCTTTTCAAAAACTGGTGGAGGTGGCACTGGCACCCATGAGAGCCAGGGACTGTGGGTGCTGACCTATCTGGAAGATTGGCTGATAGCAGCAGAGTCAAGGGAACAAGAGGTCTTTCACACATCCAGGCTGATGTCCAATGTTCAATCTCTAGGTTTGTATACCATAAAAATAAATGTCTAACCCCATTGCAGCGTATTCCATTCCTGGGTCTCAAGTTAGAAAAGCACGATTTACGCACAAGTCTTTCTCCGGAGAGGGTGTCCGGGTTCCAACTCTGCTTGGCCCAATTTCAGTTGGGGCACACAGTACGTTTTCACAATTTCTACTAGGGATAATGGCCTCTATGGAATATTATTCTCCTGGGAATATTATTCTCCTGGGAATATTATTGATGCAGCTGTTCCAGCGCTGGGTGCTTGGATGCATTTTGTCACTTAAAGTGGTCAATTCAGGTGTCCCTGACATGCCTTTGGGCACTGGCCCAATGGAGGGATCCCCAGCTGCTGTCAGGGGTTCTCATGGGCCAGGTATTGTCCCGCAGGGTGGTCACGACAGACGCGTCCCGCCAAGGGTGGGGCACGCTGTACGAGGATTACTCAATTTGGAAAGTATGGACGGTGTCACCCCGCATACCAATTACCTAGAACTTCTGATGGTGTACTTAGCGCTCAGGCGCCTCCTCACACATTTGTCGAGTCATGCTGGTTAGATCCGACAACATTACGATGGTGGCATACATCAACAGACAGGGGGGGACTCAGCTTTGGAGCAGTGTGCATTTGCTCTCACTTCAGGTGGTGCATGTTCCTGGTTGCCTCAACTCGGTTGTGGATCTGCTATCCAGGGGGGCCCATTTTCAATAAAACCTTTAATAACACTGCTAGCTTATTTTAGTTTAACTTTTTGAACTCCAAGCACAGATAAGACGCATGAAAATGTATTTCCTTAGGCATTAATCATGCAAACATAAACAGTTTATTGAGACATGGCATTAGTGTCTATAAACCTATAATGTTCTATGATCTATACATGGAATTAGTCCACTACACCACCAGGATGGAGGTAGCATGCCATTTTTGGGGGGGCATACAAAGCTGTTAATTTGAGTATATTCAGACCCAATTTCAAAGGAAACAGTCCTGACCACACTTTACAAGATAGAGGCAAGAGAGAGTTTTGTTGACGCTGAGAACAGAATGTTTTTGAATAACATTCTTAGAACGTTCCCTGAACGTTACTAACATTTTCTTGTGTTTTTTATGGAAAGTTTTAACGTTCTAGGAACAATTTGAGAACATTACTTTATTAAGAACCTTGAGGAAACCTGCAGGAAACGTTATGCTGAAGTACTGAAATTCCCACAAAAGAAAGTTGTTTCTTAATATTCTCTGAACTATTTGAGAACATTCCCAATCTCAAACCAGTTGAAAATGTTCCTAGAACATTGCCCAAATGTAAATTAAATGTAACCATGTTTGAACTTTTAGGAGACGTTCTGTTAAAGTAATGTTCCAAAACCAAGCAACTATCCTGCACCATTCCCAGAAAGTTGTAGGAAGGTTGTATGCAAAATAAACATAGGACAACCACGCTCTCACCAAACACTAAGAAACATATGTTTCTCAGAACGATATGTGCTAGCTGGGTGATCTCTCTCTGTGTTCTGTCATCAGATGAGAGGACATCTTTGTCTGAGCAAGTTGCAGCCCCCTTATGTCATGTGACCCTAAAGGTCAAGTTCAGTTTGTGCTACAGAAGAGCTCCCAATGCAGACGTTTTAAGACTGATGAATTATCACCCACTGTTGACCATATGAGGAAGAGGTCACACATGTTTCCCATGGCTTTGTAAACGGTATTATCTGTGAGTACCAATGGAATGGTCTTACCCACATTATCACACTTTGATCAGAGTATATGCAGATTTACAGTATAGTACCATGTTCGTTTTCACAATAGTCATCCAAGACTATTGACCATAGACTTGTCAATCAGTGATAACATCTCATGCATTTACATCTGGAATACGTCAAGAAGAGCCCAAATTGTGCAGAGCCATGGTCAAGTGGATAACATTCCAAGCGCATGTGTGCATCCCCAACGGAGACCAGGGTTCAATCTCCATCTCCCCAATTTCCTCTGTTCTCACTTTTTACCGTTCCATATTTATTCAGTTGAAGTCGGAGGTTTACAAACACCTTAGCCAAATACATTTAAACTCCGTTTTCACAATTCCTGACATTCAATCTTAGTCAAATTAACTGTCTTAGGTCAGTTAGGACCACCACTTTATTTTAAGAATGTGAAATGTCAGAATAAGAGTAGAGAGAATCATTTATTTCAGCTTTCATTTCTTTCATCACATTCCAAGCGTGTCAGAAGTTTACATACACTCAATTAGTATTTGGTAGCATTGACTTTAAATTGTTTAACTTGGGTCAAACGTTTCCTGTAGCCTTCCACAAGCTTCCCACAATAAGTTGGGTGAATTTTGGCCCATTCCTCCTGACAGAGCTGGCGTAACCGAGTCAGGTTTGTAGGCCTCCTTGCTCGCACATGCTTTTTCAGTTCTTCCCGCAAATTTTCTATGGGATTGAGGTCAGGGCTTTGTCATGGCCACTCCAATACCTTGCCTTTGTTGTCCTAGAGCCATTTTGTCACAACTTTGGAAGTATTGTCCATATGGAAGACCCATTTGAGAAGTTGCTTCAATATATCCACATAATTTCCCTCCCTCATGATGTCATCTATTTTGTGAAGTGCACCAGTCCCTCCCCTCCAGCAACAAAGCACCCCCACAACATGATGCTGCCACCCCCGTGCTTCACGGTTGGGATGGTGTCCTTCGGCTTGCAAGCCTCCCCCTTTTTCCTCCAAACATAACGATGGTCATTATGACCAAACAGTTCTATTTTTGTTTCATCAGACCAGAGGACATTTCTCCAAAAAGTACGATCTTTGTCCCCATGTGCATTTGCAAACTGTAGTCTGGCTTTTTTATGGCGGTTTTGGAGCAGTTGCTTCTTCCTTGCTGAGTGGCCTTTCAGGTTATGGACTCGTTTTACTGTGGATAAAGATACTTTGTACCTGTTTCCTCCAGCATCTTCACAAGGTCCTTTGGTGTTGTTCTAGGATTGATTTGTACTTTTCGCACCAAAGTACATTAATCTCTAGGAGACAGAACGTGTCTCCTTCCGGAGCGTTATGACGGCTGGTCCCATGTTGGTCCCATGTTGTTTATACTTGCATATTATTGTTTGTACAGATGTACGTGGTACCTTCAGCCATTTGGAAATTGCTCCCAAGGATGAACCAGACTTGTGGAGGTCTACAATGTTTTTTTCTTAGGTTTTGGCTGATTTCTTTTGATTTTCCCATGATGTCAAGCAAAGAGGCACTGAGTTTGAAGGTAGGCCTTGAAATACATCCACAGGTACACCTCCAATTGACTGAAATTATGTCAATTAGCCTCCACAAAAAATGTATAAGTAAACTTCCGACTTCAACTGTACGTATGTATAGTAAAGCACCAATGTTTCCCCAAATAACTGATGACATAATGAATGGCAGGTGTAAAGACTCCTTCTATTCCCGACAAAGAACAATAACAAACAAACCACAGATGTTGCCTTTGAGAGAAGCCCGTGGTGGGGAGGTACTGTTGAAGAGGTGTGACTGTGCAATATGTTCCCCTCTCAATTAAAACAGAGGAGGTGGTATGGCATGTCTGCCCCCCTCACGCTGGGATGAGCCCGATTCCTGTTTGCATAATGGGACGGATTGGTGTTGACCCCCGGAGGTGAGCCCGTCTGGCACACAGCAAGTTGTCCAGCCTCCTGAGAACTCAGAGGGAGGCTCCCCTGGGAGAGAGAGTGAGAGAGCACCCATATGCATGCAGATCTGCACACACACATGTACGCAGACAGGAATGCAAGCAGGCTGGAATGCACACACACATTCATGCACGCACGCACGCATGCACACAATCTAACAGAAAGAGAAACCTGCACCCACACACACATACTCTTAGCCTGATTATTGTGTGTATCTAAACAAGCACATTCATTTAGATCCATAACACAGAACATTATTTATTTTTTATTTTTTATTTTTACCTTTATTTAACCAGGCAAGTCAGTTAAGAACAAATTCTTATTTTCAATGACGGCCTAGGAACAGTGGGTTAACTGCCTGTTCAGGGGCAGAACGACAGATTTGTACGATAATGTATCAAGGCAAAATGAAAGTACAGAGAGTTGGGCCTTTTCTCAATAGTCAGGGTTGCACCAAGAAGCATCTTCACCTGGGCTTTTACGAGCGGTCTCCAGGGTAACGCTCCCACTCCCGTACGTACTGTAAACCGTGAGAGGAAACGCACCACCTGAACCCAGAGTGCAATCATATTCATTCCGGGATTAACACCGGAATCATGTTGCGTCTGCCGCTTGAGCTGTAGGTTTCTTCAAGATACGACTCTGAGCTGGGAGTTACCATGCTGTTGTTGTTATCAGGTGGAAGTTACTCTCCTCAACTGATTGATATCTTTTAGCTTAATTTAACCATAGCCCCTAACCCTAATCCCTGTCCTAGCTAATGTTAGCCAGCTAGCTAAATTAGCATTAGCTACCTAGCTAACGTTAGCCACAACAAATTGGAATTCATAACATATTGTACATTTTGCGAATTTGTTCAACATCATACAAATTGGATGATGGACATTCACAAATTAATACATACCATACAAAACATATACTAAATGGAGTGTGACAGATTTGCATACAGAATAATACAAAATGCTCCTACCGCCTTTACTCCTCTGTGGTATTGTGCTCCATACTGTCAAAAACAACTTTAATTTAAGAATACCACGAGTGGTGCTTTTACTGCTAAATCTAATTAAAGGGGCAATCTGTAGGTGCTAAATCCATTTTTGGATATATACATTAATTAAATACAGTACCAGTCAAAAGTTTGGACACACCTACTAATTCCAGAGTTTTTCTTTATTTTTACTATTTTCTACAATGTTGAATAATAGTGAAGACATCGAAACTATGAAATAACACGTATGGAATCATGTAGTAACCAAAGACGTGTTAAACAAATTGAAATATATTTAATATTTGAGATTATTTAAGCCACCCTTTGCCTTGATGACAGCTTTGCACACTCTTGGCATTCTCTCAAGCAGCTTCATGAGGTTGTCATCTGGAATGCATTTAAATTAACAGGCGTGCCTTCTTAAAAGTTTATTTGTGGAATTTATTTCATTCTTAATGTGTTTTGTGTTGTGACAAGGTAGGGGTGGTATACAGAAGACAGCCCTATTTGGTAAAAGATCAAGTCCATATTATGGCAAGAACAGCTCAAATAATCTAAGAGAAACGACAGCCCATCATTACTTTAAGACATGAAGGTCAGTCAATCTGGAAAATTTCAAGAACTTTAAAATTTCTTCAAGTGCTATGATGAAACTGAGTCTAATAAGGACCACCACAGGAAAGGAAGACCCAGAGTTACCTCTGCTGCAGAGGATAAGTTAATTTGAGTTACCAGCCTCAGAAATTACAACGCAAATAAATGCTTCACAGAGTTCAAGTAACAGACACTTCTCAACATCAACTGTGAATCAGGCACTCATGGTCAAATTGCTGCAAAGAAACTACTACTAATGGACACCAATAAGAAGAAGAGACTTGATTGGGCCAAGAAACATGAGCAATGGACATTAGACTGATGGAAATCTGTCCTTTGGTCTGAGGAGTCCAAATTTGAGATTTTTGGTTCCAACCGCCGTGTCTTTGTTAGATGCAGAGTAGGTGAACGGATGATCTCCGCATGTGTAGTTCCCACTGTGAAGCATGGAGGAGGAGGTGTGATTTGTGTGGGGGTGCTTTGCTGGTGACACTGTCAGTGATTGATTTAGAATTCAAGGCACACTTAACCAGCATGGCTACCACAGCATTCTGCAGCGATACGCAGTCCCATGTGGTTTGCGCTTAGTGGGACTATCATTTGTTTTTCAACATGACAATGATCCAAAACACCACCAGGCTGTGTAAGGGCTATTTTACCAAGTAGGAGAGTGATGGAGTGCTGCATCAGATGACCTGGCCTCCACAATCACCCAACCTCAATCCAATTGAGATGGTTAGGGATGAGTTGGACCGCAGAGTTTTAGGAAAAGCAACCAATGCTCAGCATATGTGGGAACTCCTTCAAGACTTTTGGAAAGGCATTCCAAGTGAAGCTGGTTGAGAGAATGCCAAGAGTGTGCAAAGCTGTCATCAAGGCAATGGGTGGCTACTTTGAAGAATCTCAAATACAAAATACATTTAGATTTGTTTTACACTTTTTTGGTTACTACATGATTCCATATGTGTTATTTCATCGTGTTGATGTCTTCACTATTATTATACAATGTAGAAAATGGTAAAAAAAAATAAGAAAAACCCTTGAATGAGTTGGTGTGTCCAAACTTTTGACTGGTGCTGTTTACCCATTTGATTATTAAAGATTACATTTAGAAAGTAACCTACCTAACCTTGCCCCTAAGTAAGAATTGCACTGTTAGTCTACTCCTGTTGTTTACGAAGCATGTGACAGATAAAATCGTGCAGGCTTCCCTGTGGGGGTAGGGAGGTCGGGATTTGAGAGAGGGTTGAAGGGTGTAGAAAACTGGATGAGTCTGCAGGGATGTGGAGGACAGGTCAGGTCAGTGATCTCCCGTTCTAAGGCTATGGAGACCTGGAAGTGACAAATAAGATGTGAGACGACGGGACTTGACTTGCTGCATTTTGTACACGTTTGAGTTCAGAACATATCCACTCTTTCTTTCTCTCTTTTACAGCTCTGTCATCGAAAGGACCCTCTCCTCATCCACCATGTTCACAGCTAGCTTTAATTCTCTCTGGTCAGTGTTCTCCTTTTCTTATCTCACACTCTTCTCTAGTGCCGTCTAGTTGGCCTCTCTCATCCCCCTCTTCTCTCACCCCTCTCTCCAACGCCTTCTCTACCATCTGGCAGAAAAATGCCTTTACAGCTTCTCTTAGATAGGCTGTTATATATATTTCAAAGCGTTTCAAAGCATATTTGAGCTTGGTTGAATGTGCATTTTCCAAAATGCTGGGGTTTCTTAGAATGTCTCTTTGGAGAAGTTATTTTTCCTTCCTTTGTTGAATGAAACTTTCAATTCGTTCTTGTTCAGGGAAACAATGTACTGCAGCTTTTTGTAATATTTTCATTTTAAAGAGAGACCTGTCATTGTAGGGCAACATCTTAGAAGATTCTGGAAAAGGTCCGCAGTTCAATTTACAGCATATACACTGAGTGAAAAAAAACATTCCTAATATTGAGTTGGACCCTTTTTTGCCCTCAGAACAGCCTCAATTTGTCAGGGCATGGGCTGCAAGGTGTCGAAAGAGTTCCACAGGGATGCTGGTCCATGTTGACTCCAATGCTTACCACAAATGTGTCAAGTTGGCTGGATGTCCTTTGGGTGGTGGAACATTCTTGATATAACTGAGAAACTGTTGAGCGTGAAAACCCCAGCAGCGTTGCAGATCTTGACCGGTGTGCCTGGCACCTACTACCATACCCCGTTCAAAGGCACTTACAACTTTTGTCTTGTCCATTCACCCTCTGAATGGCACACATCCCATATCTCAATTGTCTCAAGGCTTAAAAATCCTTCTTCAACCTGTTCTCTCCTCCCATTCATCTTCGCTGATTGAGGTGACATCAATAAGGGATCATAGCTTTCAACTGGATTCCCCTCGGTCAGTCTATTTCATGGAAAGAGTGTTCTTAACGGTTAGTAAACTCTGTGTATTTAAACGACGGTTTCAAAAATGTATATCTTTTTTAGAAGTCTGTCTAATTCATTGGTGTGTAAGCCACAAGCTGCTCTTAACATGGCATAAAATGGCATGTCGAAAAAAAAGAAAAACGTTTTTAAACGTGAAGACAGATGGGCCCACCATGGAGGCTGTCGCCAACCATCACTGGCTGTGTCAGACCACCAGCAGTGGGGGGCCAGCCATATCTGATAAACCGAATCCTTAATCACACACAAACACATCTCAACAACAACATGCTATGAATAATCATAACCAGGGATTAAGATAAAAGAACAAAATAACAAATGGGAGGGGAAAAGAATCAAAGACAAAATGTGAAGAAAAAAAAGAAGTCCGAAACTGTTGGAAGCTCGTCCCAATTTGTGTAAGCACTTTGATTCCATTATGGAAATCAGTGTTTCACCTGCTTCGTCTGCGCCCAGGCACGGCATCTCAGAATGCAGGGAGGTGTTAATAATATTTTACTTAAACACCATCTGTTTTCCGACGCCCTGGCAGAATACCAATCCTATTCAGCCCGTAACCGGAGCAATTAACTAAGGCAAAGTGTCGGGAGAGCCAGAGAGGCGGGAACACAGCCTCCTGCCCTGGGAGAAGAGTCGCATGTGTGATGTGAAGCCTCGACTTCTCGTTAGAAAAAGTGTTTTCTGTTTCCCTCCTCCCCCTCTGTATCCCCATCTGCCTTGGCATGATTGGCACCCTGTATCATTTTTACTTAGGGAGATTCGCTTTTAAATATATAGGCTTTATAAATGCCTGTCTCTTTTTATTTGAGTGTTGCATGCTCAAACTCCCGGCATCTGTCAGGTGAATGCGAAGCATGCTGTTTTTGCTCAAGTGAGAGCAAATTACATTGCTGTACCGGCGGCTTTGTCACCATAGGGATCTTGTGTGTGTGTGTGTGTGTGTGGATATAAGAGAGGGAGAGAGAAGGGAGGGGAGAGAGTGAATGAATGAACGAGGGGGAGAGAAAGAGGGGGAAGAGAGGCTGTGAGCACATCCTTACTCCTCGGTGCTGCCACATAGAAAGCAGAGGGCAGGTATCAATGTGCATGTTCAAGCGTGGCCCTGTGGGCCTGGTGTTGTGATTGTTCACAAGTTCACGTGTGTGTGACATTGACCCTTAAGGTGAGAGGGAAGCTGAAACCTTCAGAAGGCAATTATACTGTATAGGCAAAGACTGACACCAGTGCAGTCAGTGATGTCCGGAATGTGTGAAGAAGTGGAAGAAGAAAAAGCGGTAAGTGAACTTCAATAAAAACACCTGACAGCCTTAAAGGAAATGTGTCCTTCCATTTGAGGAAACATTTTCTCCAGCACCATAACTGGAGGATAAAAGTTTATTAGACTGTTGTCAAAAATGTTTTGCCAGTCTTTTCTGTATCCATCAGGGTTGAACGAACCAGCAAAACTATTGAGACACATCAACCCGACACGAAAACAACAATTCAGATCTGCCACCCAGGAAAAACAAACAATCTGGCCGAAAAAAAACAAGTGAATTGAATTGACATATTCATCTAAATATCTGATCGGAGTTCAGTCATGGATCAGTGAGGATGTAATTTGCTCGGAGAGGTAGCCCGGACCAACATCAACTGGCCTCAAAGCTGTCCTATATTATTCATGGGGATCAATACGTTGTGGCTTTCAGGGGAGCCTTGAGACTCTGTACCCATATCAAGTATCTGCAGCCAACTGGCTGCTTCAAAAGAAGAGCTATGGAGTGGGTTTTGTAAATGCTCCAGAGAGAAAGAGCCTGTGTTGATCTAGAATTAGTTTTCCCTATAGACCTGCTATCCTATCCTTGATTAGAAGGACTAAAACCAATAAGCGACCCTGGTCTAGAACGTTTCTTGATGTTAGCACCACCCAAATGAATTGTAGACATCCCAAACCAACCACTTAAATGCTGTATATATCCCATGTGTTATCTGTATGACCATTCCAACCTCAAGATTGATGTTCACACAGTCCATTTTGTAATGGATAATTGGGTAATATTTGGTTACGACTAGGGTTGAATATTTTCCTGATATTTTACAAATGTTCCATCCTGAGATTAAATCAATTTATTCCTGGGTAACCCGGTATTTCCCACCAAAACCAGAAGTGCCTTTCTAAATTATATAAATCATAAATATATCTAGATTTTATTAGATCTTTGAATGGCATGAAAATTCAAGCCTGATGCTACCTGACCCTGATGAGCCATATATTAAAAGACATTTTATGATCTCAAGCCCAAAAAAGCCCAAATAATTGTACTGTTATCAAATACATAGCTATGATATATAGGGTACCGCACGTTATGCACGACAGAAAAACATAAAGGCCCATAGATGTAGCTATGCTCTCTTAGGTAAATAAATTAAACAAGCTCCAGTAGCCTAATCTAATATTGTATTATACTGTATTAAGTGGACTGGAATTACAGACCTTGTTCAAACCATAAATCTGGGAGAGAACATCCGATGCTGGTGCAGGACATGCGGCCTACAAAGTTACAATTATAGGCTAGTGAACTTGATTTAAATGTTTTAATATAATAGGGCCTATTTAGCATTTTTATAATTAGTAGGCTGACACATACAGTACCAGTGACAAGTTTGGACACACCTGCTCACTCAAGGGTTTTTCTTTATTTTTACAATTTTCTACATTGTAGAATATTAGTGAAGACATCAAAGCTATGGAATAACACATATGGAATCATGTAGTAACCAAAAAAGTCTTAAACAAATCAAAATATGTTTTATATTTGAGATTCTCCAAAGTAGCCACCCATTGCCTTGATGACAGCTTTGCACACTCTTGGGATTCTCTCAACCAGATTCACTTGGAATGCCTTTCCAAAATTCTTGAAAGAGTTCCCACATATGCTGAGCACCTGTTGACTGCTTTTCCTAAAACTCTGCGGTCCAACTCATCCCAAAGCATCTCAATTGGGTTGATGTCGAGTGATTGTAGAGGCCAGGTCATCTGGTGCAGCCCTCCATCACTCTTCTTCTTGGTCAAATAGCCCTTGCACAGCCTGTAGGTGCGTTGGGTCATTGTCCTGTCCCACTAAGCGAAAATCAGATGGGATGGCGTATCACTGCATAATGCTGTGGTAGCCATGCTGGTTAAGTGTGCCTTGAATTCTAAACAAATCACTAACAGTGTCACCTGCAAAGCACCCCCACACCATCACACCTCCTCCTCCATGCTTCACGGTGGGAACCACACATGCGGAGATCATCTGTTCACCTACTCTGCGTCTCACAAAGACATGGTGGTTGGAACCAAAAATCTCAAATTTGGACTCATCAGACCAAAGGACAGATTTCCACCGGTCTAATGTCCATTGCTCATGTTTCATGGCCCAAGCAAGTCTCTTCTTATTATTGGTGTCCTTCAAATTTTGCTACATAGGACTGAATCGAGCCGGTCGGTGACATTTGTAATAAATTTGCTAACATTTCTAAAAATCTACTTTTGCTTTGTCATTATGGGGTTTTGTGTGTAGATTGATGAGGGAAAAAACTAATGTATTACACTTTAGCATAAGGCTATAACACAACAAAATATTTAAAAAGTCAATGGGTCTGAATACTTTCCGAAGGCACTCTACAGTATAAATACGGAACAAAAATATAAACACAACATGCAAACAATGGACATGCACAACAATTGCAAAGATTTTACTGAGTTACTGTTCACACTGTATAAGGAAATCAGTCAATTTAAATAAATTCATTAGGCCCTAATCATTGGATTTCACATGACTGGAAATACATATTTGCATCTGTTGGTCACAGATACCTTAAAACAAAAGGTAAGGGAGTGGATCAGATAACCAGTCAGTATCTGTTGTGACCAACATTTGCCTCATGCAGCGCAACACATCTCCTTCCAAATAGAGTTGATCAGGCTGTTGATTGTGGCCTGTGGAATGTTGTCCCAGTCCTCTTCAATGGCTGTGTGAAGTTGCTGAATATTGGCGGGAACTGGAAAACGCTGTTGTACACGTCCATCCAGAGCATCCCAAACAGGCTCAATGGGTGACATGTCTGGTGAGTATGCAGGGCATGGAAGAACTGAGACATTTTCAGCTTCCAGGAATTATGTACAGATGACATGGGGCTGTGCATTATCATTCTGAAACATGAGGTGATGATGGCGGATGAATGGCATGACAATGGGCCTCAGGTTCTTGTCACGATATCCCAATGGCATTCCAATTGCCATTGGTCACCTCCCAAATGGCGCAGTGGTCTAAAACACTGCATCGCGGTGCTAGAGGCGTCACTGCAGACCAGGGTTCGATCCCAGCCTGTGTTGCAGCTGGCAGTGAGACACATGAGGCAGCGCACAATTGGCCCAGCAGATTAGGGGTGGATTTAGCTGGCCGGGATGTCCTTGTCACATCGCACCTTGTGGTGGGCACATGCATGCTGACTCATGTTGCCAGTGTTTCCTCCGACACATTGTTGCAGCTGGCTTCCAGGTTAAGCGAGCAGGGTTGTGTTTTGGGGCTTTCGACCTTCGCCTCTCCCAAGTCCGTATGCGATAGGACAAAACTGCCAATTGGGGAGATAAAGCGGTAAAGAAATCCTGCCCCCAAAGTATATATATATATTTTTAAATTGCCATCGATTAAATGCTTATGGTTGAGAAATTAATATTAAATTCTCTGCCAACAGCTCTGGTGGACAGTCATCATACCTATTGCACGCTCCCTAAAAACTTGAAAAATTTGTGGCATTGTGTTGTGTGACAAAACATTCTAGAGTGTCCTTTTATTACTTGTGTAATGACCATGCTGTTTAATCAGCTTCTTGATATGGCACACCTTTCAGGTGGATAGATTATCTTGGAAAATGAGAAATGGTCACTAACAGGGGTGTAAAGAAATCGGTACTCAATTTCTGTGAAATAAGCTTTTTGTGCCTATGAAACATTTATGGGATCTGTTATTTCAGCTCATGAAACATGGGACCAACACTTAACATGTTGCTTTTATATTTTTTTCAGTGTGTGTATATATATACACATATATATATAGTGCATTCAGAAAATATTTAGACCCCTTCACTTTTTCCACATTTTGCTAAGTTACAGCCTTATTCTAAAATTGATTAAATACCAATTTGTCCTTATCAATTTATACACAATACCGATAATGACAAAGCAAAAAACGTTTTTTTATACATTTTTGCAAAAACAAAAATACCTTATTAACGTAAATACCTTATTAACGTAAGTATTCAGACCCTTTGCAATGAGACTCAAAATTGAGCTCAGGTGCATCCTGTTTCCAGTGATCATCCTTGATGTTTCTACAACTTGATTGGAGTCCACCTGTTATTTTAAATTAATTGGACATGATTTAGAAAGGCACTCACCTGTCCATATAAGGTCCCACAGTTGACAATGCATGTCAGAGCAAAAACCAAGCCATAAGTATCAGGAATCAAGCTAAGACCCAGATGCAGACACGTTGAATTGACAATGGTTTAATATTCCAACAGGGACAGGCAATAGACAGATCAAGGCAGGCAGGAGTCAGGAAACCAGAGGTGGAGCAACGGCACCGGATGGCAGGCAGGCTTAGGGTCAAGGTAGGCAAAGGTCAACAATCCAGAGGTGGGGCAAAGGTACAGGTCGGCAGGAAGGCTCAGGGTCAGGGGCAGGCAGAGTGGTCAGGCAGGCGGGCTCAGAGTCAGGACAGGCAAGGGTCAAAACCAGGAGGGTGAGAAAAAGGAGAGACTGGAAAAAGCAGGAGCTGAGAACAAAAACGCTGGTTTGACCTGACTGGAAACGGGAGACAAAGGGCTCTGGGCACATGAAAGGTGGGATGTATACGAAGGGTACAGGGCAACAGAAGACGAACAACAGAGGGGCTAATAATCTTGGAGATGGGAAATGGGTTGATAAACTGGGGGTAGAGTTTGCAGGATTCCACCCGGAGGGGCAGATCCCGGGTGGATAGCCATACCTTCTGCCAGAGACGATACCGGGGTCCGATGGCGATCCACCTGTTGTCGATACCTGGAGGTGGTCTTGAGGAGGGCCAACCGGGCTCTCCTCCAGGTATGAAGACAGTGGCGCACAAACATCTGGGTGGAAGGTACACCGTCTTCTTCCTCCTGCTCGGGGAAGAGCGGGGGCTGATACCCCAGGAAACACTCAATCTGAGATAGGCCGTGGCAGAGCAGGGAAGGGTGTTGCGGGTGTACTCAACCCACACCAGCTGCTGGCTCCAGGAGGTAGGGTTGGCAGAGACCAGGCAGCGCAGAGTAGTCTCAAGATCCTGGTTGGCTCGCTCCGACTGGCCATTGGGGGGGTGGAACCCAGAGGACAGGCTGGCCGATGACCCAATGAGGGCGCAGAACGCCATCCAGAACCAGGACAAGAACTGAGGCCCCCGGTCGGAAACCATGTCCATGGGCAGTCCATGGATCCGGAAGACGTGCTGCCCCATGAGCTGGGCCGTCTCCTTGTCCGAGGGTATTAGGGGAGAGGAATGAAGTGAGCGGTCTTGGAAAACGGGTCGACCACAGCCAGGATGGCAGTGTTGCCCTCAGACGGGGGGAGACCCATGACGAAATCCAGGGATATGTGGGACCAGGGTCGGTGAGAGACAGGCAGTGGTTGCAGAAGACCAGCCAGAGCTTACTGAGGAGTCTTATTCTGAGCACAGACTGTGCAGGCGGTGACAAACGCAGTGACATCCTGAACCATCGTAGGCCACCAAAAGCATTGTGCTGACTTCAGGCAATGGGCGTGGCAGAACGGGCTCCAGCCCATGAAGGCACCAGTAGACCAGTTAATGAGGGGAATGTGTCGCTGGAGCCAGGAGAATCTGAGGGGACTTGATGAGCAGGAACTGGATAGCCTCGCTGTGGTTCCCTGACACGCGTAGGTTGATGGGAGTGGTGTTGTGGGTGACTCGGCCTATAGAGCGCCCGGCTAGCGCTCTAACGTCCATGGGAATGGAGAGGGGCTGAGTGGGGATGTTCAGCTCGGACGCCAGGGTACCGTCAATGAGAACCCGGAGAGATTTAGACTGGTCTCCCCACAGCAGAATGGCATGAAAAGGGGTGCGAGCAGGGGAAGCAGGAACGTTCTCCATATGGCCCACCAAAGTACGCGCTCCTACCGGTGAGCCTGGTTTCAATATCACAAAATACAATTTAATATCACTGAATATCATTATATTTGAAGTCAAGCAGCGCTTGAAATCCTCGGGCCTATTGTATTGTCTATTTTTAGTTGAATTCTGTGTTGAATTGAAACAATATCTGTTTATGACTTTGCCAATGCTATATTGGCCTAAATAGCATCCATCATTGATGACATGTGAGTGATGTAACAATATATTATACACGTAACAATATATTATATATTTATGCTAAATTTACTCTGTTTTTTACTCTGTTTTTTATTCCATTGAGTTTATTTTGTTTCACTATTCCTTTTTATTCTTCTTCTAATGCAGTATTGTTGAAACTGAACCTGCAAGTAAGCATTTCATTGTACTGTGTACCATGACAAATCTACTTGACTACTACTACTGTTGTTTTTATCTTTGTTGGTTATCCTACAGTATCTATCAGGTGACAGAGCATCACCTCCTTAGATTAGCAAGGTTCCATCTACACTTGTCACATCGTGACATTTACAAACTGATGCACCAGCTGGCCCCAGAGACCTCATTGAAAGCCTAATCGTTGACACTAACAGCAGTGTGGCTGCATCGGTAATTGGAGGACATGTTGCAACTGTCTCCTCTATTTCCTGCTGACTTTCTCTTGGGCTCTTCGGAGAAGCCGAACTCCCCTTGGCTTCCATTTTCTAGGTATTCTGTGGGTATTCTGCTTTCATGTCATAATTGTGGCTTTCCTCACATCGAACATTGTCGGGGCATTGAGGGGGCCTGGCAAATGAGCTGGAGATCAAACCATGAGGATAAGATGATGGAAATGGAGATGCTGGGGACGAAAACACAGGATATAAATCAAGGCATGCACTGCATAGAGGTACATTCACTTCTTGGTGTCATGGTAGTAGTGGCGGAGGTGTTTTCCTTCACTCCGCTCTCAGCGTGCCGATTTTTCTGAGAGATCAAAACAGAACATGTACATAAACACATCATTAGTCACAGGAAACAAGGCAATTAATCCTTTATTGTGGAGCCAGAGGCTCCTTTTTTCTGGATGTCCTTGTGGTAGTAGAGAAAAATAGACATACAGTATTAGCTTGACCTGTGGGGTGTTGCGCAATACTATAAAGGGAAAATGTAGGCCTAGTATATCATTGTTTTGCATTTAAAAAGCCACTTTGCAATATCTACCATGTTTCTTCCAGATCACACTTTCCTCCTCAGCGGGTTTTTGAAACAGTGTGATACCATTCTGTTCCAGCAGCAGCCATTTCTCAGTTCAGCTGAATTCATGCTGACGCTCCGCTTTACTTTTGAAACTCTTCTTCCTGCTCTTTTTAATCTTCAGGGGGAGAAAAGAAGGCCAGCGACCACTGCTGCTGACAGGGACATAACTCGCCTTCCTTCCCCGCATCTCTTGTTTACAGTCTTCCTCTCCATCGCAACCAACCCCTCTCAATGGAGCCATAAAAAGCAAATAGGGGCTTTTAGAGAAATTGCCTGTGCACTAAAGATTAATAACAGTTGGGCCAGCTCAGGAAGAAAGTCCACAGAGGCAAAAAGGACATTGGAGATTAAAAGTGCCACATCCCTAAATTGGAATGATTCAACAGGCTCTGGCTCTCTAACCATCTTTCGAGTGTCAAGGCGTCAATTAACCTGCCTGATAAGTCATCATTAGGCACTTAGATGGTCGCCAACTGCACTATTTGAGGCACATGACCGTTGATTTGTCAGGTGAGGATTCCAACCACAATGATAACAGAATCGTTCTATGGGCTAATTAACGTGTGCACGAAGAAGGAATATACTTTGATGATAATCAGATAAAAAGTCTGATAAGAACTTGTAGAAAATATAAGTCTTTGTCTTATATCCATCTGAAAATACTTGCACAGGTGCCTGGGTGTGCTTAATGAATAGATTAGACTGGCCCTGTTCTGCTAGAAAAACTGAGCACTGACTTGATCTCTGATGAAAATAGGTTTGGCTCTATGTAGGCCTACATTACAGTAGGATGGTACAATTATTATTGTGTATAATACTATGCAGTGCAGTAGCCGACAGGAGGCTACATTGTTTATGGTTATATCCACATGCTTTTCAGAATGGACCATAAAAAGTAGGCATAACGTCGGCACATGTAGCTCCTCCTGGCTGCAGCAGGGAAGAGCGTGCACAGCGTGGCGTTTCCATGGAAACACCCTGCATAGCAACGGGAAGGCGTCTTCAAAGTGAACCGGTAACAACCCTAACAGAGTCAGAAGTGTAGCTAGCTAATGTTGCTTGGTGAATACTTACATTTTAGTTTATCTAACGGTAGTCCTTAAACGTGTTAAGGTTTTAGTTTGTATCATGTGCACAAATATGAGAGCCCTGGAGCTGAAAACCGAAGGGTTTACGGTGAAGTCAACAATGAAGAACTCAGTGGTAAGTTTGAGTCATCATATCTAAAGATGTGTAGCTAGCTAACTAGTTACTAGCTTTAGCTATAACTAACGTTAGCTAACCCTTGTTCTAATTGTTATAATGTTGTTGCTTGCTAGCTTAGTTAACTAGCTAGCCAGTTGACAAAATACTCTAACTAGATTGCATAAAGACACAATACCAGCATCAGCAAATCAATGACTTCTCGTGACGATGCCATTTTGGCATTGGGGAAAGTATATTTGGCATAGCTTGTTAACTATACAGTAATAGTCTAAATTAACTGATTCATCTACTACGTAGCTAACGTCACATTTGCTAGTATATTCGGCTGAAACAATTGCGCCAAAAGTTCAGCATTGTGATTGTGTTGTGCTTTGTTCTACACTGTCATGCATAGTCATACACACAGCAGCCCCACGCCCTCTGCCATCAGTATGGAACGCCGTTTTGGTCTTTGTGTGTCAAAAAATATGCATGTCAAATAACACTATTTGACGTAATAAGCTTGTTGACCAATCAGGACCTGAACATGACTCACGTCACGTAAATCTATTACGTAGTTATTACACATTGATTACACGATTACTCGTATTTCATATGTCACAACGATTCACCGATACCTACGCTATGATGCTGATCATGTTTTGTCTCGCGCACCTGCCGCAGACACACTTCCCCAAGTTCTGTTCTTCCCCAAAAACGACATCATCTGTTTCAGCAACTATAGTTAGCTAGCTAACTATCTAGCTATGTGTCATTATCTAAAATACCCCTAATTTATACGACAGTTCCTATTTGATTAATGGTGGTCGGACCCACCTATGTGAAGCTAGCCACAATAAGGATTAGCCACTATAGTAGAATTTGCGGTTCGCCTTCAAAATATAAGTCTAATTGGAGGTGATGCAAATGAATACAAATAGTGCAATCATGCCATAATGGAATAGATCATGCTAAACGAGGTTGTAATATTATTATATAAATTCAACAATTTGCTCATTTGACAAAAATATGTTAATCACACTGGATGTTTTAGACTTTGTTGGAATACTTATTTCACTGTACAGCCTTACCTATGGATTGTGGATCAATGACATGGCGTATCTGTCACGTTCTGACCTAAGTTCTTTTGTTATGTCTTTGTTATAGGTCAGGGCGTGAGTTGGGTGGGTTGTCTATGTTCCTTTTTCTATGTGGTGTTTTTGTGTTTGGCCTGGTATGGTTCTCAATCAGAGGCAGGTGTCGTTAGTTGTCTCTGATTGAGAATCATACTTAGGTAGCCTTTTCCCACCTGTGTTTCGTGGGTGATTATTTTCCGTTTCAGTGTTTGCACCATTCGGGACTGTTTCGGTTTTCATTTTGTTTCTCTTGTTCTTTTTGTATTCTGTATTCATTCTCATTAAATTACATTATGGATACATACCACGCTGCATTTTGGTCCTCCGATCCTTCCTACTACTCCTCCTCAGAAGAGGAGGAGGAAAGCCGTTACAGTATCAGTCTACTCAGTGACACCCAGAGAAAATGAGCATTGTAGCTCTTATTGCGAGTCTCTGAAACCACTGTGAATTGAACCACATTTATTGTACCAGTCAACCTACTATGTGTAAAAACAATACGACCTGGATGTTTTAGAGCCTGATAACTCTGAGGAGTACTTTGGGAAAAAAGCACTTGGGTACTGAGTAGAGTAGACTAATACCCCATTTCATTGATCCCCAATCCTTAGGTAAGGCTGTATAGTGCAATATAAATTTCAATAGGCACAATATGTTGACAGTCAAAGTCCCGCAATAAGAGCTACTACGACGATAATATTGGGCTCCCGAGTGGCGAAGCGGTTTAAGGCACTGCATCTCAGTGCAAGAGGCGTCACTATAGTACCTGGTTCCAATCCAGGCTGTATCTTATCCAGCCGTGATTGTGATTCCCATAGGGTGGTGCACAATTGGCCGAGCGTCATCTGGGTTTGGCCAGAATAGGCCATCACTGTAAATAAGAATTTGTTCTTAACTGACTTGCCAATTAAATAAAGGTTACATTTAAAAAAAAAATATATATATATATAAACAAAACATGTATATGTACTGAACCTTGGTTCTGGTGACTTTTTAAAAGGAAAAAACTAAAATAAACCATTATTAACCAAACTATTACAGATAGCAAGCATTACAACACTCCACATAATGCTGTAGACTAGTACAGACTAAATATGCAAACATTTTTAGCCCTTAGCCCAATTAAAGGAAATCAGTCGGTACATTTTAAGCCATTTTGTGTCCCATTCGGATTGGCGGTTGTGCTCACTTGGCCTTAGTCCTCTCTCCTCCTCCTCTTCTCTCCTTTTATCTACTCCTCTTTCTTCTCCTTCTCTCCTCTCTCCTTTCATCTCCCCTCCTGGCTCTTTCCTTTCCTCTGTTCCACTCTGCTCTCCCTTCTCCTTTTCTCCTTCCATCTCCCCTCCTGGCTCTCTCCTTTCCTCTGTTCCACTCTGCTCTCCTCTCTCATTTTCTCCTTCCATCTCCCCTCCTGGCTCTCTCCTTTCCTCTGTTCCGCTCTCCTCTCTCCTTTTCTCCTTCCATCTCCCCTCCTGGCTCTCTCCTTTCCTCTGTTCCACTCTGCTCTCCTTTCTCCTTTTCTCCTTCCATCTCCCCTCCTGGCTCTTTCCTTTCCTCTGTTCCGCTCTCCTCTCTCCTTTTCTCCTTCCATCTCCCCTCCTGGCTCTCTCCTTTCCTCTGTTCCACTCTGCTCTCCTCTCTCCTTTTCTCCTTCCATCTCCCCTCCTGGCTCTCTCCTTTCCTCTGTTCCACTCTGCTCTCCTCTCTCCTTTTCTCCTTCCATCTCCCCTCCTGGCTCTTTCCTTTCCTCTGTTCCACTCTGCTCTCCTCTCTCCTTTTATCTCCCCTCCTGGCTCTCTCCTCTCCGCTGCTCTGTCCCTCATGCATCCCTACCTCACTCTTGGGATGCTGCCTTCTCTGTCTACACGATAGCTTAAGCTTTTAAAGAGTTAGCTAACTAAAGAAAGTTTAATTTCATTCAGGGTGATTTGGCGTTAGCTTGCTAAGTGAACGTTACCTGACACTCTTGTCCCTGCTCCCCCTTTCTCTTTCACTGCTGTGGCTGGAAATATTTCAATTAACTAATCTGAGAAAAAAAATCAAATCGAAGACAGATACATGCAGCTATCTTGCTTGCACTTTATACAGTTCCAAACGAACTAGCTAATGTTAGCTAACTTGCTAGACTAGTAACGTTAGTTAAGCGTGTTTCTATCATCAATATACTTATGGATATTCTATAGCTAATTGCCGTTAATTGTGGCAGCAGCATTATAGATATAAATTATGTTAGTAGAGTGGTCAGGTTATAGCTAATTTATGTAGTTAACTAGCTAACGTTAGTCAAACAAACAAGCTAACGTACCTTTCTTATAGTTTCTCACGCAGGTGCACTCTGAGGTGATTCAAGTGAATTGTGTTTTGCGCCACAGAGCTTCTGTATTGCGCACGGGTCACTCGCTCGCTGGTCACTGGTGCGCCGTGTTTCTTGAGTTGCAGGCTGCCTGCCACAGCTCACAGAGCTAAATAACCTTCAGAACTGTGTTGAACCCAGACAGATTATTTATTTACCATGAAAAATGAATGTGCTTCACAGAACTTTATTGAAACTATGTTTGGTAGAAATAGGATGTTACTTTTGGTGTGGCGGCAATTCTGCCGTGGCGCAGCACCACACTTAAATGAACGCAGAGGAAACACTGATGTAAACTCATCACAGTGATTTTCTGTGGGTGTCACCGAATAGACTCATACTCCGTTTCATTGCTCCACATTCCAACACTCCAACCTTGTTCAAGATTATCGAGTCTAAATATGGCATGATTCCACCAATTGTAACCTTCTGCAACACTTTCAAAGAGGGACTTTTATTTGCAAGCGGAAACGCAAGTTCCACTGTTGTGGCTAATCCTTATTGTGGCTATTTTCACAACAAATAGCCAGGTGAATCTAGCTGGCTGTTTATAACATTTGTTTTTGGGCAACAGGGTTAAGTAGCTGGCTAGCTAGTTATTTCAATAGCAGAACAACAAGTGGCTACATAGCTAATACTTATCCACATGGATTCCTAAACCATTGCGAAGAATATTGTTTTCAGCCTGGTTGCATTGGTGCAAGCTAGGTGCCACTGCTGCAAGCTAGGTAAAGCTAGCTAGCTACCACAGAAGTTGGAAATAACATCTGTTTCAAAGATATATGCAAAAAAATGTGGATCCTGCTCTTTTGACCTGATCTAATTTCAAATGCTCACACAGACGTTTTCCTATTGGGTCGAACAAATAATGCCTTATTACCAATGCAGTATTGTACAGCTGTGACAGTGATTGTAATGGTGGCTCTTGGCTTGCACGTGCAAATTCAGCACACGCTACATTCTATAATAGAATTGTGTCTTTTTTGGGGGGGACACGCAAAGACCCAAACGGCGTTCCATAATCAGGTTGGTTGTTGGTAGGATGAATGGGATAATGGAATTACGGCGCAACCTATCACTGGCTTCCTGAAATGACTCTCTCCCTCTCCTGGCAGGAACAGAGACATGCTACAGTAGCAAAATAACTAACATTGAAATGCTTACTTACGGGCTATTCCCAAAAATGCAGAGAAAAATATAAAAGAAAGATAATAACACGAGGAATTCATACACAATGAGTAGAAATAACTTGGCTATATACACAAGGTACCAATACAGTATTTATGTGTAGGGGTACGAATTAATTGAGGTAGATACAGTACATGACCAAAAGTATGTGGACACCTGCTCGTCAAAAATATAATTTCAAAATCATGGGCATATGGAGTTGGTCCCCCTTTTGCTGCTTTAACAAATTCCACTCTTCTGGGAAGGCTTTTCACTAGATGTTGAGGGAAGGTTTTCCAATAGATGTTGGAACATTGCTGCGGGGACTTGCTTCCATTCAGCCACAAGAACATTAGTGAGGTCGGGCACTGGTTTTGGGCGATTAGGTCTGGCTCGCAGTTGTCATTCCAATTAATCCCAAAGGTGTTCAATGGGGTTGAGGTCAGGGCCCTGTGCAGGCCAGTCAAGTTCTTCCACACCGATCTTGACAAACCATTTCTGTATGGACCTCGCTTTGTGCACCCGGGCATTGTCATGCTGAAACAGGAAAGGGGCTTCCCCAATCTGTTTCCACAAAGTTGGAAGCACAGAATCTCAGAATCGCTTCTGTGGCATACCACTTTGCGGCTGAGCCGTTGTTGCTCCTAGACGTTTCCACTTCACAATAACAGCACTTACAGTTGACCGGGGCAGCTCTAGCAGGGCAGAAATTTGATGAACTGACTTGTTGGAAAGGTGGCATCCTATGACAGTGCCACATTGAAAGACTGAGCTCTTCAGGAAGGCCATTCTACTGCCAATGTTTGTCTATGGAGATTGCATGGCAGTGTGCTTGATTTTATACACCTGTCAGCAACGGGTGTGGCTGAAATAGCCAAATCCACTCATTTAAAGGGATAAATCTGACCCTTTAAAAAAAAATGTTTTGCCTAAAATGACATAAGCAAATCTAACTGCCTGTAGCTCAGGACCTGAAGCAAGGATATGCAAAATGTGAAGTTTGTGGAAATTTGAAATGAATGTAGGAGAATATAACACATTAGATCTGGTAAGAAAAAAAACTGGCGTACAAAACAAAAAAAAATGTGTCCATCATCTTTGAAATGCAAGAGAAAGCCCATAATATAATATAGGAGTCTAGGCGCAATTTAGATTTTGTGTGTGTATGCAACGTTTCAGATTGATCTTGTGAAGCATTGCAATACTGCACAATATATTTTATCAAGTCTGCCCAAATGTGCCGAATAGGTCATTTGATATATTTTGAAGTACATAACTATAGAGAACATACAAAAATTATATGGTAATACAAAATGTAAGTTTACACACTCCCAAGAATATCATACATGATGGATCATTAGCTTATACACTAACTTTCACACATCTAGATGGCCGGGCAGGTTGGGTGTGGAGCCAGAGACAGCAGGGCTTCAAACTGTAGAACCCAGTCACTACATTTGTATATAAAAATAGATTTTAAAAAACTATGCTACATTTTATCTCTGGGACCCTCAGGATGACAACTCAGAGCAAAATTACTGAATGTAAGTACATTATTTATCTTCAGAGGTGAATGCACATATGGGTAGGTGTAAAGTGACTAGGTAACGGGATAGATAATAAGCAGTAGCAACAGCACATGTGATGAGTGAAAAGAGTTAGTGCAAAGGGGGGGTCTTTGGTTAACTATTTAGCAGTCTTATGGCTTGAGGGTAGAAACTGTTCAGGGACCACTCCTGTTGGTTCCAGATTTGGTGCACCGGTAGCGCTTACCGTGCAGTAGCAAAGAGAATAGTCTATGACTTTGTTGGCTGGAGTATTTTACCATTTTTACAGCCTTCCTCTGATACCACCTGGTGTAGAGGTCATTATTATTATTAATCACCAGCCTGGATATTGACCCTCAAATGAGTAAGAGGAAAAATGAGAGGAAGAGAAAAGGGAGAAAAGGCACTTGCTGGACACATTTTCTGACTGTCATTCAGATTTAGTCCATTTAAAAGAGTTCTCTTTCAAAAAGAGGCAAGTATTTTGCCTTTTTGTTGTTACATTGCCTGGTGTGTGTGTGTGTGTGTGCGCACGCGCGCTTCTGAAATGTCTTCATCCAGTGCAGAAAATGCAGGTAAAGCACAGTGAAGATGTACCTGTATTTAAGGATGCAGAACAGGTGCTGCACCTCACTGACAGCCTCACGTCGACCCTTTCAGACTCTTTCTTATTTATTTATTTAACCAGCCTTCTGTATCAAGCTAATAGCTGGCATTACAAGCAGTGTCTGTCAGCTTGTACCTTACTCTCCATCTCTATTTGAGCACAAACACAAGGTAGCAAGGCATGGCCATCGAGTATCCCCAGAGGTGATAGGCTAGACCTCATAGACTTTGAGTTAAACTACTGAATGAGTAATTTCCAAAGACAGTCTGGCTCCCCCAGACCACTCCTGTCCATTTTAGATGAAGATGGATCAGGAGAATGTAATAGATATCAGAGCCCATCAGTCCTAATTGACGTGTCCTATTGATTGGTCAAGTAAACCCATCTTCTGAGCCAGGAAGTAGGTTATAGTGGGACATTTTGACAAACAGCCCTCTCAGTGTTTTGTAAAAAGGCCTAGGCTTTAGGCCTAAAATGCAACAGTAGATTATTTATACAGTAGGCCAACATTGTTTGTTGCATATTTTGGCATTCGGCACTTAGGCTATGTCTATTTATTCAGAGTGGTTTCATAGACCAGACATAACATAGCGAATGTAAATCTGGGACACTCAAATTAGTATGATATGTTAAGTTTGGTATGGTTCATAAGACAGAAGGTTACTTAAGGCAAAAACAAAAGTAGGCTGGTTGGTCGGGGTGGATGGGTAGACCTATAATGTGAACGTCTAGCAACCCAAGAATTGCGTGTTTGAATCTCATCATGGCCAACTTGAGCATTTTAGCTAATTAGCAACTTTGCAAATACTTACTACTTTTTGGCTTCTTTGTAACCCTTCCCCTAAACCTAACCTTATCCCTTTAAACTAACTCCTAATCCTAATCCTTATCCTAGCTAACGTTCGCATTAGCCACCTAGCTAACGTTAGCCAGAGCAAATTGTAATTCGTAACATAAAAGTTTTGCAAATTCGTAACATATTGTACAAATTGCAATTAGTCACATATGCAAATTCTAATTCGTAACATATCACACAAAATGGATGATGGACATCCACAAATGAATACATACCATACTAAACGTAACATATCATACTTTTCAACCACACATTTCACTGCACCTATCTGGTGTATGTGGCAATAAAACATCATTATTTTGTATTTAATTAATTTTTCAGGATTTAAATGGACTATTTTACTACCCCTGAGTCCAGGTTGATTTATTAGTAAGGCACGTAGGCCTAGTATCTATTCACAATGGTCCCTGACTTTAGTTGAGCAAATGATGAAGTGATAGGAGAAGTTTTACATTTCAATATGCTAATGTTCCTGCCATAGTAACTCATCATTCTTATGGGCACACAAAACAATGTTGATGTTGCTAAGTGGTCAAACTTTCATAATTACCATAGTGAGGTGAGACGTTTATACTGATGGAAATAAACCATAGCTCTGTTTGGATCATATGATATTCACCCTTAGTGAAGTCAGCAGGACATTTACATTGCACATATTGCAAGTTAATTATTGCTTAGCATGCGCGCACCACAGCTATCGAGTCACCTCCGCAGCCAGCAACCATGCGTGTTTAGTGAAGAACGGGAAGCTTAAGCTGATTGTCCTCTTTTATGTAGAAACCCACACTGAATAGGCTGCCTCTTCCTCTATTTCTTCATAGCTTAGCTTGTGAGATAAGTTGAGCCATTCAGCATCCTCTCAGTTAAGGGAAATATAGTATTCTTTCTAACAAATATATCTACATATATTTCAAAATGTTGTGTATCCCTGGACATAATCAGAGTTCATGTAATCATTACAGTTTTGAAAACACAGCTTGTCCAAAAAGAAGTGGCCTCTTGGCACAATTTACCCCAAACCCGGGTTAAGTTCAGCTACAGGTAAGTTAACCGCCTACAAATTTTCTGTACTGAATGAAATATTACCACTACCTTTTTAGTAAAACTATGTCTATCTTTATTTCCCAAACACAATTATTTTAGGGCGCTTTCATATATCCCCTTATGATCCGGATCCTTGAGCATTTGGTACCCTGATCCGCTATAAAGCATGTGTGAAACGCAAATAAACCCTGTCTGAAACTAATCCTGGACCTGCATGAGTAGTGGATCTAAGATCCAGGACCCGAGTACCAGCTATTGTGACACGGCAAGTGTATGACTTTTTTTGCCCGTTGTCAAAAAGCTAGCTCGCTAACTGTGCATCTTGCTTATCTCACCCTGTTATTGTCAGGTCTTGTGAAAGCGAAACCTAGTCTGTAGAATTCTCACAAACACTCCAGGAAACCAAATTTCGTATGTGAAAATGTCCTTAATAATTGTAAGCATCTTTTAACACAAGCTTAACGCCTAACAAACACTTTTTGTCTCATCGCTGCAACTCCCCAACGGGCTCGGGAGAGGCAAAGATCAAGTCATGCGTCGTCCGAAACATGACCCGCCAAGCCACGCTTCTTAACACCAACTCACTCCCGAACATGGCTGGTTGTGACACAGCCTGGGATTGAACCCCAGGCTGTAGTGACGCCGCAACACTGAGACGCAGTGCCTAAGACCGCTGCTCCACTCAGGAGGCTTTTGAAACATTTTTAACATAGGCCAGGCCCTGTTGTTACCTCATATCCCAGCGATAATACCTTGCATTACGCCCATAGCTGAGGAAGATGTTTTGAGTTATAATAACGTTATTCTATCATCAGATTTGCCTAGTGGCATACAGTTCAGCAGAAGCATTTTTATGCATTTTATAAATGCATTTCATGCAATTCTACATCCTTTAGGCCTACATGACATTATCAGAATTGTTTTTTTATGCCTCACAAATGACCAAAATGAGTGGCAATAGAATCCTATGGTTCTGTGATGAACTTAGCCTTGAGATGCTTTTAGGAAACCAGGCTTTGGTCTTGACAGTCGACCAGGGCCAATAAAAATAAGTGAGACACACAGATTGTACAATATATTGTAGGCTACTAAATCAACTTTCTGGTGGCACTAAGTGATGGGGAAACAAAGCTTACGGAAGAATTGAGGCCTTCCAGCCAATTGTGTCAAATAGGTTGATTACATGGAGCTTCATTATCCGTTCACAATGCACATTAGTGACATACAGTGGGGCAACAAAGTATTTAGTTAGCCACCAATTGTGCAAGTTCTCCCACTTAAAAAGATGAGAGAGGCCTGTAATTTTCATCATAGGTACACTTCAACTATGACAGACAAAATGAGAAAAACAAATCCAGAAAATCACATTATAGGATTTTTAATGAATTTATTTGCAAATTATGGTGGAAAAATAAGTATTTGGTCAATAACAAAAGTTTATCTCAATACTTTGTTATATACCCTTTGTTGGCAATGACAGAGGTCAAACGTTTTCTGTAAGTCTTCACAAGGTTTTCACACACTGTTGCTGGTATTTTGGCCCATTCCTCCATGCAGATCTCCTCTAGAGCAGTGATGTTTTGGGGCTGTTGCTGAGCAACACAGACTTTCAACTCCCTCCAAAGATTTTCTATGGGGTTGAGATCTGGAGACTGGCTAGGCCACTCCAGGACCTTGAAATGCTTCTTACGAAGCCACTCCTTCGTTGCCCGGGCGGTGTGTTTGTGATCATTGTCATGCTGAAAGACCCAGCCACGTTTCATCTTCAATGCCCTTGCTGATGGAAGGAGGTTTTCACTCAAAATCTCACGATATATGGCCCCATTCATTCTTTCCTTTACACGGATCAGTCGTCCTGGTCCCTTTGCAGAAAAACAACCCCAAAACATGATGTTTCCACCCCCATGCTTCACAGTAGGTATGGTGTTCTTTGGATGTAACTCAGCATTCTTTGTCGTCCAAACACGACGAGTTGAGTTTTTACCAAAAAGTTATATTTTGATTTCATCTGACCATATGACATTCTCCCAATCTTCTTCTGGATCATCCAAATGCTCTCTAGCAAACTTCAGACGGGCCTGGACTTGTACTGGCTTAAGCAGGGGGACACGTCTGGCACTGCAGGATTTGAGTCCCTGGTAGTGTGTTACTGATGGTAGGCTTTGTTACTTTGGTCCCAGCTCTCTGCAGGTCATTCACTAGGTCCCCCCGTGTGGTTCTGGGATTTTTGCTCACTGTTCTTGTGATAATTTTGACACCACGGGGTGAGATCTTGTGTGGAGCCCCAGATCGGAGGGAGATTATGGTCTTTCCATTTCCTAATAATTGCTCCCACAGTTGATTTCTTCAAACTAAGCTACTTACCTATTGCAGATTCAGTCTTCCCAGACTGGTGCAGGTCTACAATTTTGTTTCTGGTGTCCTTTGACAGCTCTTTGGTCTTGGCCATAGTGGAGTTTGGAGTGTGACTGTTTGAGGTTGTGGACAGGTGTCTTTTATACTGATAACAAGTTCAAACAGGTGCCATTAATACAGGTAACGAGTGGAGGACAGAGGAGCTTCTTAAAGAAGAAGTTACAGGTCTGTGAGAGTCAGAAATCTTGCTTGTTTGTAGGTGACCAAATACTTATTTTCCACTATAATTTGCAAATAAATTCATAAAAAATCCTACAATGTGATTTTCTGGATTTTTCCCCCTCATTTTGTCTGTCATAGTTGAAGTGTACCTATGATGAAAATTACAGGCCTCTCATTTTTTTAAGTGGGAGAACTTGCACAATTGGTGGCTGACTAAATACTTTTTTGCCCCACTGTATGTGAGTCGTTTCAGGAAACTAGGGCTAAGATGCGCGCCACTATTTCACAGGAACGCCATTTGAACGTACACTTTTTTTAATCAAACCACTTTTTTTTCTGCAGAAATGCCTTCTGGAACATGTAAACTTTCATGTGCCTGAATAACATACTTGTATGCCATCTGTAAATACGAATACAATTGTTAAATTACAAGCCTAGTTTGGTTAGCCATGGAAAAAGTCAGCAATCTTCCCGCTAGCCATGATCGGCTGAGATAATGAGTGGGCTGTACATGCCGAGAGATGAGTTCGGATTGGTCTGCCATGTAGCATGCTTCTGTCTATAATATGAGCTAGTCAGAATGTGTATGTAATCCTTTCTAATGCAGCTTTTTTGAAAGATATCACGTAGTAGAACTGCATAAGTGTTGCTCTCCACTTTCTGGAGGACCGAGTTTGAAATCAGTGGAATTAGAGTATATGATAGCCAAGGAGATGGAGAAAATTCTGGGGTTTGATTGCAAATATGCAGATGGAGTCAAAAAGAGAACATTAAAGGCTCGGGAATACATCTTCAAACTAAGGGCAATTTTAACATCCATGACAGAGAGGGAGAAGCGTCCATCCATGTGTACAGGTAAGAGAGTCCAGCTAGTTACATTTTCCAATATTACACTTTTCTAATTTTGTCAGAAAGTTGTTTTCATTTCAAGTTAACTTCATTGTGATAGGGGGCAGCATTGGAAAGTTTGGATGAAAAGCGTGCCCAGAGTAAATTGCCTGTTACTCAGGCTCAGATTAGGCCTAGATTTAGATAGAAAAAACTAAAGTTTCCAAAACGGTTAAAATAATGTCTCTGAGTATAACAGAACTCATATGGCAGGCAAAAACCTGAGAAGAATCCAACCAGGAAGTGGGAAATCTGAGATAGTTTTTTAAGTGATTGCCTAGCCAATATCCTGTGTCTGTGGTGTCAGATTGCACTTCCTAAGGCTTCCAATAGATGTGAACCGTCTTTAGAAGTTGTTTCAGGCTTCTATTGTGAAAGGGGAGAGAATAAGAGCACTCAGAGTAAGTGGCTCAGCTGAAAGCCATGAGTTGTTTATCGCGCGTGGCCGTGAGCGCGAGGTTCGTTCTCTTTCCTTTCTAATGAAAACAGTATTGTTCGGTTGAAACATTATTGAATATTTATGATAAAAACACCCTAAAGATTGATTATATACATCGTTTGACATGTTTCTACGAACTTTAATGGAACTTTTTTGACTTTTCGTCTGGACTTTGTGCCTGCACTTTGTGCATTCGGATTACTGGACTAAACGCGCAAACAAAAAGGAGGTATTTGGACATAAAGATGAACTTTATCGAACAAAACAAACATTTATTGTCTAACATGGAGTCCTGGGAGTGCCATCCGGTGAAGATCATCAAAGGTTAGTGATGAATTTTAATGTTATTTCTGACTTTTGTGACACCTCTCCTTCTTTGGAAAATGGCTGTATGGTTTTTTGTGGCTAGGGGCTGACCTAACATAATCGCATGGTGTGCTTTCGCCGTAAAGCCTTTTTGAAATCGGACACTGTGTTTGGATTAACAAGAAGTGTATCTTTAAAATGGTGTATAAAACTTGTATGTTTGAGGAATATTAATTATGAGATTTCTGTTGTTTGAATTTGGCGCCCTGCAATTTCACTGGCTGTTGGCGAGGTGGGACGCTCATGTCCCGAACGATCCCAGAGAGGTTAAAGTGTAATGTTAGCTAGCTATCTAGCGTTAGCTGGTTGGCTAGCTAGCTAACATTACGTGTATGATCTGTGTAGTAATATTATTCATATCTCAGAGCCATTTGCATTGCTAGTTTTGCCTAATGTTAGCAGATTCATGCAGGGTAGTAACGTTATGAGTTGGGAAAATGGTTCATTATTTAGCAAGCTAGGTACATGTCTAAACAAAAGTAGCTATTTCAATAGAATGTTTACGATGTCACAGCGACAACTGTCGATAGACGTAGCTGGTAAATTCGCTCTGGCTATCTACTCTGATTTTGCACTCTTTTCTGAGTGCGCCAGAGCGCAGAATAACTGATGAATTTACGAACGCTCAACACCAGTTGAATATGGCAGGTAAACGTTGGCAAAAAAAGCATTGCCAGCAGCACAGTTGCAGTCACCAACACTCTGGATAAAATAAAAACAGCCTAACCCAAAAAATTGTTGCCAGCAGCACAGTTGCAGTGACAAACGCTCTGGATAACATAAAAACAGTTTAACCTGCTAAAATGGTCAGAGTGAGCTGTTATCTCATTTATGTCTGGAAGTAGCTAGCAAGCTAGCTTGGGTGCTTGACTGCTGTTGTTAGATCAGAATGCTCGGATCAACCCTACTTTCTGGCCAGACGCTCTGAATTTACGAACGACCAATCTGACACACTGGCACTCCAGATTAAATGTACAAACACACCCATAGTATAACCCAGCCTTTAGTCTTGAAATCTTTTGTTGTTTAGTACATAGCTTCACATGTGAATCCTTAAAGAGAGGGGTGGGCCTAAAGCTTAAAAGGGTGTGAACAATGCTGAATGGGTGTAGACAAAGAAGAGCTCTCCAGGAGGTACCAAAACATTCAAGATCCATTTTCTCAAAAGTGAGGTTACAAGTTTATCAACTTTCAAAGCAGAATTACTTTCCCATTGTTCCTCAACTGTAGTGTATGATATACCATTTTCTGGATGTACAATTTTCTAGCTCTGAGTTTCTACTTTTATCCAATGTAAAAAACACATTTTCAAATTTTGCTACATAAGACCAAATCGAGCCGGTCGGTCACATACGTATGCTGGTCAGCAATAAATAGCAACATGTGATTATCAGACTTTTTTTCCCTCCTCTAATGATTTTATCAAAACTCAGTGGTGCAGCAGTAAGGCATTGGCTTAAATATCCTATAGTCCGTTGGATTGCCAGGTTTGCGTCTTACATCATGCTTTCATTTTTTTCCTTCAAGTTTACTCGTTTTCTAAAACTGAATCTATGGCATTATTTAGGATGCTTTAGACAAAAACTTATATGATACTAAATAAAACAAATTATTTGAACAGTGCAGAAACCACATAAAACTATTTTCTAAATAGTGTGCCTGTAACGTGATTTGACCTTTCACCCTCAATGTTCTAAAGTTGCCTACTCTATCTGCTAAGCTACTGGTCAGGTGTATTTCTGTATACAAAATCCTAACTAGTAGTATAAGTATGGTATCTAGTAGAGGTAAGCTTTTGAAAGCATCTTAATCGAAGAAAGCACCGGAACCACGGCAAAATCAGTAGGATCTTGCATTTTGCAACAAACGGTTTGAAAAAGCAAGTGATTAAACAAAACTTTTGACGTTATTGATGACGTACTTCTGTTAAAGTGATACACGCATCGACACACTGCTTTGAAGTTAGCTGCTTACGATTTCAACGCATGCCTCGGAGCTCCAGTATCATATGTTACATCACGAGTGCCACTGACTCACCCAATGAGGAAGTTAGCATGAATTTGCGTAGCTCAGGCTTCTCACTGTACCGGTGATGGTCTCAAGATAGGCCTGAGCTACTTTGAAAAACAGTGCTGTTCGTTCAAGTTTGTTTTTGCTTCTACTGACAAATTACTATTCTCAGCAGTAGGCTTTTGCTTTCCAAATATTTTTCCCACGATTGTATTTTGGAACTTGCGAAAGGCCGTTAACTATTCACTGACAGCCCGAAGAGAAACACAAGTGCCCATTCAAGCCAGAACTGACAGCCATTTTGAGCATACCCATGAGTTTACCAGTCAAATTACCAGGGTGAGGTTCCAAAACCCTTCCCAGCAAGCACATTTGGTTCCTTGGAAGTTGTGGGAAGCCATACGTTTCCTGACCGTTAAAACTTAATGTTTTTTTTAAACGTTCTGAGAACGGAAGTGAACATTTTGCCTGTATTGGGAGTGTTTTTTTTCTGGTTGCAGGGAGGTTCTGATAATGTTTTTCTTTGGTTCCCTGAAAGTTTTAATATCGTTCTGAGCACAGAAATTATAGGTTATTTGAAGGTAATTAAATAATGTTCTGAGAACACGTTTCAATAAGACTTTTTATAAAACTAGCTTAGGTTAACTGGTTTGAACTCCAAGCAGAGATAGGACATGTCATGACGTGACTACCGTTAATGTTATTAACTTCTTATGGCTGCCATCCCGTTAACGGGATAATTGTCATCAACAACCGCTGAATTGCATAGTGCCACATTCAAATAATATTACTACAAATATTTATATTCAGGAAATCACAAGTGCAATATAGCAAAACACAGCTTAGCCTTTTGTTAATCCACCTGTTGTGTCAGATTTTGAAAATATGCTTTACAGCGAAAGCAATCCAAGCGTTTGTGTAAGTTTATTGATCGCTCGACAAAACATTATGTACACCTAGCATCAAGTAGCTTGGTCACAAAAATCAGAAAAGCAATCAAATGAATTGTTTACCTTTGATAATCTTCGGATGTTTTCACTCACGAGACTCCCAGTTACACAATACATTTTCCTTTTGTTCCATAGATTATTTTTATATTCAAAATACCCCCGTTTGTTTGGCACGTTATGTTCAGAAATCCACAGGAAAGAGCGGTCACGACAACGCAGAGAAATTCCAAATAGTATCCGTAATGTCCACAGAAACATGTCAAACGTTTTTTTATAATCAACCCTCAGGTTGTTTTTAAAATATATATACAACCCGGCATGTTTTTTTTTAAACCCCTTTTTTCTCTCCAATTTCATGGTATCCAATTGGAAGTAGTTAGTCTTGTTTCATCGCTGCAACTCCCGTACGGACTCAAAGGTCGAGAGCCATGCGTCCTCCGAAACAAAACCCAACCAAGCCGCACTGCTTTTTTGACACAATGCCCATCCAACCCGGAAGGCAGCCACACCAATGTGTCGGAGGAAACACTGTACACCTGGCGACCTGGTCAGTGTGCACTGCACCCGGTCCGCCACAGGAGTCACTAGTGCGCGATGAGACAAGGATATCCCTTGTGGAATTTCTTTCCTTAATGTGTTTGAGCCAATCAGTTGTGTTGTGGAAAGGCAGGGGGGTATACAGAAGATAGCCCTGGTAGAAGACCAAGTCCATATTATGGCAAGAACAGCTCAAATAAGCAAAGAGAAACAACAGTCCATCATTACTTTAAGACATGAAGGTCAGTCAATATGGAACATTTCAAGAACTTTGAAGCGTAGTCGCAAAAACCATCAAGCGCTATGATGAAACTGGCTCTCATGAGGACCGCCACAGAAATGGAAGACCCAGAGTTACATCTGCTGCAGAGGATAAGTTCATTAGAGTTACCAGCCTCAGAAATTGCAGCCTAAATAAATGCTTCACAGAGTTCAAGTAACAGACACATCTCAACATCAACTGTTCAGAGAAGACTGTGTGTATCAGGCTTTCATGGTCAAATTGCTGCCAAGAAACCACTATTAAATGACACCAACAAGAAGAGACTTACTTGGGCCAAGAAACACAAGCAATGGACATTAGACCGGTGGAAATTTGTCCTTTGGTCTGGAGTCCAAATTTGAGATTTTTGGTTCCAACCACCGTGTCTTTGTGAGCCGCTGTAGGTGAACGGATGATCTCTGCATGTGTATTTCCCACCGTAAAACATAGAGTAGGAGGTGTTATGGTGTGGGGGTGCTTTGCTGGTGACACTGTTGGTGATTTATTTAGAAATCAAGGCAAACTTAACCAGCATGGCTAGCTACCACAGCATTCTGCGGCGATACACAATTCTATCTGGTTTGGGCTTAGTGGGACTATCATTTGTTTTTCAACAGGACAATGACCCAACACACCTCCAGGCTGTGTAAGAGCTATTTGACCAAGAAGGAGAGTGATGGAGTGCTGCATCAGATGACCTGGCCTCCACAATCACCCGACCTCAACCAAATTTAGATGGTTTGGGATGAGTCGGACCACAGAGTGAAGGAAAAGCAGCCAACAAGTGCTCAGCATATGTGGGAACTCCTTCAAGACTGTTGGAAAAGCATTCCAGGTGAAGCTGATTGAGAGAATGCCAAGAGTATGCAAAGCTGTCTTCAAGGCAAAGGATGGCTGTTTGAAGAATCTCAAATATAAAATATATTTGGATTTGTTTAGCAATTGTTTGGTTACTACATGATTCCATATGTGTTATTTCATAGTTTTGATGTCTTCACTATTATTCAATAATGTAGAATAATAATGAAGAACGTTACTAATGTTTTCTTGTGTTTTTTATGGAACATTTTCTAAATGATCTGAGAACAGGACTTTAAATTGAACCATGAGGAAACCTGCAGAAAGCGTTATGCTGAAGTACTGGAATTCCCACAGAAGAACTTTGTTTCTCAACGTTCTCTGAACGTTCTGAGAACATGACTTTAAAAATAACCATTAAGAAACCTGCATAAAACGATATGCTGAAGTACTGAAATTTCCACAGAAGAACGTTGTTTCTTAACATTCTCTGAATGTTAACATTCTCTGATTTGAAGCCATTACTTTAAAAAGAACCATGAGGAAACAGTAGAAACGTTATGGGATGGTTGCATTCAATATAACCATAGGACAACCCCGCTCTCACCAAGCTCTAAGAAACATGGTTCACAGAACGTTATGTGCTAGCTGTGTTCTATTGGTTATATTTCTATGGCTGCAACGCAACAAGCTGTTTGATATTTGGCATGTGTGCTGCCCAAGTTCAGTGTTGAGACATGAGTAATTATATAATTTTGGAAACATTATTTCACTTTCTTCTTCCAACAGCTATGATTCCACCTGGAAAGAAAAAAACACTTCAGTTTTCTCAACTTGCCATTGGCTCAACCATTGGGTAAATTTACCCTGTGGCCATTGGCTCAACTTAACCCAAGGCAAACATTTAGACTATATTAGACACTACAAGGATGCACTTTCATGCTAGGTTTAGGGCTTCATATTGAAGCTTATAAAGACCCCAACTGATGTATAGAATATTCTCAAAATGATCTACTTTGGTTTACATACAAGCATCATGAAACCTACAACAAAATAAATTAATTTGACTTCATGAAAATCTGAAGAAAAAAAAAATCAGAACATGCTTACCAGTTTTTTTCATGCAGTTTCTTCCTTCACAGTCTCCATGAAATTATTTCCTCTTCCTAAGTATTTGGCCAAATGTTTAATTTTGTGTATGGTTTCCTAGAGACAAGGGAGTCTCAACTTACCCCTTTTTCTCAACTTACCCCAATCTCCCCTATTGTAGGGAACATTGGGAACAGAAGCTCAATAAAATATGAATACTACTGTATTTAAAATATTCTACTCTGCCACGAAAAAAATATGCTGGTTCAGTTTGATCACACAGATGTTGCTCAAACCTTTGTTGTCAGTCTCAGGCTGGTTGGCGGTGAGTACATTCAGAAGCTGATTCATACATAATAAACAAGGCCATTCTCAGATGGCTCACATATTACTCTGAGATGTTTTTAATATAAAAGGAGAAACCAAGTTTGTTTTTCCACTACAACAACATAGTGTTACTGTCTGTGAGGCTGCGCCTGGAGCTCTTTGTCTGTCTTATGGCTTCAATGCTATTCAGCAAGGCTACACTTCCTTTTTCTCCCTAGCAATTATTCTCAAACCACCTACATTCCTGTGATTCCTTAGTAGGCCGATGGAATAACTGTAGGCAACAAGGGCTCCGCTTGAGTCAGTGACAATGTGCCTGTGAGATAGAGAATCTGACTAGTAGTCAACGTGTCTTCGCAAGCAGTTGAAGTAAACTTGAAAAACAATGTAGCTTGTGAACAAAACAATGTCTCAATTTAGTAGACTTTTGAGTAAATTAGACCAACTTTTATGTCTGTGCGCAGCACTTCTAAAATGAATCTTCAGCACTTCAATCAGAGGGCGCACAGTTCCTCAGCCAGGCAGTGTTGATGCGCATTGCACAAAGTAGAATAAATATTAAAGGATTCGTAGTTCTTTGTGTGATTAGCAACCAGGTATAAAACAAAGCGACAGAAACACTTTGAAAACAGCTACTGCAACATTTATTTAGCTATAAATGTGCTCATACTTGGCTTCTAACTCTATTTTCATTCACAAATGCCAGTGAAATGCTTCCACTGTGGTTCCCTAACCACCCGTCAAAGTGGCTGGTGAAATAGACATCTTACCCATCAATGCCAAACGTCTACCATTTGTCGGGTGTGTATTTTAGGCCCTGGTCAGAGCCATAATTGACTTCCTCCCTCGCTGTAGGTCATAAACACATCTCCCCTCAAGAACCCTCAGGAAGTCCCATTTCAAACCCTTAAATATTAAATATCTCTCAAGCGTAGGCTATCAGCTGCTGGAGGTTTGTTGGTATGTTGCTACTGCTCTTTTCCCTGTTGGTCACTGACATATCGCTCTACCAGAGAGAGAGCTGCACAGAAAGAGCAGTGCTTTGTAAATAAAGGCAAGGCCATTTGGAGCCCTAAAAGGGAATGGGCTTGGAACATAGGCTAATTATAAAGTAAAGTATTTGTGGCAATAGAAACTGAATCAATACCCAGGCTTTGCACCGTCCCTTTTCTCTGTGAGTCCTTCTTGGGAATGGGTGACCAAGACCTCCCTCCCTAACACACACACACACACACACACACACACACACACACACACACACACACACACACACACACACACACACACACACACACACACACACACACACACACAGGCCTGTAGGCAGATAAATACTCCTCAAAAGATCAAGGCTCCTTGTAGCACATTTCACCTGAGTGATCAAATCAATACCTGAGCCCTGGTAGAGCTACATGTGTTACTCTGACCTTTTGTATGGCATGGGCCTGTAGATTGCTGTGGTGAGCACTGATAGAGTGCTGTACGGACTTCATTTACCGCTTCGCCTCCAGGATTAGCATTGAGCTGCCTGCCCGACCAGACAGTCCGCTCTGCTCCCTCCTGGGAAAAGAGATGGAGACTCGATGGAGGTACTGACGTGACCTCCATTTCTCATTCCTCCCCCATATCATCATTACTCTCTTAAGCAGGTGCCTCTCTGATGTCTAGGCTACTCTTCCTCTCTCTCTAGTCGTTCCTCTCTGTTTTTCCTCCCTCCGTCTCTCTCACTCTCTCTTCTTGTCGCTCCAAACACATTTCCCTGACAAGGGAGCTCATAATTTGCTCTGCGTGTTAAATAAATAGGTTTATCCTGTGTGGGTGGTGGCGATGGGGGGTTGGAGTGCAGGAAGCCGAGCAAGCCCGATGGATGTCATGGTCCTCACTCTGGGCCCCCGTCCGCCACTCGGTTCCGATCCATCATCCCCGCCGCGCCACTCCGCTAACGTCTCCTGAGCCGCTGGAGCAATGGCTGCCACCAGCCTGTGACATGGAGTGCAGTCTAATGCTGCATCCCTCCGGCATCTCTCTCCCCCCCCTCGGCCAGACTCACCTCATCTTATTAACTCTTGAAATCCATTCCGGTAACTGCCTGTCATTAATCAATCAATCAAATATATTGCCCTTGCCTTAACGGTTGCACCTGAAGCTGGGCTTGCAACACGGCTATCCTCACCATAAGGCGATAGTTATCCTGTTTATTACGAGTACAGCGACTGCAATTAAATGGCATGGCGTTAATGTTACTACTTAGCTTTTTTTGGCTGGTGGAGGTCCTGTAGAACCATGTCCAGATAAAGCGTCCGCTGTGAAAAAGTTTAATGAAAAAGGTAGAGGGAGGAAAAAACAAACGTTTGGCAGGTAGCCAAGTATCAACAAACAGCACAGCAGCATGGAGACAAGTCCGGATGTTGTGACTTTGTGGCTGTGGTAACTGACGTTGGACAGAGAACTGGGTCATGGTAAGTAACGTGTTATTGGCAATTGGTGCCCGGAGGCCTGCATCCTCTTAACGCAGACTAGTGCGCAGGCTAGATCAATCACTGGGACAGAAGGTCCTTGGCCGGACACCGGCTGACTTAAAAATGTTATCGCTTGCGTTATTCTGCTGACATTTCTCTTCATGTTAGCTTCCTTCTCAAATTTGAAAAAGCAACATTAAACCATGAATTCGTTTAAAAAAAAATAGCTAGACTATCTCGACGCACACGTACAGTATACACACACACTCCCTTTTAGGCCTCCATGATATGGTTGTATTTGTACCTCAGCGCTTTGTAGCTCCAGTGGACTTAATCATCAATAGCTCCTTTCACAGGAAATAGGCATTTCAAAATTAATAGATAGCTTGGCTTCTGAAGTATGAGATTGCTGAAATCGCCTTCACCTTTTCCTTCGGTGCACAAAGACTGTCTGGCATCTGCAGCCGGTAGTGGGAAATGTTTGCCATAGCCACTCCATATGACCTGATGAGGAACCATAGTCATTGCTATTGTGTTAACTTTTTTTTGAGCTTGGTCTCGGTTCACAATTATGATTGCCCCATTTGTTATCCTCCTTGAAGACCTGCTTGAATTTTTATTAGGTGGCTTTAATGGAGGACGTTTATTGCCACTGCAAAACATAATTTCTCCTTGGAAGTGAATTATCTTGTAAGGAAATACAGAGGACATCTATAAACAATATCCGGTCGACAAAGCCAGGTGGAGGCTGTAAGCCTATCACTTTCACAGAATATCCCTCCATTCCCAAGAGCCATTCTCCATTAACAATGAGTGTGCGGTGTAAAAGATTAAGAATGTGAATAGGCTTGTTGTAACAGATGATCTCTTCTCTTTCCATAGTGGTGTCATTGAGGCTAAGTAGTATGATGAAGTAGTATGATGAGCCAGGTTGTCTGAATTGAGTGGTCCTTGTAAGCTGAATACTCTGCTAATAATAGCATACAATGCAATTAGGCTAGTTTATTCACCAATTAAATCATGGAGTTGATGATATGTTGTGTGTCGAATCTCTGTGATTTAGCCCATCCTCTTTTGACATTATTTACATAGCCTAATATGCTGGATGTCCAACTCCACAACATCATAAAATATTCATTCAATATGTATTTTCTAAAGATTTAGGCTACTTCATCAAAATAAATATTTCTGGTAAAGTAAAGTTAGAATCACGTAATATATCCTAGCCTGAGGCCTAGCGATTGTTTGATTGTTGTATTCCCGAGCAAATAGCTGGTAACGATGATATCTCTTTGTCAATGATGGTTAGTGAAACAGAATCGATAAACCTGTGTCCATCACTCACGAGATAACATGACTTATTTAAACCTGTTGGGCTTAGTATTGGGAGAACATCAAAATGACTTATGACTTGGTCACTCGATTATCTGTCAGTTACCAGACACTGCAAAGTGTCCACACTTCTCTGTTTTCCTGAAGGAAAGATGAAAAAAGGTTGAAATCAAAATGAAATGTGACACTGTAATGCATCTTTTCTGGATAAAGAAAGGTAAATCATTGAATGCATCAATTGAAATTCAATGGATATCGGTCAAGCATTCAAAAGAACACGCGGTACAAATCAACCATCCCCCCTCATCTCAACTCCCATAAGAATCACTGCCCTTGCTAGAGGAGAAGCAGCCCACCTCAGCAATCTAATCTAAGGGGGTAAGGCATGTGTCATGCACTGCACTCTCAGGGCATGCGTGGCAGATCGCATACTGAATACGTCAACATAATGAAATCCAGGGATAGAAAATCAATGTATCTGACACTGTTGTCACAATCCAATATGGCCAATGAAGGCATTTGTTCATCAAGCTGTTTTGAAAATCATTTTTTTTAAATCGCAAAGCAATAATGTTGATCTGACCTTTTGAATTTAGCTGAATCGCATTAGCCTAAAATGAATTGTCCCTAATCCCTCAAGGACAGGAGCAAATATATTATATTGAAAGCAATCGTTGTTTTACAACTTTGTTGATTACTTTTGTGCTTCACAAGGGAAGCAAGGCTGTCTCTTTCGTTTGTATTGTTTTGTTTTATGATTTGCAGGTGACATACACCCCAAGTAAAATATACTTGAAAGCCTCCATGAGCTTGCATGAGCGCCACTGCAATTCCACAGAGGATTATGCCGTTAACTGCCTGCCTGACATCCAGCTGAGTCAAAGTGCTCCAAGTCAAAGTTACGCTTGCAACTGACAGGGAACTGAAGATACCGAAGGCAGGGAAACAGGCAGATGTACCCAGGCACTATCAAGAAGATCACATCCACTCTGCTTCAGCCACCAACTGTCATAGTTGGGGAAACACCAAACAAATTCCACTAACGAGAGTTTGATCAGTGCACGGCAGGAGGACGGTCGACCCGCTCATGACACCTGTTCTCACTCTCAGGACGGAGAAGAACAAAGTGAACGGAAGGAGAGACGGAGGGAAAGCAATATAACCTTTGGCCTCTTCCCCAAAACACACTTGGGCTTGTCGGTTCAACTCTGGATGTCTTTTTGAAGGCAATCTTCCTTTGACTTCAGCTTATAGCCTAACAGTTCAACACTGTGACTTAACTTTCCACTTCTCATTCCGACAACATTGCTTGGCAATTTCTACTGTACGTTTTTGGCCTCTTTTATAATCGTCTGCTGATGTGTTGGCCTACTATGCCAAAGAGTGTGACAGCCAGGGTAATAGTGAGCTGAACATTAGGCACCTGCAGGTTGCTGAGGTCTGCTATTCAGGCACAGTAAATTACCTCAGATTCGTCTTAGCACTTGTAAGGCCAAGATTGTTTTACAGTAGCACAACAGCTAGGGAAGTGGAGAAAAAAAACAGTGCAACTTTTGCCTCGATGCCAGCTCTGAACTCTTGAGTGACATAGAAATTGAAGCCACAGGGGAGGCTGACGCTGCTAATTCTTTGAGCGTGATTGATGTCTGTTAGCAGGGATTTGGGATTGAATATGTGGCCCAGGAGGCCTTGTGTACAATATAATAGCAGAGACACCTGTTTCATTGTTGTAGTGTCGTCTGCACTCTGAACGCAGCACCACCACAGTGAGGGGATGGGGGACTGCCGAACAACCTCCCCCAACCTCTACAGGAATCAGATGACTTTCAGCAGCGCACGCCTCTTTCCCGCCTCGTGTGAATAAATCAGTGCAGAGCAGGGGGAGGTCGGCCCTAAAGAGCCTGTTCTGCCTCGGCCTGATTTGTTTGTTGATCCTGCTTTTGCCTCCCGCAGCTAGCATCCTGAAACCAGCATACCTGAAAGACCTGAAGCTCCATTTGAGATATGAGCTGAGGAGAAGTTGCCTGTTTTGAAGGCATTGCGGGGAGGAAAGTGTTTTCTCCTTTTGCTCAGAGGCTCACATTTGCTAATCCAGAGACTGGACTATCATTCAAGGCATTATCCCTGCGGGGAGACTCAGTGGCTGACCTAATTTTCATGGATCTCGCTGCTGGTTGTTGCAGCTCCAGTTACAAGCCCTCTTTCAGATTTGTTGAGCAAACAACTTTTAGGACATTAAGCAAAATTTCATATTCAATCTTTTGGGTTTAGCTTAAAGCAGTCCATAGAGACTGCTATGTAAAGGGTAACATCCTAGTTAATATATTTAAAGGTCACGCTCCCGACAACGCAGTGTATCTCTGTACATACTGTGTCTCTTCTGTTAGCAGACCTCCCCAGCGTCATCCTTTGATGAATGGCTTGCTTTTGATTCAATTCTCTAGCTGGACTAATATTATGACTGCCATTATAAATTCCAGACATTGGAGAGATCCAAAAGTCAGTTTCCACTATTCTCATGTGCCATAATTAACATACTGGGCCAAGATAGGGGATATTGTTGAACAATCCCCTATTAGGGATTAAATATGGAGATATGCTAGAGCAGTGGTTCCCAAACGGTGGAGCAGTGGTTCCCCAACTGTGGGGTGGGGTGGGGGGGGGGGGCGGGGTCCTCCCCAATTTAAAATCAATTTACAGTACCAGTCAAAAGTTTGGACACCTACTCATTCCAGGGCTTTCCTTTATTTTTAGTATTTTCTCATCCAAACTATGAAATAACACATGGATTCATGTAGTTACCAAAAAAGTGTTAAACAAATCTACATATATTTTACAAAACAAAATATGAGATTCTTCAAAGTAACCATCCTTTGTCTTGATGACAGCTTTGCGCACTCTTGGCATTCTCTCAACCAGCTTCATGAGGTAGTCACCTGGAATGCATTTCAATTAACAGGTGTGCCTTGTTAAAAGTTAATTTGTGGAATTTCTTTCCTTCTTAATGCGTTTGAGCCAGTCAGCTATGTTGTGACCAGGTAGGGGTGGTATACAGAAGATAGCCCTATTTGGTAGAAGACCAAGTCCATATTATGGCAAGAACAGCTCAAATAAGGAAAGAGAAATGACAATCCATCATTACTTTAAGACATGAAGGTTAGTCAATCCGGAAAATTTCAAGAACATTGAAAGCTTCTTCAAGTCAAGTCGTAAAAACTATCAAGCGCAATGATGAAACTGACTCTCATGAGGACCGCCACAGGAATGGAAGACCCAGAGTTACCTCTGCTGCAGTGGATAAGTTCATTAGAGTTACCAGCCTCAGAAATTGCAGCCCAAATAAATGCTACACAGAGTTCAAGTAACAGACACATCTCAACATCAACTGTTCAGAGTGAACTGCGTGAGTCAGGCCTTCATGGTCGAATTGAAACCATTACTAAAGGACACCCATAAGAAGAAGAGACTTGCTTGGGACAAAAAAAAACATGAGCAATGGACATTAGACCTGTAGAAATCTGTCATTTGGTCTGATGAGTCCAAATTTGAGATTTTTGGTTCCAACCGCTGTGTCTTTGTGAGACACAGAGTAGGTGAACGGATGATCTCCGCATGTGTGGTTCCCACCGTGAAGCACGGAGGAGGAGATATGATGGTGTGGGGGTGCTTTGCTGGTGAACCACTTAACGCTGTGTCTTTGTGAGACACAGAGTAGGTGAACGGATGATCTCCGCATGTGTGGTTCCCACCGTGAAGCACGGAGGAGGAGATATGATGGTGTGGGGGTGCTTTGCTGGTGACACTGTCTGTGATTTATTTAGAATTCAAGGCACACTTAACGAGCATGGCTACCACAGCATTATGCAGTGATACGCCATCCCATCTGGTTTTCGCTTAGTGGGACTATCATTTGTTTTTCAACAGGACAATGACCCAAAACACACCTCCGGGCCGAGTAAGAGCTATTTGACCAAGAAGGAGAGTGTTGGAGTGCTGCATCAGATGACCTGGCCTCCACAATCACCTGACCTTAACCCAATTGAGATGGTTTGGGATGAGTTGGACCACAGAGTGAAGGAACAGCAACCAACAAGTGCTCAGCATATGTAGGAAATCCTTCAAGACTTTTGGAAAAGCATTCCAGGTGGAGCTGGTTGAGAGAATAATGCCCTCAGTCCGGCTTTAAACTAACTCTTGAATGTTGTAATAGTAGTATGCACAATAAGTAGGAAGCACCTGTGACTCGGTCTATAAAAAAGTGGTCAGATGAAGCAGATGCTAAACTAAAGGATTGTTTTGCTAGCACAAACTGGAAAATGTTCCAGGATTCTTCCGTTGGCATTGAGGATTACACCACATCAGTCATTGGCTTCATCAATAAGTGCATCGATGATGTCGTCCCCAAAGTGACTGTATGTACATACTCTAACCAGAAGCCATGGATCACAGGCAATGTTCGCACTGAGCTAAAGGGTAGAGCTTCCGCTTTCAAGGAGCGGGACTCTCACCCGGAAGCTTATAAGAAATCCTGCTATGCCCTCCGACGAACTATCAAACAGGCAATACAGGACTAAGATTGAAACGTACTACACCGGCTCCGATGCTCGTCGGATGTGGCAGGGCTTGCAAACTATTACAGACTACAAAAGGAAGCACATCCGAGAGCTGCCCAGTGACACGAGCCTACCAGCCGAGCTAAATAACTTCTATGCTCGCTTCGAGGCAAGTAACACTGAAAAATGCATGAGAGCATCAGCTGTTCCTGACGACTGTGTGATCACGCTCTCCGCAGCCGATGTGAGTAAGACCTTTAAACAGGTCAACATTCACAAGGCCGAAGGGCCAGACAGATTACCAGTATGTGTACTCTAAGCATGCGCTGACCAACTGTCAAGTGTCTTCACTGACATTTTCAACCTTTCCCTGTTGGAGTCTGTAATACCAACATGCTTCAAGCAGACCACCATAGTCCCTGTGCCCAAGAACACAAAGGTAACCTGCCTAAATGACTACCGGCCTGAAGCACTCATGTCTGTAGCCTTGAAATTCTTTGAAAGGCTGGTCATGGCTCACATCAATACCATTATCCCAGAAACACTAGACCCACTCCAATTTGCATGCCGCACCAACAAATCCACAGATGATGCAATCTCTATTGCACTCGACACTGCCCTTTCCCACCTGGACAAAAGGAACACCTATGTGAGAACACCTATTCATTGACTACAGCTCAGCGTTCAACACCATAGTGCCATAGATACAGAAAACATAGAAATAAAGAAACTAGAATGCCCACCCTAGTCACACCCTGGCCTACCCAAAATAGAGAATAAAAGCCTCTCTATGGCCAGGGTGTGACAAGAACTGCAAGAAGATTTGCTTTAAAACTGCAAAATGTTCTTTGCACCCCATGACAAAATGTGTAGAATTGCAGGAAATAAGCTTTAAACCTTCTAAATTCTCTCCACCAACAAGAGGGGTGTGAACAGTGTGTGTCATGAACAGTGCTTGTGCCCATAGAAAAATAGACGTGGCATTTGCACGCGAGCGCAGGGGCGACGCTGGGATGTTTCCCTTTGCTGGAAAGTGGCCCCAAGTGAAAAGGTTTGGGAACCCCTGGTGTAGAAGACCTTATCTTCCTCAGCTTTCTTCTCCTTGGGGACCTGTCTGTATCTGGGTTACCTGTGACGCCACAGCAATCAGAGCGTGATGGAATGGGGGGGATGGAGGGATTTCTCAGAGGATGGGTGTTTGAGGACAGATCTGTCCCTTTCTCATCTCTCAGCCAGGACTCTTGTTCTCAAATCGATGCCCCCTCCCTACCCTCAGTCTGTCAGCCTTGCTCCCCTGTGGACACTCAGCAAGGACCTCACCTCATCTCTGTCAGCCTGCCACATCACATCCAGAGCACACTGTATTGACGGCTCCTTCCAGGCCTGAAGCGGGGGTTCATTCACCTGCCTGCCCGCCTGGGTGGCTGGATGGTTGGGTCACAGTGTGGGGGATAATGGTGGGAGGCAGGAATGGGATGTATGATGGACTGGACACATTCAAAGATTCTGTCCCTTGGGAGGTGGTGGTGCAAGAGGACAGGGCTTGGTGATGGGCTCCCGAGTGACACAGAGGTCTAAGGCACTGCATCTCAGTGCTAGAGGCGTCACTACAGACCCTGGTTCGATTCCAGGCTGTATCACAACCGGATGTGATTGGGAGTCCCATAGGGCGGTAAATAGGAATTTGTTCTTAACTGACTTGTCTAGTTAAATAAAGGTCAAATAAAATAAATAAATGTTTGGTGGATATGCTATGCTCAGAGATCTTGCTAAGCTAGCATAAAACACAATAGACCTTGCCATGAACTTCACATGGTTTACGTACATTGTCCTGAAGCTCATGTTTTGACAGAAATCGTTTGTTTGGTTGTGAATAATGCCTCAATCAGATAACTGTACAGTATTTAGTCTTAGCTAGGCAATTGTTTTTGTTATACACCCCCCATGCATGCTATGGAAAAGCAGTGTACTGCTTGAATACATTGTAATACACACCAAAAAAGATATCTGCTTTAAAAGCAGGTAGTTGTGAAAAGTTGATTGAGGAACTAAGGAACTTAGCAAATTAAATCTTTCAGATGTTAAAGTCTTCTCTACCGGCGGCGGGTTCTTATTTTCCTTGTGTGTGTCATTAATTTGATGGCCTGGCCCGGTGTTTTAATGCCTTCAGGTGTCGTCACTGATTAGGGCCGTAAAAGTAAAGCGTGGCTCGGATGCGTGCCCAGCACTCTAAGAAGCCTGCTTGCAGAGAGGCTCTGAGGAGGTGTTCCACCACTGTGTGCATTAACAGCCACGCAGACCCGTTTAACAGGGCCTTGAGGTCGTTTATTTTTAAACTGCCACTGGAAGTAGTGAGTCACTGATCAATGAACTCCCTGCTCACCTGGCTTGCACTCCTCTGTTTCATACAAATGCCATTACAGAGTAACAGGAATAACAAAAGCATAGTCTGTGTAGCCTATTTGTGGGCTATGTTTTCAGGATATAGTTTGAATATGTGTTGCATGCCTAGGCCTATTTATGCAATGTTGTGTGTTTGCCTCCCTGATTCATCCAGTGCACATGGGTCCTTAGGAATCACTTGACAAGTAGGAGTGGGTAGGAGTGGAACTCTTAGCCATGCAATATGATTCATTTTGAGCGATCACAACTGCGGTTTTCCGACATGAATCACCAAATAGGCCTCTCTTGTCTGTGAAGCAGCGAGCAGAGGCCAGGCAGCCCGGCAGATAAGTGGGCCGCCCACTGGAAACGTAACCAGCTTTTTGAGGGGCATTCATTCACCTGCTCTCCAGCTCCACTGTTTTCTGATCTGAACGACGATACACTCGCTGAGGTAAACAGAAAAATATACGACAGCTTTTTAAAAGCTTCAAGAATGTACGTTTCTAAAATGTTATCCTATCCCTCCCAATGTTGAATGCTTTTTCCTTATCCTTTCATCTCCCTTTTTGTCTTTGTTCTGAAAGGTGACTGCCAATGCTGTGCTCGTTGTTGTCTTTGCCCATAACTTGTCATTTTTCATTACAGACAATACCTCCTACAAACGTGTATGCCCTCGTTGGTATGACACAATGACAATCACAAAGTGCCTCGGTGACTTTGTAAGCAGGAACGCAGACTGTACTAGCCTACATTTTAGCCTTCAATTTCCCTGTCGACTGGAGCATTCCACTATCATTTTCTGTCTTCTGACCTTGTCTTTAACAAAAGAGTCATCTACCAGTAATTTTCTTCACACAATGAAATTGATTTACCGACTGATTCCGCTCCAGCTGACTAGCCTGTCTGTTTGGTGATGAGAAAGATATGCACAATTACTAATGGATCTAAGGATTTCTTCAGCTAATAGTAACTATGTACTCAGACTATTTCACCCTGCAGTTTCATAGAGAGTAAATTAGCAGGCCAAACAAGTGACATATTCATTGTTTGGATAAGAGGATGTGAAAGAAAAAAGAAACCGGTCTAGCTGCCTCTGTTCGTTTTTATTTGTGAATTCTTTTTAAATCTCGTTGGAGAAATGACACATCTCTGGCAAGTGCATATTGTTCGACTGGGCAAGTGCCCCATAAATAAAGAGAGCTCATTTTGTTGCCTGCAGCAGTGATGTGCAGCCTGACCTTATCAGAAGAGGCTCCATCTGTCTCTCTCCACCATCCTCTCCTCTGTGACTCACCCACCGTCTCACTCGCTCGCGCCCGGAAAGAAAAAGGCCACCTTTTGCATCGCGGTAGATTTCAATAACCCCTCAACCGAGAAAGGAGAGAAAGAGAAAAGGAGCGAGAAAGAGAGAGAGCATGCAAGCAAGTGTGCAGTGCCTTCCTTTTTCCAGCAACTCCCCTCGCCGCCTCAGTAAGCAGTGGCACCCTCATTCCCCGGCAAATGCAAAATGCAATTTTACCCCCAAAAAGAGAAGGAGAATGAGCGAAGCAGGAGAGAGATATAAAAAATATAAATGAGAGTGCGGGCTCTACCTGAGCTGACAGTGAATTGACGGCCCCTCACCAAACATCCATCAATGACTTTCAGAGGCGTTTTGGGGCGCCGGCGGGGAGAGCTGGAGGCCCAGGCAGGTTGATGGATCACCTACAAACCGCACCACCGTCGCCACGGCGAACTCACTCTCAGAATTGATGAGCCGCAGCTCCTGTCTCTCTCTCTCTCTCCCTACCCCCGTCCCTCTCTCTCCCCTTCCCTATTCCGCTGCCCCTGTGTCAGCAGCACATGGATGCGCCATACTAATAAGGTTAGAGCAGGCATCTTTGTTCCACAGGATGACACCTTATACATGACAGTAGCATAGGTCTCGTCCGCTATTGGCTAGGCCAATCACCTCCACAGGGGGGCTCAACCATACAACTTCCAAGGGGGAAGCTAAGTTGAGGTTGTAGGATACCGTCCACGGAAGGAAAGGAGTGGACACGGGCACTAGAGGGGAAAAAAAGATAGCAGACAAAATGAGAAGGGGCTTGAAAGAAATGACAGCCTGGAGTGCATCTGACCGCCGGCGCCTTGTTATTACTCCCTTATGTGCACCAGTGGCAGAGAACCTGACAATTCTGGTTTAATAGTGTTACGACGCTACTTCAAGTTTAATACTCTGCCTCAGAGGCTCAGCTTATGACCACCACTGAGGGCAGGATATTGTGTGTAAGTCTGTGTGTGTGTGTGTGTGTGTGTGTGTGTGTGTTTGTGTGTCAGGGGTCGCGTTAATGTCCCATTTGTAAACGTAGCTCTAAAAGGCTTCTCATTCTAATTTCTGCTCGGCTTCTGACAAAATTTTGTGCTTCAGTTAGACTTCTCCACTCGGATGAGAAATCTTTGCGCTCGTCATCAGACCAATCCAATTCCCACATTCACAAACTAGCATTCGATCAGCAGACGGCACTCTGACTGATGGCAGAGAGGACGAGGCAATGGTTACTTTTCTCCGGTTGTTTTAGCAAGTGACATTTGCAAGATGAACTTCATTCTGGCTACATTCTTTCTATGGTGAACATAAGACATCTGATGGCCATGCATCTTGTTTGCAAGCAATACCTTGCTCTTTCATTGTAAGCTTTTACTTCTCTGTGGTTGCTAACCAAATAGCGTTGCAATTCTGTCGTCTTCTGATGAAAACAATGCTGTTTTGCAATAGTTTGTGATTGCGGGACGCAATTTGGGGCGCTCCTGCATGTGGGCATTCCTGCATCTGCAGGAACGCCTCCCTCAAGTATGCCATTTGTTCCTGCATGTGGGCTCAACATCTGCATGAACACCCCTCCTCGAACATCCCATTGGTTCCTGCTTATGGGCGCAACATCTACAGGAACTCCCTCCTTGAGAATCCCATTGGTTCCTGCTGGTTTGACACTATTGAGAATCTATTTATTTGATTTTATTTGGATTTCCTTTTTACCCCTTTTTCTCCCCAAGTTCGTTATATCCAATTGGTAGTTACAGTCTTGTCTCATTGCTGCATCTCGAGAGCCATGCGTCCTCCGAAATACGACCCTGCCAAGCCGTACTGCTCGCTGAACCCGGAAGCCAGCCGCATAACTGGCGACCGTGTCAGCGAGCATGCGCCTTGGCCCGCCACAGGAGTCGCGAGAGTGCGATGGGACAAGGACATCCAAACCCTCCCCTAACCCGGATGACGCTGGGCCAATTGTGCGTCGCCTCATGGGTCTCCCTGACGCGGCCGGCTCTGTAGTGACGCCTCAAGCACTGCGATGCATTGCCCTAGACCGCTACGCCCGCTTTTGATATTCTGGATTTTTCCTGAATGTGTATGCGATTAAAATGTGGGTCAAAAGGGAAATAAAAGTATTATCTGAGTTTTTCGTTTCGGTTATGCCATCATTGTAGTATAATTAATGTGCAATGTTTAGGCTTAAAAATGTCTGTGTAATCTCTTGATGCGTTGGATAGCAGATGTTACTTATATTTTTCTATGGTCTGCATTTTGAAAATGCTAACGCGACCCCTGGTGTGTGTGTGCGTGCTTGTGTGTGTGTGTGTGCGCGCGCACGTCTCTCTCTCATTCTGTATTTTTAGCAGATTGTTAGATCACTGCACTGCCCAGCATCAAGCTATTGCAGTTCTTTGTAGCTCAGTTGGGAGAGCATGGCACTTGTAACGCCAAGGTAGGGGGTTTGATTCCCGGGATTACCCTTATGTATAATGTATGCCCGCGTGACTGTAAGTTGCTTTGGATAAAAGCGTCTGCTAAATGGTGTATATTATTATCATTTCAATGACCACCTCTCACACCATGAACTGAGGAGATGGAGTGAGATGCACAGTGGGGAGAGAGAGACATTTCAGACATGTAATATTAAAGAAGATCTAAAGGAAAAAGAACATGCTCCAGCAAATGGCCAGTCACCTCCCATCCAGGACAGGAAATTAGCACCGAGCCACAGTGCTCACACCTACATCATGGCTTCTGATATATCACTGCACTTTCACGTTGGGGGCTTAGGCAGGAACGCCATGAATCCCAATTGGGAGAGGGCTCCCGGATCACATCAGGAAGTCAGCAGGTGATAATTTCAGAGCGCCACGATTCCCACTCCAGTCAAAGCCCCCGAGGTACAGTGCAGCCGAGGAACGGGGGGGTGGGGGGAGGGTGGGGGGAAAGGGATAACGGGTCTCAGAGTCTGTGCTGTTTTTTGTGGGGAGGTTTATTAGAATCCCTATTAGCCGACGCCAATGGCGACAGCTAGTCTTCCTCGGATCCGACACATAACGAAAAAGACCTTAGACAAAAATACTTTACAAGTTACATACATATAAAAACATCAACATGGACATTACAACTAGGTTAGATAGGGGAGAGGTGTTGTGTTGTTTTATAAAAAAAAAAAATAAGCTAATATTGCTGTTTCCTTGAGTAATTTCAGAAGGAAGGAAGTTCCATGTGATCATGACTCTATATAATACTGTGTGTTGCCTTGAATTCGTTCTGGATTTGGGGACTGTGAAGAGACCCTTGATGGCATGTCTAGTGTTTTTGTGGTGGGACAGAAACAAATATTAGTTTAGGTCTGGAAGAAGGGGGAATGGGGGTTGGTTGCTGATGACAGTTGAAAGGAGAGGGGAGTTCGGTGAAGGGTACAGTGTGGTGGGCGAGGTGGAATCGACTGCGGTGTCATCACTTTTGACCAAAAAAGCCACCCGGCCCAGTCAATGCAGTCTGGAGTTAATTTTATCCATGGCTATTTTTAGCTGCAAAAAAACATTGTTGCCTTTCAATATAAAACGCAGATGAAATAGTTTCAAACGCATTTTTTTATGGTCTGTGTTTTGAAAATGATAATGCCCTGGTGTGTGTCTGCGTCTGTGTGCGTGAGCGTGCATGTTTGTGTGTGTGCGTTTATCTCTCACCTTCTGTATTTTTAGCAGGGGAAAGGGGGTCAGATTGATATTGCAGAGCACTGCACTGCCCAACGTGAAGTTATTAGCATTTCAATTACCACCTCTTTCGGCCTCTTACACCATGAACTGAGTGGAAGGACTGAGATGCACAGTGGGTGAGAGAAGATTAAGGTTGAAGAGAGAGACATTCAAGACACATAATATTAAATCAGATCTAAAGGAAAAAAATACTGCTCAATGTGCAAAGAACATGCGCTGAACAGAAACAGAATTAGCAGGTGTTTCCAGCAAATGGCCAGTCACCTCCCGCCTCCCATCTCGGACAGGAAATTAGCACCGAGCCACTGTGCTCACACCTCCTACATCATGGCTTTTGATCTCTCGCAGCACTTTCATGTTTGGGAGCTTAAGCAGAAAGCCATGAATGCCAATCGGTAGCCGGCTCCCGGATCACATCAGGAAGTCGGCAAGTGATAATCTCAGAGCGCCACGATTCCTATTACAGTCAAAGCCCCCGAGGTACAGTACAGCCGAGGAATGAGGGGGGGGAGGAGAAGGGAGAAAGGTTCTTAGAGTCTGTGCTGTTGTGTTTTTGTTGTGGCCAGAAAAAAGGATTAGTTTGGTTCTGGAAGGGGGAATGGGGGTTGGATGCTGATGACAGTTGAAAGGAGAGGGGAGTTCACTGAAGGGTACAGTGTGGCGCGCGAGATGGAATCGACTGCGGTGTCATCACTTCTGACCATAAAAGCCGCCTGGCCCAGTCAATGCAGTCTGGAGTTCATTTTCTCCATGGCTATTTTTAGCTGCCGGCAGAGCAGTGCTACCTGGATGTGAAGGCTTTTGTTGCTCCAGGCAGCTGGAGCATCACTGATGGGCCCGTAGGTAGCCTAGTGGCTAAGAGCATTGGGCCAGTAACTGAAAGCTTGCTGGTTTGAATCCCGAGCCGACTAGCAAGACACTTAATCCTAATTGCTCCTGTAAATCGCTCTGGATAAGAATGTCTGCTAAAATGTATCTGCATTTTACTGACATTTTACTGTCAGTAAAATGTATCTCCATGGCCGAGGGAACTTCTGTGGAGGGAGGAAGACAAAAGGTTTTGCATTCACTTTGTAACCTAAAAAAAGCCTCAAACTGCACTGTGGTGAATGTATCTCAGACTCAAAGGCTTTTTTTTATTCATATAAGGAGCCAAACAGTGTTTTAATGATATACTACTATACTACGTTAACCAAGGTATACTACAGTAGGGCCTTTGTAAAAAGAAAAAAGAGGAGCATCAAAACATTGCAGGGACATTCAGGCATGCAACATTTTGACCAGAATATCATTTGTGATGGATAATGCAAAACTAGGCTACCCTGCAAATGACCTTCATGCAGATTATAATTTTTATTGTGCTTTTAAATGCATGGTTAGTCATAGTTGTTTTGCTTGTTTACATCCTCCTGCAGGTATGCCAACCGGTGGCTATTAAAGGAGCATTATGTCATATCTTTGTAATGTAGTGGAATCATAGTGTTTCCCACTTTTTTTCTGCGACAAAATTTTTTTTTTGGGGGCCCATACAAAATACCATTCTGAAAATGCAGCCCAAAATGTTTTGTTGTCAAATGGGAAAGTTGCACCCTCCCTCTCTTCCATCAGCATTACTCAGAGGCGTGGGCATCTCGTCTTCGAGCACAACCAACGATAGCAGACTTTGGAAAGCGTCCAACATGCAGAAATCGCTTTGCCATTTCCTGGTTGCTAAAATTGTACACTGTTAGCTCAATTTCAGTTTATGTGATAAAATAAGCAATTGAGAGTGTAGAGAATCATTGCACCATCTAAATCGCTTTGAAATATATTTTCAATAATAAAAAACAATATTGCACTTTCAGCTGTTTGAAGCTGGTGGACCAAACTGAAAGTAAGACTTCAGACTTTGAGTCTCCACCGTGTTGCGGTGTTGTTGCAATTCACCTAGCTTCCTCAAGGGGGAAGCAAAGTTAGACATAGTAGAGCCATACTTGCAAACATAAGCAACCATTTTAAATTTAAACAGTTTATCCGGCTCAAAATGTGTCAGACAATTAAAATCAATGATTTACTTGCATGTGACAGAACGCTAAATTGTAGCTGGTCCCATCAGATAAAATGCCACACGTAAAGCCCTATGCTAACCTCACCAGGTGGCAGTGATTATGCCCTGGAACAAGTTCCGCAGGAGCCAATTAAAATGGTCAACGTAGTCGGACGTGTTTCAAAACCTCTTCATGGAAGCGTCCTTAATCTTGCGACGAGCAATCCCGGATCCGGGATCGTAATCATAGCCTCAAACGAATTAGCATAACGCAGCGGACATAAATACCCCTAGAAACTTTTCCTAATCTTTAAAATCGCAAATGAAATGAATTAAATATATTCAAACACAAGCTTAGGCTTTTGTTAACAACACTGTCATCTCAGTTTTTCAAAATATGCGTTACAGCCAATGCTAGACAAGCATTTGTGTAAGTTTATCATGGCATAATGCTATGCTAAGATCTGCTGGCAGCAGGCAACATTTTCATGAAAATAAGAAAAGCAACCAAATTAAATCATTTACCTTTGAAGAACTTCAGATGCTTTCACTCAGGAGACTCCCAGTTAGATAGCAAATGTTCCTTTTTTCCCAAAATATTATTTTTGTAGGCGAAATAGCTCCCGTTTGTTCATCATGCTTGGCTGAGAAATCGACCAGAAAATGCTACCACTACAACGGCAAACTTTTTTCAAAATTTGCTCCATAATATCGACAGAAACACGGCAAACGTTGTTTAGGATCCATCCTCAATGTGTTTTTAACATATATATTCGATAATATATCCGTCGATGCAATTGGTTTCTCATAAGAAGCGATTGGAAAAATGGCTACCTCAGTATTTTACGCAAGATTTTCAGCGGGAGACACCATGTGACCACTTGCTATATATGGTCCCTTATGGCTATTCTTCAATGGAAATGCGTAAAAAGACGTCACAATGCTGTAGACACCTTGGGGAATACGTGGAAAACGTAAGGTCATTCGTAGCTCATTCACAGCCATATAAGGAGTCATTGGCATGAGGCGGTTTCAAAAAATGCGGCACTTCCTGGTTGGATTTTTATCTGGGTTTCGCCTGTAACATCAGTTCTGTGGCACTCACAGACAATATCTTTGCAGTTTTGGAAACGTCAGAGTGTTTTCTATCCAAAGCTGTCAATTATATGCATAGTCAAGCATCTTTTCGTGACAAAATATAATGTTTAAAACGGGAATGTTTTTCATCCAAAAATTTTAATAGCGCCCCCAATGCTATACCAGTCCAGCATCATGTTCTGATCATCAAAGCAACTATCACGTGTATTTGACCGACTGGTCAAATTGCTCTCGGTCTAAAGTGTCCATGTAATTGTTGCAGATTGTGGCAAGGGTTTGAATCTCACATGAGTCGCCCCCCCTTCCCCTTTGGGAAATGTAGATTTACATGTATTGTATTACTGTGTTGAAGAGGGACGTAGCCTATAGCCAACAACTTAAAAATAAAGATTAAGAATCAATTTAATAGGGAGCTACATCTTTCAGCCATGCACAAAAACACACAGCTATTGCCTAATAATCATAGTGCATAGGCTATATTACGTTGATGTGTACACCAAGATGTAGGCCTACAACATTTTCTAAGCCGTTTTCATAATCATCTGTTTTGCCACATATGTGTTATTTGACTCGAGGAGGATGAGCGGTACAAAGTTTACAGTACGTTTTTTTTTTTTTTTTTTGGGATCAAAAAGGGCTTAGGTAGTGGGCACGTCATCTTGGGGTTATCTTGGGGTTTCCTGTAAATTCTACAAATTTGTGCATGGAGCTGAGAGAAGTTTTTTTTGCAGTTTTAAAGCACATTTCCTGCAATTCTACATAATATGCCGTGGAGCAGAGAGAAAGTGTTGCTGTTTTCAAGCTAATTTCCTGCAATTCTATGCATTTTACAACGGCTAATAGTGTGTTCTTTTCTACAATGTATATGTTGTAAGGACCTAATTTATATATTTTTCCATAAAAGCATATTGATGTGTGTGAAACAGATAAACAAAAGCGTGGAATTTAGTCATATATGCGAAAATGTTCAAATGTATCACGAAAGCAGTAGCTAGTACCCTACCCTAGGATTCATCAATGCAATATTGGTTGGTACACAACATTTTGTTACAGACCAACAGAACAAAACTTAACCTTGAATTTGTAGGTTAAAATGGTGGTCAGGGTTGACCTATTTAAAGAAATGCCATTGGTTGGTGGATATAAAGTCTGGTTTTTGATAAGCCGGTGAAGCATTTGTTCCAAGATATAATCACTGCCACCTGGTGAGGTTAGCATAGGGCTAACGTGTGCCATGTTATCTGATGGGACCAGCTACTAATGTTATTCATTCAGCATTCCCTCGCTTAAAAGTAAACAAACGCCACCAAACAGATTTATTTTATGCCTCTGCAATCCCATTGTGCATTAGATGCTGTGGGTCCACCGGGACACCATAGGGTGCCTTTTAATAGTCTAAACTCACTCATAACTTACTTCAGGCCCTAGTAGGCTACTACTTTATCCACTCAGCATGCTACCCCTAAGAAAGTTTCTCCCATGTGTATTGTGTATAGCGTGTGATGTGTGGCCCTAAGGAACCACAGTCTTGTCAATATATGGCAATGTAGTCATATTACACTGTAGTCCCACGACGTTGTTTCTCAATGGAACTGCGGTCTTGTCACTGTCTGGCACTGTATTCATGTTACACTGTAGTCCCATGACACTGTAGTCCAGCACTGAGACGTTGTTTCTCAATGGGCGCTAATCTAAGGATTAATGACAGTGATACATCTGCCAGTCATGTCGCCGGGCCCCACAGATGGCGAGGGACGAGGGACTCAACGCGGGGACTGATTGGCACGACCACTCTGTCATTCATTACCGGATTCAATTTGAGCTGGGATGAAAAACAACCCTAACCCAAAACGATTCAACTACAAGGCCTATCTCTGCTTGCAGCTGTTACGCTAGTCAGTGATGTAATCTAAGGCTAGCTCCCCAGTGTTTGCACTCATTGACTTTGAGTCAGATCTATGGAGTGACATCCACCACAATAACAACAACAATGACGACAGGAGTCCAATTCATTCGCAGCCTGGCACTACATATCCAATATACAGGAACAGTAACATGGTAATAACAATGCCGCTGGCAGAGCCTCGGGCTACGTGGCAGACAGGCTGTGTTTAGCCAGCCCTGAGTGGAGGGAGCAAGGCATAAGTGTCTCAGAGAATTATATGTAAAAAATAAATTTAAAAAAGGGCCCCACTACAATGATTCCATTCTGGATTTGAGAAACACAACTGTCGATTCTGGTTTCGATCAACAGGATTATCTCTCTTTCTCTTTCTCTCTCTCTCTCCCTCTAGGTGGTAGGACCGCCGGCAGCAGGGGCCTTCCGGGAGAGGCCGGCCAAGCCCACGGCGTTCCGCAAGTTCTACGAGCGAGGAGACTTCCCCATCGCTCTGGAGCATGACACCAAGGGCAATCGCATCGCATGGAAGGTAGGATACTGCAAAGCATTCACTAGAGCAGTCTGTTGAGATTGTGCAATATGTGGGGGCTACAGTACAAATTTGTGAATGAGGCGAATTACCCCTATACTGTACAATACTGTATGCAATTCCTTCCTACCTTTACGCTCAGCCTAAACTCTCAGCCCTACAGTAGGTGATCACATGTACTCACACACCACCTTAATGTAGGAGGAGTGTTGTTCACATGGAAACACTGGTGCCATAGTATGTATTATTATGTTGTCATTGCTCTACATGATATGTGATGTGTGTCAGTGTCATCTGCGATGTTATCATCCATTGTGGAACACAAAGGAACGTTTGCAATGTACACATGATGTCACGGTGGGTCACGATCAATGTTCTGCTTGTCCTCGGATATTGCCTGTGAGGACAATAGCCCAGACAGACCTATCTCAGTGTTTCTGCGTCTATGTCAGAATGTGTACCTGCTGCAGTCAGAAAGACTCAATCGTGCAGCGTTCGACACATCAGTTAGACCAGCAGTGAGATTGCTCCTCCTTATATTAACCATGCTGGTTTATTATAGCCTCCCAGCGCTGCGAGATTCTCCACAACTTCTGAGTCGGAGTCGTCACCACCCACCGCACTTAAGGACATTTAGAAACGTAAGCAAGGCAAAATGAATCAAAGCAAATAGGCTTTTTCTTCCTCCTTCAAAAGAGAGAGGTGACACACTCTTTCCTGTCTCCTGGTGAAAACATTGTGAAAGCATCTGCATGAATTAGTCATGTACAGTGTTCAAATGAATACTGTGTGGTGGATGGTGAGCTTTTACCCCAATAATGGCTTTCTTTGTGCTCTTATGAAAAAGCTCTCAAAAAAACGGGAATTGGTGTATAAAATTTGTGCAGCTGTTATGGTTATTGATTTCACCCATGCACACGTGTAACCGATTTCTCCTAATTCTCCCTGTCAGACTACTTCATTACTCCCCCACTGTGTGAAACATCTTGGAGGGATGACTGTTCATGTGTGTATAGCACACTGCAGCGAGCCTAGTCAAGCATGCGTTTGTGTTCTAAACTAGCATGCGATCCACCACGCATCCGTTTTGGTTGATTTTCTTTTCATAATTCCGGATGAATACACCCCCCAGTGTTTTCATCCTCTCCTCTACTTTTAAAATCACTTCAAATAGAGTAGATGCCGGGCAGTGTAGTGGGAGCGCAGGGGCCACTGTGTGTTTGCACTGGGCAGCACTTGGGGCAGAGGTTCAAGGCTGGGGCTCTGGACCAATCTTGGCTGGAGAGTTGGCTATAGGAAGAAAAAAATAAAACAGGAAATAGCAGGGGGGAAAAAAACTAAATAGTGTTGATTTAATTTGGCCTGAGTGCACAATCTGAGTGTGTGTTTACTGTGTTTGTGTGTGTAGAGGAGTGTGTGGGCCTGAGGTCAAGAGTTCACAGTCCCTGCCGGCTCTGTGTGTGTGTGTGTTTACGTGTGCGCTAGAGAGGGAGCAGGAGAGTGGTAAATGTCCTCATGATGGAATGCCTCTTAAATTGACCGTGAAATAGCCACAAACAGCATGTTTACTCCAATAAGTCAATCAAATGAATATCAGTGGTAACATACAGTGTAGGTGTCCTATTCAGTATGTGTGTTTGTCACCACCCCCCTGCAGCACCACACGTAGGGTAGAAAGCCTCCCTTGCTCCCCTCCCCTTTTCTCTTCTCTGCTCTCATCCAGTCATCCCCCTGTCTGTGCGGTAGGGAGCAGCAGCGCATGGCTCTTCCTCCTCTTCTATGGAGTCAGTCTCTCATGTCTTTCACAATCCCCCACCCTCTCCCACTCTACTTCATCATACGGATGGGCACTGGAAATGGTTTCGGCATTCAAATAATATCACAATATTTTTGGGGATATCCGGATTGTCGAAATGCATGTTTTGTTCAATTCAATGGAGACTTGCTCGTTTGACGAGAGAGAGAGAGAGAGAGAGAGAAAGAGAAAGCCGGTGCGCTGCGCACTGTTTGTTTTAGCAGAAGGATGGGGGAGGGGCAGGTGTGAGAGAGAGAAAGAGAACCAAACCCGACTCCAGCTAGTCTAGGAAGATACAAAGAAGGAACTGTCAGATTGCATCACAATACCCCCGAACTTGCCACACTGGGAGCCAAATTTGAAGTGGAAGACATTGAATACATGGAGCATTAAACACAATTGAAATGTATTTTCGGAAGGGCTGTGGTCACCATTAATGTAATACATTAACTATTTAGGGGAGCTATTTCATAGTTTTTTCACAGGTACATACTTATTTCACAGGTACATTATTTGCCCATTTCAGTATAGCTACCCTATGCTTGGCGTGACAGTTATGGGAAGGGCAGACCGTCCGATATGCCCTGAAATATTTTGATATGCAACCTGGAATAAAAATGTAAGAGGACTAGTGCTCCTATTTAAGCAAATCTCTCATCTGTGCAGTTTGCGAGCAATGGTGTTATGCTACATTGTATCATTGTTTCTTCTTCAGAGCTTGCTGGTGAGTAACTTCACAGAGACAAACACGAATTCTTCAAGTTTAGCACTATATTTTTTATTGAACCTTTTATTTAACTAGGCAAGTCAGTTAAGAACAAATTCGGATTTGCAATGATGGCCTACCAAAAGGCCTCCTGCGGGTATGGGGGCTGGGATTAAAAATAAAATCAATACAAATGTAGGACAAAACACACATCACGACTACATAAAGAGAGACCTAAGACGACAGCATGGCACGGCACAACATGACAACATGGTTGCAACACAACATGGCAGCAGCACAAAATGGTAGCGGCACAAAACAGGGTACAAACATTGTTTGGCACAGACAGCAGCACAAAGAGCAAGAAGGTAGAGACAACAAAACATCACGCAAAGCAGCCACAACTGTCAGTAAGTGTGTCCATGATTGAGTCTTTGAATGAAGAGCCAATTTGTTCCTGATCTTTGTAGCTAGTTGGCGGGCCAGAACATAATTAGCGCAAGTTCAAGAACATTGGGAAACAGAGGCATTCCAAAATGTTTTTAAAAAGACAAAGACCTTACCTTTCCCCTTTTTATTTTAGTCCGGGCAGTCCGACGCATTCGGCAGTTATGCCTTCATCAGAGCTGAATCTAATCATGGTACTTTCAGAAGACATGAGGCCCAAGTCCAACGCAGAAAGGCATGACGGAGACAAGAATGCCAGCATTAAACTTTCATTTATTGAATGAGTCTTCAAGGAAACTATATCAATGCATTTCAATCATGACGGCCATATGATGGAAAAGTGAAAACGATTCAGATTCACGTTTTGTCCTACAAGAGGAAATCTTAGCACTTCTCACGCGTCACATAGGCCTAAACAAACATAAACAGAGCAGGAAACAAAAAATAGGAACAGTCAGACAAATACCTTTCCTACCCTCCCATCCCACCCCAGCCTGTCCATATGAGGAGTTGTTCGTAATAGTGATAGACCCTGGTATAAAACTCCTCCCGAAGCGGGCAGTGCGCACAATCAGACCTGATGGGAGATCAAAGCAGTGGTGGAGTATGATGTTGTCGTTTGTCTGTGTATGTTTAGTATTGTTTCTAAAAGAAAGGAAATAGAAGGCCTATAGGCTACTCCAGGGACATTTAATAGCCATGGCCTATACCACTTTATTATTATACAAACCTTCCGAACAGAACAGTGCGAAACCTGAAAGAACTTGTGGTTCTCTAGGGTCAAGCGAATTGATACAATGTATTACTTGTGCACGCACCAGTGCAACGATATGTCGTTTAACAACATCGCTCCCAAACGGCACTGATGTGAGATTCTTTTTCCGCTATAGAAGCACTGGTCCTCTTAAATTGTAATTCCAAATTGCACGTCAAAATATTTAGGGTCATATTGTCACGACTTCTGCCGAAGTCGATGCCTCTCCTTGTTCGGGCGGCGGTCGACGTCGCCGGTCTTCTAGCCATCGCCGATCCATTTGTCATTTTCCATTTGTCTTGTTTTCCCTCATTTCCCTCATTATGTGTTGTGTATTTAACCCTCTGTTTCCCTCATGTCTTTGTGTGGTATTGTTTATTCTGTTTCGCGTTATGCACACGTTAGTCTGTTGCGCTGGGTTATGTTAACCCGTATTGTTATTTCGTTTTCACTTTGCCGTGTGCTTTTGGTTCGCCTAAATAAAAGGCTCCGTTGGCTACCCAATATCTGCTCTCCCTTACAGCCATTTACGCATACCTGACACATATGGCAGTCTGCTCTGCCTTTCCTCCCCTTCACACCAGGGCTGCCAAGAATATAGGGTTGCTATAAGACGTGATTGGAAAAAAGTATAAAATACTGTAGCCCCCCACTACCATGAGATGTCTACATTTAATGTATTAATTGCATGGTGACCACAACCCTTCGGAAAAACGTTTAATGCATTTTTTTCCACCCTGCTGCATGTATTCAAGGGATTCCTATAGAGATACTGTAGATAGAGGACTCATCTATGCCAGCGTCATAGAGGCTGTCTCCATTTCTTCTTCACGATTGGCTGATCCCTCCTGATGACCCGGTTGGACATAAGTCCAACAGGGTCAAATCAAATCAAATCAAATTTTATTTGTCACATATACATGGTTAGCAGATGTTAATGCGAGTGTAGCGAAATGCTTGTGCTTCTAGTTCCGACAATGCAGTAATAACCAACAAGTAATCTAACTAACAATTCCAAAACTACTGTCTTAGACACAGTGTAAGGGGATAAAGAATATGTACATAAAGATATATGGATGAGTGATGGTACAGAGCAGCATAGGCAAGATACAGTAGATGGTATCGAGTACAGTATATACATATGAGATGAGTATGTAAACAAAGTGGCATAGTTAAAGTGGCTAGTGATACATGTATTACATAAGGATGCAGTAGATGATATAGAGTACAGTATATACGTATACATATGAGATTAATGTATGAGAATAATATGAGAATAATGTAGGGTATATAAACATTATATTAGGTAGCATTGTTTAAAGTGGCTAGTGATATATTTTACATCATTTCCCATCAATTCCCATTATTAAAGTGGCTGGAGTTGAGTCAGTGTGTTGGCAGCAGCCACTCAATGTTAGTGGTGGCTGTTTAACAGTCTGATGGCCTTGAGATAGAAGCTGTTTTTCAGTCTCTCGGTCCCAGCTTTGATGCACCTGTACTGACCTCGCCTTCTGGATGATAGCGGGGTGAACAGGCAGTGGCTCGGGTGGTTGTTGTCCTTGATGATCTTTATGGCCTTCCTGTAACATCGGGTGGTGTAGGTGTCCTGGAGGGCAGGTAGTTTGCCCCCGGTGATGCGTTGTGCAGACCTCACTACCCTCTGGAGAGCCTTACGGTTGTGGGCGGAGCAGTTGCCGTACCAGGCGGTGGTGATACAGCCCGCCAGGATGCTCTCGATTGTGCATCTGTAGAAGTTTGTGAGTGCTTTTGGTGACAAGCCGAATTTCTTCAGCCTCCTGAGGTTGAAGAGGCGCTGCTGCGCCTTCTTCACGATGCTGTCTGTGTGAGTGGACCAATTCAGTTTGTCTGTGATGTGTATGCCGAGGAACTTAAAACTTACTACCCTCTCCTCTTTTGTTCCATCGATGTGGATAGGGGGGTGTTCCCTCTGCTGTTTCCTGAAGTCCACAATCATCTCCTTAGTTTTGTTGACGTTGAGTGTGAGGTTATTTTCCTGACACCACACTCCGAGGGCCCTCACCTCCTCCCTGTAGGCCGTCTCGTCGTTGTTGGTAATCAAGCCTACCACTGTTGTGTCGTCCGCAAACTTGATGATTGAGTTGGAGGCGTGCGTGGCCACGCAGTCGTGGGTGAACAGGGAGTACAGGAGAGGGCTCAGAACGCACCCTTGTGGGGCCCCAGTGTTGAGGACCAGTCACCTTGCCCTGATTAAAAGCAGTGGTTCGCGCTTTCAGTTTCACGCGAATGCTGCCATCAATCCACGGTTTCTGGTTAGGGAATGTTTTAATCGTTGCTATGGGAACGACATCTTCAACGCACGTTCTAATGAACTCGCACACCGAATGAGCGTATTCGTCAATGTTGTTATCTGACGCAATACGAAACATATCCCAGTCCACGTGATGGAAGCAGTCTTGGAGTGTGGGTCGCCATCAGGAATCAGCCAATGAAGTTCGAAGTCCCACCCGGTTGACTCAATGGCGCTGCCCATGCTAAGACGACCTTTTGGCCCTAGTTACCAGTGGGGCGCACTCATAGAAACGGTCATAAAACGTTTGTTTTCTAAAAATGTTTAATGTAATGGTCTATGATGTAGGCTGTGTAGCAGTGTCGCGTAGATCATTTTATTACATTTTTAGATAAAGCCTTAAAAAAAAAAAGGCCTACTCCACCAAGTAATCGAATACTAACGTTCGGATATTCAAATAGTTGAATAACCATGCTCAGAGCCATATATATATATATATATATATATGAGTTAGACCAATGTGGTTAAATGTTCCGAGAGCGGCACTTTTTCTTCCATAGCCGTTGCTAATTGATAATTAACGCTTCTGCGTTGTGCTGTTTTTTTTTCTGATAGCTTTTTAAAACCTATGAAGATGTCCAGTGAAAGCAGATATGCAATTTGTTGACACTACAACACAGTAAAGACTTGGATACACAATATCCCGAATGCTAATCAATAAAAACATCTGTTAAATGTGCTACTCTGTTTTGCTCTGTTACATCAGAAACATTTCAAGAATAACGTTTTATATGGGCGCTAACATGGAGGCCGTTCTGAAACCTGGCCTACCGCTCTGTATGGCTCTGACCGTTCCCATCCCCACTTCATCATCACATTACTGAGTAGTGGGCAAAGTGGTGAAAAATACTGGCCTGATCCTTTGTCTTTTCAGCTTTGTTCATGTTCAGCTTTCCCCACCAGTCATGATCTGTCTGTTCTTCAGAGGATGGAAGAGTGATTACTTTCGCTTGTAATGATACAATTTGCCTGAACTGCTCCTGATAATGGTTAAGACTGTATCAGCATGTGATTGGATTTGTGTTATCCTGCTGGGTGGCGTGTGTTCGTTTTGAGCAGGAGGGAAAAAGAGAGAGACAGTGTGTGTGGGCGGAGAGTGTGCGCACGTGGCATCCACGCACCTGTGTTTGTCCGTGCACGTTTTTTTTTATTTTGTGTGTGTGTGTGTGTGAGTGTTTTTGGTACAAGAGAGAATGTGAGCTAAATGTCAAGGGCAAATTGAAAGCGGCAAGGTTGTTTCCCCGAGTAGGTAATTTGGCTCTCTGGCTTTCCACTACAGCTGTAAAAGCCCCGTGCTGTAATGTGGCTCACGCAGGTAAAAGCTTTACACATATGAGAAACATGTGCTGCCAAAAGATAAGAGGAATAGTGGGAGTCTCTCTCTCCCGTGCGTCTGGCCCCCTGTCATGACGTTGGAGGTTGGAAGCCAAAGGCCTGGCTGCCTGGAACGGTTACTCTAAGCCAGGGTTGGGCAACTGGCAGCCCGCGGATCAGTTTCCAAAAACATTTGAATGAAAACATTTTGGGAACTCAGTCGGGCTCTCAATTTACTATTGAGAGTTAGTATAGTAGTATACACAAGATGCAGTTGTTTGTGCATCAGCAGTTTTTCTCTTGTTATGTCAGTTACTGACAGTCCTCACTCAGTTAGCCCAAGTCAACTAAAAAATTTTAGATTGGTAAATTAGCTGCCAGCTTTCTAAACTTATAGTAATTATGGTTGAATTACTGACTGTGGAGCCCCCATTGATTTTGTTAGTCACTCTCACTCAGATATCATATAACAAATTGCAAATATGTCAAAATGTGTAGAATTGCAGGAAGTTAGCTGTAAAATTGCACTTTTTTCTCTCTGCTCCCAAAACGCTAGGGCCGACTGCATGTGTGGGTATGGCTGTGGGTACGTAGACCAGCGAGCCATTGTGGCCCCTCATAATGAATTCACAGTTGCCCATCCCAGCTCTAAGCACTGGTACAGAAAGCCAAGTGCAGAGTGAAGTGCTGAAACATTTTTAGAACGCACAGGCATAGAAGTTAGAAGAATTTATTCAAAAGTCTACTAAAGTGTGACTTTGTCCTTGTGTTCCTTGGCTATTTACCAGTGTTCTAGTACTCGAGACTGGTCTCGAGACCACATGTTGAGTGCCTTGGTCTTGTCTAGGTGTCAGATACATTTGTACTCGGTCTTGACTTGGTCTCGGGACAGTGAGGACTTCCATTCAGTCACTGCATAAAACCGCTTCGCCAGGCCAAATATATACACTCCTTTCTTGAAACATTAATACAGTATCTTAACAGCCTTTTATCTATTATAGATATGTTTGCGCAGTAAGGAACCTACAGGCCTTCAGTGTGTGACAGGTTAGTACAGTGGTGAACCTATAGGTCTTCAGTGTGTGACAGGTTAGTACAGTGGTGAACCTATAGGTCTTCAGTGTGTGACAGGTTGGTGATTCTGAAAGGACAGCAGCCGTAATACCAGGTCACTCATGTAGGAGAGTGTACTTTCTGTAAAACACAAAGGGCCAGTGGTGTAGTGGAGGGTAGGCTATACGCAGGTATAAGCCGTACACCCACTTATTTTTCAGTGGGCATTTCAGTGGGCATTACTCACTTCTGAATCCCTGCTGATGCGTATCAAAGTAGTGTAGTGGAGGTATACGACTCAGTTATGTAGTACAATAGAGACATCATGCACAAAGTAGCCTACACAATCGCAAAGCACTGTCACTCTCGTTGAAATGAGAAGACCAAGTGGAGTGGAGTTCCACATATTTTAATAAACTGAAACTCACCAAAACAATGAAGCGCAAACGAAACGTGCCGCTACTGGCGTGCACTCAGGCAACTAAATGTAGACAAGATCCCACAAACACAATGGGGAAAATGGCTACCTAAATATGATCCCCAATCAGAGACTATGATAAACAGCTGCCTCTGATTGGGAACCATATCAGGCCAACATAGATATAGAAATGACCTCGATGACTCACCCTAGTCACACCCCGACCAAACCAACATAGAGAATAACAGGCTCTCTATGGTCAGGGCGTGACAATCACGTGAAATATATTCACAGGACAGCAACCGACTGGTTGTCCTTTATTTTAAAAAAAAAATCTATTTAAAAAAGTTGTGATTTTGAAAGTGAAAATCTCAAAAATCTATAATAAAACATTAGAGTATACCCACTTCTCCAGGCACCACTACGCCACTGCATAGGGTTGATGGAAAGACAGCAGTCACACACAGCATGATGTTAAAGGATAAGCAGTCCATAAACTTGGACACAATCAGCCACTAGGTCCCAATCATAAGAATACAAAAACATAACCATATCCCATTCAAAATGTAAAACTTTTACACAAAGTAACCAGTGACCTAAAGTTGAAAGTGGAAGTGACAGCCTTTTAACTACTTTGCAGATATGAAACAAACAGACAATCGTAATATGGCACTCATCTTTTCCCATTGAATGCAATTTATTGACATAAGATTCAATTGGCTTTTCTAGGGAGTTTTTCCTAGCCACCGTGCTTCTACACCTGCATTGCTTGCTGTTTGGGGCTTTATAGGCTGGGTTTCTGTACAGCACTTTGAGATATCAGCTGATGTAAGAAGGGCTTTATAAATACATTTGATTTGATTTGGTTGATGCTTTCCCCAGTGACTGCTATGTATTGACATAAACATCAACCCTGTGACACTCTTCTTTTCCCATTGAATGCAACTTATTGATATAAACATCAACCCTGTGACACTCATGTTTTCCCATTGACTGTAATGTATTGAGATAAACATCAACCCTGAGGCACTCATCTTTTCCCATTGACTGCAATGTATCGAGAAAAACATCAACCTGGCCACACTCATCTGTTCCTATTGACTGCAGTTTGAGAAAAACGTCAGCAACTGTGAAGTTTTACCTTTTGCAAAAACGTGCCAGGGTGACGTTTTCAGGCTGATAATGGGCTGTTTCAACTTAGGATGCTCCTCCTTGTAAAAAAAAATGTCAGCATAGAGCCCTGAGGGGCCCTGCATTCAGAAGACATGGCAGCCGCTCGGCTCTCAGTAATAATGGATGAGATAAGCGGAGGTCTGTCTGTCTCTCTGTCTCCTCAGTCAGTAGGTTAGCCTAACGTTAGCCCCTCGGCCCCACCAGCCCCAACAGCAGCCCACCAGCCAGACGGCCTGAGACTGAAACTGCAGCCTGTTCGGACCTCCAGACCTAGAAACACTCCTGTTCATTTCATTACAACTTCTACTTTATCCTCTGCCTGCATCTCTGGACTCCCTCACTGCTTTGTGTCTCGTCTGAGTCTTCTCGCTCTGCGTTGTTTTGTCCTCTTTTTTGTTGTTGTCATTTTCTTCTCCTCGGCCTCTCTCATGTATTCCCATTTGTCATTTTATGGAGTCAGGGGACTGAGGCGGGAGGCATTTCATAAGAATATTAATGCTAAATTGATTCCTGCCCGCAAAACACCCAGCTTGGGGAGGGAGGAGTGGGACAGGAGGGGGACAATCAATAAATCTGATCAAGCGCTTTAGGAAATGAAGAGAGTAAAGCGCTCCTAGGGGACTGATATCCATCTCCTTGGGATGATTGAATTACGCACTGAGCGAATGGGGAGGAGGGAGAGTGGGAAGGGGTACCGGGAAAGAGCATGTGTGTGGAGAGTGAGCGTGTTGTGTGTGCATGCGTGTGAGTGAAGGGGAATGAATAAAGAGGGTGAGGCCATTGCAGATACCTCTGTGACGAAAGGCTTTTTTTTATTGGCAACAACAACAAAAAAATATGGGAATATACATTTTTAAGGGTCATACCTTGTGGCTGCTGGCGCTTTCTATTGACAGCTGTATTGCATGGCCTGGGTACATCATTTTGATGAGGAGTTCATTCGGGGTCTAGTGCCGTCCTTTCCTATTTGTCATTTATTAGTAGGCCAATACAATATGTTAAACAGAGAGTGACGAGGTGGAGTGGATTTTTATGGACAGACCCTGTGTTTCAGTGATTGTCATGGTTTCTTATCTAAATTGCTGATATTTTATACCTTGGAACATAATGGAGTTGTTGGCATGGAGCCTTCAGTCTTGTATCAACTTTGTATGGAACCACTTTATGTAATGGCCCTGAATTATATGAATGTGCTGTACCTATTTCAAAGTAAACCAGTATTCTGAGGACAATGCTAGCTGTTTGCTAGAGAATTGAAACTAGGCCCATAGGCTATAGTGCTTGAAAACGCATACCTTCCCAATGTCACTCTCTGTTAGAAATGTCCTTGTCTCGTTCCACTTTGTGCATATGTACCTTCCCTTCACCATATATGAATGTCTTCTTATCTTCTCAGAGGACCTGATACCTTTGTGAGCGAATATCTGAATTGAGAGAATAAAACGAGGTTAAACATGCGCACTTGCTCACTGAAACTTACTGAGCGCTTTGTACTCCACGGGGAATGTTTTGTGTCATAAGGAAGAAATGAAACACAATAAGAGAGAGAATAGGAGGAATACTGTACCGTATGAACATGCCTCTCGGGAGGAGAAGAGAGGAAGGATAAAAGAGAGGAGAGAGAGAAGTCCTCAACTGCACAGCAGCACCAAGGCCTGCTGCCAGCCTGCCTCCCTCTCTGCCTGCACTCCTCGCTCCCTGCCTACCTGCCTCCCACCCTTCTTACCTCCCTGCCTGCCTCCCTGGAGGGGTTCGATGTGGCACGCTGTGAAGTTGGAATGGCAGCTGTCGAGCTGCCAGGCTGCTGGGGGAGCGTCGGCCGGACACACGCGTGCGAGGTCTCGTTTGCAGGATAACTACCGCCAGCCGCCCCTCAGCGTTTCACAGTGCACTCAACGTGATGCTCACCGGATATTGTGCCTGTACTATAACCCTCCATGGGAAATGAGACGATAGCAAAATATATTTTGCAAAAACACAAAGGTTGCAGCTGAAGCTTTTAATGAGTCCTAAAGTGTGGAGAAGACCCCCTAAAACAGACAAAACTATCCATATTAAAGCTGCAATATCTAACTTCTTCTGCAACCTCACCAAATTCACTTAGAAATGTAAGCTATTGAAAACAAATCTAAGATGCGGTAGATCTGTTCTGCGTCCGCTATTTCTATGCTTCCCTGTCTTACGTTGAGTTTTTGCGTCAAACAGCTGAAAATACAATATATTTGGTTATGGGAAAGATATTTCACAGTGGTTTAGATTAAGAATGCACGATATATTGGTGAACATATGGGAATCGGCCGATATTAGCTAACAATGCCAACATCGGTATCGGCCCGATGTCTAGTTTAACGCCCTGATGTGCATACCTATATAACGTGACGCAATGACGCCACATAAAATATGCCGCTATAAGTGCAACACAGCATTCCTAACCTAGCCCACAATGTCTGCTGTGTGGATCGAGCAGTCAACAAGTCGAGCAGTCATTTGAAAGAGTAACAAAATTTCAGCGAGACAACTCAAAGGCGAAATCCATTAAAGCCAAGATAATTTAATTCATTGCCCTTGATAATCAACCGTTCTCTGTCGTGGGTGATGTTGGCTTTCGCCGACTGGTCAAGCACCGGTACACACTACCAAGTGTGCTATTTTTCAGATGTTGCCCTACCGGAGTTACACAGTAGTAGCACTGCTATTACCTTCACGGCATGCATACTATGGAACGCCGTTTGGGTCTTTGCATGTCAAAAAAGATACAGTAGCACTCTCAAAGCTGTACAAAAAACTCGGCAAACAAGCAAACACAGGCCACAATGTGCTTTCAATATCAAGGCTGAGGAGGCTATGCTGCTCAGAGACAGCGATATAAATCTCAAGCCTACTGAATCCCCACAACAATGTCTTCTCCCTGTGTCCTCATATAAGCCCACATGTTTGTTTGTACGGCTGAGCAGTGACAAGCCAATGCAATCCTCAACCACCCCACTAAAGAAACAAGCCAAGACTAATATTGACATGTTTCGACATGGTCCTGGAACATGGAAAATAAGCCCCGGAGTGCGTCGTGGTCTTTGGAATGCTAGTGTAGTGTTGGCAGTGTTCCACTGGGACCCACACACACACACACACACATCCCTGAGCTCATTCTCCCTGCACCCTGGTGAGCTCAGCCTCAACTACATACAGCTGGCTCCCCCATGCAGATGGTGAGACATGCTGTACACCAAATCACACACGTGTGCACAGGCAAGCACACATACTATGCAAGCACACACTCTCATTTTCTCTCTCAGTGGGGAATAGAGGAGTTCTGTACCCACATACAGAAACCGAGAGGGAGGGGTAAAGAGAGACCCACAGAGAGTGGCGGGGGGGGGACAGGACGAGAGAGACAGAGGAAGGATAGGGAGGGCCCGTCTGCCAATGCCACAAATCTTGTTCCTGGTGCTGTCACCCCTCCCAGAATAAGCCAGAGATCTATTGATTGCCATTCGTATTGCTCGCAGGCTCCGGCTCCAAATGGAGCCTTTAATTAACTAAATGGACCGGTTGCAGCTGCGAGCAAGCTCCTCGCCAGCAAAGGGAATGAGCCGGGTTAAACTCTGCAGACCTCCCAGGGTATCAGTCAGGACAAATGGGATGGGGGCTGAAGAGGGGAGGGGGGTCTTTTACGGTCCTCTATCCCCTATGTCCTCCACCCACCCTCCCACCTCCCATCCCATTTCCTTATCACTAACCGGACCCCTGGCCGTCACTCACTCGGTCACCCCTGGGAGGTGGACGCACGCCACGAGCCAGACTTCTTTTTCTTCTGCCGGCGCTATCGCTGTCTCTCTCCTTCCTCGCGCACCACTCTCATTCCTGTCCACTCATCCATTCTGTCAAAGGTTAATTGGTTTGGAAATGATTCGATTCATTCTGGACTTTAATGCTCTTATCGTGCTTTTGTTATAAAAAAAAAGAGAGAGAGAGAGAGAGAAAAACTACCCCACACACGCACTTAAGCCTAATTTAAAGTAAAGAAAAAAAGGAAAAATAATTCCAATTCAATCTACTTTGACTCCTTTTTTCTTTTTTAGGGGGGGGGGGAGACCTGGGCCTGTCCCCACAAGTATTTCCTTTAAATTATGGCAGAATTTCATTACCTTGAAAGCTTTTTCTCCCCCCTCCCTCTCTCCCTTCCCCGTCTTCACTCCCTCCCTCCAATACTTTGAATGGATAGACAGCCCTAATGTCTTTCTTGTAACCTCAAGGTCGGCGTATTTGGATCCGCAGAAGCGCTCAAGGGTCCCTGTGATTAATGCACTGTACAAAGTGCCTTGGAATTATGCAGCGGCTGATGGCTGCACAGAGCGTGCGCACACACGCACACACGCACGCACACACACACACACAAACACATTTCTGGGCGTGTACGAACGCGCGCGCGCACACACACACAAACACACGTTCCCCGGATAGAGGTGCCCCTGTCAGTGCCCTTGTTGTGGATCATGAGAGAGGCATTCATATTCAAATCGAGTTACCCAGAGGCTCTCTATTTCTCCCCACTGCCCCACCCTCCCCCCCACGCTCTGTCCCCAAGGAGCTTTTACGCTCTGTTCTGTTCATTATGTCACATCTTTGCTTACCTCGCCTTTGTGCTTCCATTCCTTCCAATCTGGCTGCTTACATGTAGGCCTATAAGCCGAAAGCGTCTAACTCTCGAGGCAAACAGGGTTCTCCAGAAGTGTTTCTGTAGAACTCAGGTCTGCATGTACTCTTTTTAAATTGCAGTATGTGTCCCGAGGCAGTTTATTTGGTTACCTTTGAATGTCAAAGAGGGAAAACTTGGGGTGTTAAAGCAGTCCACAATCTTCGACTGAACAACCACGGTTTGATTATTTGATTATTGTGAGTCATTGTGTGACGTACAGGCCTCTGCGTTGAACTCATCTGGTGAGCAGAAGATGCTCTCTTAGCTTTGCTAGTCATTTATTCGGTTCCCCAGATGTGATTAATGCTTAACTAAGTCTGTGGGAAGCTTTCTGAAACCCCTTTGGATGTACTTTGTACAAAAACAAACCAATAAAACGTTTGGCAGCATAACAGATCTTCCAATATCTATCACAGAGATTGTCATCCTTTTATTAGTTTAGTTATCTAAGCTGAGATCATTGAGAACACAAATTATCCTCTGAAATTTCTGGTTACTTTTTACAGTGTGTTGAGTAGACCCCATTGCGATTGTACTGTAATGGAATAGCGTCCGTGCAGTTAGGCCTAGGCCCAATTTAGACCACCCGCAAAGTAAATGATGGGTTAAAAAAGCTTAGAAGACATACAACTTCCTGTTTGCTTCGGTGGTCTTTTCCTTTCCTGACCGCGGTCATTTGAAATGGCAACATATGTAGCAGCGTGGAGGACCTGTGGCCGTTCTCCTGATTGAATGGTATTTAAAGGGGCCGGAGATGAAATAGAATGAGTTATCCGTCTCTGGTGGGAAGTGGAGGAGTAGTAGAAGCCTCTTGGGTCCCCCAGTAGGGGATGCGGGGGGGGAATGATGAGATGTGCACCTTGGTTGACTGGTGTGTGTGCGTGTGTGTGTGTGTGTGTGTGTGTGTGTGTGTGTGTGTGTGTGTGTGTGTGTGTGTGTGTGTGTGTGTGTGTGTGTGTGTGTGTGTGTGTGTGTGTGTGTGTGTGTGTGTGTGTGTGCGTGCGTGCGTGCGTGTGCGCGCATCTGTTTTTGTGAGTGATTGAGAGACATGAGTTGATGATGCGCACTAGCAGCTCCGCCTCAGTAATCTGTCCTAGTCCGTCTAGGGACACAAGCCGTATGCGAGAGGATTGCACTAATGCAGTTATGATTCTACAGTAGTCCCCCTGCATTAGGATAGGGGATGTCAATGGTTTACTGACAGATGTGTCAATGAGGAACCTGCTTTGGTGTTCGACCACCACACCTTGCATGGCTCCAGCATTTCCTTATCGCTCCCTTGTTTCCAGGCTGTCAGAGACAAGAATGTATAGAGGGAGGGGAGGTGGGTGCTGGAGGGAGCTGGAGGGATGATAAGGGAGGGAGAGAAAAAGAGTGGTGGGAAAAGAAAGGCTTGAGAAAAAAAGGGAGAGATGAACTAGCAATAATGAGAGGGAGAAGTGTCCGAGAGAGAGATAGAGAGAGAAGGCATAGAGAGGAGAAGAAATAGCGAGAATAAGGGGGGGGGGGCTTGCTTCGCTAGTGAGTCTTCTCCTCCCTTCCAGTTTTGCAGTAGATGGATCGCGCCGCTGTCAGGATGTCACCTTGCCATTGGCTTGTTCCACATTAGTAACAAAGGTGCCATGTGGGCCAGTGGCACATGAGCACTATAGAGGTCACATGACACCCCCTGGCAATCAGAGGAGCCAAAGAATAGAGTCGAAACCCATGATGCAGACACACAGAATAAACACACTGCTCGTACCTGCTGCAGAGAAAAAAGAAAGAAACATCAGGCTACTGCTCTGGTTTATTGTAAGGTTGTGTGAGGGTGGCATGAGGGGATCGTTGAAATGGAGTTTGTATGGCCATTTTTTTATTATGGAGGAACGTCGGGGGGTGCCGCCGCGCCTCTAACCTTCATATCGCTCGGGCCTGACCGAGCACTGTTGGTGAATCTGACATGACTGGAGCTGAGCTTCACCTCACCGAGACAACATTTGGCAGCGATCGGGGCGTCTTCGTCAGCTTGCAGCAGGCAGGCCCTAAGAACCGCTGAGAGGGAGGATTTTCCCATCCTCCTTCCCCTCCTCCCCTCTGATCCAAAGATCAGAATTTTTCTCTCTGCTGTCGCCCATTCACAACTCTTCCTCCTCGACAGAGACTCCCACAGCCCTGGCTAGACTACTTGAATGACCCAAGTCATTCCTCACTGGCAATTAGAAAATCGGGCTCCGCTGGACACCTCCTGTAACAAAGTCAATGGTTTGAGGGGGAAAAAAAGAGAATGAATGAAAGGAATGGCAAAGAAGAGGGAAAAGATAAGAAGAACAGATGATTAAGTGCTCTTTTGGATGCACGAGCGGCTAGCAATTCCAAGGCTCTTTAGTCATGGTAGGGCCTGTCTCAATTACCCTAATGTGGGAGAGTGACTGGCTGATTCCTGCAACGGGAGTCTAGGTCTGCCAGGCGCTATGGGGGGGGGGGGGGGGATACGGAGGGCTTGCCAGGTTAAATGGAGCGTGCCTGGACCACACTGAGGGAGAGTTAGCTTGCGGTCCGACACCCAACGCCCTCCTGGTGCGGTTGGACCTTCTCTCATCTGGCCTATCAGGGAACCCAGTTAACCCCAGATTGCCTTGGACACTGGCCTTTTCAAAGCTACCGTTTAGCCTCAATATAGGCCAGGCCCTGCAGGGCACACAATTATTACAATATCACTCTATTTATGCCCAACTTGTCTTAGGTAAAGGCAATTGGAATGGTGTTGTTTTGGATTATTGAAAAAGCCAGTCGGCTACAGTGTAAACACTGTCAGACACTGCAAGATCTGTCTTCACAAATTCTTGAGGTTGGGAAATGAAGGCCAGCATATAGCCAAGCTATTATCCACACCCCATGCCGATAAATCCAACTTGCAAAGGGCAAGAAAGTCAAGGTCATGTCAAGGCCACCTTAAATCACGCTAGGTTTAGAGTATAGGCTATTCCATTTATTTTGAGCCTCTTAGACTTTTGCGATTTCATAATATATTCAGTCATTTGTCCCTGACACAATGTCAAGAAACAAGGCCCACAGTGTACACTCTCACAAACACATGACAATGCGAGCTTTTGTCAATCGCCGCTCTCATCAACATCACCCTCACACCCCTGGTGTTCCCCTTCCCCATCACGACATTCAATTACCATGGCGGCACAGAGCAACTCAACACCTCTGAGCTGAGAGTCGTGCTTGTTCCCCCAGGGATAGGAAAAGATGTCGGTGTTTACACACTGGTTTAGTACTACACGTCTGCAGCGCAGTAAGTCCTTGTTATTTACACACTCTTTGTCCATGGTTTCCCACCCACTATCTATGTCCAGCTTTGCCATGTGAAGTGTTTTTTCAATACAATCTCAAGAAAGAGAATGTTGCTAATTCGTTTGAGTTGACGGTGACACTGTGGTGTACAGTTGAAATTCAGAGGCCAGGCTGCTTACAGTTTACAAGGGGAAATACCCAGATATTAGCCTAAACCACATGTTTATCTGTGTACAATTTTGTCCTCTTACTTGAAAAAGACCTGGGTTTCATTTCATGGAATACTGGGTACTGTATTTCATAAAGTGGCATCAGTTGTTTTTCTTCAGGCTAGATTCCTTGCTATTGATTTCTTTCAAGAGCTGCGTCCAACCATCATTTCTTGTTCAACTTTCATTTCAGTCCCGGTATTTCATGCTGCTAGACAGGAAATTATTGAGGGGGGCTAAACCTTCCGCTGATAGCCATGTCACCTTTCATTTTCAATTGCTACACAACTGAAATCATTAGTCAATTCTTTTTTTCATAGCACGAAAAAAAAAACCCATCTAAGCCTCAAAATGGTTTGATTGAAAAAGCACAGTGCACCCTCAGCCTCCTGCCTCCTCCTCCCTCTTTCTTCTGCACACTCTCGATCATACATAAGAAATGGCCTCCGTTTCAACACTGTTAATGACCTCTCCTAATGGATCTTTGTCATAGAAGTTATTTATGACAAAATTCATTTCAATCTGTCAGTCTGGAACAAAACTCGGCCCAGGAAATGGCTATTTCCGAAGTCCATGCCGGTACCTTACAGTACCAGAATGTTTCCCTCCCTCTTTGGAAGAAAAAAAATAATCTTCTGGAGGAATGATTTAGCTTATTTGCAATAAGTTGAAGTGGAATTGTGATGCAGCGGGCAGAGCGGCGTTGCGTGTGAAAATGTCAATAGCCCGAGAGTGCAGAGTCTCTCCTGTCAGCTCTGACGGAAGACCAACGGCCAGGTCGGCCACCATTCGTCTTCCTGAGTGAGTTTTCTAATAACCGTAATGGCTGCTCTGATAAATTATCGCCAGCCTGTCAGAAGAACACAGCGCGGCATTTAAATCTAACAAAGGACCCTTCCTTGTATTGGCTTTTTATATCTTTTTTTTTTTACTTACCCATTTCCCCAAGGACTACTTGAGTTGATAGTGGTGGTAGCGAGCAAGCCATTGACTGCAGGGCCAAAGTATATCACCTCCCTAAGTGGACGGAAAATCCTTCGCTACTCCATTCTCCGACACTTAAGCAGAATATTTTACAGCTCTCTGCCAAATGTCTAAACGAAGGCCCCGGTAATTGTAGGCCGTTGTCGGAATTATGCAGCAACATCCTAACTGCGTTCATAACCTGCCTGATAAGCTCTCACTTTGGTGAAGTGGCAAATTTGGGATGACAGTTGATTGGTAATGGGGTAGGTCTTATTAACCCTGACCCTATGACATGTCCTTGCCTTGTGTTTTTTTCTTCCTTCTACGGAGGTAACTGCAGTCGAGATGTTGTGCTCTGTAATTGGAGCAGCGGGAGACGGTTTGCTACCGTCCCTTTCAGGAACAGCCTAGTGGTCAGCTCGTGGAGAGATGCCATCCTACCATTTGTCAGACAGAGAGCAATTTCCCAGGCATCTGTTTCCATCCATAACCAGAGGGAAAAGTATATCACCTTATAGCTCACTGCAAGGGCCCGTCCCGCACCCACCTGGAAAATTCTATATGACCTCGCGTCCACACTTCAAAAGTTCAGTATTTACAAGTGACGTATTTTACAACAACGTGGAGCTTCGGACATTTATTAGCAGATCCCTCCCATGGGTAATGGAGTAGTGCCTTTTGGGCGTCGGAACGCATGTTGAAATATAGCGCGCAGCAACTGAATTTCTGGCATTTTTGTGCTATGCTCTAACCTCCAGCTTCCCGCAGCTCCTTCGCCCCGAGGTGACAGAGAGGCTCATACCTCATCATCTTCTCCTAACCAAATTCTTCATTGCAGGTTTGGCGGCTGTTCATTGCAAGTTTTGGGGTGCTGTGACTCTTACTGTGTGTATTGTCAGGACTCATGTTTTAACTGCACATCTGCTATCCTGTTTTAGAATATCAGGTGATACATTGACATTACATTACACTAATTTACAATGTGCACATCAAGCAACCAGGGTGGGAAATGAACACCCGCCAAATGTGGTAGATTTTGGCATTGGCGCATAAGAATGTCTATTTCACCAGACACGTTTGCGGGTGGTCACACACATCAGGGAACAATTTTATTTTCAATCCAAAGCCCAAATGTAGAAGTTGTTCTAATTGACCTGAAAGGCTACTAAAGTGTGACTTTTCCCTCTTGTTTCTTGTATAGTTACATTGTGTAGTGCACACGCTAGCAGTGGTGGAAAAATGACCCAATTGTCATACTTAAAAGTAAGAATACCTTAATAGAAAATTACTCAAGTAAATGTGAAAGTCACCCAGTAAAATCCTACTTGAGTAAAAGTCTAAAACTATTTGGTTTTTACATATAGTTAAGTATCAAAAGTAAATGTAATTTCTCAAATAAACATACAGTGGGGAGAACAAGTATTTGATACACTGCCGATTTTGCAGGTTTTCCTACTTACAAAGCATGTAGAGGTCTGTAATTTTTATCATAGGAACACTTCAACTGTGAGAGACAGAATCTAAAACAAAAATCCAGAAAATCAAATTGAATGCTTTTTAAGTAATTAATTTGCATTTTATTTATTTATTAATTACTTAGAAATCATACAATGGGATTTTCTGGATTTTTGTTTTAGATTCCGTCTCTCATAGTTGAAGTGTTCCTATGATAAAAATTACCGACCTCTACATGCTTTGTAATAAGGAAAACCTGCAAAATTGGCAGTGTAACAAATACTTGTTCTCCCCACTGTATGTCTCAAAAGTAAAAGTATAAATCAAGTTCCTTATATTAAGCAAACCAGACGGCACCATTTTCTTGTTTTTTATGTATTTATGGACACGTTCCGACACTCAGACATCATTTACAAACAAAGTATTTGTGTTTAGTGAGTCGGCCAGATCAGAGGCAGTAGGGATGACCAGGGATGTTCTCTTGATAAGCGTGTGAATTAGACCATTTTCCTGTCCTGCTAAGCATTCAAAATGTGACAAGTACTTTTGGGTGTCAGGAAAAATGTATGGTTATATGAAAATATACGTCATTTTCTTTAGGGAAGTAAAACTTATCAACAATATAAATAATAAAGTAAAGTACAGATACCCCTCAAAAAACAGCTTAAGTAGTACTTTTAAGTGTTTACTTAAGTACTTTACACCACTGCACACTAGGTAGGTTTTTTAAAATATTAGTTTGAGTTTGCTTCAACTGTCTGCTGGTAACACAGACATAGAGCTAATCATCTCTGACGGACATGAGTGCCATTGCCACGGTAATGGTCAGCACCTTAATAAAGGGGCAGTTGAATATGTTTGTCTCACCTAATGACTGAAATATCTTGGGGTAAATTGTGCTCGATTGACCATTGAACAATCATTTCTTATAATACAAAAAAAAAAGGTGCTCCTAAATATCAATTTATAAATATCAGCGTTGAACTGATAGTAATAAATAAGCCGTATCACCCAGCATTTTGTGGCAGGGCAGGCACTTTGTTGATTCTTGATGTTCAGCTGTACAACCGTTTATCTGTTTGACTTTTTACCATTGTATCAACATTTTTTATTTTAACATACACTGGTTAAAAGACTTCGCTCACAAAAATGTCATGGAATTGAGCAATATGCCACATTACTTCTTAAGCGCAAATCATAGTCCACAGACGCTCGAACGTGCACCTTCCCACAATTCCCAAACCACGCGTCTCTTGGTACGCATCCTCTATTAATTTGAATGTGTTGCCAGTTGGAGAAATTGCCTGAGAATACAAAAAATTGCCTGAGAATACAAAATACAAAACAACGTATGAAAGCCGGTCCAATATTCTAGAAAACTGCTGTGCGTACACATTTGGGGTCTGTTCATAAATTCATTCTGGAGTGACAGAGTGCCCTCAGAGTGTGATCTGAGCGTTTGTAAATTCAGAGCGTTGTCAGATTGTCCATTCGCAAATTCAGAGAGTAAATTCCAGATATCACCCATAACAGCAGCACACAGGCCGAGCAGCAGACGGAGGACAACTTTGTCATCCTGTGTGACTCCAACTGAAAACACCTTAATGGCTGTTGACAAGGAGAAGAGTGAGGAAGATCTGGTGCCCAACTACGCAGTCTGCCCTTGGATTCCTGGCAGAGCAGAGACTGAGAGCACCGACCCACATAATCTTCCACACAGGGACAAATTGTCTAAGCACAGACAGGGGGGTGTAGCCAAGGCTCTGAAGCAGGTAGCTATAACAAGTCATACAGGCCTACCCCACAGCAAAGTTAATTCTTTTCACCCTTCTGCCCAGAACAGATATTCATCAGAAAGTCATCCATTGGATAAGTGTTGAAGTGTCTCGTGTGCTCTGATTCAGAATATATATAGATATAAAACACCCCTTCAAATTAGTGGATTTGGCTATTTCAGCCACACCTGTTGCTGACTGGTGTATAAAATGGATGCCACCTTTCCAACAAGCTTAAGCTCACCATGCACAATGCCAAGCGTTGGCTGGAGTGGTGTAAAGCTTGCCGCCATTGGACTCTGGAGCAGTGGAAACGCGTACTCTGGAGTGAAGAATCACGCTTCACCATCTTGCACTCAGACAGACAAATATGGGTGTGTCATATGGAGGAATAATGGTCTGGGGCTGTTTTTCATGGTTCGGGCTAGGCCCCTTAGTTCCAGTGAAGAGAAATCTTACAGCATACAATTATATTCTAGACGATTCTGGAGCAGATTTTCATCCAGGATCTCTCTGTACTTTGCCTAGTTTATCTTTCCCTCAATCCTGACTAGTCTCCCAGTTCCTGCCACTGAAAAACAGGCGTGGCACTTGGCATTCAGGCCAAATAGTTCAATCATGGTTTCATCAGACCAGAGAATCTTGTTTCTCATGGTCTTAGAGTCCTTTAGGTGCCTTTTGGCAAACTCCAAGCAGGCTGTCATGTGCCTTTTGCTGAGGAGTGGCTTCCGTCTGACTACTCTACCATAAAGGCCTGGTGGAGTGCTGCAGAGATGGTTGTCCTTCTGGAAGGATCTCCCATGTCCACAAGGGAACTTGAGCTTGAGTGACCATTGGGTTCTTGGTCACCTCCCTGACCAAGGCCCTTCTCCCCCAATTGCTCAGTTTGGCTGGGCAGCCAGCTCTAGGAAGAGCCTTGGTGGTTCCAAACTTCTTCCATTTAAGAATGATGGAGGCCACTGTGTTCTTGGGGACCTTCAATGCTGCATACATTTTTTGGTTCCCTTCCCCAGATCTGTGCTTCGACACAATTCTGTCTCGGAATTTTACCAACCATTCCTTTGACCTCATGGCTTGGTTTTTGCTCTGACGTGCACTGTCTACTGTGGGACCAAATCATATCCGATCAATTGATTTTTACCAATCAATTTGTAGAAACATCTCAAGGATGATCAATGGAAATAGGATGCACCTGAGCTCGATTTTGAGTCTCATTGCAAAGGGTCTGAATACTTATGTAAGTAAGTTATTTCTGTTATAAATATTTTAGACATTTGCAAACATTTCTAAAAACCTTTTTTCGCTTTATTGTTATGGAATATTGTGTGTAGATTGATGAGTATTTGTATTTATTTAATCCATTTTATAATAAGGGAATGGGTCTGAATAGATCAGAGATCATAGATTTTCCGAATGCACTGTATATCATGCTGTTTTGTACCCGGCAAAGAACAAACTCCACAGTTGGCAATCTCAAAATGAATGCAAGTGATGGAACAATGCTTGAAAGTGTTGTTGTTTGAAGTATCTGGGTTCGAGGATGGATTCTGAACGATCTTTTGTAAAAGATATATTGATTTTTTTGGAAAAACAAATAACTATAAGCTTGGGTTACAGATGAAGAATTGTTTTACTGTATCCATTAGAAAGACTTTAGTTACCCAACTGCTGCATCCTATCCTACACTATGGTGACATCTATCAAAACACAGCCAAGACCTTACTTTGTGAATTATATGTCATTTATATAAACAAAATGCAGATTCATTCTTGGATGCCGTTTTAAGACACATCATTGCACAGTTTATGAATCACTAAATTGGCTGTCACTCAGAAGACAACTGAATTGGTACCAATGTATTTTTTAAATGTATGAAGTTACATTTTGCTGTATATATTAATGGCTGTGATAGGAGATAACTGAGGATGGATCAACAACATTGTAATTACTCAACAATACTAACATAAATGA